>NW_024387398.1:1037500-1637500 GCF_900408965.1 Simochromis diagramma
GACAGTTCCTTACGAGCTCTTTTGTCTCTGTTACTTGAACAGTACACAATCTCCAGCGTGATTATTTTTACTTTTAATATTGTGTTCAAAGGATTTATTGAATGTTTGATACTGATACACCATCAAAAGGCACAGAAGATCAGTTCTGCTGCTGAATGAACAACACAGGGATTGTAATCATTCTCCAGGATTGTCATTGTGAAGCTAGAACACTGTGAGGGAAATAGGATGAGCTTCGTCCTGGCTTATACAAGAAGGTGTGAGGTGAGAGGAGGCACAGGTCATCCTCCACCTGGCCTTTAACAGACTGCAGAGGACCCAGCTGATCTTCAGTCATGTTTAACAGCTCACTGTTCCTGCTGTGTCTACCACCCTCTTCTGGCAGAAAAGATTTGCATGTGTTTTGCACAAAAGTGAAAGAAATGTTGTGAATGTAGATGTCCCTGTGTTTCCCTCTCTGCTGCAGTTCCTGTAGATACCAGTCTCATCGTTGTCGTCCAGGCCAAAGAGGATGCATATGTGCCCCGAACAGGAGTCCTGAGTCTGCAGGAGATCTGGCCAGGCTGTGAAGTCAGATATCTGAGAGGAGGACACATCAGTGCATACCTATTTAAACAGAATATATTCAGGTAAAGTTATAGTGTTGAAAATGATCAAAAAGGTGTTTTTTAAGTTTCTCATTTATGCTTAATTAAACTATACTCACACAAAAACATGCTAAATCTGAGAATACTTCGCTGGCAACACACAATCCATATTTATCTGCTCTATTCTACAAGCTCTAGTTTTGAAATGTTGCTGTTTTATAGCAGAAAGTTGACATTAGTAACAATGCGATGAGCGTTATGGACCAGAGCGTCCTTCGTTATGAATATGAATTTAGACTAGATGTCAATGCCTGAATGATATCTCCACTAGGGATGGGTATCGTTTAGGTTTTATCCGATACCGGCGCCAAACCGGTACCCATCCCTAATCTCCACTGTACCAAATATGACGTCAAATTCAAAGAAAAATCTAGAAATTGTTCAGAGGAGCCAAAGTTGTTTGTAGAAGTGTCACAGCTGCACTTCCTGGTTCAGGCGTGGTGCATATAGACAGATAACTCTGGCTGTGGACGGTTTAACATGTCTGAGAATGTTCGTTAAACTGTGGCTGTTGTCTGGTTAATCTGATGTTAGAGTTGGGCCACCCTCACAGTATTTCACACATTTCATCATTTTTATGTATACGATTTGTTTGTCATGGACAGCTTTGCTATGTTAACGTTACCTGTTTCGTTTCCAGACAGGCCATATATGATGCCTTTGACAGATTCTGCGTGAAGTATCCCAACCTGTACTAGCCACTGGAGGCCAGGCTGGACGTTTGCCTTCACCACTCTCAGTGTGGCAGCTGAGATCTTTCCTTGTGAGGCACGTGTGACATTTACAGGGTAGCCTCAGAGAAGGTGGAGCTGAGCACGCCTCTTCCTGTTTGTATAAGGGTGTGTGATCTAGGTGTGCGACAAACCTCACCGTGCATAACTGAAACTGTCTAAAATGTTGTTATGTGCTGTGAAAGAAACATCCGGGTGTCTAGCTTCAGTTTGATAACTGCTGGTGATCATTAATAGCACTGTGTGCAGTTTTTATTGCTCCTGTATCACCAGGCTGCAGGTGTCCTGCTGTATTCCACTTCTCTTCCTTATCTGACACAACCTTGGATGTGATACTCGAGCCCGAGCCATTCCATATGAAATCACAGAGGTTCCTCAGAACTGTCCAGTTTATGTTGGACTGACTTTAGCATATTTGATGAAACCATGAAAGATTCTTCCTGAAAATTGTTACGGTTGTACAGGTCCCTGAAATTCTTAGGAGCTGGTTGAAATCTGGCTCTTTTTTATTTTGATGCTGACGCTTAAATGTTCGATGATCACATGAACTTTTCTGGGCTGAAAGAAACGTTGAGTACGAGATGTGGGATAAAACACCGGGGGGACGCCGCTCGATCGCTTCTCCCTGGAATGTTGTCCTGATGTCACATGAATCAAATTTAAAGGAGGCTGAAGTAAATGTTAAATCACAACAAAGTTTGATGGTAATGAATGTAATGAAAGTCGATGCTTTGTCCTGTGTCCACTGTGACTGGTGGACTTTGAGGTTAACTGGCTTCACTGTGTTTGCTGTGCTGCTCACATGTAAAGTGGAAACAAATAAATCTCCTTTCTGACAGTTTCAGCACATTTCTTCTTCTCTTAGCTGCTCCTGTCTGTATGTTTCAGCCTGTATTTTTGTAAGAACTATAACAGTGTGGACAGCAGGACCCTATGATTGTCTGTTATTAACAGTATTGAGTCTGAACTCTGTGGGAAAAACGTAAGTTGGAAGAACATTGTTATTCAATATTTAACCCCAGTGCGTGCATTATGATAGAAATGGACAATGAACAGGACGCTGGATGCTCCTTAGAGGCACAGGCTGAGACTCGATGATGTCTCAGACAAATCTGTGCTATGGAAACAAAGATCGGCATCATTCACTTTCAAATCAGCACATTTTTGGAACATTTCCTCCGATTTGGGTGGAGGGACCATTTTAAAAACATATATAAAAGTATTTAAAGCAGAAATTTCACATTGTTATGAATATAAACATTTTCTACCGTATAATTTTCCTACCATGTTGGAGCAGAAGGGTGGGTGACCCTTCATCCTGCATTTGGACCTACTACATCAGAGCATCTGCGTTAAAATAGTGATGTCGCTCTATAATGAGTGACTTTGAGTTTAGTGAAAGAAATGTTAATTCTAATTGTAATTATGAACTATGTGCAGATATTCTTGATGCCATTACAACTGCTGAGCAGTACAGGCAATGTTTAAATCGCCACACCTCACTGGAAGTGTTTTATTTGTGTTTTCTTTTAAGTGCTTCACATGTTAACTGTGTTGTGTTTCATACATGACTTCTGCTGTTTTGTTTCTTAGAGTTCTCATTTCTACACTGTGAAGCCTGCATCAGCATTAAAGGATTTCTTCAGCCTGCTCGAGCTGCAGGTCCTTGCTTGGCAATAATAATCTTATGGTCACTGATAACGCCCGATCGCTGTGTGCGCAGTTTCTTTCTCACAGGTCATCACTGGAGTGAATACTCACTCACTACTTAAGTGCATGGACGGGTGTTTATGTGTATCATAGATTTCAGTTATAAATCAGCTGATCCCAGGAAACACAGACGTTCCCAGCATAGAGACAGAATCTGTCCACTGTGATCTTAGTGTGTGCAGTACTGCAGATTGTGGGATAGATGTGATACCAAGTAAATGTATGGCCAGTATTGCTGATACTTTTAATCTATAAAAGCAGCTTATGTAGGGGAGAGCAGTGTATCATAACTTGTGACGTGAATCATAAGTTTGCAACTTCTGCAGACGTTTTTAATGAATCACTGTGATTCTGCGACACTGAGTTAATAAAAACACACCTGTGAGCTTTTCATTTGAAACTTTTTGTAGACCTGAAAGGTCCGTGTGCCTGTCTGCAGAGCACAGTGTATGAAATGTGCCTGAGACCTGATAATATTTCCTTAACTGTTCACCAAAGCCTGCTGTATCTGACAGTGAAAGAATGATATCGATGCTCCAAATAGATTTAGACTTACAAACCGTTGTTTGAGGGCAAGTCAAGGCAGTTCACCTCTACTCAGTTATGGTGCATTATAAGCCATGTATCTTTAATAATTCATATTTTAATTATGAACTATCAACACTTGAAGATGCCCCCATCTCCTCTGAACAGAACGGTCTAAGAATGACCGCTCTAGCCCCTACGGTTAGGAAATTATGGCCATTGGTCCGAGGGGAATCCATAAAACCAGGAAGATTCAAATTGAATATTCAGAGTGGTTGACTGACATCCTGTGTGTCTCTGTGCATTTGTGTTTCCATATGTGCTCATATTTCTAATTGTGTGTATCTGCTGGCTGTTCTTTCGTGCGTTTTTAAAATTTCTGCCAGTTTTTCACAGTTGAACAACAAGTAGTTTTGAGTGAACGTCACCTTATTCAGCTTTTTTCAGCTGCTCATTTTCCAATATTTCTGCTTAAGTTGTTACTTTTCTGCTGAATTGTCGTGTTTCTGCTCTGTTTTAGTTATTATGTTTCTCTTAAGTCACGATATTTTTCAATATTCAAAATGAGCAGATCCTGTTTCACTGGCATAGATACACACAGGCCACACGCTTAATAGTCCCTGTTCACTCTATGCTCTGTGTGTGTGTGTGTCCTAAATTAAAGGTAAAAACACACACTCTGACACACGGATGCAAATATAAGTCATCTTTATTTATATAGCACATTTAAAAGACATCAAGTGTCGGCCAAAGTGCTGAACAGAGGGATGATATGGTGAAAAGAATTAAAATAGATAAGATGAAAACATCATAGAAACAGTGAGACATCCGTATATGTTTGTAAAAACATATGTGTACATGCAAATATGCACATACATATACAAAAATGTACACATTCACACACAAACACACATATGTGAGCTTAAACTACACGTACACGTGTCTACACATGCAAACATCATCCAATGAGATAAAAGACCAGAATAGCTGAAACACAATAACAGAGGTGTCAGAGAGATCCTTGGAAAATAGGAGGGGCTTCAGATTGGATTTGAAGACTTCCAAGGATGAAGAGGATTTTATGAAAGGGGGACGACTGTTTCGGGGCAGCAATGGAGAAAGCTGTCACCTCTAGATTTGAACTGGGAGCGTGGAAGTAATGACAGCATGTGACTGGAGGAGCGCAGAGTTCGAGTGGGGCGGTGTGGGCTGAGAAGATCTGAAATGTAACCTGGAGCCATAATAATAAACGCACACGCATGCGTCTTCAGCATTACTGGGTTTCTGCAGCTCCTGGTTTCCTGTTTAATACATTCACACAAGCAATCAAACGCTATGAATCGTTCCACAATGTTTGCAGTCACTTTGTAAAAGTTGTAAAAAGGCAGTCACGGATCAGCACTATAACATTTTGACAATAAATTGTATTTGAATAAAACTGTTGCCTGTAGCCTAAATACGTCTCTGTACCTGAATAGAACTAAAGATTTTTCTCGTAGGGTTAATGACACGTCTACCAACTATTTCATGTCCACATTACTGCTGAGAGTTACTCCAAAAACTTCCTTTAGTGGCTCTTCATCAGAATATTTACTTAGTTGTTGACATGAAAATCAGTCATTGTGTATTTTGAACACCTAAACTTCAGTGCGATGCCATTATCCTGCCAAACAACATCAAAGTCTCTAAAAAGGTAAGTATGGAGCAGCATCCTTTTTATGGAAGAGGAAGGAAAAGTCATGTTTATTATTATTCTCATATTACACAGACGGTGCTGACTGAACAGGCTCAGGCTGAAGCAGTGCAGATCCTGGCCTATTTTCAAGTACCATTAAAGTTCTCACGTGTATAAATCTCTCCATTAGATGTCAGTAGACGGCAGATTGCAGTCAGTGCAGTCACTTTTCTTATCCCTCCTGACTCAAGAGCATAAAGCGATCTACGTTAGCTCGGGGAATTCTGACGGTCGTTCAGTAAATCTTTGTTTAATCTCTTTATTTGCTTTTTGGAGAAGTGAAGGTACAAAAACCTCGTCAAGCAAATTTGCTTTGGTGGACAGAAAACAGCCGTTGTAGACTGTTTGGGGTTACCTTTTATAAGTATTGAATTTTCAAAAGTGAAGTCAGTTCTTCTGACCAGGTTCAGACCAGGATGAACACAAGTATGATACTGAACCCACTAGAGAACTGGTCCCAGCTGTGGGTTCACCTCCTCCTGCTGAACTCATAGGACAGACTGTAATGTAGCATCACGTTCATCGGTCACTCCTGACCTCCTGTGAAGCATGACCAATGTGTAATTAATGACTTCATTATTTGGGGTATTATTGCTATAAAAATAATATTAATAGTATTATTATTATTGTGCTTTAGGCTGCACTGATAACGCAGAGGTCTCTTCTTCCTCTGGGCTGTTTAAAGGGCCAGTTTATCCAAAGCTGTGTATATACCAGCTGCTGTCAGGCTTCAGATGTCTGCATTAGTCCACAGTCCACTGTTTGTAAGCCATTGCTTTACTGCAAAAGTTCCCATCTACTGTAAAGAAATGGAGATAAGCAGGCACATAATTTGAAAAGGCATGCTGTAGCTGACTTTGTCTTTTCTGATCCATCGGTTTGTGTGGCTCTTTCCACAGGAGGGACCTAACCCACACTTTATTTACTTATATGATAAGTTTAGTGGAGTGTAGTGCAAAATACACAGTGTTTACTTTTAATTTAACAACATGAAGCTGCATCAAGTTTCCATGGTGACTGCTCAAGAAATTCTGCATTCATAAATAAACATCAGACTGTCAAAAGAGCTCATCTGTGCGAGACCACCGAGCTGAGAGCATTTTCAGGTCCAGATCCCCCCGTACGCCTTCGTTGAGAGCAGTTAAAGTTTTTCTTCCTGACTTTGATTTGAAAACGTCGAAATGGAATCAAGTCAAGGAATCTATAAACCTATCAGGGTAGGTGACGTTTTTGCTTTTACTGCATTTCAGTAATTTGAAGAATTTGATGTCGTTTTAAAAGTTGACAAACTGAGAATCCTTTTAAGTAACAATGACTAAATTGCTATTTCTTTGACAGGTGTTGTTCAACACACCGATTTATGAAACAGCTCTAAAGATCTGCTGGTATCTTCCGGGCTACAGGACTCAGGTTAGACCCAGATTCATGCAAACCAAAGCTGACAGAAAATATCAGGTCATTTCTGAGGACCTGAGAGTGGTGGTGATTAAATGTCTCCTTTACTTTTAGATTGCGATTATGACGGAGTTTCTCAGACTTCAGCAGGAAGATCTAATTCCACCGAACCTCACTGCTGAAGATCTGAGAGATCTTTTGGTGGAGAAGAGCAGGGAGACACTCAGAGAGCAGTGAGTTACTGTCACACCTGAAAGTCTGTTTGTGATGACGTGTAAGTGCTGAGAGAAAACCTCTGCTTTGCTTTCTTTTGAAGGCTGTGGGAGTTCGAGTTAGAGGATTTTGACGAAGAGGAAGCCAAACCTCTTCTAAGGCTGGTAAGACGAGAAAACCCACAAGACTTTTTTTCATTATGTGCACATAACCTTTAAACATAAGCGCACTGTAAATGTGTTTTCTGTTTCAGGTGTGGGCGGTGAACGTCAGCAATAAAATGAGGGACGTTGAATTTGAAGCCAGGATGCTTCTTCAGTTCCCAGAGGCCGTACCTCCTAAATTTCAGTGAGTCACATGTAACATACAGTTATTAACCCTGTAAGACCCAACCCATCAAAAAGCAGCCAGAAAATTCAGATTCTTTGGAACTGAGATGTTTATTAACCCTTTAAACAAAAGCCACAAATTAGTTCTTTGCTATGTCATGTTGTGTATGATTTACTTTTATTGTGTATTTATTTTTTGTATCACATTTGATACACTGGGTGTTTTTGGCAACTTTTTGTTAACGACAATGTTAACTTTAGACTAAAAAAGAGTTTTGTCCACAACATTTAGAAATTATAGCAAGTATTGATCATGTTGATGAGATCGAGGTCTCAGAAACTCATGTATGATACAAAGGCGGTTACAGGGTTAACAGTCCAGCTACAGTGTTTCAATATTTAAGTGATGCTTTGAATATGTTTAACAGATAACTCTTATCATGTTTTTCTACAGAGCACCTAAACTCCTCCGCGTGGTGAAGGATTACGTTGAAATCCTGAAAAAGAAGCAGCAGGAACAGCATAACAGCAAACTGCTCACCGCGCAGGAGGTAGTGATCGAGGTAGTTCCCCGCGTTCTCCAGGGCTTCTGGGAGCTTCCTCCTCGTCCCCTCCTAAACATGGCCTCCCAGAGTCTAAGTATCCTCTCCACCAGTGTCACCAAGGCCACTTTAGATCGTGTCTCCAGGAGTCTCACGGCGATGGAAACACAGGCCGTCTTCACCCGCTCTATCCGAGACGATATGGTCGACAGCATCCTGACGGAGATCAGACAGAAATTTCCTGAAGAAATTCTGTCTATCAAAGTTGCAAACTTTGCACCCGTGTTGCTGAAGACCATTG
The DNA here is from genome assembly GCF_900408965.1 of Simochromis diagramma. Taxonomy (NCBI): domain Eukaryota; kingdom Metazoa; phylum Chordata; class Actinopteri; order Cichliformes; family Cichlidae; genus Simochromis; species Simochromis diagramma. Next base: position 1,045,629 of record NW_024387398.1, read on the forward strand.
CTGATGTAGCAAGGATCCGGATATGTGACATCTTTGAGCCCCCTTCAAGTCCTGATGTGAAGAGCACAAATGGAGAGCGCTCCTCTGACGGCCTTTCAATGGCAAATGTTCCACCAGCCGAAGGAGCTCTGTCAGAGAGTGTGCCAGAGCCCGACGTTCCCCGTGAGGAACTTCTTTCTGAAAGGGCATCCAGTCTGAGTACTCGAGACCTTACGATCGAAGGAGCTCTGTCAGAAAGTGTTCCAGAGCCCGACGTTCCCCGTGAGGAGCTTCTTTCTGAAAGGGCATCCAGTCTGAGTACTCGAGACCTTACGATCAAAGGAGCTCTGTCAGAGAGTGTGCCAGAGCCCGACGTTCCCTGTGAGGAGCTTCTTTCTGAAAGGGCATCCAGTCTGAGTACTCGAGACCTTACGATCGAAGGAGCTCTGTCAGAAAGTGTTCCAGAGCCCGACGTTCCCTGTGAGGAACCCTATGGCGAGTCCAAATCCTGTGTTGAAGGCGAAGATCATAAGATCAAAGGATCTTGTTCGGAAATTGGGCCGGTTCCTGATGTTCCCTTTGAGGAACCTTCTCCTGAACCTGAAGCCAGCATGAAGTCCAAAGACCATGAGATCAAGAAGAAGAAAAAGGGCTTCTTCAAAAGACTGAGAAGTCTGTTCTGCTGCTGTTGCAGACCAAAAGTCACCGACTGACACTGAAGCTGTGACCCAGTGTTGGTGTTGCAGTAACTCTAAATATGTAAATATGTTCCTTGATGATTGTTGTTCATGTTTTTGGGGGTTTCTTTAGTTTTCAGTGGGCTGGGTGTTTTTTTCTCCTCCGTGTTCTTTACTTGATTCTTGTTCATAGTTCCTGATTTGTTTTCCTAGTTCTTGTTTCTTAGTTTTTAGTTTCTTGAGTCCACCTGAGTTTCCAGCAATAAAAGCTGCCGATTCAAGTTTCATTCCACGTAAGAGTCCTGTGTTTGGGTCCTGCTACCTGCCTGTCACAGCACACCATGACAGAAACTTTATAAACTCATTCATATTTCTACACGAGTCTCCAGCTATGTTAAAGATTTTTTTCTTTCAAACATTTGTAAGAATCTCTTATGGTTCTCAAAATACTTCCACAAGTCCAGTAAGTGTAGTGCAGTAACATATTGGTGGTATTATTTTTCATTATTATTTTTAATACAATTATTTATTATTTTTAATGCACTTCGAACTGAAACTGGTATATAAAATGTACTTCCTGTAGAAAATGCAGTGTGAATGCTAATAGCTGAATAGTTTGAGTTGAATTTTTATAATTGCTGAAATCTTTGGTGAAAAACATGTTACAGTTTTTGCCCGTTGCTTGAACACATTTTGCAAAACTTCACTCATTGTGCCAAAACTCTAAACACAAGTAAACATGACACAACAAAATATACCATTCACATCTGTGCCAAACTGAAACTCTGCTGTCAAAACCTAACATTCCTCTGTCAAAATGTAACTCTGTTGACAAAATGACACATACTTGCATCACATGCAGATCAGATCAGGGGGACACACTAGTCTACTTCATATAAAACACTGCAGTCTTTGATTGTCATTAGTTATTCTGAAGGCATATTTTCAGGAGACAAACAACCAAAAAAGCAAATAGGCCTACTCAGTATTGTCCACTGCAGCACCATGAATTCAGATCAAGCAAAAAAACCATAATACAGTAATAGAAAAAACACTATACTGTACACACAAAACATCATGACAATTGTGCATACGTGGGCTCATGGATCCCGCCGTCTGTTGGGGTCTGGCCACAGGACCTCATCGACATCGCAAGCAGTGTCTTCTCCCGCTGGGCACCGGGGAAAATATCCTCTTGCATGTCGAAACCATCCATGGATTGCTGTCACCTGAATGTCGCCGCAGGCCTGTTCCATTGCCTGCAGAAGAGGCATGCGGGCATGTGGTTGGCGGTCATATACACGCCATCTCCAAGCCTAAAAAAATCCTCTATAGGGTTTAAAAATGGTGAGTAAGGGGGCAAGTATACCACTTCAAGTTGGTTGTGGTTGGAGAACCAGGCCTGGACCAGAGCAGCCGATGGAAACTGACATGATCCCATATCACCACAAACCTGGGCTGATCTGCTCTGTTCTGTACAACTATATCATGGAGAGCATCTAGAAATGTGAGTATATGTTGGCTATTGTATGGACCTTTACATGGACAATACTGTATTGTCATGTAAAGGACAGTTACACGTACCCGTACATATTCAGCTCGGAGTCCTTTGACCCCGTCACTGGTCCTCTCAAATGGGACTCTGTAGAGCTGCTTCATGGTGATGCTGTGTTTTCCCAAGATGCGTCTGATGGTGGTGATGCTCACATGGTTTATGTTGTTGAACACTCGCCTGTCTGCAAGTATTTGCTTTCGTAGCTGGTGGAGACGGATGGCATTGTCTGCCCTCACTAGGTCCACGACGGCGAGTTCCTGCTGTTGTGTGAACAGGCGTTGGCGTCCTGCCCCAGAAGGTCTTCGAGTCATTCTAGAGAAATACAACCACATACTGTCATCGCTTTGCTTATTTTCTTACAGTACTTTACTGTATATACTGTATCATCCACTGTACAACACTGTACTTCAATATAAGTAATCATGCTATGTTTCACAGAAACCACCACTTTGGCTGCAAAAGGAGCATTAGCACCCTGCAGTACCCTGCACACTTGATATGGTGATATACTGTAGAACAGTGCTATGAAAACCATCTGAGTAGAGTAGAAGGCAGAGAGGTGAAGACAGACCTGCTTTCTAGTCTGAATGTTCTTATTGCAGATGCCACTGTGAAGCGGCTTAGATGTGGGTGGACTCTCTGCCCAGCTCCCTCATAGTCAGGCCGTGGTTGATGACATGGTCCACCAAAGTTGCTCTTATATCATCAGAAATATGGGTCCGTGCATGGCCTCGACGACGACAACCTCCTCCTCCTCCTGCTCTCCCTCCATCCATGCTTGCAAAGTTCTTGAATTGGCTAAACTGAGGGCTTTTTGTAGTTGGCTAATTGGTGTTCAGTTTTGCAAGTAAGTGCCTTCAGGTGTGTATTGAGTGGTTGCAATTACCCGATGTGTTTTGTACTTTGGATACATGTGTTTTCCAAATGGCACCCTGAAATTTCATTTTGTGAACGAAGTGTCTTATGTATGAAATAGAGTGTAGTATGCAGGACCATGTGTGTTGCATAATTGCAACTAGGGTGCAAAGCAGCGCTTTTGTTTAAGGTATGAGTACATGTGTTTGAGGTATGATAACAAAAGCTTCGAGTTGTGTTACTTTAGTCTAAGCATGGCTTTATAGTGTTCAAGCAACAGGCAACAACTGTAACTCAGTGTCGCAGAATCACAGTGATTCATTAAAAACGTCTGCAGAAGTTGCAAACTTATGATTCACGTCATAAGTTATGATACACTGCTCTCCCCTACATAAGCTGCTTTTATAGATTAAAAGTATCAGCAATACTGGCCATACATTTACTTGGTATCACATCTATCCCACAATCTGCAGTACTGCACATCACTAAGATCACAGTGGACAGATTCTGTCTCTCAGCTATGCTGGGAACGTCTGTGTTTCCCGGGATCAGCTGATTTATAACTGAAATCTATGATACACATAAACACCCGTCCATGCACTTAAGTAGTGAGTGAGTATTCACTCCAGTGATGACCTGTGAGAAAGAAACTGCACACACAGCGATCGGGCGTTATCAGTGACCATAAGATTATTATTGCCAAGCAAGGACCTGCAGCTCGAGCAGGCTGAAGAAATCCTTTAATGCTGATGCAGGCTTCACAGTGTAGAAATGAGAACTCTAAGAAACAAAACAGCAGAAGTCATGTATGAAACACAACACAGTTAACATGTGAAGCACTTACAGTTTTTTCTGGTGGCTTGAGCACATTTTTTGTAACTATTGGCTATTTTTGCAAAACTACACACAAATAAGAAAACTCTTCACCCAATCAGCAAAACATTGTAGTTTTCTTGTAAAAGCGAACAACCCTTAACTTAACTGCTTAACTCTCCACACCTTTGTAAAAATGGTATTTTTGTGTCCAACAGTTAACACAAGCCATCACATTAATAAGCACACAATGCACCAACTGCACACTGATGGTATGAATGAAAAACACATCTGGCTTTTGCTTTCTCTGTGCACAATAGGCCATGTCAGTTTGAGCTCATACTTTTGTCATAGATCCGTAAGCATAGAGGGATCCAAACTTCAAGTACTGCTGTTTATTCACACACATCAAAACAAACACAAGTGTTTATTTCCAAGTATAGGATTATTTGTAATCTCTATATTGACTCTATGGGTTTCTTGGTCTGCAGTGAACATGCTTCCTCTGCCCCAGCATCTGCTCGTCCAGCAATTCTGTAAAGTTACAATTTCAGTATTTTTACATCTATGGTATTGTTGTGTTTCTCATTGGCATACGGCAGTGCTACAGATCTTAGTGCAAAGTGACTGTGCTCGCCGACTCTCATTTCAAAATGTCCTTATGATGCTTGCTACAGTGTAGCGGCTCGAGTTAGGCTGGACCCGTTGGCCAGCTACCCTCAGGGTCACTCCACGGTTGATTACATGGTCCACTATTGTAGCTCTGATGTCATCAGCAATTCTATTTCTTACTCTTCTTACCCTTCCTCTCCCCCCTCCTCGTCCTCCTCTCCCCCCTCCTCGTCCTCTCCCCCCTCCTCGTCCTCTCCCCTCTCCTCATCCTCCTCTTGCTCCTCCTCGTCCTTGTCGTCCTCTTCATCCTACTACTTCACCTCCACGTCCTCTTGCTCGGCCTCCTCTACTTCTCACTCTTCCTGCTCCCTCCATTGTACTCCACACACAGAGCTTACCTGTATTATAGTGCTTAGGCTGATTGCAAAGTGAACTAATTATCTAAAAAAGTTTTCACATGTGACAGTGTGCCAGACACTGATAGTGTAAATAATGGCCGTAAATGTGTATAGTTTTGCTAGGAGTGTGTTGATCATTTGGAAATTGAGTGTAAAGCAGTGAGTTGTGTTTACAGTTCTGCAAAGAGAGTGTTGTGCAGTGGATTGTAGCTACAGGTTTGCAAAGTGTGTGTTACAAAATGGCAAACTGAGTGCAAAGCAGTGTTTGTGCTTTTAGTTTTGCAAACTCAGTGAGTGGTTTTGCTATAAATATTAATAGTTTTAGGAATTGTGCTGTAAGAATCACAGTTAGGGTTTAAGCATTCAGAAAAAACTGTAATATTCACTCAGATGTGTTCTAGTTCTAATTTTTCTTTTACCATTAGACAGTTTTTCTTATGTACGTTTTCAAGCTGGTTTCAAAGTTCTTCTGTGTGAATTTCAGTTCTGTGCTTTGGCTGTCAGGTGAATGTTTTGCTGTATTTCAGCCCATTTACAGTTGTTGCCTGTTGCTTGAACACTATAAAGCCATGCTTAGACTAAAGTAACACAACTCGAAGCTTTTGTTATCATACCTCAAACACATGTACTCATACCTTAAACAAAAGTGCTGCTTTGCACCCTAGTTGCAATTATGCAACACACATGGTCCTGCATACTACACTCTATTTCATACATAAGACACTTCGTTCACAAAATGAAATTTCAGGGTGCCATTTGGAAAACACATGTATCCAAAGTACAAAACACATCGGGTAATTGCAACCACTCAATACACACCTGAAGGCACTTACTTGCAAAGCTGAACACCAATTAGCCAACTACAAAAAGCCCTCAGTTTAGCCAATTCAAGAACTTTGCAAGCATGGATGGAGGGAGAGCAGGAGGAGGAGGAGGTTGTCGTCGTCGAGGCCATGCACGGACCCATATTTCTGATGATATAAGAGCAACTTTGGTGGACCATGTCATCAACCACGGCCTGACTATGAGGGAGCTGGGCAGAGAGTCCACCCACATCTAAGCCGCTTCACAGTGGCATCTGCAATAAGAACATTCAGACTAGAAAGCAGGTCTGTCTTCACCTCTCTGCCTTCTACTCTACTCAGATGGTTTTCATAGCACTGTTCTACAGTATATCACCATATCAAGTGTGCAGGGTACTGCAGGGTGCTAATGCTGCTTTTGCAGCCAAAGTGGTGGTTTCTGTGAAACATAGCATGATTACTTATATTGAAGTACAGTGTTGTACAGTGGATGATACAGTATATACAGTAAAGTACTGTAAGAAAATAAGCAAAGCGATGACAGTATGTGGTTGTATTTCTCTAGAATGACTCGAAGACCTTCTGGGGCAGGACGCCAACGCCTGTTCACACAACAGCAGGAACTCGCCGTCGTGGACCTAGTGAGGGCAGACAATGCCATCCGTCTCCACCAGCTACGAAAGCAAATACTTGCAGACAGGCGAGTGTTCAACAACATAAACCATGTGAGCATCACCACCATCAGACGCATCTTGGGAAAACACAGCATCACCATGAAGCAGCTCTACAGAGTCCCATTTGAGAGGACCAGTGACGGGGTCAAAGGACTCCGAGCTGAATATGTACGGGTACGTGTAACTGTCCTTTACATGACAATACAGTATTGTCCATGTAAAGGTCCATACAATAGCCAACATATACTCACATTTCTAGATGCTCTCCATGATATAGTTGTACAGAACAGAGCAGATCAGCCCAGGTTTGTGGTGATATGGGATCATGTCAGTTTCCATCGGCTGCTCTGGTCCAGGCCTGGTTCTCCAACCACAACCAACTTGAAGTGGTATACTTGCCCCCTTACTCACCATTTTTAAACCCTATAGAGGATTTTTTTAGGCTTGGAGATGGCGTGTATATGACCGCCAACCACATGCCCGCATGCCTCTTCTGCAGGCAATGGAACAGGCCTGCGGCGACATTCAGGTGACAGCAATACATGGATGGTTTCGACATGCAAGAGGATATTTTCCCCGGTGCCCAGCGGGAGAAGACACTGCTTGCGATGTCGATGAGGTCCTGTGGCCAGACCCCAACAGACGGCGGGATCCATGAGCCCACGTATGCACAATTGTCATGATGTTTTGTGTGTACAGTATAGTGTTTTTTCTATTACTGTATTATGTTTTTTTTGCTTGATCTGAATTCATGGTGCTGCAGTGGACAATACTGAGTAGGCCTATTTGCTTTTTTGGTTGTTTGTGTCTCCTGAAAATATGCCTTCAGAATAAACAATGACAATCAAAGACTGCAGTGTTTTATATGAAGTAGACTAGTGTGTCCCCCTGATCTGATCTGCATGTGATGCAAGTATGTGTCATTTTGTCAACAGAGTTACATTTTGACAGAGGAATGTTAGGTTTTGACAGCAGAGTTTCAGTTTGGCACAGATGTGAATGGTATATTTTGTTGTGTCATGTTTACTTGTGTTTAGAGTTTTGGCACAATGAGCGACGTTTTGCAAAATGTGTTCAAGCAACGGGCAAAAACTGTAACATGTTTTTCACCAAAGATTTCAGCAATTATAAAAATTCAACTCAAACTATTCAGCTATTAGCATTCACACTGCATTTTCTACAGGAAGTACATTTTATATACCAGTTTCAGTTCAAAGTGCATTAAAAATAATAAATAATTGTATTAAAAATAATAATGAAAAATAATACCAACAATATGTTACTGCACTACACTTACTGGACTTGTGGAAGTATTTTGAGAACCATAAGAGATTCTTACAAATGTTTGAAAGAAAAAAATCTTTAACATAGCTGGAGACTCGTGTAGAAATATGAATGAGTTTATAAAGTTTCTGTCATGGTGTGCTGTGACAGGCAGGTAGCAGGACCCAAACACAGGACTCTTACGTGGAATGAAACTTGAATCGGCAGCTTTTATTGCTGGAAACTCAGGTGGACTCAAGAAACTTAAAAACTAAGAAAAAAGAACTAGGAAAACAAATCAGGAACTATGAACAAGAATCAAGTAAAGAACACGGAGGAGAAAAAACACCCAGCCCACTGAAAACTAAAGAAACCCCCAAAAACATGAACAACAATCATCAAGGAACATATTTACATATTTAGAGTTACTGCAACACCAACACTGGGTCACAGCTTCAGTGTCAGTCGGTGACTTTTGGTCTGCAACAGCAGCAGAACAGACTTCTCAGTCTTTTGAAGAAGCCCTTTTTCTTCTTGTTGATCTGACTGGTCTTTGGACTTCATGCTGGCTTCAGGTTCAGGAGAAGGTTCCTCAAAGGGAACATCAGGAACCGGCCCAATTTCCGAACAAGATCCTTTGATCTTATGATCTTCGCCTTCAACACAGGATTTGGACTCGCCATAGGGTTCCTCACAGGGAACGTCGGGCTCTGGAACACTTTCTGACAGAGCTCCTTCGATCGTAAGGTCTCGAGTACTCAGACTGGATGCCCTTTCAGAAAGAAGCTCCTCACAGGGAACGTCGGGCTCTGGCACACTCTCTGACAGAGCTCCTTTGATCGTAAGGTCTCGAGTACTCAGACTGGATGCCCTTTCAGAAAGAAGCTCCTCACGGGGAACGTCGGGCTCTGGAACACTCTCTGACAGAGCTCCTTCGATCGTAAGGTCTCGAGTACTCAGACTGGATGCCCTTTCAGAAAGAAGTTCCTCACGGGGAACGTCGGGCTCTGGCACACTCTCTGACAGAGCTCCTTCGGCTGGTGGAACATTTGCCATTGAAAGGCCGTCAGAGGAGCGCTCTCCATTTGTGCTCTTCACATCAGGACTTGAAGGGGGCTCAAAGATGTCACATATCCGGATCCTTGCTACATCAGCAATGGTCTTCAGCAACACGGGTGCAAAGTTTGCAACTTTGATAGACAGAATTTCTTCAGGAAATTTCTGTCTGATCTCCGTCAGGATGCTGTCGACCATATCGTCTCGGATAGAGCGGGTGAAGACGGCCTGTGTTTCCATCGCCGTGAGACTCCTGGAGACACGATCTAAAGTGGCCTTGGTGACACTGGTGGAGAGGATACTTAGACTCTGGGAGGCCATGTTTAGGAGGGGACGAGGAGGAAGCTCCCAGAAGCCCTGGAGAACGCGGGGAACTACCTCGATCACTACCTCCTGCGCGGTGAGCAGTTTGCTGTTATGCTGTTCCTGCTGCTTCTTTTTCAGGATTTCAACGTAATCCTTCACCACGCGGAGGAGTTTAGGTGCTCTGTAGAAAAACATGATAAGAGTTATCTGTTAAACATATTCAAAGCATCACTTAAATATTGAAACACTGTAGCTGGACTGTTAACCCTGTAACCGCCTTTGTATCATACATGAGTTTCTGAGACCTCGATCTCATCAACATGATCAATACTTGCTATAATTTCTAAATGTTGTGGACAAAACTCTTTTTTAGTCTAAAGTTAACATTGTCGTTAACAAAAAGTTGCCAAAAACACCCAGTGTATCAAATGTGATACAAAAAATAAATACACAATAAAAGTAAATCATACACAACATGACATAGCAAAGAACTAATTTGTGGCTTTTGTTTAAAGGGTTAATAAACATCTCAGTTCCAAAGAATCTGAATTTTCTGGCTGCTTTTTGATGGGTTGGGTCTTACAGGGTTAATAACTGTATGTTACATGTGACTCACTGAAATTTAGGAGGTACGGCCTCTGGGAACTGAAGAAGCATCCTGGCTTCAAATTCAACGTCCCTCATTTTATTGCTGACGTTCACCGCCCACACCTGAAACAGAAAACACATTTACAGTGCGCTTATGTTTAAAGGTTATGTGCACATAATGAAAAAAAGTCTTGTGGGTTTTCTCGTCTTACCAGCCTTAGAAGAGGTTTGGCTTCCTCTTCGTCAAAATCCTCTAACTCAAACTCCCACAGCCTTCAAAAGAAAGCAAAGCAGAGGTTTTCTCTCAGCACTTACACGTCATCACAAACAGACTTTCAGGTGTGACAGTAACTCACTGCTCTCTGAGTGTCTCCCTGCTCTTCTCCACCAAAAGATCTCTCAGATCTTCAGCAGTGAGGTTCGGTGGAATTAGATCTTCCTGCTGAAGTCTGAGAAACTCCGTCATAATCGCAATCTAAAAGTAAAGGAGACATTTAATCACCACCACTCTCAGGTCCTCAGAAATGACCTGATATTTTCTGTCAGCTTTGGTTTGCATGAATCTGGGTCTAACCTGAGTCCTGTAGCCCGGAAGATACCAGCAGATCTTTACAGCTGTTTCATAAATCGGTGTGTTGAACAACACCTGTCAAAGAAATAGCAATTTAGTCATTGTTACTTAAAAGGATTCTCAGTTTGTCAACTTTTAAAACGACATCAAATTCTTCAAATTACTGAAATGCAGTAAAAGCAAAAACGTCACCTACCCTGATAGGTTTATAGATTCCTTGACTTGATTCCATTTCGACGTTTTCAAATCAAAGTCAGGAAGAAAAACTTTAACTGCTCTCAACGAAGGCGTACGGGGGGATCTGGACCTGAAAATGCTCTCAGCTCGGTGGTCTCGCACAGATGAGCTCTTTTGACAGTCTGATGTTTATTTATGAATGCAGAATTTCTTGAGCAGTCACCATGGAAACTTGATGCAGCTTCATGTTGTTAAATTAAAAGTAAACACTGTGTATTTTGCACTACACTCCACTAAACTTATCATATAAGTAAATAAAGTGTGGGTTAGGTCCCTCCTGTGGAAAGAGCCACACAAACCGATGGATCAGAAAAGACAAAGTCAGCTACAGCATGCCTTTTCATATTATGTGCCTGCTTATCTCCATTTCTTTACAGTAGATGGGAACTTTTGCAGTAAAGCAATGGCTTACAAACAGTGGACTGTGGACTAATGCAGACATCTGAAGCCTGACAGCAGCTGGTATATACACAGCTTTGGATAAACTGGCCCTTTAAACAGCCCAGAGGAAGAAGAGACCTCTGCGTTATCAGTGCAGCCTAAAGCACAATAATAATAATACTATTAATATTATTTTTATAGCAATAATACCCCAAATAATGAAGTCATTAATTACACATTGGTCATGCTTCACAGGAGGTCAGGAGTGACCGATGAACGTGATGCTACATTACAGTCTGTCCTATGAGTTCAGCAGGAGGAGGTGAACCCACAGCTGGGACCAGTTCTCTAGTGGGTTCAGTATCATACTTGTGTTCATCCTGGTCTGAACCTGGTCAGAAGAACTGACTTCACTTTTGAAAATTCAATACTTATAAAAGGTAACCCCAAACAGTCTACAACGGCTGTTTTCTGTCCACCAAAGCAAATTTGCTTGACGAGGTTTTTGTACCTTCACTTCTCCAAAAAGCAAATAAAGAGATTAAACAAAGATTTACTGAACGACCGTCAGAATTCCCCGAGCTAACGTAGATCGCTTTATGCTCTTGAGTCAGGAGGGATAAGAAAAGTGACTGCACTGACTGCAATCTGCCGTCTACTGACATCTAATGGAGAGATTTATACACGTGAGAACTTTAATGGTACTTGAAAATAGGCCAGGATCTGCACTGCTTCAGCCTGAGCCTGTTCAGTCAGCACCGTCTGTGTAATATGAGAATAATAATAAACATGACTTTTCCTTCCTCTTCCATAAAAAGGATGCTGCTCCATACTTACCTTTTTAGAGACTTTGATGTTGTTTGGCAGGATAATGGCATCGCACTGAAGTTTAGGTGTTCAAAATACACAATGACTGATTTTCATGTCAACAACTAAGTAAATATTCTGATGAAGAGCCACTAAAGGAAGTTTTTGGAGTAACTCTCAGCAGTAATGTGGACATGAAATAGTTGGTAGACGTGTCATTAACCCCACGAGAAAAATCTTTAGTTCTATTCAGGTACAGAGACATATTTAGGCTACAGGCAACAGTTTTATTCAAATACAATTTATTGTCAAAATGTTATAGTGCTGATCTGTGACTGCCTTTTTACAACTTTTACAAAGTGACTGCAAACATTGTGGAACGATTCATAGCGTTTGATTGCTTGTGTGAATGTATTAAACAGGAAACCAGGAGCTGCAGAAACCCAGTAATGCTGAAGACGCATGCGTGTGCGTTTATTACAGTTTTTTCTGAATGCTTAAACCCTAACTGTGATTCTTACAGCACAATTCCTAAAACTATTATTATTTATAGCAAAACCACTCACTGAGTTTGCAAAACTAAAAGCACAAACACTGCTTTGCACTCAGTTTGCCATTTTGTAACACACACTTTGCAAACCTGTAGCTACAATCCACTGCACAGCACTCTCTTTGCAGAACTGTAAACACAACTCACTGCTTTACACTCAATTTCCAAATGATCAACGCACTCCTAGCAAAACTATACACATTTACGGCCATTATTTACACTATTTTGCCAACTGTCTGGCACACTGCCTCATGTGAAAACCTTTTTAGATAATTAGTTCACTTTGCAATCAGCCTAAGCACTATAATACAGGTAAGCTCTGTGTGTGGAGTACAATGGAGGGAGCAGGAAGAGTGAGAAGTAGAGGAGGCCGAGGAAGAGGACGTGGAGGTGAAGTAGTAGGATGAAGAGGACGACAAGGACGAGGAGGAGCAAGAGGAGGACGAGGAGGGGGGAGAGGAGGACGAGGAGGGGGGAGAGGACGAGGAGGGGGGAGAGGAGGACGAGGAGGGGGGAGAGGAAGGGTAAGAAGAGTAAGAAATAGAATTGCTGATGACATCAGAGCTACAATAGTGGACCATGTAATCAACCGTGGAGTGACCCTGAGGGAAGCTGGCCAACGGGTCCAGCCTAACTCGAGCCGCTACACTGTAGCAAGCATCATAAGGACATTTTGAAATGAGAGTCGGTGAGCACAGTCACTTTGCACTAAGATCTGTAGCACTGCCGTATGCCAATGAGAAACACAACAATACCATAGATGTAAAAATACTGAAATTGTAACTTTACAGAATTGCTGGACGAGCAGATGCTGGGGCAGAGGAAGCATGTTCACTGCAGACCAAGAAACCCATAGAGTCAATATAGAGATTACAAATAATCCTATACTTGGAAATAAACACTTGTGTTTGTTTTGATGTGTGTGAATAAACAGCAGTACTTGAAGTTTGGATCCCTCTATGCTTACGGATCTATGACAGAAGTATGAGCTCAAACTGACATGGCCTATTGTGCACAGAGAAAGCAAAAGCCAGATGTGTTTTTCATTCATACCATCAGTGTGCAGTTGGTGCATTGTGTGCTTATTAATGTGATGGCTTGTGTTAACTGTTGGACACAAAAATACCATTTTTACAAAGGTGTGGAGAGTTAAGCAGTTAAGTTAAGGGTTGTTCGCTTTTACAAGAAAACTACAATGTTTTGCTGATTGGGTGAAGAGTTTTCTTATTTGTGTGTAGTTTTGCAAAAATAGCCAATAGTTACAAAAAATGTGCTCAAGCCACCAGAAAAAACTGTAACAGCTCAAATTCTTTAAATCACAGGAAGGTGGAATCATGTGTTTTAAATGTCGAAACTCAAGAATCTCAAATGAAAAAAACTGAATATTTTCAGTTTTGTGTGCGTGTGTGTGTGTGTGTACGTGTGTACGTGTGTGCGTGTGTGTGTGTGTGTACGTGTGCGTGTGTGTGTGTGTGTGTACGTGTGTACGTGTGTGTTTGCGTGAGACCCAATTTTTATTCTTTGAGGGCAGCATTTCATTGGTGGATTAAAATTGAGCAGATTCAGACTGGCTGACTGGCATACACACACACACACACACACAGACGCGCACACACAGACGCGCACACACGCACACACACACACACAGACACACACAGACACACACACAGAGCATGGGCTGTCCTGTGTGTGTTTGTGTGTGTGTGTGTGTGTGTGTACGTGTGTGCGTGTGTGTGTGTGTGTGTACGTGTGCGTGTGTGTGTGTGTGTGTACGTGTGTGTGTGTGTGCGTGTGTGTGTGTGTGTGTCCATATTTGTAAACATTGTTAGGCATGTCATTTTGGCCTTGTGTACCTGCTGGCTGTTCCTTGCTTTTCTAATGTTTCTGCCAGTTCTTCACAGCTGAACAACAAATAGTTTGGAGGAAACTTTTTGCTTTTCCAACCTTTCTGCTTCAGTTATTACTTCTCTAAATTATACTATTTCTGCTACTGTGTTACATTTCTACTAAGTTATACTATTATACTACTGTACATTAAGTTACACTGTTACACCACGTCTTCCAAGTTGCTATGTTTGTGCTAATTATTAACATTTCTGCTGAATTACAATACTTCTGCTGTGTTGAACCATTTCTGCCAAGTTGTTACATTTGTGCTAAGTTGTTGTGCTTGAGCGAAACGATTACAAGTTTAGCTGCTTTTCAAATGCTGACTTCAGCTTCTTCAGCTATTTTCAGCAGACAGCTGCAGCCTTACAGCATTCACGCAGCATTTTCGCAGGAAATGCACATTTCTCTAGTTAAGATATTTGATTGAACTTTTGTCTATTTACACTTTGACAGTTTCATTACTCTGTGTGTGTGTGTGTGTGTGTGTGTGGAGAAGGGGGGTATTACAAGCGTCAAGTGGAACAGGATATGACGCCATCTTCTCCGTGCACACAGCTGATCGGAGACAGAAACAATAACGATCACACTCGTCATTACTGGCGATTTGTAACCCAGAGAATGTGAAGCACGGTGTTAGCATCCAGGCTCATACGGGGCTGACTGTCAGCGGAAGCTGCTGCAGTGGCGACGAAGAGCTAAAGACGCTTAGTTTTGTTACAGCAGAGGCCTACCTGCGATGCTAAGCTAAGTGCTGAGCTGTCACCGTTAGCACGGTAAACAGTTGGAGGAACAAGTGAGGGGGTCTTCCCAGCTGTAATTAGAGACGTTTGTGTGCCCGTGTCTGCTGCAGATGTGTGTGTAAGCCTGTCTGCTGATCGCAGCCTCTCGCAGACCTTCTCTTGGCGCTTTCGCTCAGCCGTAAGATGTGGTTGAAACTGTTCTTCTTGCTCTTATATTTCATAGTGTTGTTTACGTTGGCGAGGATTTTTGAGGCAGTAGTTTGGTATGAGACTGGTATGTTCGCTACGCAGCTCGTGGATCCGGTTACTCTCAGTTACAAGAAGTTAAAGACCATCCTGGAGTGTCGAGGGCTGGGATACTCCGGGCTGGTCGAGAAGAAGGATGTGAGCGAGCTGGTAGAGAAATCAGGTAAAGCCAGAGGCATCACACAGCCTTCATCATTAGTGGGTTCATGAGCTGCTGTCTTATTTATCTGAGCACCACTAAAGTCTGAAAGCATAAACGTTTCTCAGTTGAATCTCCAAAAATGTCTGCTTTGTTGTTATTTTCTATGTGTGTGCGTGTGTGTGTGTTTCTCAAGTTCAGGACTTTGAAACTGCAAAGAAGCGAACGGTTCTGATAGAGAGGGCAGGGCTCGCCATGAAGGGTCCTCACAAGGGTACGGCACCATCAAACGATTGCTTCTCCACAACATGGAAGCTTTTCTCAGGCATTGTAATAACCAAGCTGGGTAGGCAGACGAGTCAATACATTAAAACGGCTCTGAAAGACGTAAATGGCACCACAGGCCAAAGCATCAGCTCAGGGTTGATAAACAGGGGCTCTTAAGACAGGGTCAACCAGCCTGAGCACTGTCTGGATGACTACACGAATCTAATGCCCCACACATGGATACTCCAGAGCCTGGCATTAAACAAGGGTGATAATGTGCTAAAAACATTGATGAGGAAGTCAGGGGGACTGTGGAAGACAACACTGAAGGCCAACTCCAAGACAACCCCACACATTACCATCAGCTGTGAAATATACCAGTGTGATGCATTGTCCCCACTCCTGTTCTGCATAAGCCTCAACCATTCAGTCAGCTCAGGGTGGACACAGATTCAGCTGCTGAGTGACCATCAGCCACCTCCACTACATGGATGGCATCAATGTGTATGCCAGGAGCGAGATATCGACTCACCGGTCAGCCTCACCAGGATCTACAGCCAGGATACCAGGATGCCATTCAAACTGGATAAGTGTGGCCAAATGTTTGCAAAGAGAGGGAAAGTCATCCAGACTAAAGAGATGGAGTTGCACCAAGGCAGAATAGCATAGAGGACCGCTACCAGGGCCTGAGTATCCCATGGGCCAATGAGAACCATGAAGAAGATACACAAAGGTCAACCATAGTCAAATACGTCAAGTAGATGGGACAGGTGCTGAAAGGCATAAGATTCAGCTCATCAGTACATGTTCCCTATCAGCCATCAGATACCCTGCTGGGATAACAAGCTGCCCGCAGGAGGAGATGAATGCCAGTGATGCCACTGTGTGTGTGTGTGTGTGTGTGTGTGTGTGTGTGTGTGTGTGTGTGTGTGTGTGTGTGAGAACAAGTATCGAACATGTCACCTGTTTTCTAAGTAAATATATTTGTAAAGGTGCTATTGTCCGTCGTAACTCATCCACACGTGCGAAGAATCAAACTGTAGATGATCATGAATTATGTGTAATAATGAGAAATTAATTCGTTTTGAAATGTTTCTGTAACCAAATCTGTTCTTATGTTTTCCACCAATAAGGTTGTGAGTGTCCTGCGAGAGCGCATTGATCTGACCTGTTGTAGATGTTTCTTGGACATCTTGGTATTGGAACAGGTTCTGATAGGCCATCACTGGGGACTGAAGCAGCTAATATGAGTTTGCACTAAGGGGCAGGATTGTCTTCTAATTGATTGATCTCAGTTGGTGTGATGACTCCATGTCTGTAGCTGTAGTTGAATTTCTTTGCCGGTGTGGACTGGATCGGTGGTTCCTGACATTAACAATTTGATGTGTTTGCTCGTTTAAAATCATAATAACAGAAACGACCCAAATGACGTTTTTTCTTCGAGTCCTGCCTGTTTGCCAGCTGAAGTTATTTGTGGAGTTTTCTTTGCATCCTAAACACTTTTTCTGGAAGTTGTGGCTGTAATTTTTGTTTTGCTACCTGGTTTCAACTGAATCCTTAATTTTTCAGGTCTTAGTTTGAACACTGCTGATACAGTCCCTTGGGTAGATTTTGATTTTCCAGCTTTATAAAATTCAATCAGTCATCGGTAGGATTTTTTTGTCAGCCACTTACACTGCGTTGGTGGCCTCCAGTGTGTGTGTCTTTGCTGTTCCTTGGACTGCACTCTTCACAACAGTAGCTCAGCGTTCCAACATCTGGAAGGAGTCACTTGTATTGCAGCTGGAGATAGCGTTTGTGTTGTACCTTGTCTATGACAAAGGGAAGCTAGGATGTCAGGTAGCCAACTATCGGAACTGGAGAAAAGTGTGATGAAGAAAAGTGTGCCCATGTCTGAGGCTTTGGAAACTGCTAACCTCCTGAAGAGTCCAGTATACCAGAGATATAGAGTCCAGGAGAATAAACCAGCTTTTCTGCTCAGTGTTAGGGGAACAATATGAGGACAGCTCCACTGAGACTGGAAGGGCACATGGGACAAGGATGCAACACATAACAATGCTTAGACCGCAGCAGTGGAATGCTTAAAAATGTACACGATCAATAGGAGTCCGAATGACAGGCCAGTGTTATTGCTGTTATTGATCTTAGTGGATCAGTGAGCTGATCTCTCATTCACACCTAGCATGCAGCTCGATGTCATCCATGTACAGGAGGTGGATAACAGTTGCTCTGTTCTGTAGCCAGTAATGCAGAACAGCAGTGGGGGTCATCTCCTTTGTAAATCCTGCACTTAATAGCAATGGCTGATGAAGTGGCATCATCAGGACATCAGTGGGATGTGGCAAACAGCACTATAGACCAGCCTCAAGTGAACGGCACACGTTGCCACCTCCTGTACATGGATGACATCGAGCTGCATGCTAGGAGTGAATGAGAGATCAGCTCACTGATCCACTAAGATCAATAACAGCAATAACATTGGCCTGTCATTCGGACTGGAGACGTGTAGGAGGATGTAACATACAGGGGGAAGGTGATCAGAACTGAGGGGATTGCACATTGCAGGCAGAGAATGTAGCTGTAATACTTGGAGTCCCACAGTCAGATGGGAACCATGAAGAGGCTGTTAGGAAAGCTGCAACCACCAAACACCTGCAGAGACGAGTCCTGAGGAGTCGGCTGAACGGGAAGACAAGATCCAACCAATCAACACCTGCCGGCTGTCAGATGCAATTTCAGTTTTATTTGTATAGCGCCAAATCACAACAAAAGGCACCTCAAGATGCCCTGCTGGAACAATATAACTGTTTGAAGCCTCTGGCATCAATACAAGAAAGACGTGGAAGCTGAAGGCGACAGTGACCTCCGTGGTCATCGGAGCACTCGGGCGGAGTTCTCCATACCTGGGCAGGTGGCTCCAGCAGATCCCAGGAATGACATGAGAGATCAAGAGCACAGTCCTAGGAACAGCAAAGATACTGCACAGGACACGCTCGAAGAATAAAGACGCAGGATGAAGAATTAGGGTTTGTTTTTTTATTTTTTTAAATAGTATGAGAGGGAGAAATTTATAGATACTGTTCATTTCGTTATATGACTGGCACAACACCGGTTCATCCTTTGATTTAGGTCCCTTATTTCTGTTTGATTCGTAGGTCAGCGTTATGTGGCTTATCAAAGAAGGAGGAAAAAAACAACTTCCTTTGAAAGTGGTTGCGTACAAAAACTGGACTGAAGAGTGAAAAATGTTTGTACTCAAGACCACTTTAACTGTCCTGGCCTTGGATGTGAAACAAAAACAAACATGAGGTGGTTCAAGAACTTTGCGCAGTGTGTGTGTGTGTATGTAGTCTTTGCCTGTACGTAGACCACTGCTGCATGGATGTCAAGTATCAGTGCTCTTTAAAAGCTGCTGCACTTTGCTCTGTCACAGGAGAGCTGACACAGGGGGAGCTGTACTCGGCCATAAAGAAGCAGAAGGAGCAGACAGAGGCCGACGGCTCCAGCACCACACACTTCAGTGGAGAGGTGCACTTCTATGAATTAGTAGAGGACACTAAAGATGGGATCTGGTTAGTTCAGGTAAAAGCACATTCTCTGTTAAACCTGTCAGTGGTGAATGATTAAGTGTCCAAAAAAAAAAAAAGAAACTTACAAGCAGCAGCAGCCGGGTGTTGCTGCTCAAATGCGTTTGATGAATTAATCTTTAGAAAGTGTGACCACCTCCATTAAAGCAAACATACGGGTAGTTTGTCGGTCTGGAGCTTTCGGGGGTATTAATGTAAAGCAAAGGAGGAAATGCATTAGTAAAGAATTAACTGCTGCTGCCTATGAGAAAGGGCTTATTTATATATTTATATATAAGGAACCCCATTAGCTTCCACGGTAGTGGTTGCTAGTCTTCCAGGGGCCCGAGCCATCAAGTATAAGCTAATAAAACATTACACAATAAAGTAGATGCAAAAATATCCTCATCATTTAGCTCTTACATCCACAGTGAGGATGTAAGCATGTAAACATCAATAACACTGAGGCACAACATTGGCCTCTTACAATGTTTACAATAATTAAAAACTGTGAATAGGCTTTTATGTTTTTAAATTAGCAGTAGCAGCTAGTTCTCTCATTGTGTAAGGCTGTTTATTCCACTTTAAAGATGCTCCGAATATAACAGAGTTTTTCAAAACTGACCTTTGGCTCGAGGAGTTACTGCACTGCAGTCGTGTAGCATAATTGTGTATCTTATCTGGAAGTCCAAGTAAGCCATGGTGTAATTTAGCTTGTACTGGAAGGTTTATTCTGCATTTGATCGATGCTGGTATAGTATGAACATCTTAACACTAATGTGGTCGCCTTATTCTGGACTAACCGAAGTCTGTTGAGGTCTGTCTCACACGCTGCTGACCAGATGATTGAACAATAATACTAGTGCGTTAATAACATCCTTCATGACAGAAGAAGTGATGTAGAAAGATCAGCGACGCCCTGCCCCATGTTCTTAACAACAGTCTTTATGCTGAGACCATGAGAGGTGGTGATTTATGGTGACACCAAGTAGTCTGATCTGGGTGACCTGTTCTAACATCGATCCAGCTATGGAAAGACTCAGGGTGTAGTTGGGTGTAGTTATAATTACTCACAAGTGACATCAGAGAAATCTTCTTTTGCTGCCACAGGACCTGGAAGCCTCGCAGTTACTGAGGTGACCATGACTTCCACATAGCATAGCATAATTATTCTTTAGTCTAATATGAGCACATCTGTTTGACAGCTAAAAGTCACTGTGTCCGTTCAGAGCTTCATAACTCAAAGTGTACTGCAAAAGCAACCCAAGACTTTCTGCAGGCAAAGAAATGTTCTTCAGTGGACAAGTCGGTCACCCTAATGAAGAATAATGTTGAGTTACTGAAGACAAGATTGAAAGGAGAGATCCACAAACAAGCAGCAGCTGGAGATTGTTTTGGTAGTTGACTAATCTGCTAATTTTCTTTCATTATTCGATTACTCAACAAATATTTCAATAACTCTGATCTCCGCCTCTGTGGGCAGTCCTCCAGTTCTTCACCTGTTGTCCAGTTGTCTCAAAATAGGAAATGTATTTGAAAATAATCAAATGTATTTAATATTTACTCAGTAGGTCTATCAGAATGAAAAATGAAATGAATCAAAAATATTAGGTGATACAAAATATGATTACAGAGTAGCAGCAGCTGCCCCTCGAGCCCGCTGCACCACCCCTCCACTGCAGCGGAGCCAGAGACCACGCCCCTGCCACGCCCTCGCCACGAAATGTTTTCAAAATCTGGCAAAAACTTGTTTCAAAGCAAAAATATATATTTGCAGTCAGTCTAAGTGTGTGTATGTTAGTCAGCTAACAAACTGAATAAAAGTTTGTACATCCAAAGCTGCATGCACGCTCCACTGGCGGAGCTCCACTGCTGCAGCTCCACTGACGGAGCTCCACTGCTGGTGGATGTAAACGTTCACATCCCTGCACTGAAATTAAGTTCTTTAGGAAATTCAAGTAAACAAGTATTATTTGGCATGCTAATCAAAACTAATGTGCTTTACTATTTTTCTGCTGCTTTTTTTGTAAAACAGGAAGTTTGAAATTTTAGCAATAACAATAATAATATTTTAGCATTAAAAATATTGTAATTCTAGAACTGAACTTGTGCTTGCTGGTGTAAACTATTTTAGTAATTACCCATACTGGGAGTTTAGGGCAGCTGTGGCATAAATCAAAGTAAATGCATGGGAAATGGCTGCACTGTCACAACAAAGCTGGTGCAAAGAGACAAAAGAAGCGACGTCGGTTCGCCCACAGTGACAGTCTCACTGGAACATGGAAGCCTTTTGTAATAAAGTGGGTTTAATCTGCAAATCATATTAAAAGCTGATTGTCCAGCACTACCAATGTGACCGTATCATGTCCCTGTGTGTGACGGCAGGTCATTGCTCAGGACCGGGAAGCTCTGCTCAGCCAGTCCAACTGGGGGAAGATGGTACAGAAGGTGTCCCAGTTTGGTATCAGAACTGGAACCTTCAACTGCTCCAATGACTACAGGTGATATGCTGTTACTCCACAGAAAGAGACACTACGGAAGTTGAACAACAGTTACACAATCTGACAGTCACACTAGGAAAGAACATGGTGGAAGGCTGCACCGCGACCCTGTGCAGTGATCCTGCAGTCTTTGAAGTGGTTGCTTTGAAGACTGGGACCAGGTCTAGGACCAGGTCTGTGACTTCCAGCCAGTGACCATCTTCAAAGCAACTACCATGCCACAATAGTGACAATATGGCGATAACACACGGTGTTGAAAATCATAGATGAGTTTGAATTTCAGTGACCTCAACCTCAAGGTCAGAGGTCAGTTGAGTTTCATTCATTTTTATTCATATAGTGCCACGTGGTGGGGCGGCTGTAGCTCAGGAGGTAGAGCAGGTCATCTACTGGCTCCAGTCTGCATGTCAAGTATCCTTGGGCTAACTAACTAACCCCAAGTTGCTCTCGGATGCATCCATCGGAGTGTCAGTGTGTGTGAAAGGTAGTTAGGAAGCACTAAGAAACTTAGAAGACAGTGCTTGTGTGAATGGGTGAATGTGGCGTGTTGTATAGAGCGCTTTGAGTCCTCCAGGAGAGCAGAAAAGCTCGATATAAGAATCGGTCCATTTACCATTCACCACGTCACAACAACAGTTGCCTCAGAGCACTTGGGTCAGGTTTTCTGAAAGTGTTGTGAACGAGGCAACAATGGATGCCTCAGGTGTATCTACCAGGAGGCTGAGATCTGTTTGAGATAATACGATGATTGCCTAAAATAAATAAATACTGTTACTCTGTTGATGCAGGTTTACAAAAATTCACATTAAACAAATACAAATTTATATAATTATTCATATAAACTACTAACAGAGTCCAGGCAGAACCTGACACATCTGAAACAGGAATTCCTCCACAGGACGGCGGTTTGACTGCAGCAGGTGCTCAGCAGCTGTGGAGCACAATCAGATGTTCACAGGTTGACAACCGGCTGACGTGAGTCCTGTACTGCAGGAGGACATGTCGCAGAGTTGTGCTCGGTGGCACAGATGGATTCGGACTGATTGTATGCTGGGAAACTCCCAGCAGACAGCGTGAAATCAGCAGTGTTTGCTCACCTTCAGTTGGAGATGTTCTCCAACAGCAAAGATTCACTGTGCCACCAGCTTGGTCACGAGGAGCATTTATTTTGATGTGGAACCACCTGACATGAAAAGCTGTTTTAGTTTCATTGACCTCTCAAAGCCACTTCATCCTTTTTTTGCACAAACCAGGACATGATCAATGTTTCCTAGTTTGAAGGACAGGGTCTGATTGGACAGCTAAACTAAAACAAGCTGAAGTTCTTTGCTGTCAGAAGAACCACTCAGAGATGAAATGTTGCTGTCACGGTCTTTGTGATGTGTGACATGTGCTGTTGGCAAACCCACTCTGACTACAGGGACTGGATGCAGTCCACTACATGTTCAGACACACACCCTCTGCCACACAGCAGCACAACTACGACGTACTGTATAACAGCGCTGGTATGTCGTGGAGCAGCAGTGGCTTTATATGGGGCCATAAAGCTGAGCGGTTCCAGTGGGACAGATGAAACTGCATGTAGATTTGACCTGCTGTCATGCTCTTTACATGCTGTGGATCACTGTTGGTTATGTCTTCTGTGTGCTAGGTCGTGCATCAAGCGTGGCTGGCAGCGCTCCACCCTGATCATGTCGGTTCCCCAGACTTCAGCATCAAAGGGCAAAGTCATGCTTAAAGAGTACAAAGGGAGTCGGGTTGAAACTGAGCAGATCTTCCGCTGGATGACCTCACATGTGGCTCATCGAATCAAAACCCTGCATCATTCTGAGCAGCTGGTGGAGGAGTGGCGTTCTGACCCAGCTCATCCACTGAAAATGTTTCTGTTTGCCCGCCTGGCCCAGCCGCCGGCCTTTTTCTCCTCGCTGTCTGTTAAGTTCACCGGCAGGATCGAGTTCATCTTTGTGGATGTGCGTCGTTGGGGTAACTATAGCAGCCTATCAGAGATTGGTGTGACACACAGCCCCGCCTACATCCTTAAGATGCCTGAGGGCATATATCACTATGGCAACAGGTGATGACTGTTAATGAAGATGTCTGATTTTTTTAAAAACACGTTTTTTATGTAAAGAAATTAAACTGCAGTCTGTGTTTCGTCCCCAAAGCACCGGGGAGTTCCTGTCCCTCGCTGCCATGGATACTTTCCTGCGTTCGGTCCAACCAGAGGTCAACGATCTGTTTGTCTTCAGTTTGGTCCTCATCAACTTGCTGGCCTGGATGGACCTCTTCATTACACAGGTCACTGTTTCAGTCTTCCTTAGTCGTAGAGGTGAAAGGGGACAAAAAGCATCTACTCTCTACTTTGTGTTTTTACTTTACATTTACTATGTTCTACTCGACTCGAAGTTTACTTGTTCGTGCGCTACATTCATCTGACAGCTTTGATGCTTCTAGCTACAGTTACATTAGCACAGCCTAACTACACATGCTGTCTGTGCTGCTTCATAGACCTGCGCAGGAACAGGAAGTTTCTCCCAGAAATGCATCAGTTGTCCTTTTCTTTCTTCTTCCTGCCAATATTATTGTTATTACTGTCAAGTCTGATTTTCTTCCTACAAATGATTTCAGACAGCATACACAATCAACTTTTCTTCAATCCACAATTTTATTTTCATAATAAAAGAAATTATTCAGCTTTACAGGTTTCCCCACATTGCATTAAGTTACAGTTCTTCTGTCATTGAAACAAATAAAAAAGTTTTCTAGTACTACAGAGATGCACAGGGAATTAACTGAAAAACTGCCATGCGCCTGTCTTTACCTGGAGTATTTTAGCTGTTAGTAAGCATGCATGTTGTCCATGTACGTGCATGCAAAGGACCAGCTCGGTTATACGTGATGCTGATTGGCCGATCCCTGGCCACTTGTCTGGTGCATCTTCAGTCCTGTTACAGACCTGTACGTCACTGTAAGATATCCTGACTGAACAGCTCTCTTCAGGTCTTACTGCAACATCTCCAAACCTGATGTTACTTTCTTTCCTTCTGTGTTTGGGTTTTGTTGCATTGTCTTTGGTCTTCTAGCTTCCAGGTCATGTAGTGCTGTTCTGAAATTCTGATGTGAATCATTAACATGCTTTCAGGGAGCAACTGTGAAACGATTTGTAGTTCTGATCCGAACACTTGGGACCTACAACTCCATACTGCTGGTTTCCTGGCTGCCAGTTCTGGTAGGGAATCATCGGCACCACTCAGTCCTCACGCCTGACGTTTTTCTTGTCTTAAGCATTTTACTTTCATTTGCTGCAGTAAAGAAAAAAAGACTGAACGAGAGCTAAACAATAACAATTTATTTACATAATTTTAAAAAAGTGGTTTTTAGCAGTCATCTAGATTTAAGGCAAATCTTCTGTGATTTATTAAACATTTATTAAAAGTCATTAATACAAAAATACTGAAAATCCATTTTAATACTGATTGAAATGAATATTTGGACGGGCACAGGGAGCGTGCTTCGTGTCCGCAGGAGGAGGCCTCTCGTACTTTATGCTAACAGTTTCTAAACATTTTAGTGTTTCCATTTTAGTGGAAACACTAAAATGTTTAGAAACTTTTCTGATTTTCTTCTTATAAATAGATTTATAAATGCTTGGATTATTGTACTACAATGTAATGTGCTGTTCAGGGCGACTTAAAGTGAGTGAGTTTTCACTTTTAATGGTTAGCCAACTTAAATCTCTAAAACATCTGTTCCAGTGCATTTGCAGTTAAGCTGCATTGATTTGCACACATATTACTTACATAAATTTAAAAAATAGGAGGGACTTTCAAATTAAAAGCGACAAAATTACGATTTTCCACAAAATCACAATAAACAGCCGTCCACTGTGGGCGTTTCCTGGAGAATGTTGGTGGATGAACCGGACCTTTACCTGTCGTTCCAACCAAAGGCCTGGATGTGGCCTGCAGGCCTGCACGGTGCCCAGTTTTACATCCACCAGGACATCACGGAACATTTGCCCTGGTTAGCCTTCATGGCAGTGAATCAAGTACAGTGCAGTTACTCCACAGTAACCAGGGCTGTGTGTCGCACTTTACTGCATTCGTATCAGAGAGAATCCAAACTGTTCTGACAGTATGTAACAACAGACTGCATGTTCTGTTTTACTGAGTAAAACTGTTAATAATTGTCACTAATCCCTGCCTGCTCACGCTCTCCAGGCTCTCCTTCAGCTGCCCTATCTGGACCTTCTGCACGGCTACAGTCTGAAGCTGCTGCGTTATGCTGACACCACTACACTAGCCAGCCTAGTGAGAGCTGACTGGACCTTCTACTCATCCCACCCAGCTCTCTTCCTGTCTACCTACCTAGCCCACGGCCTGCTCGTCGACTACTTTGAGAAGAAACGGCGCTGTGGTACCAGGAGCCAAGAAGACAGCCGTACAAACCTGGAGTGGCTGGCCAGTCTGTGGGACTGGTACACTTCCTACCTGCTCCATCCAATTGCATCACTACAGCAGTTTCCGTCTGACCACTCAGAGTGGGAAGATGATCCTAACTTCTTATTTGAGCATTTGGCTTTTCCTGATCTGTGGCTTCGTCCATTAGTAAACATGGATTACATCAAAACGCTGCCGACCTGGAGGCTCAGAGCAGCTGGTCAGTCCGGGTCGGAGGCCTCTTGTGAAAAGGCGGATGAAGAAACACGTAGTCAACATTCAGACAAAGAGAGGAAGGAACCTCCACATGGTAGCAGCAGCCACAAGAGATCACTATGTAGTGTGAACTTCAACTCACAGCTTCCTGCGTGCGACGACGTGGACGCCAGCGGCGGCCGTCCGTGTGCGTGTGCTGCTGAATCATCCGGGAATGGAAGCTCGCTGTCAGCTGACAGGGCGGTGAAGGATAACTGCGTCGTGTCTGACTGTGTTTCTAACCATCAACACTGTGATTGGTCAATGTGGCCCTGTGACATGCTTCAGTGTTCAGAATGTGTGGTTTGTCTGGAGACCTTTGTGAGCGAGGAGGTACTGATGGGGCTCCCCTGTGGCCACGCCTTCCACCAGCAGTGCATTGTGGTATGGTTGGCAGCAGGCAGACACTGCTGTCCAGTATGTCGCTGGCCCAGCTACAAAAAGAAACAGCAGAGGGCTGCTCAGAGTAGTTCTACTGACAACACAGTGCAGGACTGATGAGATGGCCTTCAGCTATCGATGGTGACAGTTTCTCCTCTTCGTGTCTCTTCAGACTCTCTAACCATCAAGAACAATTAAGAAGGAAACGTGGTCGGTAAGCGTGATTAGGGCGGCGTTATTATGAGCCATTAGTAATCTTTGCTTCCATTCCTGTTGATGAGCTGGGCTGTCAAAGCCCAGCTACAATGCTTCTTATCTAGACGGGACGTTGACTCTCACAGTAACCATGTGTGTAGCCACAATAAACAATGTAGTGCAGTGAAAACATTTTTAATTTTGCTTTGTCATTCTTAAAGTTTGGATGTTGTCAGTCTGAGAGAAAATGTAATCGCCCCAATAACGCTACCAGCTGGATTTCTGTCAGGACGATAAGCTGAATGCATCAGAAGACATTTGTACAGAAATCTATGTAGACTCTGTGCTTCGTCCTGTGTCATCTGCACCTGCAGCAAAGAAGGCCTTTGCTTTGTGTTTGCATTTTGTCCTGAACTGTATGAAATGAAATGGCTTTGTCTCCTGCACACTGGTCACCATAGGAGAGGAGTAGAATTCAAATAAATTAATTGGATATAATTGCTGAGAAGCACTTTCCTGTAACTCTGACCGTTTTCCCCAAGAAACATCTGGAATTATTCAGATTAAACTTTGTCTCCTGTCTGTTGCAATATTTCACCAACACAGATTATGGTCAGAGGTCTCACACAGTGAACAGCTGTTGATGTGCATGCAGGGCGACAGGACTGACTCTGACTGGAGCCCTTTGAACTGGTCACCTGAAAATGAGGCTTTGGTGTTTGTAAGCTGATTCAGAGTAGCAGTAAAGTGTGACCAGTTCTAGACTTCGTCACTATTGTTTACCTTGATTTTCTTTGTGGTCTCTGAAGACTAAACCAAAGCAAATGTCACAAAATTGGGGTTCATATGTGCGAGAGCTAAAATAAGGTTCGTTGCATGCTTCAGAGACGAGTCATGTTTGGAGTAAACTGTGTGGGTGATCACACCATCTTACATCCACTCTAAGAACACTCAAGCAACACCACTAACCTGATGGCTGCGCCTATGATCAGAGTAAGCAGTACCAGCTGTGCACAGTCCCACCCAGGACAGATAGTTTCAGCTTTTACCAACTAAGAGCAAGACGAGACCCCCTGTTATGGGACCACAACAGCTACATTGTCTGGGAGTTTTTAGACTATCCGTCTTAAAGAATTCTGTTTTGTATGATCTAAATATGTTATCACAGGTATGCCCTGATCAACTGAACCCAAACTATCTGCCTAATATTTTTTTCCTAACATGCTCAGTGCTTTGACCTGAGCAGTTTTTCCCATCAAACAACATTATTGTCCTGCTAGTTTTAGCTGCTGCACCACGGTGGGCGCTATAGGTCTGCAACAGTCTGTGGGTGGATGGTACGTCCATCCACATGGATGGATGCAGGGTTTCCCTGGCAAATATTGTATTGTAATTAAAAGATTAACGTTATTCATCTCTCAGTGGTTATTTGATGTAGTTAATCAATACCAAACTTGCATGTGGTTGCAGAAGCGTGTGTGTGTGTGTGTGTGTGTGTGTGGTTAAAACCAGCTAAACTTTTTGCAGCTGGTAACAAAAACACAGGTGAAACTAACTGATGGTCAATGGTCACGTACATACCCCTGCTCTGGCTCACCTGCTCTAAGTGTGTCAGGTTTCATCTCAAGCCACTGCAATATTCCTTTGATGTTAAAGTACAGTTATGCTCTAATTCATCCTGGTTAATTGAATATAATATGTATGACGAGTACAGTGAATGCATCACATTCAAAAATGATTTAAAAATCACTTTAGAAATTAGTGAACAGTTCTGTGCAAATTCAACAAGGTTAATGTAATAAACACAAATGTAGAAAAGCTGCAATGAAATTAAATTCTACCATTCTGATCAAAAATATTCCTTATTCTAACATTCCTTTCTCCTATTGAAGATCCATTTATTTTGCTCGTTCCAGTCGTTCCTAAGTTCACTAATGTTACTTTTCACTTAACACGTGACAATAAATACAGACTGGAAACAGGAGGAGAGACATGAGGTGGGACACACGGCTGGAAACGATGGACGTGTCGAGGCAAAGAAAGTAAACGACACGAGTGACAGGAAGCAATGGACACAATAAAAGAGGAAGACAACTGAATGGAGAACACAGGGATAAATACTGACAATAATAATAATAATGGCATTTATACAGCGCTTTTCAAAACCCTCAAAGCACTTTACAATTCCACTATTCATTCACTCTCACATTCACACACTGGTGGAGGCAGCTACAGGTGTAGCCACAGCTGCCCCGGGGCAGACTGACAGAGACGAACTGCCAACTCTTGAGCCACGATTGCCACGATTGCCCTAACCACTATAGGACACCAAGGAAAACAGAAGGGAACAAGTCTGATGAGACAGGAGAAGTAATACTCAATACCAAGCACCCGAGACTGTCAAACAGAACTTTGAAGACCAAGGAACCCATCTGAGATGTCGGGGATGAAAATGTGGAGAAGTTTAAAGCAGGGTCAGGTTATGAAAACATCTCACAGAGCCCTGTTCAAGCCATCACCCAAACACAGAAAGAGCTATTTTTACAAAAATTACAGTGTCTACACTTTCCAAGCTGGTAGCGACAAGCCCTAAAAGACTTAACGAGACTTGCATTTTTACTTGTTCACAACCTCGTGCCTTTGTAGTCACCATATTGATATTGTTTCTTGTTTGACCCCCAAAACTTTGCAGATTTGATAAACTAGCCTGCAGCTCCCACATTCCTCTTTTACACCAATGACATTAGAACAGATGCTTGTTATTTTACATCATGCAGGAAATAATGTTAATGGTCTCTGGTACTTTTGAACCTGCTGTATATCTGATAAAAGTAGTTACTGTGACTGGTAGTTGTGCTGATGTTGTTATCAATATAACCCGAACCTCCACTGCAGAGATTAAAGGATTGAAGAACTCACATAAAAAAGCACACACAGGGCAGTTTTTAACCTTCAGAAAGCTTAAATATACATGATTTCCCTCAAAGCATTCGTAACACTTGTTTCCACATCTGAATAAAAAGACATAGAGAACATAAAGAATCTAAGCAGATTGTCAGCTGACCTGATCCTGGCTGCTTCTGTGCTTGCCCCATATCTGATTATACTTCTGGACAAACGTTGTGCATTTCTCATTCTTGGGGATCATCAAGATGTGTTCTGGCAAAACCGAGAAAACCTTTATGCGGGCCATTTCCACCCATGAACTCTGACCTTAACTTTGACCTTAACTGAGGCCTGCAGTTCTTTACATGTTGTTCTGGGGTGACCTCTTGGATTAGTCTTCTCTTGGGTAATTTTGGTCTGCCAGCCACTCCTGTGAAGGTTCACCACTGTTCCATGTTTCTAACGTTTGTGGATAATGTTAGGGATGGGAACAGACGTTTCGACACTGCTTCTGAAGCTTGGTTGCTTCGAAACACTGGTCAGAAGCGTGGTTTAAAACATCCAGATCACATGGCTACGACTGAACAAGGTTTTGGTGTGCTTCACCCCAGCTGGGACATACCTGCTGCTTTGAGACATTGCGAGGTGCCAGGATTCCATTTTTTATGAAGCAGAATCATTTGTAATTACTGAATTATATTTTTGATACCACCTCTTCTATTTCTTATACACACATTCGTAAAAAATGTTGTCTACTTTCAACAAAAAATGTTATTTGCTGCATCACATCCTCACTCTAACATCCTGCCGGTGTTACACGATAAAACATCCACAGGAGGATAAAGGAGCTTCTTCGTGGTTCAGTGGTTGCTCAGCAGCACGGATGTAGACAGAGGGATCAGTTTGTTGAAGCACAGTTTATGACAATCAAAGCCTGCTGTCTTTAACAGTCTCAATCTTTTTCTTGCATTGTTTGTACAAGGATTTAGCCAACAGATGTGCAGATCACCATTACTGACAGTCTGGTATTATAAGTAGCTTTGTTGTCTGCCACACTTTTTCGCAGAATAGCATTATCGACACGTGGCAATAGCCAAATTGGCGAGCAGGTGTCACTGTGGAGATGTTGTTTCGATATTGTGGCACAAATGTTTTAAATGTTTAACGAAGCCTCGCTTTGTGGGGTTTGTTTGCGTGCCACGGTGGATCCTCTCTGGATATACTGTCACTGTATTTTCTTTTAGTTTTGAATGGTTGGTTTAAGAGTATTTTAATACAATAGTAACAAATAAAAACAGTACAATTAAAGTACAAGAAAAGACAGTTTATTATTTTAAGTACTGATAAAAATTATGTTTAAGTTTTATAGAATTATTTTACTAATGATTTTGAGTAAAGCGTACTATTGTAAACTTGATTTATTTAATGCATAATTTAAGATTCTATGTTAATAGAAATTAAACATGTAGTTTCACCTTGAGTAAAAACGATTGATTACGGCAGTTTAATGTCAACTAATTGTTGGTCAGAGTGTAGGTAACAGACATCTTTACTGCTGCCGCAATAAAACACAAAAATAAGACGAGAAAATAATTGGTTAAATGCTGAAAATTGTTTGCATAATACTCAGAGTTGTGTGACACTATAGTTTATGACGCATGAACCTCTAATAATCATGTTGTTAGGCTTAACTTTCCGGGAGCTGCGACAGTTGGTACCGCTGCCGAAAACTGTGGCGGTGACAGGAAAACGGGACGCGGTGTCGTGAGTATCCGCACCGGTGATAGAGTTAAGCCGAGCGGTGAAACTGAAGTTGTGGGGAAGGTTGTGGATTGTCCCACGAACTGCAGTCTTTACCAAAGGCAACCGTATCCTAACTTTTGTACACGCATTGCGTCACGTCTACAAAGTCGGCTAGCTAGCGAACGTTTGCAGAATATTTCCTATTCACTATTATTGATTAGGTCACAGCACACTAAACTCGTCAGTGGATTACATCAGAAGTACGGAGAAATTCGTACGTAGGAATGCTGTTTTGAGGTATCCTTACTCCAGGTACCTGGCTCTGCAGCACAGCTGTAGGTGGCGGCAATGAGCAGCTTGTTTCAAATCGGTTTTTGAAACGAAGAAGAGAGAAACCAGAAGGAAGGACTGCTCTCTGTGTGATTGGCTGAGATGTGACCAATGGAAAGCTGACAGGATATTATCGCGTGTTCGCGAGCGCGCGCGCGTGTGTTTGGTAGTAGTGTGGATAGTGCAGCAGAATGTTAGGAAAAGTTTTGACTTCGCTGCTTCTTCTCGCTGTCTTCTTCTATGAACCCGCGGAGGCGCAGAAGAAGAAAGAGGTGATGTCTTCAGTGGTGTGTAGCCAAGGAAGTTGTTAAACTTTGGAGGGAGTTTTTCCAACTTCGTCAAAGTTGCACGTCGTCTGTTTCCGCATCATTCTTGGTAGCTAGCTTAAGCTAACAGCTGCTAGAAAGAGCTCAGTTACTCATTATCTAAAGTAGTTTTAGCAGTTACAGCAGTAGCTTAAATAACATGCTAATTTCATCAGACAGCATTAGTTTGATCACAGTTGTTAGCGCCGACTAACCCAACTACTGGTTGTAAACTTGACTGGGCGTTATTAAACCGGAAATGAATTAAACATTAATTACCTTTATTCTAACGCCTAAAGGGCGCGTTTAACTGAACGAAAATAAAATGCATAGACAATAGAAAGACGTTTGTTTTTGCTACTGGAGCTTTAGCAGTTGTGTTGGTGTCTTTGTGTGTGTGTAGACTCTGCTGTCAGAGAAGGTGACGCAGATGATGGAGTGGGCCTCCAAACGATCAGTCATCAAAATGAATGGAGATAAGTTTCGTCGTTTTGTCAAGGCTCCCCCTAGAAACTACTCAGTGGTCATCATGTTTACAGCACTGCAGCCACAGAGACAATGTGGAGTGTGCAGGTAACAAGTAGCAACAGGAAGAACATGCACTGCTTTTATTCCAGCTTGCATTTGCGACTTTAAAACATGTTTCCTTTTCAGGCAAGCTGATGAGGAGTTCCAGGTGCTGGCTAACTCCTGGCGTTTTTCTTCTGCCTTTACCAATAAAGTCTTTTTTGCGTCAGTCGACTTTGATGAAGGATCAGATGTATTTCAGATGGTGAGACATTTTATTCTGTTTTCATGCATTTAAAAACATCTCAGTCAGGCCAACTTGTGTATATATAATGAAGCAATCTCAGAGAAACTTTGTAATTTTATAATAATTTAATGCTGGCACTCATTTGGTTTAATGAAAACATGTTTTTTCTTCATAAAATCATGAATAAAATGAGTGGTTAGATCGCAGACTGCTTCAGTTATTTTAATATTATCACACTTTCGTTTTGTACAATACATTTGTCTAAACAAATTTAGTTGACTTAAAAATGTGTGCAGTGTTCAACCCCTGGGCTGTTTCCCTGTTGTGTTTGCATGTTCGCCCTGTACCTTTGTCTCTAGTAAAAGATGATAAATATTAGAACATATTTGATTACATTTAATCAGACATCCAAGAGGAGTCTAACTTGTTAAATCCCATCACTACACGTATCTAATCTTCTGATTCTCTCTGTATTTTCAGCTGAATATGAATTCTGCCCCAACATTCCTCCATTTCCCATCCAAAGGAAAACCTCGAAGGTCTGATACGTATGAGCTCCAGGTCCGAGGCTTCGCGGCTGAGCAGCTGGCTAGATGGGTGGCAGACAGAACTGATGTACAAGTAAGTGTCAAACGTTTCAATGAGATCAGTGAAGATGTTTGCAATAAAATGAATTCAGACTTCTAGTTAAAGCAAACAAACATATTCAAACACGGGCATGGTGAGAGCCTCTGGAGTCTACTCTCATGTTTGTGTGTTTCAGATCCGTGTCATTCGTCCTCCCAACTATGCAGGGCCTCTCCTGCTGGGATTCCTTCTGGCTGTGATTGGTGGACTTGCATATCTACGAAGACACAATTTAGAGTTTCTCTTCAACACAAATGTCTGGGCCTTCTCCGCACTGGTAAAAACTACCATCATATACACACACATGCTGAAATGCTTATTTGCTTTTTCTCTGGTGATCCAAGTTCAGAAAAAAAAGATCAAAATCTTCTGTCGTCCATCTCCACACCATGTCCAAACGCACGTCAGATAGCCTTATAGTGTTGTGAAATGTGACGGTACACATGGGTGTGCACATTACCTGTGGCTCAATACAAGTCACACCACAAACGAGACAGAAACAAAGTAGATCTGCTGTAGCAGGTGTAGTTCTCCTGTGGGCGCTTTCCTCCACAGTTACTGTAAGAACTGTATTCTACATTAGTGTGCAGAAGTCTTGACTTTGTTTTGCTTCCATAAAGCCAGACTTTCAGTTCGCCGAGCTGTCTTTTGTTTCAGGGTTTCTTTAGACACTGGCTGCTTTTTCAATCGTTTTTGGTTCAGTACTTGTACCTGACCGTTTTCAGAGGACTTAACACTGGCTTATGTATAAAAAAAAGGCATCTAGCTCAAAAGATTAACCTTTGTTGTGTCTACACAGACGAATGATCCAATAATCCCGGCACTTTGCTGCTACCAGCCTGTTGCAATAATACATTTCCCCCAAAAGATGACTCCCAAAGAGCTATTAGCCAAACACTTGGATATGTCAGCATCTTTTTCTAATTTCGTAGAACAAAATAATATTGTAAAAGTATACATTCATTACAATGACATAGGAGCAGGCACCGGTTTGTGGAAGGTGACGTGTTAAATACAGTGGCCAAGCTGTCATTGTATTTTACAGTGGGTGGAGGAATTTTGCCCCACCACAATCACATGACACCGCTTCCTTTTGGTGTGAAGGAGAGCCTGTTTGAGTTGGGTGACACTGCAACAAGAAGCCGGAGTCAGAAACAGATTTTTCCTTGTCTGTCCGGGCGCCCCGAGCGGAGCGATCAGCACTATTTTATCCAATAAAATCATCGTTCTCTTCCCAATCACATGCAGACATTTCACAACATAACACGCTCTACATGCCAATCAAGTCACAAACGTGTTTCTTAGTGACGCACGAACAGGAATCCAATCAGCACGTGTGCAGGGTAAAAAGGTTGATGTGGGGAGGACATGACTGTGTTTCAATAAGAAACCTGTTTGTGGAGGGATGTGCATGTGGTGCCTGTAACTGTGAACTGCTTAGTTTTAGGTGGGAAAAGAGAGACTGTGATTGCATTCAGTAGTGTTGGTTGCATGTCGTGTTCTGCTCTGACAGCTGATTGTGTGCCTCTGCAGTGTGAACATGGACCGTGAGTTTTAACATAAAACTCACTGTTGCAGCCAGCGACAGCACAAACTCGACCCTCCAGGCCTCCACGGTGCAGGTTTATACATGTAGTGTTTCAGGTCCAACAAGAAATACAAACATGCAAGTCACAACAATCTAAAGAGCCTAGAAATGTTAAAGAAAGAGACGGAGCTTCAACCATTCGAGTAATTCAAACAGTTGTTTAACACAGTGTGCTTCACTGACACGTGTGACTAAACACAGACCTGTAATACAAACGTATTTAGGAGCAGCATGTGAGTAAAAAGTCTGACATTAAGCAAACACAGTCTCCAGTTTTTCAATAAAAAGGGCAAAATAATTTCCAGGCACTGGGTATCATTAAAATTGTGACAGATGATTTTCATGACAGAGAACTGAACAAAATGCAGCTAACGTGCAAAGAAGGGCTTGATGTGTCCTGAAGATCACTCAAAGAGATCCCTCAAAGAGATCCCTCAAAGAGATCGCACAAAGAGATCGCACAAAGAGATCGCTCAAAGAGATCACTCAAAGAGATCCCTCAAAGAGATCGCACAAAGAGATCGCACAAAGAGATCGCTCAAAGAGATCGCACAAAGAGATCGCACAAAGAGATCGCACAAAGAGATCGCTCAAAGAGATCGCTCAAAGAGATCGCACAAAGAGATCGCTCAAAGAGATCGCTCAAAGAGATCGCTCAAAGAGATCGCTCAAAGAGATCGCTCAAAGAGATCGCACAAAGAGATCGCACAAAGAGATCGCACAAAGAGATCGCACAAAGAGATCGCTCAAAGAGATCGCACAAAGAGATCGCTCAAAGAGATCGCACAAAGAGATCGCACAAAGAGATCGCACAAAGAGATCGCACAAAGAGATCGCTCAAAGAGGCAAGACTTTTGCACAGTACTATACATGCATGTGATTCAGTGTAACTGCAGTACCTCGGATGAGCTGGGAAGGACCAACTGTCAGTTTAGTTCTGTACGTTTGATATATAATGATCATAAAACAAACTCTTTCTCCATAGATTTTGGAAACACTTGCCTGGAATAATCTGGAGACGGTGGAAACAACCGGAGAGATGTTTCCTTTTTGTTTTTTTTGTGATAAAATGTGTGAACAAGTGAACCTCTTACAGTCAAATGAGATGTTTTTGTTCACGTAAAACACCCAACAGCTCCGACGTCTTTGTGTTTTACGCATCTTATTTGTGTTTCAGTGCTTTGTCCTGGTCATGACCTCAGGCCAGATGTGGAACCACATCAGAGGACCACCTTATGCTCACAAAAACCCCAGCACAGGACAAGTTGTAAGACACACATACACTTCACTCATGTCACTAATATAACATGTTGGCTCCAACAGAGTTACTACAACTATTTAACAACGCACTTAACTGACGTGTGTCGCTGTAAGCTGACTGAAGCGGTCAGGAGATGACATCATCATGACCATGAATGTCATGCAGGTTACCGTGCTGAATGATTGGACGACACACGTCTTTAATGACTCGCGCTGAATTTATTTTGGATTTTCTTTATTCCACACATGGCCTCACACATATAGACTAGTCAGTAGAAATAAAGGAAGTATAAAGTTGTAGTGAATAATGATCACTAACGAGAAACGAATCCGTCTTAAAAGATTAAAAGTTGTGAGCCTGTGTGGAGAAAATCCCAAATAAATTCATATTTGTTAGAGAGCACGCAGTGATGGGTTATTAAAGGTGCGCGCTGGTCACCATGACACTCATGGCCACATTTACTGCATGTAATCTTTTGACCAGTCTAAGGAAATACATTGATTTGAAAAGTGAGAGATGTGACTGTGTGTTTTCAGAGTTACATCCACGGCAGCAGTCAGGCACAGTTCGTGGCAGAGACGCACATCGTCCTCCTCTTCAGTATCCTTCAGCTTTCTGCAGATGAACACTTGTGTGGCCGTGTCCACTAAACACACACACTCTGTCAGCTCAACAACCTTCCATGGATAACAACGGCTTCCCTCTGCACCAAACACACGATCTCCTTTTTAACATATTGGGCCATTTTTTAAAAATTCTGTTTTCTGCCACTTGTGCGGGGCCGGGTCACGCAGGCGGCAGCCTAAGCTGTGAGTCCAAGACCTCCCTCTCACAGCCACCTCCTGCAGCTTCTCCAGGGACACGCTGAGGTGTTCCCAGGCCAGATCTTGGGCATGTCCTGGGTCTGCCCCGGGGCCTCCCTCTGGTGGGACACAGGGGATTTCAGCCATGTCTCTTAGTTGTCTAACTTATGCATGTTTGACAGAATCACAGGCTGTGATCAGCACACCTGTCTCCACTGTTGAAATAACTTCACGGCCCACAGTGTAGCTGTGACACAAAGCACCTTTGTAGCTTTTTCATGTTTCTCAGTTTGATGTGCGACATTATTCTGAATTAGCACATCAAACTGTAAACACCACCTGTGTTATTCCAAAATCCAATACAGACACTTTTTGCCTCAAAAGTTTACACACAGCATTCTTCTTTCCAAAACCTCTCAAGCACCATTCGATTTTATTAAAAGTGTTGGTTTACAGCCATTTTCAAATCTGTCCGGAGGGATTCAGCCACGTTCAGATCTGGGCTCCTGCTCTGCTGCTCGAGAGTATTTTACAGAGTGGTCCTGAACCCACTCCTTGTCCTATTGGAAGCTCAGCCTACCCCCAGTCGGAGGTCCAGAGCGCTCTGGAGTTGGCTATCATCATCGTGTCTGTACGTACATCTTTCCTCGACCCTGACTGTCTCCCAGTTTCTGTTGCCAAAGTTTATCCCCACACGGTGATGCTGCCACCACCAGGCTCCATTGTAGGGATGGCACCGTCCAGGCGGTGCCCGTTTTCCTCCAGACATGACCTTTGGGATTCAGGCCAGGACTTCAGGCTCTGTTTAATCAGAGAACTATGTTCCCGGTCTGAGTGTCCTTCTGGTGGCTTTGGTCCAACTCCTGACAGGTTGTCCTGTGCCTTTCACCCAGGGGTGTCGCTACTAAGACCCTTCTGTCCCGATCAGTCAGCTTGGCCGGGCAGCCAGCTGTAGGAAGAGTCCTTGTGGTTCCAGGTTCTTCCATTTACTGATGATGGAGACAACGTCGCTCATTAAGACCTTCAGTGCTGTAGAAATGTTTCTGTACACTCACCCAGAGCTAAGCCTCACTACTGTCTACAGACCACTGCTTGGACTTGGTGCATGTCAGAGTGTGTGCCTTTACCACAGCTGGGCCTCAGTCACATAGTAAAGCAGCAGAAACAGGACACGCTGCTTAACTTTGACTTTCATGGCAAATAAATATTTTTGTACATGTGATCGTTTTGGGTTTTTAATTTTGCATAAATTTGCAAGAATTTCCAGCAGACTTTCTTCACTTGGTCATTTTGGGCCACTGTGTGCAGAAGCTTTTTCAGGGATGAGCTCTGTGTGCAGCAGTGCTGTGTCAGCTGCAGGAAGCCAAAATGCAGCACAATGATTCCATTAAATGTTAGTGTTGATTCATATCTGAGTATATTTTTTAAATTGATTACATTTTTCCCCTGGAGGGGTACACAGAGAACAGCTGGGCCCTGTCCCAGTGGCTCAGGCCTTTGTACCTGCTCAGTTTCCTGGCAGTCTTGGTTCTCGTAGCCTTGTCTGTGTTTATTTCTGGGGTGAATGGTGGTAATAAAGTAAAAGCTTAGCTGTGAGTAGATGGATGCTATGAACTCGTTCAACCCTTGACCCAGCTGTCAGATGCGGCTGTTACCATGGGAATAGTTCTACTGTGTGAAGCTGCTACTTCAGACATGGATATTGGAAAGAGAAAGAGTACGTGTACACACACACACACACACACACACACACACACACACACACACACACAGATTGTGTCTTCGGGTTGTCTAAGATCATTTTCCAACAGAGAGCAACAAGAACATCTCAGTTGTACGTGCATTCCTGTGTATGATCCAAGTTCTTCTGACCTCAGAGCATCTGTGTACGAATATAGAAAACACAAACACTCCACAGTTTCCAGATAATAACTTTGTCTAACCTAACCTTCTCTAAACCAGTCAGTAAATCATCGTCCCTGAGTTTGTTTACTTGTCTGCATCATGCATAAGGAGGTATAATCGCAGAACCCTGCGTGTCAGTTATGTGTGTTGCAGGTATCGGTCTAGTTATGCTGTTCTTCAGTTGGTTGCTGTCGATCTTCAGAGCCAAGTACCATGGATATCCATACAGGT
Source organism: Simochromis diagramma (assembly GCF_900408965.1). NCBI lineage: Eukaryota > Metazoa > Chordata > Actinopteri > Cichliformes > Cichlidae > Simochromis > Simochromis diagramma. The sequence goes on from NW_024387398.1 coordinate 1,084,806, forward strand.
GTGAACATGTTAATGTTGGATTCTCCTGTTTAATCGACTGCGACCGGCTCAGATGGTGCTTTGTGTCGTATGGACTGAAAGTTGTCTCGTCTCTGTTGCAGCTTCCTGATGAGTTAGTGCTGATCAGCTCCTCCAGAGTCAGAGCAAGTATAAGTCAGAGGACAGACGTGCTGCAGGGTGCTGTCCACAGCATCTTTGATGAAAAACTGTCTGCCAAGCCATGATTTGTCCTCTGATCTGTTTAATAAAGTCAGTACATCATATACATACGGTGCCTTTTACAATATCACAAGTGGTTCCTTTACAACAACAGAGCTCTGATCGCTGCTGTGCAACATGAACAGTCGTGTACCAAAAGGTGTCTTCTTGGTCTGAACTTGGGCCAAATTGTTTGATTTGTGATTCATTTCTAACCTGCAGACTGTGTTTTTGTCTTAAAGTGCAGACATGAGTCAGGACTGTTTAGTTCTTGTTGCTGAGACCTCAGCAGACATTACAGTCTGTTGTTGCTGTGACTCTTAGGATCCAGCAGCAGTACTCTGTGTGCTATTTGTACTAAAAAGGTTTTGTTAAAACATCAGTTGAGACATATATGGATCTGTTGGTGCACTTAACGTTTCTTTTTTATGTACAAATGCTTCCCTCCTTTAGTAATACTCTGCTTGGTTTTTACTGAGTTTGTACACTTGTGTTGCAGTTAGGCAAACAGTCAACAGAGAGCATAGTTTTGATTTTAAACCCACATTTAAATTTAAATGTGATATTTGATTTATTTGCCGGAGTAACTGTTAAAGTTAGCTCTGTTTCTGGAACAGAAACGCTTCCTGTGTTTGGGGTTAACAAACTAAACCTGTTGTCGGCATCACGGCCCTCACATGTAAAATATGATCTGTAGAAACAAAAGTTACTTTCATTACATGGCTCAGTAAAATCCCATAATCAGTAATCATTGGTGTCTTATTATTGTGATCACGGCCCTTTTGTTTTTAAATGGAAAATGTCAGATTGATGAAAATATGTTTGTACTTTGTTGTCAAGCTAACTGTTCATACTTCTTTCCAAATGGGCCTTATCTGCAGAGCATGATGGGACTCATGTGTCTTCATGTGTGTGTACATGAGGACTGGGAGAAGGTTGCATTTTGTGTGTTGTGTTTTAAATGTGTGTTATCAAGTTCAACAAAGAGGGAATATTTGATCAGAGCTGACTGTTGCTGATATTAAAGTGTCGTAACTGAGGATCAGTGTGTGTCATAGACACTTTGTGTGTGTGTGTGTGGGGGGGGGTCATCAGACTTTACTGAAACTACCTGAGTCAGTCTGAAAGTGTTACTGGTTTAGTTTCTCAGATATGGATTAAGAGGCACATTTCTGCTGCAGTCAAACGTAACACATGATTTCTGGTATTTTTACTGTATAATTCCACATATCGCTTCAGAAAACAGATGTCAGTGTGACACTTTAATATTTTCATAGTCATATCAATAAGGCGCCTACACAGAGAAACCTTATGAACACTATCTCGGTTGGCTGCTCCCTCTAAACATATCATACATTATTAGTACTGTATGCTGCTCAGTAACATTCAACATTTATTATTTACCATTTCCAGTTCTGTAATTTTTAGTTAAAATAAATAATAAAAAGTCTTAATAAAAATCTAATCAGCTATGACAGTTAAGTGGACAAAGTATAACAAAAGGTCCAGTTGGGGAAATAAATCTGTTTCTTGGCCTTTACACAGTAATTGCTACAGTGCTGAACAGGACAGACAAAATACAAAAAACATTAATAATTAATTAATATTATGCTATTATATTATTTTATAATAGCTTTTTTTCCACCCTTCGGGTCAGATTATGAGCAGTTAATAGAGAGACTGTAGTATATTTTTATTTCGTGTATCTAAGTCTTACGTGTTATTTTAACGTTTGCCTGCAGGAGGCGGTAATACTCAACTACACTAAGCCTCAAAAACAGAAGAAGAAGAAGGAACCCGGAAAATATTGCAAGATGGCGGAATCGGAGAACAGCAACAGTGTTAGACAGCCATTAAATGTGGACGCAGAACCTCTTAAATTATCAGAGTTGTTAGATCGTGGTTGGAAAATATTCGAGGAGGTCGACAGCACAAACGAGCCTCTTGGCTCAAACAGTATTCAGGTGAAAGTTAAGCGCGGGGTTCAAATGTTAGAGGAAGCCTCCCGGATGGTCGCTCAGCTCGACTTGTTTAGTCGCAACGAAGAGCTCGAGGAGATCGCCACGGCAGACCTGAAGTACCTGCTGCTGCCCGCTTTGTTAGGAGCTCTGACCATGAAGCAGACCACCCGGGACAAACGGTTGGAAATAGTCCAGACGGCCCGCGCTTACTTTATGGATTTTTTAAGGAGATGTGAAGAGTATAAGGTGTCACAGTTTAAACTGCCAGACTCCACGGGTGAAAAAGCACGGCCTGGGTCAGAAGATGGAAACGCTAAAGCTAATGTAAGTACCTAACTAAGAGCAAATAAATAGCAAATGAGCTAACCCTCCGGCTGTGTTCATAAACACTACCCACTCAGCTTGGTCGTGGTCAGAACTGGTCAGCAGCAGATGGGTGGGCTTGTTTCTCACTAACATCCGTTCTTGTCATGAGCGTTTCCTGTATCCTCAGTGGGTTTTCGTGTAGAATTGAAAGTACACTCTGGGATAAGTAATTGATTATTAAGCGTTTATTATTTTTGTGCTGGGATTCTGTTCATCTGGACGTTTTCAGTGGGAGAAACGTTTCGTCATCATCCAGGTGACGTCTTCAGTCTCAGCTGACTGCAGGTCTCCAACCTTACATTTGCATAATTACTGAATCCAGCCCACCGGAGTGGGCTTAGAAAAAAGTCGCGCTCAGTGTATCAGTTAGATCACATCATCCTAATTTCGAAATGCAAAAGCATTTTTAATCAAATAAGTACAGCCTCGTTTAATTTAAGCACCACTGCAGCTGATTGTATATCAGTGATTAAGTTTCAGTGATTTTTATGCGTCGTTACTTTGTGTGAATCCAGGAACATCCTTCATTGGTAGCTTTCAGAGGACTCCCAGTCCCGTGCCTGATCTCCACAGGACAAAGTGTGCTTCATTCTATGATTGTGCCAACCAAAGCCAGTTTTCTTCTGAGGAGTTCTCTCCTCACTGTGTGGAGTTTGCATGTTCTCCCCTGGTTTGTGTGGGTTCTCCCCGGGTACTCCAGCTGAACACTGGGTCAGGTGGCTACTTTGAAGAGTCAGAGGTTTAGGATATATTTTGGTCTATAAACTGATTCCATGATTGCTTTTTTAACTCCAGGTGCTTATTTGTACCATGGTTTAATTTCAGAGTGCAATGAGACATCAAACTGCATCATTCTCAATAGAAAACTGCAAAATTGTGGTGTTTTCAAACTTTTGACCTGTAGTGTATTTCAAAGTGTAAAGACTGTCTCCAGGTGGAAACCAGACGGACCAGATTGTTCTGTAAATATATTTATATTTTCACACATTTTTGACGTTTACAAGTTCTATTTGCATTTCAAGCCACACTGAACACTATGGTGAGAGAGGAGAAATGTTTCTTTGTTTTTAGTTTGTCTACAAAATTGACATTAAAGAAAAGCTGTTGGAGTGAAATCCTCGAGCTGCTGTTCACTTCATGTTAGCGACCAATGAGTTGAGGTAAACAACAATTGAACTGATTGGATCAGCCATAAACTGTGTTGTTGGTCTTTGATCTAAATCACTGGTACATCCCTAATCACCTGTGCCTTTGTTTCTGAATGAACTAACACAGCACATTGAACACATGTACTTTGAACAAGCTGCAGTGTTCATATAACAACAGGTTCTTTCTGTTAACTGCACTGCTAATGAAGGCTGTAAGTCTGGGTTTATTTATGTCACATAAGTCAGTCACAGAAAAGTGTCCGATGGGAACATGTCACCAAGCTCCACAGATTTAAGTCACACAACCAGAAAGTGATGCTTTCTTTAGTGTGTTTACATGAAAGCTTCTAAATAACAGAGTTCACCTGTGTGTGATTTGGAGGATGTGTCAATAATGAATCGGTGACGTGTGCTTTTTGTTTCAGTCTTTCCCCGGCCCGACCAACCTGGTTGCTATGGCAGCACAGAGACAAGCTAAAATTGAGCGGTACCGTCAGAAGAAGGAGCTTGAGGCCAAACTGTCTGATGTTCGGAGAGCTGTGGAGAGCGGACAAGCTGATGATGAAGTCACCAGAGATTTTTACCTCCTGAATGTCCGAAGATGGGTCGCTGTGTGTTTGGAGGACACAGAGAGCATTGACCAAGAGGTGGAGATACTCAAAAAGATGGATATGTTTAAGGAGAATGCTCCCAAGCAACCCACTCACCCACCCAGGCCCCCCATGAAACCCTTCATCCTCACCAAGGATGCTGTGCAGGTGAGCTGGTTTGTTGTTGTAGGACTGATTAAGGTGCATGCAGTCACAAGGTTGCACGTGCAGCCTGGACTCTCATAATCAGCCTTTATTGTAATTTCCTAAAGTGGTCTGCTCGTTAGTCATCTGTGAGGATGATGCGTCACACAGCTTCAGTGATGTTCAGGGTCTGGGGAGGCCAGTCCATGTCTCATACTGTTGTAACAGTGTCAGCGTGATACGGTTCTTTTTCCCAGTAATGACCCACACGGATCAAAGCAAAGCTCCAACATGCACAAACATTTGACCTCACAACATGTAATGAATTGGCACAAATGTCTTTGATATGCTGCTTGGTGTTCGTGAGAACGCCGTGAGAATCAATAAGTAATATTGATAATGGAATCTGAATCACTGAATTCTTATCAGTTCCCATCCCGACTCCATGTGACTGTAATCCACTGTGACACGTCTCAGTTCATCTGCCCCCTGTTCATGTTTCATTGCTGCACTGACAACATTATTGATGAGCAATAAGAAATAATCAAAAGAGTTCAGAATGGTCATTTTTCATTGGCCTGTGGAACGTTATGTTAATGCAGTTTTATTAATATGATGCAGTGCTCCCTCGCTATAACGCGCTTCACCTGTGGCGGTCTCACTGTTTCACTGATTTTTTTTTTTTTTTTTGTGTGTGAAATTTCTTTTTCTTTTTGAAACGGCGTATTGTGTCCTGCGTCCTGATTGGCTACGTTCAGCTTGTCACATTTACATAAATCTTCGATCTCTAGCAGCGTGACTCTGAAGTGCTGGACTGTATGTTTGTACGTTTTCTCCCCAACAAACAACAGTGTCGATGACACGTCGTCACCTGCAGGTTCCTTTGGTTTCATTCTGTAATGCTGGACTTATTTTGAACTTTCAGAGTTTAAACGAGAGAAAAGTGTGAAAATGTTCCTGCCTGTCTGAGAAAAGAGTATAAAGTGTGTAGTGAGGGCTTTACAGCCTTAAAGCATCTATAGTAATTGTAAAAAATAAAGTTGGCTACTTTGCAGATTTCACTTATCGCAGGTTATTCCCGCGATACGCGAGGCCGCTGTGTTTCATTTCACTAATGTTACAAATCCTTGGAGACAGGCTGGTAGACCTCAGCCTGCTCTGTGGAGGAATCACAGCAACAAGGTGGGACGGCTGCCACCAGCATTCAGCAAGCTACCTAATTTAAACATGGTATCAAACTACGATAACAGTTCATCTGTCTGTTTTATGTAGCATCTGAAGCTTTACTGTGAAAGTTTGAATTATGCCTTCTGTTTGGATCAGGCGTGTCAAACTCACGGCGCAGTTATGTCACAGGCCTGTCAGTATGTGGGACTGAATCTTCAGCCCTGCTGAGGATCCATGCAGGCATGGATGCTCTTTATTTTGATGGACACACCATGCAGCCAATTACACGCAGAGACTGGGATCATACCATTAGTGAAAGAAGGAAGGGGGGCATTGTGAAGACAGCAGGTGTAGTGGTGCAGGTCAGGTGGACAGAGAGACGGGAGATGGATTTAAACGGTGACGGGATCAAGTGAAAATGCAAAATGAGCAGCACCTGGCTGCATTTCAGTGACGCTGCAAAGCTGAGTGCAGAATGTGTAAAATTAGGAGCTGAAAGGATCCCGTTTTTATTTTTGAGCCATTTTTTCACTGCGGAGGACAAAAAGGTTTCAAACTTGTCCAGGCCTTAAACCTCACCTGTTCTCCCCAGTGGAAGTCAATCTATAAAGATGAGGCTTTTATGGAAACACTGAATACAAACTTGTTACAGTTCAGTGTTGAACATTACATCAAACAGAAATGTGTGCATGTACTACACAGACTCAGTGTCGCAATGAGTCTCACAGGTCTGAGTGTGCTTTATCATTCCTGTGGTGCTGATCACCACAAACAAGCAGAACGTTTCAGTGTTTCCTACTGATAAAAACCCTCCTTTATGGCCACTCACACTACACAAAGTCATGACGCATTAGACGATTAAATGACATAAAAGTCTGGGTGGTTTTCTATAGAAAGTTATGTTTTTTTACAGCTACAGTTAAAAAAACCTGAAATCTGAAATTGACCATGAAAAGCATAAAAGTGTTAATATCTGAAGTCGGCTGTGATATGTGGATCCACTGACTCATCACTGTGTCAGCAGACTGAACCAAAAACATTCAACCAAATACTGGAAATTTAATTTCAGTCTGCTTAAAAATAAGAATTACTGTCATAAATGTAGCTGCTAGTCCCAGAGCTCAGTGCCTCTGAACACTGACATTTACACTGGAAGCGGATGAAACATTGGTTGGGTTACAATTTTTAACAGAGCTCAACTGAATAGCTTGAACCGCTGATTAGCTGAAGTTTTCAGCAAGTGCTGTACTTGAAATCTGACGAGGGATCAAAAACGTAACAAATGTCAGTCTGCTCTTTGTACTTGAACATCACGCCACTCAAAAACATAAAACTGAAGGTACATTTTTGAATGTCTTCATTTAACAAGCTCATATCAGATCGGTCATTGTTTAAAAAAATCTGAGTCACTTTGTTCCGATTTGCTTGAACGTGGATCGATGTCTTTAAATCCACGTGTTCACTTTGCACACAGGCTAAGGTGTTCGGGGCCGGTTATCCCAGTCTTCCTACCATGACAGTTGATGACTGGTATGAGCAGCACAAGAAACGCGGCGTCCTGCCTGACCAGGGTGTACCCAGGAAGCCCACTGCGGAGGATCACGGGGATCCGAGCGAGACGGACGAAGAAGAAAAAGAGAAGAAGGTTGAAAACGATGACGACGAATCTCTGCTAAAGGCCAGAAACTGGGATGACTGGAAAGACACTCACCGCAGAGGTTATGGGAACCGCCAGAATATGGGCTAGCTCATGTGTTCAACCGGGCTTGTCTCTCGCTTCATTTCTATACTAAATGAAGAAAAACACCACCGCATCAATAAATATGTACATTCATTACTTTGGCTGCAGGTTAGTTGGTCTGGAGATGAACACTACTGCTGATTAACTCATGTTACAACCGTTCTGTTGATTGGATCACATTCTCCTATGTACCGTCGTGGTTTCCATTTACAATAAAAATACACAATTTGGCTGGAACCTTGAAACCATCGTGCTTATCCCTGTTGTTATGTCATGGGGAGTGTGACTCCTCGTTTCCCCGAGGCTTAGGAATGACCTATCAAACAGCTCTGAAAGAGTTGGTGATCTCTGACACTTCATTGTCTCTGGTCTGCCTGTGACCTGGAAATCTGTCTCCGTGCATCATCTGCTCAGTTCCCACAGCTGCGTACTGGAAGCGTTTTGCTCACACACTGATTTGAAGATGATGGCTGGTCTCTGTTTGATTTTATATATAAAGACAGCAATAACAACCTTGTCCTACAACATCACGACATATCTGTTTAACAAAAGCTATGTCCATGCTTACTGCTCCCACAGGAATGAAAAATAATAATAATGGTAAATGGCCTGCATTTGTATAGCACTTTACTCAGTCCCTAAGGACCCCAAAGCGCTTCACACTACATTCACACATTCACACACTGGTGATGGTAAGCTACATTGTAGCCACAGCTGCCCTGGGGCGCACTGACTGTATTTATAAAGCACACTTAAAAACCAAGGGTATGCCAAGGTGCTTAATGAGTAACCGAGAGAATAGGAGGAGGATAATAGAAATAGGACCAAAGTAAGTAGTAGGTATGCAAGCAGGTAGCTGTCACTGATACATAGGAAAGCAGCAGATACAGAACAAACAAGGAATTAAATGAGCATAAAAGTGCATGATATAAAATCATAAGTGAAGTGTTAACTAGAGGGAAAGGCAAGATTGGATAAGTGGGTTTTTAGTCGTGATTTAAACGGTGCTACAGATGCGCGGATATCAAGAGGACCGGGGCAGCCAGAGCAAACGGCCACCCCGAGACTTCGGCCGACATCTGGGTTGGTCAGTAAAAAACAGGTCGCAGCCAGGTGGGGCTGACGACACTCACTGATATCCTCCATGTGCGTTTTTTGCGGTTGGTGTTGATACAGCGGCAAGGAGAAAAACAGCAGCGGTCTTAATGAAGCGACCGCTGCTGCTGCCCGTTTCTGGGTTATACGAGCATTTTCAAACAATCTGAAGTCCACCGGATGTTCGGATCGTTTTCTCTCTTACATAAATGGCTGTGCACGAGTCGCCTGACGCACAGATCACGTGAGTCTCCCAGACTCCCACAAACGTAAGCCAGCATCTCCCTCTGTGTCTCTGGGCTGTACTGGAATCTCATCATCACCATGGCGGTAAAGACACGACTGCACACTCGGCACAGCTGCGGTGTCCGGGGCGCAGTGCGCAGATACAGAAACCGAGATGTGCACGAGATGTGTCGCGCGACACTGCAACCATAGCGGGGCTATATCAGTGCCATTTCTTAAATGTGCAAAATCTGTAACATAATGTTTGGAGTTTAGTCTGTTACTGTTGCTATTTTTACCATTTCTTCTTGGAGCAACTGTAACCCACATTATTTCCTTAGGGATTAATAAAGTATTCTGATTCTGATTGTTTCAGGATGACCTGCCATTATCCAATCACACATCTGCTTACCTCCATCTGTTGCTCGTTTCTCCTCCTCTTCTTTTCTCTTTTTTCTAAACTGAGCACCTGATGGCTTTGAACTTTTCTTGTCCATCCTGGTTTTAATTTTGCACTCCAGTATGAACGATCATCCCCCAAATCGAGGATCACCACAACATGATCTAACAGACCTACACCTTAGTTCACAGATTCACTTTGTTTATTCCTGGGATTTCACACAACCCAGGATTCAAATCATGAATACATAATGGGCTTGGATTTACAACATTATGAATGAAATGTGCTCTACTTGGAAGCAGCAGGTCTTCCTCCCCTTTCGACGGGTTGTGTATGAGACTTTAAATCATCAAATAAATATAAATTTTAAATTGTTATTGATCCCTTTACCCCGAGTCCTAAAGTGTATATTTATTTTCTTACTCTTCTTATATATACTGTTGGTTTACTTGCACTGCTGTAACTGGAGCCTCGTCGTCTCGTCTCTCTATATCCTGGACTGCATGGAGCGGAGATGACAATAAAGTTTACTTTGACTTCAGCAGCGAGCATGCGCACCGAAGGCTCTCGCGCTCACTTTTCGCTTATAGAATTTCGAAAAAGACATCGGTGCAAATTATAAGTCTGTATCATGATGTCTGGTGTTTTCGTGTTTGTATTTATTTTTCTTTTATTTTGCGAGTTGGTTATTAGACGCTGCCCCAGCCGGTCAGAGAATCCCCCGCCGCCCCGCCCTCTCCTCCCTGAGCCGCAAGCAGCAGGCGCACCTCGCAAACGGAGGGCGCCCTTACTCCCAGCAAATGGGCGATAGAAAACCGATCGGTGCCTATGCCATCCCCGCTATGCGCTGGCATGACGTCGGGGCAGCATGAGTGCGAGTAAATGGGCGTAATGCCGCCCCCCACCACGATGCCGCCCCGGGCAAGCGCCCGTGTCGCCCTTATCAGAAACCGCTACTGGCTGCTGACATAATGTGGATCCGAAGGTCCACAATTGGCCTACCTGGGGTTGAAAGTCTCGATAAATGCAGAGCGTTTCGGCGGGTACACCGGCTTCCGCGAGTGTGCCGCTTATTTTGAGCGATGAAAAAATAATAAAATATAATTTTATTTTTAGATTTCAATATCACAATAATCTTCCAATTTAGAACTACAAGTTAAAAAAGAACTAACATAAATAAATTACACTTCAGCTAAATACTTCTAATTTATTTCCCCAAACCACGCGGAGCCGCAGCTTGCTGACCCCTGATCTAACGTAGGTGTTTTTGTTCAGTTATCCGTGAGACCGGGCAGCACGGTGCAGTGATTAGCTCTCTTGTCTCACAGCAGGTGCTGAGTTCAACTGCACCACCTGATCGGGCCTGTGGGGGGTTTGCATGTTCGCCCCGTGTTTGCGTGGGTTCTCCCGCTTCCTCTCACAGTTTTTTTTATTTTTTTATTTATTTAACCTTTATTTTACCAGGAAAAGTCCCATTGAGATTAAAAACCTCTTTTTCAAGGGAGTCCTGGCCAAGAGGCGACAACATGTTAAAATTACAAAGTTACATACATGTTATAAATAACAATTACATTTTATAAAACATTTTTCTCTGGCTCTCTCAATTTGGACTTAAAAGCATTTAATGAAATAAGATCTGTTTAAGGTCCATATGCAGTTAGCGGTGTTAGGTTAATCTAAATTGCCCATAGGTGTGAATGTGAATGGTTGTCTGTGTCGGGCTGGTGACCTGTCCAGGGTGTAAACCACGCCCCCTTTGCTTGACGCACAGATGTGTAAAATCACTAATCGTTGGTGATGAGCAGATGAAGCCTCATAAAGCCTTGAAGCTTTCCATTCAGTTGCTTCAAACAAAGGCTCATTTCTCGAGCTTCATGTGCGCACAAAGCCCCCTGCTGGTCAAAGTCTTTATTGTCGTTTCAATTGTCTGTGATTGCCTCTTGCAACAGTGTAGGCATGGAATGGAAATACAAACACCTTAATTTGATTTTGTGTGGTGAATTCATTCATCTAATGTGTTTTTGATGAACATGTGGATAATGGTAATAAAGCTCTATCAGTGTTAGAATGCATGGCAATAGGATTTCAGTCAATGTTTGATTAAATGTAATAATGAAATGTTAAAACTGTTCCAGTGGTTTCAAAAGACAGTGACTGTGCGTATGAGTACTGGGGTGATGGTAACTTTATTCATTTTATTAAGAAATAAATATTTTTCTCGCCGTGCTTGGACTCAGTTGATTGATGTTTTTAGAAATAACCTTTCTGGCTCTGGAGAAAACCCTTGCACATGGTGCCAGGAGGCAGGGTTAAACAGGTTAGTTGTATTGCTACACTTGAGAAGGTTCCTCCACCTAACAAATCCCACTTTAAGCCTCGGTGCCACCGCTGCCATCAAAACATTCACAGCATAATCAGTTGTGCAATCTAATAAAACAGCAAGCAGAGCAGGTGCAGGCTCAGCCAGCATTTTCAGATTTGCATCTCTGAGGATTTCTGGATGTGATATATTTAACCAGTTGTTGTGCCAACAGCACCTTCAGTTTTCATTAGTATTTGACTCCTCCCATAGATATTTATTTGTTTGTATTTTATTTGTATTTTTTGTATTTCCTTCTGATATCTGTACCTGAGCTGAGGTAACGCAAAAATTTCCCCGTCGTGGGATCAATAAAGTCTTAATTTATATTGACAGTTGACACTGTCACACACTCCTGACACCTTTTAATTCTGCTGCTTTTTGTTCTTAGTAATATATCTGAATATACTTGAATCAAGATATAGGCCTGTGTTCCTGAACTCACAGTACACACACTACTAACATGTGATTTATAAAATATGATCCTGGAAGAGAATATAAAGTATTCAAAATAGGTCAACCTTAAACATAACAAAGTCCAGCAGGAACGGAAGCTGAGAGATTACTGAAAGAGAAGTAAAGAAAAACACGGTGTAATGAAGGCAGCATGGTGTTAAATAAGGTGTTTGATCATTCTGGTTTATCAAACGTAGAGTACTTGCTACTTTTTCAGTTACTAATAGTTTTTATTGAACATTGCAATGAGCAAAGCTGCTGAAATAAACAACAGAGAGCATCAGTTCAGGCTTTTTCTTTTACAATATTAATTCATTTAACATTTATTTTTACTTCTGGTAGTTTATGCACAGTTTTCCAGTACTACAGTTTTATGTGTAATGAAGTGTTTTGTTTTCATGCTGTTGTATAAATTTCTCCACCACATTAAAGACAAACTGATAAGCATGTTTTGATGGACTGCTGTGTTATAGAGGCAGACCTCATGCCAATGTCAATAATAACCAGTGATAATAACGAAAACTTTGGAGAAAACCATCAATTCTTTATTGTTTCTGCACAACACTGACCTAAAGGGGGCAGCAACACATGTTTAATGCGTATGGCCTGCCGAGAAACTCAGAAGAAGAAGAAGAGCAAGCTAACATTGGCTTGTGCTAACGCATCTCTGGCTGTGTTTAGTACATTTTCTGTGGAGACAGGATGGCTGAGAAGAAGCTTCACGGAGACTTTAGTAGAAACATACTGGTAGGTTAGAACCACCGTGTCAGGCCTTGATAAAGGGGCCAGGTTGTGACTGCGAACCCATTGTGTGGAGTACGGTCTTAGCAGCGGCTGTGCTATCTACTAAGCTAGCTTAAACGAAGGCTTCTTTTAACTTTAAAGTATAATTTAACGAACCTGCCAGTCGTAAAATAACCCGAGTGGTAGCCATCACATTTAAATGGAAGAAAATAAATAATGTGTTCTTTTATTTTTATTAAAAGGTCTATTTGTTTTTCTTATGTTTACCACCAAACATGAATATTCGTGCATGTTGATGACGTAGCGTCCCTGAGTGCACAGTAATTATTGGTTTTACATCCTCACTTCAAACACGCAGCAGGTCTTGAACATAATTGGTATTAGCTTAAAATATCCTCAAAGTAGGTCGTGTGGTATGAGTCTCCTACTCCAGTTTACCCATCTTCCCTCATAATGTGTCCAGAACTGAGGTCCCTGCTCGGGATATAGAAGCTCCAGACTTCACGTGGGAGGATATGATACAGCAGTAATGGGTCCAAGGAAGAAGTCTAATAAATTCCACGCTTTGGTGGGCAGCAGTGGGGAAGATCTTGTGCAAAGACTCAGTGAGCCCAAAGACTACATCAATGAGCTGTCCCATGAAGTCCTCTGTCATATATTCAGGTATGCTGCCCTCAGGCTACACTTATCATTTGTCGTATTTACTATGCGTTGTAGAGACCAGTGTGTTGGGCCATTATGCCAGTCAGTATTGGTACCTTTGACTGCCACACACCCACTGGAAAACAAGATAACGTTTGGTCCATGATGGTGACTGTATGTCAAAGAGGACAAGACTGTGGACAAGAATGGACGTAGACTGGGTGGAAAGAGAAGAATGTAACCTGTTAATGTTGCGTAGATGGAAATAGGCAGAACGGTACACCTACGGCTTCCGTTAGGCAAAGTCAAGCTGTATAATTCAAGCACGGTCTGAGACTAAGTCAATAGCTCATCTGCATATGTTATTAAGACTAAGACCACCAGGTACCGGAACAGCTTCTTCCCCACAGCTGTCAGACTCCTGAACTCTGCCTCCTGACATCTGACCCACGTTAAACTCATGGACTGAACATACACACACCCACAATGGACAACTGTACCCTCAAACACACAATAATAACATGGACTGAACCACCACTCACAACCACTAGCACTTTATATAGCCTCTGTAGGAATTATATCTCACTTATCTTAACTGCACTACTGTATAGCTCTGTGTAAATAATCATTCTGTACATTCGATAATCTTTAATCCTACAACTGTTTACAACTTGCATAGTTCCCATTTCTGTATAGCTGTATATCTCAGATTCTGTAAAGTTATTTATTTCATATTCTGTATAGTTTTTCATATTTATATCCTGTTCATATCCTGTACATAGCTTGTACTCACTACAGCCTGTACATACTTATAGTTATAGAATATTCACAACATACTTCATACCGTGTACATTATAACATACCATAATAGACCCATTTCTGTAATATACTCACATATCTATATTATTGCTAATATATATTGTAATATATCTATATCACTAAAGCACTTCTGGATGGATGCAAACTGCATTTCGTTGCCCTGTACCTGTGCATGTGCAATGACAATAAAGTTGAATTCTATTCTAATTCTATTCTATTATTACAGCTCTTACTTCTGGAGCCTTACTGCAGATTTCTCGCTGTGTAAAACAAACAGCGGTGGCTGGAACAGCTGCAAAGTTCGCTTTTCTTTTCTTCATGTCGGAGTTTGTTGATCGGAAGCTTTGATGAAGGACTCCCGCTCGCTTTTCCCAGTAAAAGTTTTAATGGTGATCACAGGAACAGCGCTTCTGAGATTTTAAACATCGTTGTGTCTTGTTTGTAGGTACCTGCCCATGAAGGATATCATGTGTATGGAATGTTTATCTAGAAAGCTTCGAGAAGCAGTAACTCTGTACCTGCGAGTGGTCAAGGTGGTGGACCTGTGTGCTGGTCACTGGTGGGAGTATATGCCTTCAGGTACAGTACAACCAGTCTGCCTTTCACCAACATACAACAAAGAGCGTGCTATGGTACCTTTTTTTTTTTGGCATTGCCGTTCCCAAATATGAATTCTGATGTTGTCAGTTTTAATAATGAATGTATCGAGCCTAAGCTCCAGGTCAGGCTGAGAGTTTAGTGGTGTTTTTACTGGCCTGCAAAAATCTTTTATTTTTATATCTTAAAATTTTAAGAAATGTACTTAATAACAGTAACTCTATAAAATAATGGTCCTGAATGTTACAAACGGCCCATGTTTCCTTTTAGACTCACTCCTGTTTTGCTGTGTAACTTCTGGTGATGTTTCAGGTCATATTTATGCAGAGTGTGTTTTTCACCTCCAAGTAAGTTTTAACACCAAAACACAAAGAGCTTTGGTTAGCAGGAGGTCCTGGACGTGTCTAAGTCATACTCTGACAGTGTAATAACATGTGGAGACCCTTAAACACAGAACGGGATAGAGATGCATGTTCAAGCCTTTCAACTTTAAAACTAAAATGAGCAAAAATATCTTTGCTCATATTTCTAATACAGTGGAACGCCGACTTACGAAATGAATTCGTTCCCGAGGGTCTTTCGTAAGTCGAAGCACCCATCGCTCCTTTGGAGTGAACGATAAGCTTTAGGCTACTTGCTAACTGCAACAACAATACGTCGTTCAAGTGGAACAGCGAAGCGCAAGTACGAAAGCCAAGAGAGCTGTCACATGATTCGGAAGGCATTGTGGGCATTCTGGGCTCAGCCAATCAGAGCCGGCGGATTTCGTTACGCGGGCCCGTAACACGGGCAGAAATATTGGCGTTCAGTCCCTGCATAACTTGAATTTTTCATTAAATGGGGCATTTGTAAGTCAGGGTTCCACTGTACTTTTAACTGCTTAGGTTTTTTTCACCTTCTGTTTATATGTTTGTAACTGCGTCCATAGTAACCGGCTTATGCTGCAACCCCCGGGCTTTTGAAACATTGAAAAAAAGGGATTTATTTATGTTTGTTGTGCTTTATCTTTAGGCTTTACAGATAGCAGCTTTTTGCTCCTATTGAAGAAGATGCCAGATCTGGAGCAGCTGTATGGTCTCCACCCACGATACCTGGAAAGGAGACGAATCCGTGGTTTTGAGGCGTTCAGTATTCCAGGAGTCCTGGAGGCTCTGCAAGCCTGCCCAAATCTGCTGGTCAGTAAACAGTATGTGACTGATCTGCTGTGTATTAAATAATTAACATGTGTTTTATGTTCTTTATTTGTTGCTACATTCTCTGACCTGGTAGACTGATGATATGTGTAAAGGCCCTTTGCTGTAGCTAGCGCACGCCGGGTCCCATTTGAAAGAGCCTTAAGGTGTAATCGTTGAGTTACGTTTGCAGTTACCTTCACTGATGTCATTTCAGGGCGTTGAGACTTCCCACCTGGAGCTGGTGGAAGCCATTTGGAACTATATGCCCCAGGTTCACATTCTCGGAAAGTTCCGCAACCGTAACGGAGCGTTTCCCATTCCCGCTGAGAACAAACTCACCGTCCCCATAAATGCCAAGATCCAGACCCTCCATCTGGTGGGTGAGTACAACATAATGACAGAGACTTAGTCTAAATACATCAGAGCTACTATCCAAAATTCTGGATGTAAGTCGGCGTCGTGTCTGCTGTTGTGTAGATGTGTGGTTGTTAAAAAGAACAGAAGGATAATCGTAAGGTCTAAAGTATCTGTGTCCTTTTATATTTACCAACCCAGGTGTGAATGTTCCCGAGATCCCCTGTGTGTCCATGCTACGGCACCTTTACCTGAAGTGGGTCCGCCTTACCAAACCACAGCCGTTTAAGGACTTTCTGTGTGTGAGCCTAAGGACCTTTGTTATGCGCAATTGTGCAGGGCCGACCAACTCTCTCAAATACGTTCCCCTGATTACCGGCTTGGCTTCAGCCCGGAACCTCGAGCAGCTGGAGCTGGTACGAGTTCCCTTCTTGGGAGGGCTGATCCAGCACGTGGTGGAGGACAGCTGGAGATCAGGTGAGCAGCTGTTTGTAGACACTGCTGCACTTTCAGTGCATCTTTAAATCACACTGTTGTTCAGTAGGATTGATTCATGCATGGCTTTGCTGTTGTTGTTTTAATGCCTGCGTGTTAGAATTTAAATGTTCATGAGTGTCACATGGAAATGAATCAAATTACCTGGAAACAATCGTTAACCCTTTAAAACCTGAACCATGAAATTACTACCAGAAATCTTTATTTTTTGATGATGGAGTGTTTGTTGAACCTTTAGACAAAATATATATAGAAATATGTCAAATTTTAATCTGCATATATGAGTATTTGTATCACATTTGCTCCATAAGCGATATTTTTGCAGTGGCGTCATTAAAAATGTTTTTTTGAGGGTAAAATAAAAAAAGCTACACTGACGATGCAGAAGTCTCAAAAACACATGGATCACATACGATACGCTCGGCTTTAAAGGGTTAAACTCGCGGCCCACGTCACCCCTACTGTGGCGTGAAGAATGTAACGCAGTTTGGACCCTGAGGTGACTTTTGTCGTTCGATTGAATATGGTGACAATACGAGCAGAGAGTCCCAACATGCTGAGGTTGTGTTCGCTCAGTGACACACTAGTGCGCACACTTATGTCTGCAGTTTTATTTAGTTAAACACCACACAGTGACAGAGCTGCTGCCACGTGTCTGCACAGGCAGAGAGCACCAGTGTGTTCATTGGGTCGTTCAATGAAAGGCTCCAGTTAACAGGGAGGAAAAAGATGTCTTGTTATACAATATTTGAAATTTAAAACAAACAAAACATTTTCAGAAATCTTTGTTTTCTTGTTTGTTTTCGTGCTGCTTGAACAGTAAAGTGGCCGCGACCCTGACGCAGCTTGTTTTCATCTGTGTTTTATAGCAAAGAGTCTTTAAGGTGTTTTCACTCGTTTATGTCAGAGCTGTTCAAGAGTCTGTTGTTGTGGATTTACATGACGTGTCCCTACGTTTGTCTTCAGCACTTCAAACACTACTTCACTTCTGTACTGTAGTAATATTTTGCTGTTTGTTTTGATGTTGACGGCGTATCCAGGAGGATTTCGGAACCTCCACACCATTGCGTTTGGAGCCTGTAAGAATGCCCTGGAGGTGGACTTGGGCTACCTCATCATAACTGCTGCTCGCAGGTACCTGCTTACGAACAGTGCTGTGTGAGAGGGATTACAGAATCAGGACATTCTGCTGCATATTTCATAGCTTCAGGGTTCAGATGTGGTTAAAACATAAACAGTAGAGTAAGACGCCAGAAATAACTCAGAATAATATCTGCACCAGGGCAGTGAAATTAACAGGTTTGTGACACATTTGACACGATTGGATTATTTGATGTTTGCGTGAAGATGCAGGCGTTGCTGAAATTCTCACTTCCTTCTGTGTTTTGTATCAGGCTTCACGAGCTGCGTATCCAGCCTTCACTGACGAAAGATGGAGTCTTCTCAGCTCTCAAGATGGCTGAGCTGGAGTTTCCCCAGTTTGAGACTCTTCATCTGGGTTATGTGGATGAGTTTCTGCTGCAGTGTTAGTGCTTCCTCTCAAATATCTTTTGCTTTGATGAAAAGGCGATAAGCAGCTGACGAAGCCTTAAACCAAGAGGAGAATGAATAGTAACTCTGTAATAAAGCCCCATGTTCAGTACACTGATGATGGAAACGAGGCTTTTCCTGCTTTTATTTAAACTCAGGTAAAATGAGCCATTCGGAGCTGGTGAAATATGGGCTGGCGGATGTTATCGAGAACCCAGGAATCATCACTGATATTGGGATCAAGGTGGTGAATGAGGTGTTCACCAATATTAAATACCTGCTAATCTACAACTGTCCTCACCTCCACAACCCTCACCACTGGATTACTGGTACATTTTTGGTTTTGGTGAATAATAACAAAGCAGCAGAGACAAATGCAGCCTTTATTATGCTGCAGTGTTTTTCCCTCTCACATCATTGGAAAAGTATAGTGTTGTCATGCATTTGGACCATGCTGTCCCCGTTTCTGTCTGCAGATCAGTCCAGATGGAGCCGTCTGGTTGATCTCACTCTGGTTCGCTGTCACGCCATCAAGCTGGAGTCTTTTTCCCAGTTTGTGGAGTTGCTGCCCAGTCTGGAGTTCATCTGTCTGGACCAAATGTTTCGAGAACCACCCAAGGTACGTTTGTTATGGTCGCTTTCTCGAAACGAATCATCCCAGAGATGCGTCGTCTTCAAAGGGAGCAGATTTCAAAAGAACTGCATGGCAAGTGTGTCAGGCTCTTTACAGAGGATCCTGCAGTGGTGCATTCATGCAGTGCATCAGTGTGACTGCCGTGCTCTTAATGAACCCGAGTAGCTGGACTCATTTGTACGCGTTAGTCCTGTGCACACAGTGATTTAGTCGTTATCACCTCACAGCAACAATTTGTAATCGTTTGTGTGTTTGTGTGTGCGCACCTGTGTGTTAGGGCTGTGCCAGGGTGGGTCTGAGTGCAGGAACTGGGATCGGTGTGTCCTCAGCACTGGTCAGCAACCAGAACTCAAACAATGACAATGAAGACCACCATCACCACAATGAGCCAAACATGCCTCCCCCACCCATCAACAACATAAACAACCAACGGCGGCGGCAGCAGCAGCAACACGATGGCAAGTCTCACTGGCTTTAATAATTAAATACCAACAATTGTATTAAAATAAACGTCATATGTTTTTAATAATGCTGATGGCCCACAAGTGGGATGTCGGTTAGAAAATGAGGAGGAGTTCTGGAGTAAGTTGGATGAAGCGGTGGAGTGTTCCCAGAGTGGACGGAGTCGTGGTTGGAGCAGTGCTAAAGGACACATGTGCTGGGTGGAGATGGCTATGAACACATACTTCAGAAGAGGAGGAACACTGGGTAACATAAGACTAGACGCGCATAGGTAGATTATATCTTATGCAGATGGAGGAACCTGAACGAGACTGGAGAGTACACAGTGGTGTCATGGGCCATGAAGTGGTAAAGGAAACTGCCAGGGAGGTGTTTGGTGTTTCCTCTGAGCAGAGGAAAGAGGACGAGGAGACTTGCTGCTGGATGATGGAATGAGAGAGTACAAGAAAGTATTTAAAAGAAGAGATTTGCAAAGAAAAAGTGTGATGGTTAAGAAGACCAAAGTAGACATGAGCACTAGGAAAAGGGTGTATAGTTCGTGGTGTGTGAGGGTGGACACTAAGAAAGGAGAAAAGGATGCGCAGCAGATTTGGGTGATTAAGGAAAGTGTGTGTGTTGAGAAGACAGGAGTACTGATACACAGCTTTTCTTCTCTGCCTGAGCGCTTAATGCGCCACAACATGACTTTTTCACACATTCATACAAGCTTTGTTTTCTGTGCTTAAGTGCTTTCTAGCTAACATTTATACACGTTCACATGTTGATGGATGAATCACAGAGGAACTTGGGGTTGGTATCCTGCTCAAGGATGTTTAGCATGCAGACTGGAGCAAACGGGGATCGACCTTTACAATTAATAGTTTCATGGCTGTAGCGATACCTCGTGAGCTACAGCCAGGACTGACTGAGGAACAACCCCCTGTGAGCAAGCACTTGGCAACAGCGGGAAGGAGAAACTCCCTTTTAACAGGAAGAAACCTTTAGCAGAACTGGGATCAGGGAAGGGCAGCCACCTGGTCCAGCCCTAACTATATGCTTTAGCAAAAAGGAAAGTTTGAAGCCTAATCTTAAAAGTAGAGATAGTGTCTGTCTCCTGAATCCAAACTGGAAGCTGGTTCCACAGAAGAGGGGCCTGAAAACTGAAGGCTCGGCCTCCCATTCTACTTTTAAATACTCTAGGAACAACAAGTAGGCCTGCAGAGCGAGAGCGAAGCGCTCTAATAGGGTGATATGGTACTACAAGGTCATTGAGATAAGATGGGGCCTGATTATTTAAGACCTTGTATGTGAGGAGCAGGATTTTGAATTCTGGATTTAACAGGAAGCCAAAACAGGAGAAATCTGCTCTCTCTTTCTAGTCCCTGTCAGGACTCTGGCTGCAGCATTGTGGAGCAGCTAATAAAAGCATGAACTAGTTTTTCAGTGTCCTCTGAGACAGGATATTTCTGATGTTGGAGACATTGCGCAACTGCAAGAAACCATACTTTTAAAAAAATAGAATAAAATATGTGCGTTGAAGGACATGTCCTGGTCAAAAATGACTCCAAGGTTCCTCACAGCGTTACTGGAGGCCAAGGTAATGCCATCCAGAGTAAGAACCTGCTTAGATACCATATTTCTAAGATTTCCAGGGCCGAGTACAATAACCATATCAGCAAATGCAAGCCCTGATATGAATCCTGTGACAGTTTGACTGTGTGCTTTGTACTTATCGATATAATGTGAGAACGATTAAACCTACCGTGCTGGGATAGTGCCTCGGACTGAATCATTCTTTGTTGCATTAATTTAACTCAGACTAGAGAAGTGGTTGAAATTCTCAGTGAGGGAGTGCTGTGAGTTATTCATACATGCCTTTCCTGTGTTTACAGAGTCATGTGCATCATGTGTAAACATGATTAGTAAAGTCACACCAATACTCACCATGACCTAAAAAATGCTGAACCAGTCTGGCTGTTTAAACAGATGCTGTCTGGTTTCCGTCGCTGATCCGTTGTGGGTGAAAGTCTCAGTCTGCAGTCGCTTAGTTGGAGCTTGAGGGGGCAGTCATGCATGTTTTCATCCCTCACTCTTTTTGTTCCAACGCAGCTGTAGGTTGAGAGGGCGCAGCGCGTCACACACAGCGTGGAAATGTTTTTAAACCTGTGGTTCTGGCATAGTGCGACCTTTAACCTTCACTTCTTCAGTTATATAAAGTATTTTACTTCGTACGCTGACGTAGAAGATGATGGATGTAATGTTGAGTTACAGAACTAGCGCTTGTTTTTACAGCACCAGCAGAAGTAAATGGAATGGAGGAAGAAGATGAAGAGGATGAAGACGAGGTAAAAATGTTCTGTATTTCACCCTGTAAGACCCAACCCATCACAAATAGCCAGAGATAACAGATGTTTATTAACCCTGATAACAAAGCCCACAGAATGTTTTTGCTACATCATGCTGAGTATGATATAGTTCTATGATATAGTTCTATGATATAGTTATATTTTTGTATCGTTGGGTGTTTTTGGCGAATTGTTGTTAACAACAATGTTCATTTTAGACAAAAAGAGTTTGGAAATTATGACAAGTATTGATCATGTTGATGAGACGGAGGTCTCAGAAACGCACGTGTCAAATATGATAGATTGTAGGGCTGATAGAGTCAGGGTTGGGTTCTGATATGAATGTTAACTTTCTGGGAAGGAGAACATGGACGTTGAGCCTCAGATCGAGCTGAAGGAAGCAGAGGCTGAAGAAGGCGACGTGGCTCCGGGGCCCAGTCACCAGGCTCCAGCATCACAGCCACCTGATGAGGAACAAGCAGGTCCGACGTTGGTCTTTCACTGAACAAAGCAATCAGTGTTTGGAAAAATGAAGGTATAAATGACATGTCTTGTATACACTTTACACATTAATATTTGATTTTAATTCCAGGTCCCAGTGGTTTAGTCCAGCAGTGCAGATCAGCTTGTGCCAACGTGCCCAAACCTTCACAGGTCATCTCGGACTCGGACAGCGAGGAAGAGGAAGGCCTTGTTTCCAGGTTAATGCCACCTTCATGTTTGGAGCAGCCGGCCTCATGTACAAAAGGTGATGCACGATACGGCTCACAGCCAGAAGGCACCAGCAAGTGCTTGATGATTGGATCGTGAGATGGTGGACAGACATTGATTCAAGCGTCTTTCTTCATGTATCAGTCCGATATTCTTAATTTGATTGTAATTATGACGGCTTAAAAACTGGCTGCTGGTGTCGAGGTTTGTAAATGGTGTGTTTCGTCTCCAGGTAAAGGAAAGACTCCGCTGAGGAGGGGCAACAATGTGGCTATATCCATGGCAGTCGCTGATCAGCCAAAGACTCACGCTGCAGAGAACAGCTGTGAGAAGAGCTGCCAGGTGACCAGTGAACAGATTAAGGCCGACATGAAGGCTGCTACTGAGAGCAGCAGGAGGAGCAGCGGTAAAGGAACTACTACTGAGGCTGTGGAGGCCGCGGCAAGACCAGGAGCTAGCGGGACATCAGAGGATACTCCAGCATCAAGGACTGGAGTAAGGACAATGACCGGCTCACTGGGCAGAGTTGGACCTGCAGGAGCCACATCGGGCCATGCGGGTGGATGTAGGAGCGTGGTGATGGATGCCACCCATGGAACAGCCCCTGACAGAGCTGCGAGTGGCAGAGAGGGCGCAGAGCGACCCTCTGTCCCTCCGAGTTCTGGTCCTGCCAGTGTGGACAGAGTGGAGCCCAGAGGTGGTGCTGTAAATAATGATCCCAGGAGACCAGGACCTCAGACTGCTCAGGGGAAGAGGCAGCCTTCCTCTGCTGCGAGCTCAGGATCACAGCAGGAGAACTTTGTTCCAAGGCGACCTTTAACCCGATCGTGCACCCGCACGTCCTCTGTGCCGTTGGTCTCAGAGACAGGTAAGACTGGAACAACAGGAATCCAGCTTCTCAGGAGTGAAACTTAAAGCTTTTCTTTCTTCTATTCATGGCTCCGTGCAGATGTGTTAGTATACATCAGGCTCAGAACATCGCTGTGTTTAAAACCTCTGTGAGGTTGTTCGTGATTCGGTTGCTATTTACTTTTGTTCACTCAGAACAAAACCTGTCACACATGTTAACATGGCCACGCTGATCCAGACATCAGGCAGCATGTGAGAGGTAGATGTGCAACGAATATGAAGATCAGAAGGAGAATCTTTTAGTTTTGGTTGCAGTAGGTCGGGAGGTGGAGCAGGTCAGGAGGTGGAGCAGGTCATCCACTGGTCAGAAGGTCGGTGGTTCGATCCCTGGCTCCCCCAGTCTGTGTCCTTGGGCCAGATACTGAGCCAAGTTTCTCTCCGACCATCAGAGTCTGTGTGTGAGTGCTAGCTGGTGCTTGGATGAATGTTGAGCTACGAAGCTGATTATTAGAGACTGAAGCATTAATTAATGGCAGGACTTTGAGCAGTTTGGTAGGAATGGGGTCTAAAAGACACGTTGATGGTTTGGAGGAAGTAATTATTGAAGTTAACTCAGAAAGATCGATTAGAGAAAAAGAGTCTAACTTAACATCAGTGGTACTAAGAGTAGCTGTAGATAATATTACATCTGTGGGATGATTACTGGTCATTTTTCTCTAATGGTTCAAATGTTATTCATGAAGTCGTTACTAGTTAAGGTTAAAGGGATGGTTGGCTCGACAGAGCTCTGACTGTCAGCCTGGCTACAGAGCTGACGAGAAACCTGGGTTGTTCTGATTGTCACAGGAGCTGCAGTATCCACAGTCCAACTTAACGAGGATGTGAAATTATTAACAAGATCATTCAGAAGCTAAGCTGAGAAATTTGCCTCAAAAGTGATACGAGTGCGTACGATACGATCCACAAGTTTCTACAGTCATTTGGCTTTTAAGGAATTACATCTGCACGCACACGAACTTTGAGCAGACAGTTTTTGACAAACCTCTACATTCAAACCTGAATAAATGGTGATTATTTACACACAATTGATTAAGTTCAGCTTCACGACTCGGCTGCTTTTCTCTTTTATAAATGTGTGTGTGAGTGTGCACAGATGTGACATCCCTCTTGCTCTCTTGCAAAGCCTTAAACGCGTGTCCACGAATCACGCGTGTCCACGAATCACGCGTGTCCACGAATCACGCGTGTCCACGAATCACGCGTGTCCACGTGGGGTTTTAAAACAAGTTTTACTTTGCCGCTTTAGCTGCACAAATGGAAGCTGTGTTCAGGTTCCTGTGTACAGCTGGGACATCGAGGCTTCCTCTTTGTTACAGAGCAGCTCTGCTGGGAAACAGATTTACCAAATGTAGTAAATGTTCTGTATAAGTTCAGAGCTCAGTGACGTTGATCTCACAGTCAGAGGAAGTTTTCTTCTTTTAAATTGGTGCCACAGGTTTGTCTGCTGGCGGCTGAGGTACAAAGCAGTGTTACAGCCACATTAGCAATAAAAATATTATTGAGCATTTCAAGAAAAAAGTCTGAACACTGTTTTGAGGAAAAAAGTGGAAATCTACTTGGAGGAAAAAGTGAAAATGTGCAGATTACGTTGTTTCCACGGCTGCTGCACCGTCAGACACGCTCCGTGCAGAGGAAACGAACTGATCGGCCTCCTTGTGATACAGCCTCTTTATTGCAGGAGTGTGTGACCATCCAGCCTTTTCATGTTGTACAAGTCCACTCTCCCACGTTTGTGGGGTTTTCCATCTGACCTGATACTAACCTGAAGTATTCACCATCTCACAGCAGAGTGTCTTTTCAGCCTCTTTGCTAGGCAGGTGCGTTTAACCTTGGACTCTGTTATTTTGTGTAGATCTTTCCAGAGCCAGGCCTCGAATGGCAGTGAGGAGGAAACGAATGGCTGACAAATCAACCAGCACTTCGGACCCTGTGACTGAGGACGACCATGTGCAGGTACGTGTGCACTCAGACACAAACACAGGGACTGACACTTTACTCTGTGATCCAAAGAAAAGCACACAGATGTTTTTGTCCTTGGTTCCTTTCTGGTTAAAGTTTGGTCAAATGGTTCTGCAGTGTGTTTTTATCACAGATGTACTGAGATGGTTTTGCTTGTATAGATTTTGTCTCTGAAGAGCAAGAACCTGGTGGGAATCACTCTGACCAACTGTGGAATCACTGACCTGGTCCTTAAAGACTGCCCCAAAATGATGTTCATTCACGGTACTCATATTTGATAATTAACTTGCATTAATGTTTTGTTCTGCCAAAAACTAAAAACATAAGGTGTGTGCTATCAGAGTGCCTCTAGTCTTTAGTTACTTTTTAACATTTAAAATGAACTGCAGTAGATGAACTGCAGTAGATGTGACTGCTGCTACTTTTCTGAGTGTTCGTGCTGCACATGAGCTTTAAAATGTTCTTGCATCTCCCGAGGTTCTTATATTCTGCGTTTGAGAAACGAATTTGTCAGTAAATGAGTCACAAAATTGTCAGCTGCTGGTCACTGCATATTCAAAACAATTAGTCTTCATTCTTGTTTGTTAAGAGATCATGTTTAGGCCAAACAGTGGGAAGGAAAAACTCCCTTTTAACAGGAAGAAACCTCCAGCAGAACCAGGCTCAGGGAGGGGCGGGGCCATCTGCTGCGATTGGTTGGGGTGAGAGAAGGAAGACAGGATAAAGACATGCTGTGGAAGAGAGACAGAGGTTAATAATAACTCATGATTAAATGCAGAGAGGTGTACAGGCGCTCTGTGAAGCACCCAGGAGCCCAGACCTCCTGTGGAGGATCCAGGGTCACCTGGTCCAGCCCTAACTCTATGCTTTAGCAAAGAGGAAAGTTTGAATCTTAAAAGTAGAGATAGTGTCTGTCTCCTGAATCCAAGCTGGAAGCTGGTTCCACAGAAGAGGGGCCTGAAAACTGAAGGCTCTGCTTTTAAATACTCTAGGAACAACAAGTCAACATTAACTAGTTTTTTAGCTTCAATCTGAGATGAATGTTTTTAATTTTTGGCAGATTGTGCAAATACAAGAAGTCATTACTAACTTTTGTACTTTTTAAAAATCAAATTGTCGTGTTTCAAACGCTCCAAAGTGCCCGCGACATCTTTGGTTATGCTGAGTTGGAAGGTCTCGAGTAATCAGCGTCTTTGTGTGTTTACACTCTACAGCTACCAGATGCCGCGTGTTAAAGCACCTGAGAGTAGAAAGTGCCCCCATAGTAAACAGATTTGACTACGCTCAGTGTAAGAAGCTAGACATGGAGCAGGTCCTGGATCAGATCCTGAGAATGCCCCCTGAGAGGAATCGCATAATCTACATGCGTCCTATGCATCAGGTTGGTGACCTTTGGTCATTAGAAATCTTAACTGCTGGTGTATAAAATGTTGTAATGTTGCAATACTGCAACAAAAAGCACTTTTCCTGTGGCCGGGGTGTCAGACTCACTTTACATGGCGAGCCACATACAGCCACTTCGATCTTACAAAAAGCTTCAGCAAAGACAGAAACTGTAAAAAATAAAGGTTTTTACTGTAGTCGTAAAAAAGCAGGAATGTGCTACAGTGGAAAGTGAAAAACAAACTTGTTAATTAATTACTTTGTGTTGTATGAATGGCAATGATGGAGGTTTTTACCTGTGGGAAAATCTATAAACTTATACAGATGCAGTCGAATGTTCTGCTTGTTTGTGATGAGCAGATCAAACAAGTTGAGAACTATAACTTCATGCAGAGCCTGAGCCATGGCTCTGTGCTGCACACATCTCTGCCATTCACAGACTCTGTATGGAGTTTATTTTATAGACTACAAGAAAGCGAGAAATGTATGCAAAAATAAGAGAAAGGTACACAGTGGGCAACATGTGTTATCTACTTACTGCTACTATTACCAGGGAAAACACAGGTGAGGTGTTTGAAACGTTTTGTCCTCCACAATGAGAAAAGGATCAAAATAAAAATGGGGATCACTTTATTCTGTTTGACACCCCGGCTCTTCAGACCTTTGGTTGTTGTGCCTGTAAAGCTGTTGACAGCAGATATAACTGTGCTTGCTGAAAACTGCTGGAACATCTGGCTACATAAAAGAGAAGCTCTCAGACTCAGACATGTTCTCTCTGCTAAAATCACGATAACGTTAAACAAGATGAAGATGAACAAATGTTCGTCTCATTTTCCAGACACTTCTATGTGAAACACTCAGTGTAATTCTGTCTGTCTCATGTTGTCAGATTGACTCGGTAGCATTGGAGCGCCAGCTGTTCCAGGGGCCGTATCCTTACCACATCGCTATAGTGCACGAATTCAGCAACCCGCCAAATATACGCAACAAAGTTCGCATTCGCAGTTGGATGGACACCATAGCTAACATCAGCCAGTGAGTAGTGTCACATGCAACATTACACAAGACAGCAGTGGGCTGCTGTGTGTGTGCGTGGGTGGACGCGTCTGTGCGTGGACGCGTCTGTGCGTGGACGCGTCAGTGCGTGCGTGGACGCGTCTGTGCGTGGACGCGTCAGTGCGTGCGTGGGGCGTCTGTGGTGGGACGCGTCACTGTGCGTGGACCGCGTCAGTGCGTGCGGGGATGGCGTCTGTGCGTGATGCGTCTGGTGCGTGAACCGCGTCGGTACGCCGTGGACGCGTCTGTGCGTGGACGCGTCTGTGCGTGCGTGGATGCGTCTGTGCGTGGGTGGATGCGTCTGTGCGTGGACGCGTCTGTGCGTGGGTGGACGCGTCTGTGCGTGGACGCGTCTGTGCGTGGACGCGTCTGTGCGTGGGTGTGGGCGCGTCTGTGCGTGGGTGGGTGCGTCTGTGCGTGTGGGCGCGTCTGTGCGTGGGTGGATGCGTCTGTGCGTGGATGCATCTGTGCGTGGGTGTGGGTGTGTCTGTGGGTGGGCGCGTGCGCGTCTGTGCGTGGGTGGATGCGTCTGTGCGTGGGTGTGGGGCCTTTGATGGTAGTGTTTTGTCAGCATAACAGCTGCTGTGGACTTCAGTAATTTGCTCATAGGGCCACTGATCTGTTATAGTCACACGTGTCACATGAACAGGGTTGTGTTGCTGCTTTTATTTACCAAACTTCAGAAAACTGAAGGGCTCTTGTACAGATGTAGATGAAGCAGGTACTAGCAGCCAGCAGCTGGACGATGATCCGGGTGATCTGGATGTTGGACTCCTTCATGGGGCTGCAGTGGGACATGGTCTGAACCGAGGGCATCCCAGGAGGTAATAACGGGGGCGGATAACGTGCTGTATCTGGCCTGTTTCTCTGACAGTTGCTGTCTGATGCAGACGACAGGGCGGTCGAGCCCTCTTACCTGCTGGGACAAAGTGGCCCTCAGCCCTCTGTTCGAGGCGTCCATCTGCATGAATGAAGGGGAGTCAAACGTTAGGTGTGTGAAGCAGGGGGTCCCCCCTTCTTTACCTGCACAGATGCTACCTGGCACTGCTCCATGCACAAGTTTGGCATGATTGATTGATTGATTGATTGATTGATTGATTGATTGATTGAATCTGCAGTGATAACTGTCCCCAAGAACCGCCTCACCTCTCTTTTGGTCTTGGGATACAGGCTGTTGTTTTCTCCACCTGAGGACATCTTCAGAGTGGTACCCCAAATACTGTACCTCCATCTGTCCAACGGCACACTTCTTCAGGTTGGCTGTGAGCCCTGCCTGCTCCAGAGGTTTTAGAACAGTGGCCAATCGCTGGAGGTGGCGGGGCCTCACAAGAAGGCCCTGCCATCTCCTCCTCCCCAAAGCCGGCGTCGCACGACCTCGTGTCACCACTGAGTACAGCTCAGACACTACAAGCCCCGCCCACAAGCTTCCACTAAAGGTTTTTAAAGCGCATCTCTCAATTCCAATCCGTCGACGCCGTTCAGAGATGCTGCAGCCTTTACTGCGTTTTGCCCTTGTATTTATTTGTAGTGGCACTATGGGACATTTGTGTATGTCCCCATGCACGCACCTAACCTCCACCTGCTCTGCCTCCACCAATGGCCCTGGTTGAACCAGGGTCTGCGTGCAGCCCTATTCCATCCCCATATACCCTCTTGGCACCTTACCAGTACGTCCCTCCTGGACCGGTGGAAGGTGTTGGAGGGCTGGTGTCCCACCTGTCCCACCTCCATCAGCAGGCACTCCTGGCGCTGGTGTCCCGGCCGCCCACACCTCCAGCACTTCTGCTTCAGCATTTGCGAGGCTCCCTGCGATTTAGGACATCGCCTTTAGTTGGTGGAACGCGCGGGGCGATGGTGGCGAGCGAGTTAGAGGCTGGCAGTCGTTGCAGCTTCTCCACAGCCAGCACGGTTGACATAGAGCCCCGACCAGCTGTGGCTGCTCCAAGGGTGACCCGGCCACTATGTCAGGTTTGCACTCGGCCTGGAGCCACCACTGTCTGCATGGTGGTTAGATCCACCAGCATCGTGGCCACTACCTCTACTGGCTGTACTGGTTGCAGGCCTGACACCACTGTAAGATGAAGGCCCAACACATGCATACTGTTGCACTGTTTTATTTTAAGCTTTTTTCCAAGTTTGCTCTGTGCAGGACTCGTTCCTGCTGCAGCTCGCTCCTCCGGGTCCAGCTGGCTCCTGAAATAGCAGGAAATTATCACCAAATCATTCCCACCTGTGCTGCCAGCCTCCTGGCACTGCCCCCGAACCCTACTGCACCACCACCACTCTGCAGTGGAGCTGCAGAACATATCCCCACCACAGATGGCTGTGGCCTATACTGTGTTCACGCGATTAAAACAAGCGTGACTGGTTATTCTCAGCACAGTCGTTAATGAGCAAGTTTCAAACAAGAAAGAGCAAAACGAAACAAAAATGAAACAGTGGTCATTAGTAAGGGAGTTATACTGTTGTACTGACTATAGAGTCACTGCTCTTTATAAAGCCATATTTCAGTTTTTCATATATGTGTGTTTGTCTCTAACAGAGAGCTAATAAAGTACGAGTTCTTCCCAGAAGCCACCAGGACAGAAGAGGATGTGAAAAAGTTTCCCAGATACCCCTGGGGCCGAGACATCTACACACTGGAGGGTAACGTGTTTACGTCACATCGCTTGTTGAAATTTTTTTCATAAGTGCTTGCTTATATTCTCCCTCCTCTGGGAGTCGAGGTTTGTTTTTGGTCAGTGACGTTATGGAAGGAAGGACCTGTTTGGTGTAGTTTCACACTGAGCCGGGCTCAGATGGGAGGAAAGGTGCACCGCTCTAAACGTCACTGTTTTATCATCTCTGATCTTGTTTCTATGTGGATGTAAATGTGAGAAAAGTGATGGTGAGTCTGTAGTGTATCGATTGTTACTGGCCATCTACAGATGGTTTTCACTGCCTCACCCAGCTGATCATTCCTGGGTCAGCTGACTGCTTGCTCTACCTTTGCAGCCACACTGATAAAATCCAGCCTGGATGTAGAAACTTTTCTTCCTTGTTTGAATAGCAGTGACTTATTTACTACACTGGTGAACTGAAAGCAAGCGCACTGAAGGAGTTACTGACAGGCTAGTTCTTAAGCTCCTCATCAAACACACACTACCGCTCAAACGTTTTACAAAACCCCAGTTTTTCCAGTTTTTATTGAAAATTATACAGTTTAATGTCTCATTGCATTTTGAAATGAAAGCATAGGACAAATAAGAAGTTAGAGTGAAAAAACTATCAAAATCAGTTTATAGACCAAATATATTCTGGCTCATCAAAGTCGCCCCCTGTGATATAACAGCTGAACACAGCCGTGGCTTCTTTCTACAACAGAAATCAAATCTTCTCCCACATCTGGAGCAGACGTTCCCATGAATGTGGACCTTGTAGCTGCTTTGCTTTCACTCTTCTGTCCAGTTCAAACCAGCTCGATGGGTTTAAGTCTGGAGACTGTGCTGGACCTCCATGTTTCCAAGCTCACCATCTTGTTCTTTGTTCCTGAGGTGGTTCTGCCACAGCTTGGACTGTGTGGGGTCTTTATCCTGCTGTAGGATGAAGCCCTGACCAACTAGATGCATACCAGAGGATCCTGCATGGTGCTGCATGAATGCTGTGGTAGCTGTTCTGGTTCAGGGAGCCTCTGATTCACGAGGGTCTGGCACCAACACTGCTGTATGCAGACAGAGGGGGCTGGAGTACTCCACCTGTAGGGATTAGTAGCAGCAGCCTTCAAGGCTGATCGGCCTCCATCACTGCAGAACAGATTTAAAATGATTAACCATGTTGTCCCTGAAAAAGGCCTTTGTGTATAATTGTGAAATGTACATTATTTTACAGGTTTGGTGACCTTACCTTTGTTTGAACCCGCTGGCAGTTCAACACTCACCTTTGTACCATTTCAAGCTGTTCACTGGACTTGGATGACTGCAATAAATAACTGTAAAAACTGGGCTGTTCTCAGACGTTTGACTGGTAGTGCATGTTCTCACCATCAACTCTTTGTGATGTCACTGCTCAGGATTGGTGGATGGAGCGCCCTACAGCATGATAACAGACTTCCCTTGGCTCAGGACCCTGAGAGCAGCGGATCCTAACGGCTATTCCCGCTACGACTTTGAAGACGATGAAAGCAGTGAGTGCGTCAGTCTGTCAGCAGTTTCTCCATGCGGCTGCTCTCTGTACTCAAACGGTTTTCTCTCCTGTGTTAGCCACTATCTACGCCCCACGGCGCAAAGGACAGCTGTCAGCTGACATCTGCATGGAGACCATTGGGGAAGAGATCTCGGAGCGGCGGCAGAGCAAAAGAGGAGTGTTTCAGAGAGTAGTGGTCCTCTTCCTTCATCACTGTGATACTCCAGGCGAACCCGTGGATGACGACTACATCTAGAAACCAAAGACCGAGAACCAGAAGGATGTCAGCCTCGACGCTCGAGCTTCTGACTGAAAACACTTGGTTTTATTAAAAAATGAGAAAGTTGGTTACCTGTTGAAAGCTGCAGGTCAGCACTGACATGCACATAATATTTAATGACTCTTCAGTAGCATTACAGAGGAACAGCAGAGTCTGAGGCTGCTCACAAGGGGGCGCTAATGAGCTGGACAGTGAAACGTGGACACTGTGGGGAGAGGGTGATGATGATGCTTCATTTGGCTCACACCGAAGGCCGACTCTTTTTCAATTCTTTGAAAAAATACAAGAACATGCCTTCAATCTTTATTTGGGGGATTTGATAAGATCGAGATCTGTGCTGGTTTTCTCTTTTATCATACACGACTCTGAACGTATGGTAACTCATTAATTCCAAGAGTAAATAAAAAAGGGTCAAACATGTGACGTTGTTGATTTTGTTCCAAATAAAGGCTCGAGTCCTCCTGGCAGCATTGTCTGCATGACTGCAGTTTTCTGTCGCACTGCAGTTGGGAAGCGTTCCCGTGTCGCTGTTTGTCGAGTTTGTTTCATCAAAAGCAGAATAAGCAGAATAAGCAGAGACCTGTTTGTTGCTGAAGGATATGTAAAACAACTTCATGGTTGACCGTCAGTCACCTCTGCACCTTTTGAAGCTCCTCTGTTGGAGCTACAGTAGCATCGTGTGATTGAGTGAGAATATAGATGTATAGCTCTTAATGTTGACCTGACGTATTCACATTGCACACTCGGAGCTAACTCTGTGTTGTCAGAACCAATCAGAGGGCCCGTCTCCTGGCATCCTTCTGTGGCACATCACGCTAAAGTTGTGCTGATATAAGCTGAGAGTTACACAACAGCTGATGTTCTCAGGCCCAGCAGCTACAGTCGTTCATTTGTAATCCTTTGGCTTCGTGGATGCTGAACGTGGCCCGTCCTACGGAGGCGGTCTGGACTTGGACTTTGTTAAAGGATTAAGGTCGTCTGGCCTCGTACGGTCGGGCCGCTTCTGTTTTCCTAGCCCGACTCTGCTCCACACGTCCTTGGTGTTTGTGGTCTTTCTGCTGTCTCTTTGTTGCTGTTTGTCTGAAATGCAGCCCCTCCCCGACGTCTCCCTGTGCTGATGTGCTTCAGTGACTCGTCTTCCACTCGTCCTCTGCTTTACAGACTGTTCAGCTCGTCTTTGTGTGAACTTTGAACTAACTTACTAATTTAACCACCCAGCAAGTTTGTTTCATTGTTCATCCACCTTTCCACTGTCTGCTTCTTATCCAGTGTTGGGCTGCAGGAGCAGTCGTCTAAACAGGAGACCAGGACCTCCCTCTCCACCTCCTCCAGGTCATCTGGGGAGACGCCAACATGTCTTTCAGCTGACTTGGGAATCAGTGCATCCTCGATTTTTTACTTTTACTTATTTTGAACCAGCTGTCCTAATCATCCCCGCACCATCCTGATGATATCCACCTAAAAATGAGCCGCTTTGGTTTGAAGTGTAGTTCTGCAGAGCTGTCGCGCTTATACTCGAGTTTCAGTTGTTTTAGTCTCCAGTTCATTAGTGAAACATTACGTTTCCAGCTGTGTTGGTCAGTCTTCTGAGAGCTGCTGGTATCTATAACGACTGGCTGCTCGTCGAGTTCGTTCTGATCAAGTTACCACTCAGATACATTTATGAAATCAGTATCATAGTTCTTAGTGAAATATCCATATTTACTGTGTTTCCAGTTATAAAGTTACAGGAGAGCCAGTGGGTGACACAAACCAGAGCTCTGGCAGCTGTGGAGACATGGCAGGTATACCTGCATATTTCATCCCATTTCTGGCTCCGCTAATCGCATCTCTTCCTGCTTTGACAAGTCTGAGTACAGCAAGATGGAGTCTTCCATGTTTCCAGTGAATGTGACTCCTATCCTGCTTTCAGTCAGTGTAAACACAGGACTGTGTCTCCCGCCTCCATCGAGCCTGCACTTCCTCCTGCTGCTGTGGGCTTCTTGTGACATAGACCAGCGTCGATGCTCTGCAGCACGGGGCACTCGCTCCAGGCCAGATAGCTGCCTGCTGGACCTCACACTGGATGCGTCACTGTCCATGTTTCCTCCTTTGTCTTTTATTAGGTACAAGGACTACTTTTGTAATTCTGACCCTTTGAAAAACTGATCCAGAGTCTTTGTTTATCAATAAAACAGCCCTTTGGTGTCATTTTCCTCAAATGTTCCAGGGAATTCAGCCGTCACTTTCATCTAAAGTCACTTAGCCATAGGTACAAGAGAAAAGGGGGTAACAGTTACAGAGGACAGGAGGCCTGCATTAAGAGATTTTAGGTAGTGAACAAATTTGGGGTATTATTGGCAAAAATGCAACATTACATTAAAATGACTCATTTATAATACAGCCCATCTCAGAGTGTCACTCATATACGAGTGCTGTGAAATGTTAGCTTTGTGTAGCAAATACTTCTCAAGATATGTTTAAATGTTCTGTTGACTCACTTTCAGTGCATTGAGATCGATATTTGAACACGACTGTGGTAAAAACTGCTGAAGACAAAGGCCTGAGTCAGTCATGACCTGCAGTCTGGGACGGCACAATGTGTGTGAGTGTTTGAACGCACAATATAACAAACTTTAGGTTGGAACTCACAGATTTGATTGACAATAATTTTATGTGACAATGATGCAACAAGTGACAAAGATATTAGCAGATGCACTCATTTCAATTCAAACTCTTCCAGATCGTAGAATAACGGAGTTGAATGGTTTTTGTTTCTGAAACCTGCTTCGTTCTATTTCTGAAGCATTCAGATGCTGTGGTTCAAAGTTTATATGCTTCTTTTCACAACTGCTCGACTTCACAGAGATGTTTTTGTTCTTTTCAGTTTGAGTTAGTATAGTTTTAAATAATGTAACTGGATCTGTTAAACAGTCTATCTGTTCAGACGTGGGTGTTGTTTTTTTACTATTTAGGATCTTGTTTTTGGGTGTTTTTTTAAACTCACAAACATATTTATATGTATAAATATGTGAAGTAGGAAAGATGGAAGAGTTCTTGTACATCGCAGAACGTCAGGTCCGCTCAGGCTGCTGATCGTGCGGCCTGAGCTGCCAGCATCACTGCGTAGGGACTGAATTGTCTCCTCTTTAAAATTCTCTCAACATACTGACTTCTTTAAACACTTGCAGTTTGTTCGTCCTTCTGCTAAAACCTTCACTTGTTACTCTTATTTGTGCAATTTACTGTAATGGTAAATGACACAAAGCCTGTAAGGTCAAAGCATGAAATGAAGTCCAGCTGTGGATTCTGAGGGTTTGCCTTTAGGTGTTGTTCTACGCACAGACACACACGACGGCACGGTTTATCTTCCTGCCACCAGTGTGTCGACACGTCACCATGAAATAACTACAGCGTCAGAGTCCTTAAAAATACTGACCACATGAGGACAGAAGATTAGAAAACGTCTTTGTTCTGAAGCATAAACGTTTTTCTATGAAGTGTGAAACGTGAGACTTCCTGTTGCCTCCATGATTGAAGACGATGCAGAAACTTGCAGCTCGTGAAACACAGACACACACAGACACACACACACACACACACACAGACACACACACACAGACACACACACACACACAGACACACACACACACAGACACACACACACAGACACACACAGTCGTCTAACCTTTGAAGAGTTATTCAGTTCATCCCCCACTGTGCGTGTGTCTGTGTGTCTGTGCGTGTGTGTCTGTGCGTGTGTGTCTGTGTGTGTGTCTGTGCGTGTGTCTGTGTGTGTGTGTGTGTGTGTGTGTCTGTGCGTGTGTGTGTGTGTGTCTGTCTCTGTGTGTGTCTGTGTGTGTGTCTGTGCGTGTGTGTGTGTGTGTGTGTGTGTGTGTGTGTCTGTGCGTGTGTGTGTGTGTCTGTGTGTGTGTGTGTGTGTGTGTGTGTGTCTGTGCGTGTGTGTGTGTGTGTGTCTGTGTGTGTCTGTGTGTGTGTGTCTGTGCGTGTGTGTGTGTGTGTCTGTCTCTGTGTGTGTCTGTGTGTGTGTGTGTGTCTGTGTGTGTGTCTGTGTGTGTGTCTGTCTGTGTGTGTGTGTCTGTCTCTGTGTGTGTCTGTGTGTGTGTGTGCGGCCCGTTTTTAAACATTACCTTATTAAGACAAAAGGACGAGGCAGAAAGTCTGCGTTTGTCTTCTTCTCTCAGCTCTTGAAGGATCCGCAGGAACCTGTGCCGTGTGCAGTTTGGATAATTCTACACTGAATATCAATAATTATTAATTACTAATCAGACCACAGTTACTTTATGTGCTGCTCCGGCCCACACAGACACTGTGCTCGAGGTTCAGACATTTTTGTGGAGAAACGTTTGAATTGGTTTGTGAGGAGCAGCTGTTTGTTTAGGAGATGGTGACTTTTTAAGAACCTCAGACTTTACAGTTACAGAATAAATAGAGTTTGATCCACACATATCTGGACCATGTGATGTGGTCTGCTTCAGATTACTGCTTCAGCCTGACAGCTTCCCTCCAAAGTGCTTCCTCGTCTTTACCTTACAGGGTAAAGTGCTCGGGAGTGACTGGTGTTGTGATTTGGTGCTTTATAAAAATTAAAAATTGTCAGTTAATTGTCCAAAGATTCCCAAACAGCTGATACGTTTGTAAAACTGCTTGAACTAAAGGTCAAGTACAGTCACTGTGGTTGTAGCTGGCTGGGGGAGGTGCTGTTAGTCAGCCTGTCTCAGCCTCCTGAGCTGTAGCACTGAGGAGATGAACTCCTTCAACACGCCAGGCGTTTAATCTCACTTCACTTTCTTTCTTCCTGCTTTTCCTTTTACGCTTCCCAGTTTTCCCGCCTCCCTTTGGCTGCACCTCCCCTTCTCTCTTCCAGTTGCCCTGGTTTCACAGCTTCCTGCTCCTGTCACACCTCTTTCCCCACTTCCTATTCCACTCCTTTGTTTCTCCCTCTCTTCTCTGCTATCTTCTGTCTCTCCATCTCCTCAGGTCCTAGCTGAGGATCCTTGGTTCCTCTAATATTATCCAATCAGTAATATCTTAAGGGGGCATTTCCTGGTGTATGGCCCATCCTCTTACAGCCATACAAGGTAACAGTGGAATGTCTCAGCTTCATAAGAGCGAGACGCCGGGAGGAGAGGGCGACCCATTCTGATGAGCAGTCGTGCCACGAGCTCCCACTTAATATGGAAAAAATCTTAACTTTAGGGAATTTTAGAGGAAGCCAGATAGGTTTGTGACCTGATCACCAGCAGCTACCAAACAAGAGACACAACCAAAGTAAAGAGCAGTTAATTCCTTTCACCAGGCAACGCTGAGCACCCAGCGAGTGAAGATGAAAAGCAGAGTCCTCTCATCAGCCCAGCGGCGCCGCAGCTCGCCGACCTGCAGCAGAGAGTCAGGTATGATGTTGGCGATGTCTCTCAGAGTCACTGTGGTCTGGAACGTGTTGATGTCACAGCGATATTTGACTGCCTGTAATCTTGTAACGATGCACCTGAACGTCTTCTGTTACGCTGTTTTAAAAAGTCAGCGATTTTTGCTTTGCAGCCTTTAGGAAGTTATTTGTTGCACTGTTGCATTTATACCAACATTACACTGAGTGTTGCAGCAGCCCTGCATCGTAGCAGGAGGACACAGTAACCTGCACATTGCTGTTTCTAGATGTGAATGAATGCTCCTCCACTGTTATTAGACACAAGCTGAGGCGATTGTAAGGGCCACCGAGCAGGAACCTCTAACAGGGTGTTTGTCATGTCATCTGTGTACCAAGGAGCCTGATGGTTCACCGCACTGTTTGCTTTCCCAGGCCAGATGTCTCTAACCTCAATGATGTGATCACTGATTGATTGAAGCTCGTGATCCCCGTGAAAGCATCGGTGTATAAAGCAGTGTGATGAAAGAAAAGGTCACAGGAACAAAATACTCATGAATGCAAAGCACTTAATTTCTGCCTTTTTCCTCAGGACACTGCTTTGTTGTGGTAAGTGAGAAAAGATGGAAAAGGAGAATATGTGGAAGCAACATCCTGGGTAAGAGCATTCCCCATATATTCCCAGTTTAGCTGTTAATAAAGTTTATGGAGAAGTGCAAACGAGAACAACACGTTTCATTAAATCCATCTGATAAAGATTCATGCATTTAATGAAGCACTGCTTACTTTCACTCAGTTACCTTGTTCTTTCTCTGAGTGTTGGGCCGTAATACAGGAGAGCTTTCATCTGCTTAATCACACTGACAGCTGCAGACTGACTTTATTCATTGCAGGTTACCAGTTTGGTTTTCTTTGTAAGGCACAGTCACAGCAGCAGCACGGTGGGCGCGCTGAGACCATGAGCCCGTGCTGCTGCCGCCCCTGTGAGGTCCGTGACGGACGTGAGAAAGTGTGCAGGCAGAGAGAGAGGGAGGAAATGCTGTATTTATTTCCCAAGGAGTCAAAATTCTTAAGGGCAGTGCATTAGGACATTCACATAACCCCCTGTACACACTCAGACTCTCACACAAGTTCCCTGTGGGACCAAAGAGCAGCGATTCCCAGGACAATTTCACATGGAAGGCGAGGGGGTTCGTGGTGATGCTGGTGGTGTGGGAGTGGGTCTGTGAAGTGGGAAGCCAGAGTCTGTTCACACAGATTTTTGATGCTTCTCTGCATTTGTTACCCGTTTGCCGCGCAGCAATACATCCCATAATTATCAGACGTTTCGTGAGGCAGCACTTTGTACTTTTTAAACTTTTCCCTCTTTATTCGTCTTCACACAAATGTCACACTTTGAGTCTTTTGATCCTAACGTGTAAAAAGCCGCTCGAGCGGCCGCGTGTTCGCCTCAGGTGTCTGTGGTGCTGACGCTGCGTCGGCTGCTGTAACGTCTTTTCCTGCCTGCACACAAAGCGGGAAAGTCAGATGGGGTCATGTAACTCTGCAGAGCCCACACAAACGTTTAGATTAAATACTTGTAGATATTTACAGTGTTTAACGTCCTGCCATGTTTTTAGCTGATATTTGTCCAAAGTGGTTTAGGTGGTTGTTTCTTCTCGTTCAGGTTCCTGTTCTCAGGGTGGGAGGCTGAAGAAACGACGACTCCTTCGTATGTTTGCTTTCCCTGATTCTTCCCTAATTAGAGGCCACACTGTCAGCTGATCAGGACCCAGCTAGCCTCGGTGCTCACATGCACATGACCATTTTTGGTAGTAATGATGATTTAAGCTTCTTTTATGGCTCCTGCTGCTTTTGCAGACGGTGTGACTTTGTTTACCATTTCATTGGATACACGAGGCTGTCCTGCAGCTTTTATTTGAAAAAAGATGAATTCCACAAACATAGGTGTCACCTGTCAGTGAGAGAGAGGGGGGGGCACTCGAGTAAGGATGTGATAGATGGGGAGAGGGGCTTCCTGTGTGTGATTTAGGGAGCCAGGGGAAAGAGAAAGAAGACCATATTTGGCAATGTTTGTCTTAGCATAAGACACGGCTCTGACTGTTATCACACTCTGTCTAAACACACACAGATTCCCAGCAGCTAAACGTCACTGATTACAGACGAGCTTTATTAACATGTAATGATTAGTTCAGACTGCTCGCTGATGTAAAGATGTTATTCATCATGCTGTTATATTCAGAGATTATTGGGCTTTTTTTTAGCAACAGCAAACTGCAGAAGCATCTGATAAATGGCAAAAACCGCCGCTGCTCCCCACAAGAGGAAATGTTCAGTTTATCAGGAGAAACTTTATTTCTGTCATTTAAATGCAAAGTGCACCAAAATATATTTGAATCCTGGGAGCTGCAGGTTTTGTTTTCTCTCGTTTCTATTAGAAACCCCCAGGACAGAATATTGGCTTCATAGACCATGTGAGCGCACAAACTGCGTGTGGAAAAATGTCTTTGCGACGTTGTTTTGATGTGAATCCATTTGTGGAGAACGTCTCTTCAGATATGAGCCACTGTGGGACTGTGGCCTTTCTCACACACAGTGTGTGGCTGTGTGTGAGAAAGGCAAACAGCTGGGTTTTCTTCTTAATATGGTCGTGCTGAGCCAAACGCACACGGAGCAGGACCGAGTGAGATAAAGACCTCCTCTCTTTGCTGCCTTTTAAGTGAGTCTTTTACTGGTGTGACTAGAAAAGGGAATGTTGCTGCCGAAGGAGGAGGTGCGGGTGAAGGTTGGGGGGTGGGGGGTCACATACTATCAGTGGGAGCGATCGCAGACTGGAAGAGGGAATGTTTATCCAAAGCAGTGATCCCATTTTCCATGATCCTCAAAATAAGAGACTTGCCTTATATGGTCAGACTGGGAGTTTCCAGCTGAGCAGAGTCAGAACCTTTCTGGAAAACACCCGGCCTCTGCTTCTCCCATTGCCTTAAGTGTCTCAGTCTGCTGCACCTTCCTTTGATGGATGAACAGCTCGGAGCGTCTGTTTTCATTTTTCGGAAAAAGGAATTCTATGTATAATCACTGCTTAGTAGTTCTCTCAGATGGATCCGGAGTAACGTGCCGGTCCATCCCGAGCCTTCGGCAGAGTTTTAGCTCTCATCCAAACTGAAAACTGGGAGAGATGAACTGAGACTGGCCCAAACAGCAACGACATGTTCCCGTGTCACAGACATGGACCAGGCCACAGCAGAATCCATGTTTGAGTGCAGCCCGCTGATTTCCTCCTCGCTTACTGAGGCGGCCGTTGTAAAGGGCATCTTCTGTTTCTACTCGTGTATGCTGCAGATGTCTTTCACGTGTTTCAGGTGCACAAAACTCCAAAACCTGAGACGATGTGTGTGACTGCGTGCACACAGAAGCTGAACCAGCACAGGACACCGGTGCACGGCTACGAAATCAAATCATCTCTGGCTCGATTATTCCTGCAAAAATGTTTGAACTCTGCACTTCATGTCAGTCGCTCTACATGTGCACACACACACACACACGCATACGCATGCACACACACACACACGCATGCACACACACACACACACGCACACACACGCACACACAGACGCACACAAACACACACACACGCATGCACACACACACACACACACACACACACACACACACACACACGCATGCACACACACACGCATGCACACACACACACGCATGCACACACACACACACGCATGCACACACAGATGCACACACACACACACACACACACACACACACACACACACACACACACACACACGCATCGTGAAAGTGTGACTCGTCTATATGTGTTCTGAGGTCCTCTCTTTTCATTCATATCTAAACTGCTTCCCTCTGTTTTTCTGCAGTTTCCTTCCATCCCTGCGGCCCATGGTGCAGTGCTGCATCTCTGGTCAGTTGGTAGTCTGAGATGAAGCACTGTAGCTCGGGACGGAGGGCGCAAATACCAATTTAAACATATCCACCACCAGGACACGTAGCCCAGCAGCAGGTCTCCACAGACCTGCTGCTGGAATAGGAAAAAATCCCGGATCCTGTGAAAGGAGGCAGCTGCAGGCATGGCTGTGGATTTTAGGTGACTGGACTATTAAATTGAATTTATAACTATTCCAGTTCTAACAATGCTGCTTTGTCCCATTTCAAGGACAAACGAAATTGGAAACAAGCTGAGAACAAACTGTACCTTCCTCTTCTCCTCTCTCCTGGGGTCCAGTTTTCCCAGGAATCCCTTGACCTATCAGAAAGGGGGATTCCTGGAAATACTGTTCTTGGGGGTGGGGCTTATCAGCAATCCTTTATGCTTTAACTGTATAATAAAACTGATTATTTGCACTGACTGACTTTTGAATTCATGTATTTTTTAAACACAAGAGAAACCAAAGTGAGGAGCGGCTGTAATGTTACCGTGATGTAGAAATATTTACTGTGTCACACGTCGTTAGGTGAAGATGGAAGAATAACTGGTTTTACATTTTATTTAAAAAGATTTCATCCTGAATATGAAGCGTTTTTGTGTGTGTGTCATGATCCCGCCTGTGCTGGAGTACTTCTATGTTGTTCGTCTGTTCAGAAACAATAAAGGAAAAATCCTCATGACTGTTCCACCTGCTGATGTCTGCTGTGCTTCTTACTTCCATAAACAGGTGTTAAAGGACACAAAATGCAGGAAGTTTAAAAAAGCCTCGTGTGTAAAGCTGCTAGCACGTCACAGACATCAGTGACCATCCGGTTCAAGGTCATGTGGATCCTGTAACCTATCCCAGCTGCCGCGAGGTGAGCGACGGGATAAACCCCCGACAGGCTGCCGCAGCACTAACACAGGAAGATAAAACTCTCACATGTGGCCAGTTTAGAAACACCTAACTGACCTAAACTACACGTGTGTGGACCGTGGGCACGACCACAGGAACGAACTCATCCCTGCACGGAGAGAGCGTGTGCACACAGAGGGCTCTGATGGAGGCGCAGTGTGCGCATAGGTTTACAGCGTACATGTTAATGATGTCAACATTAGGTTTTCCAGTGTAGTACAATGAAACGTGTTTCCATATAAATGGGAAGAAAAGCAGTAACAGAAAATATAAACAAGTACAAGTACAGTGCCTCCAAACAAAGGAGTATATACTTACATCACCTGCGTCCATAAGTAACTAACTGAACATATGACCACATCAATGACAGACATGGTGATAAAGCTGAACGTGATCAAACATTAGGCTGCAGCAGGAAGCACCACAGATGTGACCTGGTCCAAACCAGACGGAACCGCGGTAAAGTGAGCCGTCATTTGTGAGCCGCGGTCAAGCCAGCCGCCTCCTATCCGCCGCATAAATTTCCTTGCGCTTTTACACCAGTCTTTACGGTAGCGCCTTTTCGCTTTATATCCTGATTGAAAGCCTATACTCGAACAGTCACACGCACACGCGCGCACACAAATTACAATGGAACAGCCCAATACAGCCATCGTGACAGTCTGGTTGCATATTCAAAAATTCATTAAAAATCATTCTTAAAAGTTGATGCCAAGCTTTCAACACAGTCCTCTTCTCGGACACCTACTTTACCTCTGGGCCAGGTTTTACCCAGATTTACTGTAATATTACTCAGAAATCACAGTAAACTCATATTCAGTGCAATACAGTCAATGCACTACAATTATGTTTATTTCAAAAAATTCATTAAAAGTTATCCTGAGTAGTTGATGTCCAACTTTCAACACATCCCTCCTCTGGGACACCTACTGTACCTGTGTGCCAAGTTTCAGCCAGATTTACTGTAGAATTCCTCAGATATTAAAGGAAACTTATATTCAATGCAATACAGCCAATACACTACAATTATGGAAATTTCAGAAATTCATTAAAAATCATCCTGAGTAGTTGAGGTCCAACTTTCAACACATCCCTCCTCCGGGAAACCTGCTGTACCTCTGGGCCAAGTCTCAGCCAGATTCACTGTAATATTCTTCAGAAATTGCAGGGAACTTATGTTCAGTGCAAGAAAGGCTGAAAGACGACCACCACTGAACAAGACACACAAGCTGAAACGTCAAGACTGGGCCAAGAAATATCTCAAGACTGGTTTTTCTAAGGTTTTATGGACTGATGAAATGAGAGTGAGTCTTGATGGGCCAGATGGATGGGCCCGTGGCTGGATTGGTAAAGGGCAGAGAGCTCCAGTCCGACTCAGACGCCAGCAAGGTGGAGGTGGAGTACTGGTTTGGGATGGTATCATCAAAGATGAGCTTGTGGGGCCTTTTCGGGTTGAGGATGGAGTCAAGCTCAACTCCCAGTCCTACTGCCAGTTTCTGGAAGACACCTTCTTCAAGCAGTGGTACAGGAAGAAGTCTGCATCCTTCAAGAAAAACATGATTTTCATGCAGGACAATGCTCCATCACACGTGTCCAAGTACTCCACAGCGTGGCTGGCAAGAAAGGGTATAAAAGAAGAAAAACTAATGACATGGCCTCCTTGTTCACCTGATCTGAACCCCATTGAGAACCTGTGGTCCATCATCAAATGTGAGATTTACAAGGAGGGAAAACAGTACACCTCTCTGAACAGTGTCTGGGAGGCTGTGGTTGCTGCTGCACGCAATGTTGATGGTGAACAGATCAAAACACTGACAGAATCCATGGATGGCAGGCTTTTGAGTGTCCTTGCAAAGAAAGGTGGCTATATTGGTCGCTGATTTGTTTTTGTTTTGTTTTTGAATGTCAGAAATGTATATTTGTGAATGTGGAGATGTTATATTGGTTTCACTGGTAAAAATAAATCATTGAAATGGGTATATATTTGTTTTTTGTTAAGTTGCCTAATAATTATGCACAGTAATAGTCACCTGCACACACAGATATCCCCCTAAAATAGCTAAAACTAAAAACAAACTAAAAACTACTTCCAAAAACATTCAGCTTTGATATTAATGAGTTTTTTGGGTTCATTGAGAACATGGTTGTTGTTCAATAATAAAATTATTCCTCAAAAATACAACTTGTCTAATAATTCTGCACTCCCTGTAGGTCTGTTGACAGAGCTCTGTACAGGTCTGCTCGAGCTGACCTGAAAAGGGGTCCCACCTGTCCAGCAACAACACATGGCATGGAATAATAGACATCATAAACCACAGAGGCAGAACTGTGAAAACAGAAAACCTGAGTGTGCAGCTAGCAGAGGACATAAACAGCTTCTTCGCCTGCTTTGAAACACCACAACAGCAGCATTCATCTGCCTCAGCCCTGCTCCCATCCTCATCCTCACCTGGTTCCTGCACCGCTCTATTCACTGTAACGGAGCACGATGTCAGATGTGTGTTCCTAGCAGTGAACCCCAGGAAGGCGGCCGGTCCAGACGGAATACGTGGTAAAGTGCTAAGACCATGTGCCCACCAGCTCACCCTCA
Source organism: Simochromis diagramma (assembly GCF_900408965.1). Lineage (NCBI taxonomy): Eukaryota > Metazoa > Chordata > Actinopteri > Cichliformes > Cichlidae > Simochromis > Simochromis diagramma. Next base: position 1,129,702 of record NW_024387398.1, read on the forward strand.
TCTCCACCAGAATCTTCAACCTCTCACTGGATGAAGCAGCCATCCCATCCTGTCTAAAATCAGCCACAATCATCCCAGTACCAAAGAAGTCTCCCATCACCAGCCTGAACTATTATTGCCCTGTGGCCCTCACACCGGTAATCATGAAATGCTTTGAGAGACTAGTCCTTCAGCACACCAAGGATTACCTCCCCCCAGAATTTGACCCCCACCAGTTTGCATACCGTGCAAACAGATTCACAGAAGATGCCATCACCCTCCACTCGGTGCTGAGTCACCTAGAACAGCGGCAGAGCTACGCCAGAATGCTCTTTGTGGACTACAGCTCACCCTTCCACCACTCGCCCATTGAGAGCCTACTAACTTACTGCATCACAGTATGGTACAGCAGCTGCACTAAGGCGGATAGAGCCACCCTCCCAGCATGTTTGCAATGAGTAGGAGATGCTCTGTATCTCACTGTACAACTGTATAGTGACAAAGGTATTGGGTTCTTTTCTAAAAATTGCTATAAACAGAGGAACCCAAACTGATGAAAAGTGGCGAATATTTTTTTTCAAATGACTATTTTTAGTGGATTTTTGATATAGAAGCAGAATGACAGAATGTTAAAAGAAGTTACTTTTAGTCGCTCTAAGCTGGGCATTGCGTTCTCTGGCTGTTCAAAGCCATGGAACTTTAGACTTTCCAAGCAAATAATGATGGCCATACTGATGTTCTTTTCAGTACATTTTACTTTATGTTCATTTTCATTTTTATGATGTTTCTATTTTTACATAATTCCTCCCACATAGCAAAATTGGTATGGCCTGGATCTGTCCCACACAATGTGCTTACACATGGCCTGCGTACCGCAAAGAATGATGGCCCTATGGTGGCCCAGATCTGGTTTACCAGAGGTGGCCCACACATGAGCCAGCACAAGGCCAGTTGCAGACACACTGCTGGCCCTGTGCTGGCCCAGAACAGTTTCAGCTCTGGCCCCAGATGTCAGCCTAATGTGTACCTTAGCCATGTAAGCCATGTAATAACAACATGTGCTGGAACATAATAGTGCAAAAGTAACATGACGAAACTCTGTTCAGACAGTGAATGGACTGATTCTTATACAGCACTTTTTTACTCACCCATATTACTCAAAGTGCTCTATACAACATGTCACATTCACCCAATCAGGCCAAATGTGGCATGCCATCACATAAACAGTGCCATCTTACCATGCCAGAAGTCAGCCAGCAGTGCCGGCTTGACACCAGATCCAGGCAAGACCCGTCTGCTATGTGGGATGACTTGTTCTTTTGGCGTTTTAGTTGTGGATTATGTTTGGGCTGTGTCTCTTGCCCTTTCAGTATTGTTTGCTTGTGCTTCTAAGTGTCCCTTTGTTTCTTTTTAGGTTATGTAGTATGGGTTAGAGATATTTTGTATGTTGTTTTTGTTTAATAAATCCGCCTTTTGGATTATTCCCTGATGTGCCTGAGTTCTGTTATTTAGTGTCACTTTGAAAGGACACACATCCAGCATTGACATATAATTGTTCTTTCAATTTTTGATAAAGATTACAGTGAATTGAGATGTAACTTGGCCCAGAGGTACGGTAGGACGCCCAGAGTAAGAAAGTGTTGAAAGTTGGACCTCAACTATTATGGATGATTTTTAATGAATTTTTGAAATTTCCATAATTGTAGTGTATTGACTGTATTGAATTGCATATAAATGTCCTTTAATTTCTGAGGAATTCTACAGTAAATCTGGGTGAAACCTGGCACACAGGTACAGTAGGTGTCCCAGAGAAGGAATCTGTTGAAAGTTGGACCTCAACTACTCAGGATGATTTTTAATGAATTTCTGACATTTCCATAATTGTATTGACTGTATCGGGCTGTTTCATTGTAATTTGTGTGCGCGCATGTGCGTGCGACTGTTCGCGCGCGTGCACGTGTGCGTTGGTATAGGCTTTCAATCGGCACATAAAGCAAACAGAGGCGCTACCGTAAAGACTGGTGTAAAAGCGCAAGGAAATTTATGCGGCGGATAAGAGGCGGCTGGCTTGACCGCGGCTCACAAATGACGGCTCACTTTACCGCGGTCAGACGGACTGTGGAGCTGCGGGAGTCACATCCACACAAACGGTGACACGTTGTTCCCCTCGTGGTGGAGCCGCCACACAGCTCAGTGTCGAGCCACCTTTCTTCACCACGAGCCGTATGGGGCTACCTGTTACTGCTATCCAGGGGTGCTACCAGAGGGGTGGGTGACAGGAGCCCCCCCGTGAACTTCTTTTGTGTGTGTACGTTTCTTTTTTTTCTTTTCTGTAATAAACAGAACAGCTCATAGACACAGAGCAGCCTGCCACACAGTGAGATGTATGAGAACCTGCAATAACATGTTCGCGATTATTAATGTGAGCCTGCAGTTATTAAAGTTATTAACGTTTGTTCCACATTACACAGATTAAATATATGTTGAAAATATGCAGAGATTAGGTCAGATATGCTCCAGAGGATGATCCATGCTCAGTACTTGTAGCCTCTATCTGTCCAGCACGTAGCAGCAGGTGATTTAAACCGTGTAGCGTCTGTGACTGCTGAAGCACGCTTTCTATCTTTGTTTTGGTTTTATTTGTGGGGAAAAACACAGGTACACAGTGGAAGCACAGATGTCCCAGTTTTACAGTGGAACTGGGAAGCAGCTGACGTTTGGGGATCTGTGCGAATTTGTCCCCAAACCCCACGTGGGCGCGCGGCGTGACCTGTGCGTATCAGGCGATTCGTCCATGCGTGTTTAAGGTGAATGTTCCTGCGGTTTCAGATGTTTGTGTGCACAGAAAGCTCACTATGATTCCTGAGCTTAATAAACTGCGAGTATTTGTTCAGGTTTGGATGTGTGCGTTTGTAAAATCGTTTTATATGCTGTCAAATGTTGTTGTTTGTTAATTTATCTCAATCATGTAAACAAAGTTCATTCAGCAAAGAAAAGAAATGGTTTAGAAAATGAAGCGAATACATTTCAATATAGCTTCAACTGCTCTGCTTCAGTTCAGTGGGAGGAAGTACACACAGATTTAATCCATGTGAGTTTACTCCTGTGGATTATACACAGCTGCAATCCTGACACATATTTCTCTCCATAAAAATGTGCTGCACACAGTCTGCACACGTGCATCTGCTCAGCGGCCTTCTCAGCCACGCTGGTTACCCCGACGTCTGCAGAAGCACCGAGTAATGAAGCTTGAACTTTCAAAATGAGCAAAAGAAGTCAGCTGAGGCGGTACAATGACTTCACTGGGCAGGTCTAAGAATGATTATAGAATTATCATATTATTATTTCTTATAGATGCATCTGTGATGTTGACACTGGCCTCGTCTCTTTGTCTTCTCTCCTTTTTATTTATTAAAACAACACTTGACAAACCTGCTTGTGAAAAAGTCATCGCCCCCTAAACCTGATATCTCAGCAGCAAGAATATAAATCAGGCATTAAGTGTTTCACGTCTCTGTGGAGGAGTCGTGGGGTACTCGTGTTCACTGAGTTATGTCAAAGGACCTCAATCACCAGGACGCTCGCTGACACGTTTGAAACCGATGACTGAATATAATCCTTCAGGATTTCCTGGCACAGCAGGCTTCATGGTTCCATTGATTACAGCACCTCTCACTGTAATGCACTGAGCGTGGAGGCTGAACGGTCACAGTTATCGCTGAGGTTCCCAAGTGTGCGCACAGGTCCTGGCTCCTATTTACATTTTGTTTTCAGAAAATGTATTTTTAATTGTGCTTTGCACATTTTTTTGCTCCTCGTTGTCTTTGCAAAGCAAACACTAAGAATCCACTAAATGCACTTTCATCTACGTGACCGCCACGGCCCAGAACATTAAAGGTTGTTCTGTTAGTGCTGGTGTGTCACAGTCTTAGCACACCGCTGTCATACACACACCTGGACATCCATCATCATATGTAGGACTGATTTCTTTTTGCACAACATCTCTAAAGTTAGAAATATCCTGTCTCAGAGTGACGCTGAAAAACTAGTTCATGCATTTATTACTTCCAGGCTGGACGACTGTAATTCATTATTATCAGGATGTCCAAAAAACTCCCTGAAAAGCCTTCAGCTGATCCAAAATGCTGCAGCAAGAGTCCTGACAGGGACTAGAAAGAGAGAGCAGATTTCTCCTGTACTGGTTTTGATTCACGGGCAACACGGTGGTTAAAAACACACCTACCACGTCTCTACCAAGCACTGGTTCTCCTCAGGGGTGCTGATGCAAAGTTTAGTACAAATCACATCATGAAGTTCACAGACAACAGTGCAGATCTCACCTGGGACAGCAATGAGAGCAGGGAGGAGGTGCAGATGGCTGCTTCTCCCAAAGCCTGCTTCTGTCAGACGCTTCTTCCTGTTAAAAGGGAATTTTTTCCTTCAAGCCATAATTAACCTCAGTGTGTGAAGAGGTCGACAGTATCGAACGCTGCACTGAGGTCTAGCAGGACAAGCACAGAGATGAGTCCACTGTCAGAGGCCAGAAGAAGACTCGCTGGTTTGTTCCCTGCACCTTCAGGTCGGGGAGTGGGACCTCACCATCATTGCCACTTATGCAGCACACGACAGTTTCAGAACACCCGGCTTTCTTGGAGTCCCTGGGTGGGGTCCTCGAGGGCGCTTCACCTGGAGCCTCCTGCTGGGAGACTTCAGCGCTCATGTGGGCAACAACGGTGAGATGTGGAGGGGCGTGATTGGGTGGAACAGCCTGCCTGACCTGAACCCAAGCTGCACATGACTAACACTGTGTTCAAACATGAGTGTCTGTAAGTGCACATGGCAGCAGGATATGGAGGAGAAGAGCCATGTGCTTCAGTAATGAACAGCACCATAAAATATGCATTAATAAATTCATTTTTACATTATTTTATTCATTTAAACATTACTGAAGTAATTAATTTAATTTAAAATAAAAACACCATTTATATACATCAATACTTCAAAATGAATTATTACAGTAAGCACACATGGATGATGACACCATGTTCACCTAACCCCAGCCTCTAACACGCTGCATGTTCAGTATACTGCAGTGAGTTTAACCATTTCCTGCACCTACAGTTCCTGCATGTAGTCAGGTGTGCGACACAGATACTGAAGTTTAGTTAGTAACAAAATAAAATAAATCCAAAGCTGAAAATGATTCAGTTTATGAATTTTCTCTGTTCTGTCTGTGCTCATAAACCCAACAACAACAACAGTTTCCCTGCATGTTGCATTGTGTCGTACATGTACAGATCAACACATCTGTGCACACGGCTGAATATGAACACGTTACTTGTTTAATTGCTCGTTCAGCAGACATCAAAGAACTTCCTCAACCAGCTATACTGGTATCTTTTTTCCAGTTTATGAATTCCAGTCTGAAGTGGCAGTAGGTCAGGAGGTGGAGCAGGTCATCCACTGGTCAGAAGGTCGGTGGTTCGATCCCTGGCTCCCCCAGTCTGTGTCCTTGGGCCAGATACTGAGCCAAGTTTCTCTCCGACCATCAGAGTCTGTGTGTGAGTGCTAGCTGGTGCTTGGATGAATGTTGAGCTACGAAGCTGATTATTAGAGACTGAAGCATTAATTAATGGCAGGACTTTGAGCAGTTTGGTAGGAATGGGGTCTAAAAGACACGTTGATGGTTTGGAGGAAGTAATTATTGAAGTTAACTCAGAAAGATCAGTTGGAGAAAAAGAGTCTAACTTAACATCAGTGGTACTAAGAGTAGCTGTAGATAATATTACATCTGTGGGATGATTACTGGTCATTTTTCTCTAATGGTTCAAATGTTATTCATGAAGTCGTTACTAGTTAAGGTTAAAGGGATGGTTGGCTCGACAGAGCTCTGACTGTCAGCCTGGCTACAGAGCTGAAGAGAAACCTGGGTTGTTCTGATTGTCACAGGAGCTGCAGTATCCACAGTCCAACTTAACGAGGATGTGAAATTATTAACAAGATCATTCAGAAGCTAAGCTGAGAAATTTGCCTCAAAAGTGATACGAGTGCGTACGATACGATCCACAAGTTTCTACAGTCATTTGGCTTTTAAGGAATTACATCTGCACGCACACGAACTTTGAGCAGACAGTTTTTGACAAACCTCTACATTCAAACCTGAATAAATGGTGATTATTTACACACAATTGATTAAGTTCAGCTTCACGACTCGGCTGCTTTTCTCTTTTATAAATGTGTGTGTGAGTGTGCACAGATGTGACATCCCTCTTGCTCTCTTGCAAAGCCTTAAACGCGTGTCCAGGAATCACGCGTGTCCATGAATCACACATGCCCACGTGGGCCTAGTCAGGTACCCTGAAGCCACATAAGTACCAGAAGCAACGACCAGTGGGGAGTGGCAGGGAAGGAGATCCTCTCCGCTCTTAACTCATTCACTGCCAGCCATTGGCAGTGAATGAGTTAAACCCATTGACTCATTCACTGCAATTGACGGCTATAGACGTCAGTGGCAGTGAATGAGTTAATAACAATGTCCCAGAGTAACCAAAGCTGAATGAGCCCCAGATCCAGGCTCACCCACAGACACAGAACCTGCACAAAGACACATGTCCACCCCCTGAAGTGTGGATGGATTGGTGCATCCCAAACCCAGCCTCAGACAGGGTGGAAGATCTGCCTGCTCCCCTGCCCTACTTGTCCGTGTGAAAAGTGGTCTGTTGGATGCATGTATAGGTGCATTGAATACACAAATGACAATGGACAACATTAATGACCACAAGTAGATGAACCCTACTGGTTTTTGGTGATGACATAATTCAATTTTAATTTTAGATTCAGTGCATCTTCAAAATCCTTCCTCCATTTTTTTCTAATTCGGGGTGCACATCCACCCTTCAGAAGGAATCCTGCTAAATTTCCTGATCCTAGACCCTCTGCTGCAGCGCCGCAGCATCGCTTTCACTCACCTCTCCTCTTTAAAAAAATATGGGCTATATGGGCAACGGCAGAGTTGAACAGTGCTTTTTCGTTTGTTTGGGGGGGGGCATCAGTTAAATAGGCAGGACATGAAGTTCTTGTCCAGCAGTCATGTTTGTCTGCACTACAGCACACAGGATGTGCAGTGTGCAGGGGTCATGCTAGTCTTAGAATAATTTCTGGTGGGACAAACTTGGCTCCTGCCACGTTTCCTGCCTGTGGATTGTACCACTGCTGATTCTCCAGTGTTACAATCCACAGGCAGGAGAGGTGGCAGGGCTGTTTGTCTTTGTCTGTCCCACACGATGGCCGCCCACCGCCGCATGAGAACTATCAGGTCTGACTGAGCAGGTGAGAGTATAGGTCACACACTTCAATACTTGGATGTGAACGACTCGCAAGCCACAAGTAGTATCAAAGTTCTCATGGGAACGTTTCCCCCCTTTCATGTGTCAGCTTGAAAGGACCAACATCGCAGGTGTAAAGATTCAAGGTCACAGACATGCTTTCCACAGCTACAACAACCCAGAGGAACACCGATGTATGCAAAATGTGTTCAGCTCATCGAAAACATATAAAAAGTTTATGCTCATGAAATATGAAGCCGAAAAAAGTTATTTTTTTTAAATTTCTAATTATTTTTTGGATGCTAAAAATTGAACGGGGTGAACGTGACCCGAGGATTACAGGAGAGTTAGAGGTGAAACAGTGGCTGCCATCGATCAGCGATGGCTGATATTAGCTTTAGTCCTGTCTTTAAGCATTTTACACAATGATGACGTGTTTCTCCACATTGGATCTTCACTTCATGCCGTTTATATTTTGTCCTGTTGGGTTACAGATGAATAATTTGATTTAAAATCAAATGTAAAAGTAGAATTTAGCTTCATCCGATCAACATGAATAACTCTTTCCTCCTGACACTTGTTCTTACTCCTCGGTCCACAGGAGTGCGATGGAGGCTGTTCCTTACCTGTTGCCATCACGAAGCATATCGGGCTCAATCGATGACATCTCTCTTCCTCTGCTCGTGCACACACGATGAACATACAGGAAACTTGAGTTTGCTCTTAAACTCAGTTTGTTGAACATTCTTCCTAGAAAAGGCCCACAAAGTGTTTTTGATGTAACTGGAGAAAGATGCTCACCTTGAAGGTAAAACCAAACCAAACAGTTCCAGTAACTGACTCTTAATGTTGTTAAAAATAATACGTTACATCTTCTGCTGTATTGGTGCCGTTTCAGCCCCATAACAAACATACCTGATGTTGTTCCAGGAGCATAATTAGAACTGACAAATGACCTCGTCATGTCCAAAAGACAACAGTGGGGACGTTTCTTGTAACACCAACAGAATGCTCAGCAGTCACTTCAGCTTTTCAAGATTCTTCGGTTACATTTTGGTCAGGTTTAGGCAACAGAACTACTCTTAGATTTAGCGTCACTTATTAAGGTTTGGAGTTCAAATAAACACTTTGTGTTGGTATGCCAAACCCACGTCAGGACAGCTGTGGGTGTGCAGTACACTAGACACACCCACTGTGCAAAATATCAGTGATTTCCAGGTTAAGTCACAAGTTTCAAATTGTTACAAAAACAGCCGAGGAACCACAAACACCAACAGGCACATCAGACTGCTGCTGGGACGTCCACTCGTGTGTTTATACTTTGTCCATCGTACTGAGCTACCTGCTCACGCTGCTCTCCAGGAATAACGGCTCATTGGAAACTAAGCTTGTTTGACTGTTGGGGGCTGATGGAGGTCGCCTGTAAAAAACAACCTCTGTATAACGTATGGAGCATGCAAAGGATGGAGACACGTCGGTATTTATGGATCCGTTCTCCTGTCACCAGGATTCCACATATTTGGTGGCGATTGTGCAGAAGTTCATGGTTTGCACTGCCGTGTTATACAAACTGCAAAGTTGTGTTGTTATGTTGTTTTGTTTCAGCTGGACCCCAAACAGAGACATCAAGTCGACCCAACAGCTGCAGTAGGATCTCACACACATCCAAACATTTAGTGGCAACTGCTTACACTAAATGATACAAATGTGCAAACTTGCACATCATTTGTTCTGGTTTTCCTGCAGGTTTTGAATAGTGTGCAACAGCTCACATTCATATAACACAAACTACAGAGCACCGTGTGTTGTGCACACTGTTGCTTTGCAGCAGCTGTGCTGCCGTCAGCTTTGTGTCTAACATTCACATTAGTTTGATCTGTATTCAGGGTCCATCTCAGTGCGAGCGTTTCCATCCTTAACTTGAACTATAGTTCGTGCTCGGCGTCACAAGTTGCAGTTTAGGTCACTGTGTTTCTGTACAGGTCACATCCCAATTCCCAACAAGGCTGGTTGTTCCAGAGTCACATGCTAACAGTAGCAAGGTGAGGCACAGATGATCAAGTTAGTTTGATGCAGTCAGGTTGGACTTAAATATTACTGTTAATGAATGAATAGTTTCTACATTAACAGCACGACAGGGTGAGACGTGCCTTTAAATACACCCAGTTTCAACCTTTGCAGGTCATCCAGTCTTTCTGATCCAAATCATTCTTAAGAACAAAACAAAATATATTAAAAAAAAAAAAAAAAATCAAAAACAAAAACAAAACCCAAAAGCGTCTCAACATTTATTCAGAAATAAGTGGTTTGGTCGAATGTTGGGTACGAGGCTACAGTGCTAATCGGTGTACAGTGTATAAGACTCAATGATGACGAGAAGCTTTTTCCACTGTTGGAAACAAAAAAGAAAAAATAATCAAAGACAACCATATATTTTATAATCACTGAATCTTTATAATAAAGGACATCTCTGAGCAAGAAAAACTGTTTCCCAGTGTTCTTTATACACCTAACAAGCGACTGGTTTACGTGTGATAACTTTGACTCAATCTTGAGACGGTGCTTTAAACAGTTTGGTCTCATGATGCAGCACACTGAGCCTAAAGCCCGAAAAAAGGGACAAAGGAAAAAACAAAACAGTAAATTAAAAATTCACGTTGGTATACTAAAGAACAGCAGAAGGGGGATTTTAATACCATGTGAATATCCCAAATATTCAGGTGAACATGATTTCTTTATGGTGCTGCCTGCTGGGGAAAACAAACACCAAGCAACAGATGCTCACATTCATGCCTGGCTGGTGCTTTCTACACAGTTTTCATGTGAAGGTGGCTGATAAGAACTTGTGCTTGCTCTGAGTTATGTAATATTTTTATTGGCATTTATGGAGAAGATTTAACAACAGATTTATCATTCAGAGCTCTAGAGAGGGAGAGAGCCGGAGTATCATTCTACCATTGACTGCCATCCACTGCTTATTAACAGGCAAACTCCTAATCACCATAGGAAAACAAAACCAGAAGAAAAAAATCAACATTTGATTTTTTTTAGTAAATAACATCCAGGGGTGTGTCATTCAATTATATAAGAAACAAAAGGGAGAACAGGTTGTAGGCTTACATGTTTAACATTTGGTAAAAGGAGGGAGTGAAATAACTGAATGGGAAGAGAAGAGATGCTTTGAGATGTTTCTACTGGGAGAGGAAAAACAGAAAAATGGTCAGTTGATCTCAACTTCAGTTTCCAAAGAAACAAAGTCAACACTGAGAGGAGAACAGAGACAGAAGGATGGATGGGGGAGGGCATGTGTGTTGGGGAGGGGGGGGGGCTACAGCCTCCACATCCTAAAAAAAAACCAAAAGCCCAAAAAAAGAAAAAAAAAATCTTCCAGAGTGGAGGGTTTATTATATATACACATATATGAATATATAGATAACACAACTGACAAAGGTGTGTGTAAATCTATATATTTCCATTACATAGACAGTTATGATGGAAGGAAAGACTTTCTTGTTTGTCGCTTATCCAGGAAGGGAGACTTATTAGTCCTGGTCACCAACACTTCAGGAGCTCTGCTCAGAGCAGACCCCTCAAAAACCTGGAGACAGACAGAAGCATCATTACCACAGTTGTTCAGGAGCACAGAGATGGACAAACTGAACACCCACACCAGCGAGGGGAGCATGTAGCGCAGTGAAAGCAAAAGGCCAGCAGCAAAGAACTACAACCAGCACACAGGTGTAGAACACAGGAGGTGTATCAGTGTCCTACAGCGCTAGTTCCCTAGAAGGTTCCCTACAAACGTCTTGTTGCATGCTCAGTCATCCAGGTGAGCAACTCTGAAAACGCCCAGACGAACAGCATCGACCTTTTGGGATTCCCCAGAAAAGTCCATCAAGCTACCTGCCGTTTCATTTCAAACTAGAGTTACTGAAACAACATCAATACTCAACTAGTGTGAGACTACACAGGTAACACGAGCATGTTTAAGTAACCATACAGCTCGCATTATACCAACATAACTACAAAACCCAGAAATTCTAACTACATGTAGCATTACCATCATACATTTAATGTAGGATATTTAGCAGCACTTTGTGAGCTCGCCGATGTGCACTACCAATCAAAGTTTTAGAACACCCCAGTGTTTGCAGTTCTTATTGAAAATGATGCAGTTTAATGTCTCACTGTATTCTGAAATGAAAGAAACTGGAGTTTAAAAAGAAATCATGGAATCAATTTATAGACTAAAGTTGGGTGATGTGTAAAAATTTTCCAACCGACAATTGTCAGTCCAATAAAAGACGACAGGCGATACTGACGCAGGCACAGACTTTCTGATGGGCGGAGCAATGTAATCACGCACGGACTGACTTGTGCATTTAGAATTTAGACGTTTTGTTTGGAGGGAATATTTCACCTTCCTGTTTCAGTATTAATACAGATACTTGTTTATTTGAGATGCGCCAAATCACACAAAAGACTTAACATCTGAGTTTGTTTCCTTTAATGATGGCTGGAAGAGACATTTTGAATTTTAACAGACTTTTTATTTAATCTTTGTATTTGTTGTTTGGTCGAGCGTCAGAGACTGTAAACAGAGTGGAAAAAAGCAGCACCATTGTGCTTTTTTATTTAAATGTTTTTTTCTGAACATTTCTTTCTTTCTGTCATGAGTTTGTAAATGGACGGGGTTCAAGTCTGGAGACTGTGCTGGACGCTCCGTGTTTCCAAGCTCACCATCTTGTTCTTTTTCCTGAGGAGGTTCTGACTAACTAGGTTCATGTAGGCATTAGTAGCACCAGCTTTCAAGGCTTGAACCTCCATTGATGCAGAGAAGCTTTAAATTGTTAACACATTTTGTGCTCCCTGAAAAAGGCCTTTTTGAATAATTCTGAAATGCAGTTTCCAGTCTTAGGCAACCTTACCTTCTTTTAAACCTCTGGCAGTTCACCACTTTCCTTTGCACCATTTCAAGTTCTTCACTGGACTTGAACGCCTTGAATTGCAATAAATAACTGGAAAATTTGGGGTTGCTCTTTAAAAAAAAAAAAAAAAAAAAAAACCCAAACGTATATATATTTTATTTGGTGAAGAAAGGACAGGAAAGCGGGGGCAGAAAGGGCTGTGGGTCGGACTCTAACCCGGGCCGGCCGCTCTCAGCCGTATGGCATGGGGTCGCCCGCTGAGCTAAACCAGCGTCCTAAAGCTGGGGTGCTCTGAAATTTGACGGTAGTGCACATGCACAACATGTGGTGCCAATGTTACATCGAACCATGCTGTAAACTAAACTACTTTAAATGGTGACATATTGCATCTCACCTGAACCACAACACGTAAACAGCAAACCATCAGTCATCCACAGACAGACAGGTATGTCAGTACTCTATATGCTGGCGTACATGTACCACTTTGTTGCAACAAACTGCATGTGGCTGTTCAGCTCTGTGTGGAGTTTGCATGTTCTTCCTGTGCCTGCAGGAACATGGCTGTGCAATAGCCTGATGACTCTGTCCAGGTCTTCTCTGTAGCACAAGCTAAACTAAAGTAGCATCAAACAGCACTGCATGAGAGCAGCTGTTTTTGACACTGCCCTCTGGTGACTGCAACCAACTATGACATGTAGATTATGGTGTGCAAAATGTTGAGCACAAGATCAACAGACGAACACGCTGATCACTTGATAGATATTAAATGCTGCGAGCCTTCTAGACTGGCCTTATTGTCAAAGCCATTTTTCACCACAGAGCAACAAAAGAACATGCTCGTGGTCATGTGTGTGCTGCCATGAGGTCCTGCTACAGCACGACCGTCACAGCCCCAAGTCTGGTGGGGCCAAAATGGGTTCTAATGCAAACTGGGCCACGTGATGCTGCTGTCACAATGATGCATTTGAGTGATTTGGGTTTAGAAGAAATTAAAGACAAAAGCCACATAATTTACAGTCAGTATTGGGCAGAATTTACAGCCTTATAATCAGTAAATAAATACATACATACAACTTTGAATGATGTCAAGCTCTGACATTCAAACAGTACACACACGTCTGTGTATACATATGTACACGTGTGTTCCCTTTGCATCTTTATGTAGATAGAAGCAGAGAAATCCCTGTTAAACAGGGCGCTGCAGCAAAAACATCTGATGCAGCCACTTTTGAAATTCCTGATATGTTGCTATTTGTTGATGTTATTCAATTTGTCAAATGTGTACAAAAATGTTTTTACACACAAACGCAGCAGCAGTCTACAGCTGCCATTGCCATACAGTGTAACCATCTCAATCATGTAACATGGAGAAGCAAGGGAGACAACATGTTCAGCATTTTCATTTGGATAGGAAATGTTAGCGACTGCAGAAGAATCAAGAATGATAGTTGGTCAGTATTAAAACATTGCGACAGCAGAGAAAGCCTGTAGTCCAACCCCCAAAAAGGACAGAATAGCATGACAGCAAAGTTAGTAGTCAAATTCCCCAAGGACGTCTTTGCTTCCAATTAAATCTTTCTCTCTTTTCCAATATTATTATTATTATCATTATTATTATTATTATCATTAATATTATTGTGCCTCAGGCTTATAATGTGGCTTGACTTTATTTCAGCAACAATATCCTTTTTGCTGTACATTTCCAATTTGGTGCTTGTTTGCTCTCCAGGGGCACTGGGGTATGGAATAGGGAATTCTAATAATAAAACAAAACAATAAAACAAACAAACAAAATAAACCCAGTATCTAAAAGTCCTGAATATAATGCTGAATGACTATATGAGCTATTGGCGCCTGTAAAAAACGTCACTTGGCTGTTTGCTACTAACCTTTCATGTTAGGCTTGGGTTTGTCAGTTTGCTTGCCTGTGGGGGTTTGTGCCTGCTGGCCCTGGCCCCCGGAGGAGGCCCCCTGCTGAGCGGCTTTCTGTTTCAGCATGGTCCAGTCAAATGTGTAGTCATACTGGTGGTTCAGAGTCCTTAAAACACACACAGAAATAATATACCAACGTTAACACTGAACAGTTTAAAATAATTTTGTAGGAAAGAAACAGAAATAATATGGGAAACATTTTAGTTTATTCAAACGCATACAAATCCGTCTGTACTAAAAGTTTGCAATTGCATACAAAAGATTAGCTAATGGATCAGCAATGGCAATGTAGTAAAAGCACGTGTTGGGGTTAACTACTGGAAACTGCATTTAGCTCTCAAAGCTGACGACCCCAAAACTGACAGCCATGTACAGAAAGTTGGACACGTGTGTTCACCTGAAGAGGATGCGAAACAGCTGGCGCAGATACATGTAGTCTGGAGCCTCCTCAAAGCGCAAGCCACGGCAGTAGTTTAGATACATGGCAAATTCTGCTGGGAAACCCTGGAAATATGCATTCATACAACTGAGTGTGCACTGCTTTGATCATGGTGCCTGTTTAACCCTGTAAGATGTGACATAACTGCAAGAAAAGGCCATTTTCATTAGACTTTTTAAACTGAAGGGTTTATTGGCCTGACTAATGTTACATGTAAAATTCAAAGTGTTCATTTTGCTAGCTCTGGCATCCTTGTACAGTCTATTTAGGTTTCTCTCTGTGTGGGCACACTGAACATGTAGGTCTCAAACTCTTGGTGTTGTGGGGTTAAAGTGTTTTTACCTTACAGAGGACCTCAACTGGGGTGGACATCTTCTTTTCTGAAATCTTTTCATACTTCTGCTTCTTTGTGGCAGCCTGGACAACACAAAAATACAAACAGCATGTTTACGCCACAACCCACTGTTACACTAAATGCACTCAGGCTACAGGTGCACCGAGTCTGAGCCAGAGAGAAGTTACAATCAGTGCATCTCTAACTCATGCTAGTGAGCGATACCACAAAACATCATGTTGTGCTGCGTCTGTAGTTTGTCTACCACACGTCCAGCACAAACAAAACTACCGTCTTTGCCTGCTGTGTGTCAAAGGCAGCGACATACCTTTAATCCCTGCCATGGCAGACTGGTTCTGTTGAAGTACATCAGCACGTAGCCTAGTGACTCCATATCATCACGGCGACTGAAGACAACAAAAGTGTTCATTGAGTACACAACGAGTGCATTAGTGTTTCCCTGACACCGTCAAAATATTCATTATTTTTCGTTCTCTTAGAAATTGTTGCTGTGGCAGTATTACGAAGAGAAAGATACAATGTAAACCAGAAAAAAGCCCATTTTAAAAAAAAAAAAAATGGGCTTGATTTTTAACACACTGTTGGAAAAAAAAGTAACCTATAATGTCCTTTGTCTATCAGATGTTTGCACAGACCTCTGCTCGATGCCCAGGTGCGCGTTGATGGAAGCATAGCGTGCCGTGCCTGTCAGGTTCTTGTCTTCTCTGTATGGGATGTGTTGTCGTGTTCGGTTGTCTCTGTACTTCTTTGCCAAACCAAAGTCAATAAGGAACAACTGATGGAGAGGGAAAGAAGACTAGTTAGTTGTCGGTTACCGACGAACAAAGAGTTCTTTCATTAAAATCATCCTTTTTGTCCTTCTGTAAAACAAATGCTAACATTACTCAACGATGAACGTAACCCTGTGATGGTGTCGATATGCAGAAGCGTACGGGTTTGCTGCTCAGCGGAGTGTGCTTGGAGGGTGGGGGCACTGCACTCTTATTCTGGAACATTATTATTCATTTATATGAACTGACACTAGTCTCAGGTGAAATGTCTTTTAAATGACTGTAAAAAGCCATTTTGATAATCGATCTATTACTCCACTACTGATTCTCCAGTTTGCGTTTACAGCACTGTGCAAAAGTCTGGAAAAAGCTGTCATTTATTCTTTGTTGCGTAAATGGGTGCAGTGATTTATTGACACATGCAACTAATACATGGACAAACAAAACAACAAAACAAGTTAACAAGCTTCACAGTCTGTATTTGGTGTTGAGCACCCTTAATCTTCAACACAGCCTAAAGCTTTTGGTGATATTTAAAGTTGCCTTCTGGGACGACTGGCCGAGCTTCATTTGGAGGCGAGCCGTCTTTTGTTCCACTCTCTCAATATGACACCACCTAGCTTCAATAATAATGCGGCCTGGGTTCACAGTTCCACTGTTTTATTTTGGGGGTACCCCCCCTATCAGATATGCCTTTACCTCAAAGTGTGTTTGAAATCACTGTCATGTTTAAAACTAAAGCTAGAAACTTTCCACGTGGCATTGGTCCAAAATCTCATGCAGTCCTCTGCATTCACACATTACCAAATTTTACCAACGTTACTGGCTGAAACAAACCATGGCAGTATGTCCACTGTGCTGTACAGATGACGGCACACACTGAATTACAGCTGCCACTGATTACTGTAATAATCTGGTATTCCATTGATTAAGTAACCAGGTAAGTAACTGGATAAAGAGTATCCAGTCTTATTAAATGAGCAATAATAAATATGAAAAAAAAACAAACTGCTCATTAATCTCCATTAGTGTTGGTCATGTTACTTAACAGAAGTAATTAGATACTGATTACTTTCTTGAAGATGTAATCAGTAATCCCATTACTTCACATTAGTTACTTTATTACTTTTTAAAAACATGATACACAACCTGAATACGTAATTAGGCAACAGACCTTTGAGCCCAGTTTTTTTATGCATAATCATATAACATTTAGTTAAACTTGTTTTAATCTTGTAACTTTATGCAGATATCAAGTCATACTGAGCTGCAAAGGTAGAAACTGCAATCAGTTTTTAGCAGTGACTTTTATATTTCCTTTATACATAAAAAAAAAAAAAAAATCCAGTTGACATTAAAACTGTCTTCTTTAAGAGTAATCTGGCCAAGAGGGCAGCAGAAAAAACCCCCGCAACCAATACAACAGTTATGTTGTAAACATATTTTAAGTGGCCAAAAAGGACCGGATCGATTATAATGTCGGTACAATAAGACAAGATTTGTAAAGATACTTGAAAAACAGGCAATTTTATATGTAACGTCTTTGTAAATCCTGTTCAGTAAAGTCTATTTACCAATATAAGTAAACACACGGAAATACCGGGAATCAGTTTTTGACAACCGGCGTGCTCGGTGCTCGCTCAGATTTGAAGTTTCATTTCTTCCCATGCAGTAGGGGTGGGGGAAAAAAATCGATACTGTGTAGTATCGTGATATTTTGTTTGCTAATAATGTATCGATACAGGGACAGCAGAAATCGATATTTTGTTACAAAAAAAGTTTTTGTGGACTGGAACTCTGACTTCAGAGCACGTTGATCCTTTTTCTGAGCAAGAACCCTGACACTGTCCAAATGTGTTTAACTTGCAGCAATAAACATGACAGTTTACTTATTTTAATTTAAGACATGTTTTATTTTAATTAAGTTTAAAACTTTTTTATTTAATGTAAATAGGGCTGCCACGATTTGTCGACTAGTCACGATTACGTCGACTATCAAAATCGTCGACGACTGATTTAATAGTCGACGTGTCGTTTGAAGCTTTGTAAGATCGCAAAAGACGCAGAAGTAGCAGGATTTAAGAGTAATAACGGACTGAAACAGAAGATGGCAGCACTGCATGTACAAGGATGCCAGCTGCCGTTAAACCCCGAAGAAGAAGAAGCAGCTGTGTCCCAGAATTCATAGCGCGGCCCAGCTTAGTTTCCAACAATGGCGGCAGCTAGTTAGTTTTAATATTACTCTTATTATTCTTTCTGGGTCACAAAATAAACGTTTAACATATTTTCAGGCGAGAATGTAGCTGTGTAAACCTCAAATATCGGCTCAGTTTATCAGGACACCACATATTTTCAAAAGCGCTCCAACGTTTTCGGAGACGTCTGTTACCCACTAGCTCGATGGCTAGCCGGGGGCTAGGTCACTAGCGCCGTGAGAACACCGGACTCCCGGCAAATTGTTTTCAAACCCACCGCCGTCTTTTGCGACTCAGGTTAAATATATATGAGTCACTTAGATAAATTAAAAATGTTGTTGTTTGGCTTTTTTTTTTTTTTTTTGTAAGTATTTTATTTGTTCCTGAGTAAATCGGTTTGGCTGAGATTAAAGTTATAGTTTTTACACAGCTGAATAAACGTAAAGCAGACAGCTGATTATCAGAAGTGTGAGATGCTGGAGAATATACTCCGGTGCCCTGTTATATTTTAGATAGCAAGGAGTTTATTAAACTTCACTGAAACAATCTGCAAATTTCATTAAAATTGAATAAACTATCATCTTGTCTTTATTTTTAGTTAGCACCTTAAAAGCTTAAAGCTGTAAGCTAATGATAGTTATATAAGAGCAGATGCTGCTGGTGCAATAAGCTGTAGTTTTACGTCCAGTGGATGATGATCTGATTAGTCGACTAATCGCATAAATAATCGGTGACTAGTCGACTATCAAAATAATCGTTTGTGGCAGCCCTAAATGTAAAATTATATTTTGTTTTAATTTACTTTCAAATTCTTCAGTTGCTGAAGGGGCTGCATAGTTTTCATATTGCATAGTTCAGAATAGCTATAATTGTACCAGATGGTTGCATTCAGTTAAGTTGGACTAGACTGTAATACAAACCGTTCAGTTTGTCAACAATAAAACTGAAATGAGAGAAAGACTGAGTGCGAGACTTTGATATTAGATAAAATGAATATTGATAACGTTTACCTTTATGTACAGAATCTGAATATCGCAAAATATTTTTAAATTTTGCAATAATATCGTATCGTGCGTTAAGTATCGTGATAATATCGTATCGTGGGATATATGGTGATTCCCACCTCTACCATGCAGATGTTTGTCAGGTTTTACAGAATCAAACTCAAAGTACTGTCAGTGTGTCCACGCTTTAAACGCTGCATGGTCGTACTCTCTCGCACACGTCACACGTGCTTACGTCATCGTCATGAGACACTCTCACAAATAAAATCACGACGGTTTAGTAATGCGGTGTGCTTACGGGAAAGTAACAGTAATCTAATTACTTTTTTGCAAGAGTAATCTTACTTGTTACTTAAAAGTAATCGGACACTTCTGCACATTCTCCATTTTAGAAACTGCAATATGTAATCGTTTAACTGCATAACATTTGTCAAAAAAACCCCAAAAACTTTCCGATGTATTTTTGCTATATTACAATTTCTTTAAAAACAAAAACACCCTTAAATGCTAAATACAAAAAAAAAAAAAAAAAATCAAAAACAAAACCCCCAAAGTCAAATAAAGGCTTGATCACAACACTTGAAAATATCAGTACCTTCATTAGGTTACACCTATGCTAGCAATGTCAAAATCTTACGTCGCCTGGCTCTCGACTTAATCAGAAAACTTGACCTCTGATCTTCAAGTCAAGGTCGGTGAGATTCAAACTCGCCCAAGAGTTTTAGCAGAGGCACCAATGATATCAATTTGAAAATCCCAGGTGGCTTCCTCTAGTTATGGCATTCACAAAATGTTCAGAAAACTTGACCTCCGTCCTTGGCCTTGAGGTCAAAGTCACTGAAGTCACTGGTAGGGGGATTTTAAGTCGATACACCTGTGGTATCTATGTACCTATGTCACCTCGCTCTCAAGCTGTCACATTCACAAATGTAGGCATCCAAACTGCCCGCACAACCAGCATCATGACGTCAACACCCCCGTTGACCTTTTACGGCTGAGGGGTCCAGAGAACACACATTTCCAACAAGAGGAGTTACAACTGGATGCACACTCACAGCCAATATAATACTGCCATTTATGACCGGGGGGGGGGGGGGGGGGGGGGGATAAATAAATAAATGAATAGCTCCCTCCCAAATGTGACATGGTCAAGGGGTTGGGAGAAAAAAAATGAAATTAAGGTGTCTCATCTCTGTAATTTAGGCTTGCAGCCATAATTCTACAGTGTTCACACACAAACACCCTGTTACAACATGACCAAACCTGCAATCCTATCAAGACAGAAATCCTACTCACTCCAAGACTAAAGTGAGCACACCTACAGTTCACTATACTGGCCCATTTTATTTTCCACAACTGACAAATAGTCATTATTTGATATGAGTTTTAAGCACCAGATACACTGCTCAAAAAACAAAGTACTGGTGACTGCCGGTGACGACCCCTCAGACCTAAGTAGACACTTATTGCATCAATTTGAAAATCCAAGGCAACTTTCTTGATTGCATTGACAGGATTTTCAGAAAAACCCTGACCTCTGACATTGGTTGTGTTGGTGGTAATGAAATTAACTGATGCACTAGATGGGCAACAATAAGGCTTCTTTTTTTAAAGTAGTTTTTATATTTGGCTATGGTCAGTGTCACTACAGGTAGCATGACATGATAACTGGACTCTACAGAGGTCGCACGTGCAGTTCACCTTCACTGGGATGACATATCAATAATGTCCCCCTGCACAGCCTCAGCTTAGCTGTAAATCTTTGAATGTCTCTTATTGAAAGATTTCATTTTAGGCTTAGAAAACCAAACACAGCAACTATAAGCGACCTTTAAAAAGGGGGATAAAGAACCAGGCAACTTTAATGCCTCAACATTGAGGCACTAAAGCAGGTCAAACAGTTTATCACTGTGTGTCAATCACGTTAAATGCGATTTGCTGCTGTCCTGCTGGCACATAAAGACAACAGTCTTATTGGTGAGAAAGAAATAAACTTCCATTTTTCCTTTTCTGTGTGAAATAGACTTACACAGTGCACACTGGTCTGTCAGTCCCACCACCCACCAGTACTGGTAAAGTATTAAACACTTAACAAGAATCAACCAGAACATTAGATTCTATGATTCTGCTGTTTCTCCAGTGTTTGTTTCTATTAGCTCACCGACTTCTTCTTGTTATTAAAGTTAGGTTTGATTCATCGCTAAAAAAAATAATAATAATAATAAAAATAATAATAATAATTATTTCACTTCCTCTTAGGCCAATGAGGACAATCAGGCACTCGTGTATAATTTAGATGAATGCAGCGTCTTTGTTACATCACATGACAATGGCAACTACTTCTTAGCCAATGCTAACAAGATTCACACTGTTAGATGGAGTACATACGCTGGGCATTATGCAACTGCAAGATGGGTGCTGGTGGGCTAATTCATTTTAAACCAGTGTAGTAAAATATGATTGCAAAGCGACAACTGCAGTTGTGAGGCAGCTGGTGTTGTGGTAAAGGTCACACCTGGTTTAATCCTGAGAAAGATGGATCCTGAGAAGAGCTAACAGCCAAGCTTCTTTTCCTCTTCCCCACTGACGAGTCTAAACACTAGGGCAGACAGTAGAGGGGCAGGGGTCAAAATTACACAGCCTCCATCCACCTTCAGTTACAGTTAACATGAGTACAACAGGCAGTTCTGTTTGTACCCACATTGTTTTCTCCTTTTAACAACTAACACTGTCCTGTAGAGCTAGGATATGCACTGGCTTTTGTACATGCGATGCTGGATCTAAATAAGAAATACACTTTAAATAACCGTGCTACAGATTTGATCATTCTGGCCACCTGTCTAGAAGAAATCATATTATGGTTTTCTTCTGTCAGGACAACCATGGAAAGATCAGATCAAAAGTGTGTGTGTAGTATGGGACACATGGATGCTTCAGTATGATGTCTGACAAACACTTGGGGGAAATAGACAGCAAGTGCCATATCTCACTAAAGACCTGGGCACAAGTGGGGTTTTGGTAAACTGGTAGTGACGAGTGGTGAAGAGTATTTGATATTAACATAAAGCATGTAAAAAACAAAAAGCAAATTCATGGGTTAATGTCTTTTCTACAGTTAGGTTAGTATTGCCAAAAAACCAAAACCAAAAGTGGTTAATAAGTCACCTGTAAAGTCTGAAACCAACACCCAAGATTTCCTCTGATACAGTGCAACCTTACCAAAGATTTAAGGCTCTAGCAGAGGGACTAAGCTAATGTGTGGTTTGTGATTTGGTGATCTAAAAACAACAACAAACCCCAAATCTGGTTCTATTCAAGTTGGACATTCCTAGCACATAAATACTAATTTTTTTAAAAATGTATTTTTTTTTTTTTTTTTTTTTTAAATGGTCAACACTGCATAAATCTGCTATGAAATATGACAGCTCTTATAACGGGCATGCGGCGTCATTTTAGCTCTTTAATAGGGGAGGTAGAAGCCAGCGAATGAGGACGTCCATTCTGTTACTGGCCTACTCAAGCTTACTTGCATTAGTGAAGAGCAATAGAGGTGCAGTATTTACCCAGGGCATTCACATAGCACAACAAACACAGAGCAAAGCTAAAAATCAATCTTTGACAAAATATACCCACCACACAGATAACTTGTGTTTTTACTGGACACTTTCCTTGCCACAAACCAGTACGTACCAGTAACGCAGGCATAAATGACGCATGTTGGGATTTTTGGGGCCATGACCAAGCAAAGGAAGCCTCGGTCTAACATTAGGTGTGCCTCATCAGTATTATACTTCACATGGCAAGGTCCGTACACGCATGCACAACACTATACTAATTCAGCACAGCTCTGCTTTGTGAAGTGGACACAGATTAGACTACGAAGAAGCATTAACCAAATCCATGACTATAGTTTGCACATTGAGTAGAATCTGTGCCTAAATGAATACCAAACTGTCCTGAATAATAACCTTTTTCTTTTGATGAAAATGTTTTGTCCTGTTGGGACTTGTTGTTTCCATAATGACAGCACTCTTATTCACAGGGCCTGTGGGGTGGCTGCATATTAAGGAGTGGCCCAAAGCCTTACTTTCCTTAAAATTATCAGGCCAGCTTCTTACTCTCATTTCTTTAGCAGTTATAACTCATCAGCATATTTCAATATTAGGAAGAACTTTCTGCATGTCAAGAAAACAAAATATTCAAAAGCAAACTACACACAAAGTTGTAATTTTTAGGTTAAAAGCCTCCAAGTAATTGAACAAGGTTCTTAAAAAGGAAAGATGTTAGGATTTCCACTGGAAACCTTTATAAATACAACGCCTGAATTTAATGAAAAGCTTTACTATTAAAACCCATCACCAAGTGCTCAGTTTCACCTTAATTTGACTAAAACGGCAAAGCAAACATAATACTCAGAATTTTGATTTATGGCAGCTTTTAACTTCTTGCATTCAAGCAGTGCAGAAAAAATGAGCAAGACAGGGACAACGTGACGGTAACTCAAACTCTTAACGGTTAAATGTTGGTAATACTGATCATATTAATAAGTATACACGAGCGTGGGACCCAAGATACACCTTTCTCAACTTCCAGATGAGTCACTCAAGTGAATATCAATGATTATGAAAAACATCCGATCTGGTACTAAATGTATCAGAGGCCTGTAATGTCCACAACTGAACAGCTGTCGATTCAAAACACAGCAAATTGTTTCCAGTGTGGACACAGCTTTAGCACCACCTCCCTGTGATCTGTGTTATGTGCTCTACACCACTTGTGTCACACACCAGGCTGCGGGCCTAATCTGCCACGAGAGATTCAATACAAATATACATAAAGTGACAATAAACTACATATCCCAAAACGCAAGCCGTCCCATGAAGAGACAGCAAACTGCCACTAGATTAAAGCGTTTCTACAACACCACTGGGTTTAGTGACCATCTCAGAATTTCCAGAAAAAGGAGAATCGATGCAGAAGGAAGGCTGTTTAATGAGAAATAGGAAAATGAATATTTGTTATTTAAGAAGAAAAACCAAAACAGCTTGTGCTGTGAGCGTGTCGGTGGTGAGGGAGGTCGATATACGTTGTATTCCTTCACATGTATTTAAAAAAGAAAAAACATCAGTCCATTTATCATTTTAGTCTCCAACAAAAACAAAACGTGGTTCAAGAATTAAAGGCAGACTGCAACCTCAGCAGAATGTGTTCATCAAAGCTACAGCCCAGAGGGACACAGCACCAACAGTAGCTTTACTGTGGCTACTGCCCGTGCTTCAAAGAGTTTCTCAGTGTTTTTGAAGCGGTGCATGCCAAGGCTTTGTGACCAGGGATCCACCAACCAGATAAGACTTCTTAAAAAAAAAAAGAAAAATCAATTTGTCAAAAAACAAAACACCGTAGCAGAGTGAGTGAGGGAATTTACAGGCAATCTTACATCCGTCACGGAGGGAGGTATCTGGCTTTTTCATTAGCTGTTGATAAAAGCACAGACAACACCGACACAGTGCAGCTAGCCATTTTTATATGGGGCGTGAAGGCTGACGTCTGTCTGTCCCGAGGAGCTCTTTCATGTAGCTTCAATGCATGGGACGAAGACAGGGAGGGACCGATGTGGTGGAAAAGGCTGCTTGGTAGGATTAACATAGGACAAAAATGGGGGGGCGCCACAAACCTCTGATAACATTACTTCATCATCCATCAAGAAGCTTTGTGTGGATTGTGTGTATGGAGACATGCCATACCATCCACAGAAGCTGAGCAGGAACGTAGTTCTCAAACTATTGAAGCTCAGGAGAGATTTTTTTCATGAGAAAGAAAAAAAAAAAAAAAAAAAAAAGCAAAAACAAAACAAAAAACAAACAGAATTTGTGTTTGCCTGTGGTCAGCATCTCATCTGGATGGAATTATTATCCCCTTTTAACTCAAATCTTCTAATAGTTTTATTTAACTGAAATTTAATGGCGGTGTTTGCATCTTGTGTTCTTTTTAGAACACGACCTACGGCCGAACACGACCAAAGGTCACACCATCGATCCAACTTCACCAATCTAGTTGTGAACTGAAACAAAGTTGTTCTTTTGAATAAATTCTACACTTTTCTGTATGTGCAGTTATGTATTCAGTGTGCTTGCAGAGCCCCCCCTCTTCTTTTGTTTAACTACATCATTAGCTGGGGGTAGCTTATGCTGACAATGTGAAGACTGTTGAGCCATTTGTTTCTCTAAAATACAAATCTGTCCCACATTCTCAGCAGCTGCTCATCACCCACTGTGACAAAGCTCGTCCTGGACAAAGTTCACATGGTAAGTTATGAAGAGGTTATTTTTGCTGCTGTAGTGTGGCTTTATTAAACTTATAACTTTAAAAGTTGTTAATTAAAGCAACGTGTCAACCTATGTTGTTGCATTTATGCAAATGTTTGGAGTATTTGTAACCTAATATCAAAAATCAGATAGAGACAGTTTAACAGTATGGCAAAGTTCAATTACATTTATCCAGTTACAAATGGTCCTTTGAGGGAAACCACAATGCTGATGGAAATGAGTCCCCAGCTCTACACCACTCATCACCTCACTCAGGCATGGTGACATGCAGACTTGAATTTGGTAACAGAGAGAGATTATGAAAGAAACTAACACTATTAAGTGGCCCAAAATGCATTAGATACTAACACTACCACAAAACAAGGTCACAAATTCGACCAAGTAAATGAAACTTACAACTATACTTCCAAGCCCTGTTATTTTTAAGGGATTTCTGTGAGAAACTGGGGTTTAATACGAAAGCATTTAAGCAACACTACCACAGTGAAGCATCATTAACTGGTAGATAAGGACATCTGGGAAAACAGACCGGTATGTCCAGTAAACACAATAACTTCAGGAAGTAGACTCAGAATTGATTCCCACCAGTCACAAAGCTCCTTCAGCATGCTGACATTCAGTCCACGTTCATGTTGGACTTTACAGGTGTTCAACATTTTGCGACTGCATCTTGCACAGTTGCGATAAGCTCATGTTGACACCACTAAACGGTGTTAGGTCCCTATCTGGACCTATAGTTGGCAACAGTAACCCTGGTTCTGCACTGCAGTTTTGGTGAGTGTGGTCACAAAATTAACCAGATGTCCACCAACTGTACGTTAATGTTAATATCAGTCCTCCCACTGACAGCAGATCCAGAGCCAAACAACGATTACTACAAAGAAACAAAACGGATGCGAGCAGGGCTGGCTGGTTAGTAGCGATTTTCAAAATAAGAGCTTTATTTACTTATGTTCATGGATGATAATGTTGGGGATCAACGATGGTTCAAGGTTAATGGCAATAGCTTTTATAAAGAGGTGTCAAATTTGTATCCAATTTTTCCCACAGATGCATTTAGAGATTCAAGCCCATTTAAATCTACCTTCAACCAATATTCCCAACATGGGGACGGGGACTCATGAACATGTTCACAAATGCAGACTTGCACATGCTAAGTCTAATTTGCGTGTGTTGGGAGAATTTTTCAGCCTTCATAATCCTAATCCATAATCCTCTTAATCCTAATAAGAGAAAACAGGACTGACGTTTAAATGAGAACTTCTTCAAGCTGGAAATGGTAAATAAGGCTTTGTTCCCTCTTGTAAAATACAATTCATACTTGTGCCCAAGGCACCAAACCCTGCCGTTCAATAACACAGATTACCATGTCCCTTTCCATTTCTAGTAGACCAAAAAGAAAAGTTGCTAATATTTATAGTAATAGTCACACCTGATCTGCAGTCTTTCAAAACCAAAACAGAAAATGACAAAGGTTTCTCCATTTTAGAAACTCAAGAAGTTTAACTGCATTCAGGCAAAAATGCAGATACAACACTGTTGGAACAGTGTTGTATCTGCTGGATGACAGACTGTGTGTTCAGGTATATGTGGTTGTGTGTGCAGGATAAGCCCTTAAAGATTTTGTGCTCTATAAATAAAACTACAATGAAAAAGAACATGTGATGGCTGCAATGAAGAAAAGTGAGCATATTCTGAAGTTGTCCCTGAGCTTTGCTGCAAAACTGTGTGCTGCTGAAAACAGCCTCTCTGCCGGTGTAGATGGTAATAATTCAGTTACCAAACAGCTGCAGGTGACTGGTTCAGACTCATGTACATTTATAACTGGCCTGCAAAAAAAACATTTTTATATATTACTACAAATTAATATTTTATATTATTTTACATTTAATTAAAACATTTTTATGAAGGGCTTGAAATCAATATGGTCTTGTGAAAATCCTCACCGTTTAAACTGCCCCCTGCTTGGTGCAGGTTTCACTGCAACAGAAAGTGGGTCGGCTCTCTTCAGCTTAAACTCCGTATCCGACCGATATGCACATTTTAATGTAGCGTCTGTGGCTTTTGGCTGCGGATGTGAGCAGCTACAAAGTTCAGTTTTGTTTTTGTCTCCCAGCTTATTGAGCAGGTGGCTTAATGAGTGACTTTGAGCTTTTTCCCTGTGTGGGATTTACTGTGATTACAGGAACAAGTGCTGCTGTTTTGGATGCTTTCCTTCACCTACGCTCACCGTCTTCTGCTTATAATGTAATAATTTAATAATTTTGACTTCCCTGTGAAATCTATTACTCTACACTGTAAGTAGACAGACTGCGGCTCCACGTTAAAATATGAAACCATCATCTTCACTGCTGCTGGTATCAGAAGTCTGTTCTTTAAAAACTTGGGGCTGCATTGTTTTAACATCATTATGTTTTTTACATTCACAAGCACACTCCTAGACACACCACAGTTCTATTACAGATCTGTTTTAGTGAGAGGTTCATGTTTCCATGGTGCCGACTGGAGTCATTACACAAAGCATCAAAGCAGAAAACCAAAAACGTTTGTGTTGATGACGTCACCATCAGGAGATTACTAAAGCTATACATTTACTACCAGAGGTGTCTATTAGGAAGCAGGACTTCAGCTTATCCAGATCACTTCAGGGTTAGTCCTGGTTTTCTGTAGTACAAAAGGTGATTGACTTACAGAGGTGTAACTTGCTATAGCCTCATGCTATAGATGTTCCAGATTAGACATCGACAGGTATGAAATCACTGCCCACTGACTGATTCTGCAGAATACAGCATCACCACTCCTGTAACCTCTGCATGGAGAGTTGGAGGGTGCTTCCCTGATGAGTATCAGTAATAGATCTAATTCTTAGATGCAACTTTAATCCTGTGTTTTTCCCCCCCTGTTGGCAGCAAACACTAACACTTTGGCTGTTCATTTACCTTTAATTCATGATCCTAAAACAGGACACTTCCTGTTTGAATTCTGTTCTTAAACTTTACTCTCAAACCCTTTAAAGACAACGGGGACAGAATAAAAACTACAAGTGTCCAAAGCAGGTTATGTTGGGGGTTTCATTTTAAAATCACCGTTTTCACCGTTTCTTTTAGTCACAGCATGTTTTAAGAGCAATGTGGATTCTATGCTGGGGGCATACATATGCTACTTATTGAACTGTACCTAAACCCACTGAGTGAAGCACACACTGTGTTGCATTGTCACAGAAATGTGCACGTACTAATTTGTTGATTTCGAAAAGGCATAAAATGTTCCTATATTTCTCTTTTACACTGCTGTAACTGCAGCTAGTAGAACACCTGTTCAAATTCATTTAACTTTGATCTGCTAACAAATTAAAGTCATTTCCCCTTCTTCCACTTTATGTGGAAGAAAAGTCATGTAACCCATGAAAAAGCCCCTTTTAGATGAATTGGATGCTGCCAACACCCCTTTCATGTGAACTGCAGGTGAAACCCTGGATTAACTCAGCAAGTTGATTAACCAACTTCATGTGACCGTATAGTCGTCAGTGATTCCATATAACCGAAAGACGTATGTTGAAACTGCTTCATAATATCTGGCCCCTGTCATATCACTATCCTCCAACAGGTCTATACAGTCCTTGAATATGACATACTTATGTACTGGTCCTGCATATCTTACCTTGTTACAGTGACGGCCGATGCCCATGAGAAAGTTATCTGGTTTGATGTCTCTGTGGATGAAGTTCTTTGTGTGTACATACTCGATTCTGCTGATCATCTGAAGATATAAAAATGTGTTTTAAATGTGACCAAATTACTACAATGGACAAAAGTTTGCAGGTTATATATGAAGGCAGGATACAGATAAACCTTTGCTTAGTTCCCTTTTTTAAAAAGCCTGCAGAGAAGTGGGTGTGTGTATGAGCTGGATACCTGGTCTGCCAGCATAAGGACAGTTTTCATGGTGAAGCGGCGAGAACAGAAGTTAAACAGGTCCTCCAGACTGGGTCCAAGCAGGTCCATAACTAGGACGTTGTAGTCCTTCTCTTGGCCATACCACCTGATGACAACAGTAACATAGAAAAGTAGGTTTTCACGGTTGATCTCAGTCACAATGCATTCTCTAAACCAACTTCACAGGCTGAATATACGGCGGGCCCTTGTTTATCCTGGGAGTTACGTTCCAAAAATAACCTGCGATAAGTGAAATCCGCAAAGTAGCCAACTTTATTTTTTACAATTATTATAGATGTTTTAAGGCTGGAAAGCCCTCACTACACACTTTATACTGTTTTCTCAGACAGGCAGGAACATTTTCACACTTTTCTCTCGTTTAAACTCTCAAGTTCAAACCTTCATAGAAAAACAAGTCCAAAGGAACCTGCAGGTGACGACGTTTCGTCGACACTGTTGTTTGTTGGGGAGAAAACGTACAAACATACAGTCCAGCACTTCAGAGTCACACTGCTAGCGATCGAAGATTTATGTAAATGTGACAAGCTGAACGCATCCTGTACTGACAGGAGACACAGCACGGGATTGACTGACAATGGTCTACAGCCAATCAGGACGCAGAACACAATACACTGTTTAAAACAAACAAAAAAAAACAACAACATACAAACAAAAAAAAACATGCAAAAGTGCACAAAAATAAAATCCGAAGCAGTGAAAGGTCCCTCGCTACAACGCGGTTCACCACTGTAGACCCAAAGCAGGTTGGCCTCTTATAAAAAGGCTCGTTTTACTTGTGTCATTCTACGTGTCCCTTGTGCATAATAAATGAGTCGTGTATATATAAGAACAAAAGGTTGAAATAATACTAATGTGTTTCTGAGGTACAAACATGAGACATTAAAATGTCACACTGTTCCATGGAAGCCCATCACATGAATTCTCTCTTAACACCAATGACATCATTGCTTAGTGGGATTCTGGTTTAATTTAGTTGTTCCGACTGACATCCTGATGTGTCAACAAGGAAACAAGAAAACACAAGTTACTGTGACGCAGCAGAGGTTGAACTTTTTACCTTTTAAAATTGTTTTAAGACAGTCTCATTTTTTCCTCCCCACTCTAAAACACTACTGTGATGTGGAGTCATGTGACTCTGGAAAAAACATTGAACACAATCTGTTCACTAAAGCCAGCTATGTGTCTAGAAACATGGAAAAGAACAAACCAACCACGGTTCTTTGTATATTTATATTTTCAAAACTAATCACTGAAAGTTAGTCTTTTGATTTTGTTTGTTCATAGAATATTTTGTTAGTAAATAAATATCTGTAACAAACGCCCCTTTGCTTTGCATTGATGTGCTTTCATACCTCTCTAAAAGCTCAATTTTACTGTTTACAGCTGGAACCGAGATTACTTATACAGGGATTATACTTCCCACGTCCACAGGTGCTCAGGTCCCAGTGACAAGTCGCCTCATCATTTAGTTAACACTGTAACTGTTAATTTTATTAAAAGGCAAAAGAATGAAATCGCAGATAGAATTGCTGAAACATAACACCTGTTCTTAAACAGCTCCCATGGCTTCCAGTTCACCTAAGTATCAATTTCAAGATCTTGTTTATCACTTTCAAAGTCCTTTATAACCCTGCTCGCCTGTCTTTATCAAATGTTCTCCATACGTACTCAGAGTACACTCTGCTCATCTTCAGCTTCCCCTGTCTGCTCACCTGACTACCATGGGACTCAGAGCCTTTAGTTGTTCTGTCCCAAGACTTTGGAACGCACTTACACCAGATCTCCAGACCAAACTGCACTTTTAAACCACGTCTTTAAAGGCACCGATAATAACTGTATAAAATGTAATAACAACAACAACAAGCACTCAAAGTATTATATGACATGCCTTAGTCACCCATTCAGACAAGCTTTTCTACACCCAAGTGCTTTCTAACATTCACACCCCAATAGTTGCATTGGAGAGGAACTTAGGGTTATAGTATCTTGCCCAAGGGTACTTTGGCATCCAAACTGGAGCAGTCAGGGATCGAAGCACCACCTTTCAATTAGTAAATGACCTGCTCCACCTCCTAAGCTACAGCTACCTTATTGAAGAGGTGAGGCCCAACACGACAAACAAAGAGGGATCAAATGTGTATGCCAACAAGCGTAGAAAGATGAATTGAATGGACGTACAAACTAGTGCTGCCACGATTACGTCGACTATCAAAATCATCGACGACAAATTTAATAGTCGACGCGTCGTTTGAAGCTTTGTAAGATCACAAAAGACGCAGGAATAAGTAGTAGGATTTAAGAGTGTAATAACGGACTGAAACAGATGATGGCAGCACTGCATGTACAAGGATACCAGCTGCCGTTAAACCCCGAAGAAGAAGAAGCAGCTGTGTCAGGTTTCATAGCTGTGTCCAAATTTAGCGGATGCATCCTTCGGAGGCCGCATTTGTAGGCCAATTAGGTTACAGCGACGCCGTGAAGACTGTCCAAACACTCAGATAATTTAAAAATGTTATTGTTTGGCTTTTTCAGTGTTTTATTGGTTCCTCAGTAAATCTGTTTGGCTGAGATTAAAGTTACAGTTTTCACACAGCTGAATAAACGTCAAACAGACAGCTGATTATCAGAAGTGTGAGATGCTCCAGAGTTTACTCCAGTGTCCTGTTATATTTTACATAAAGAACAGACGGCCGAGTTTATTAAACTCCACCGAGACAATCTGCAAATTTCATTAAAAGTTTAATAAACTATCATCTTGTCTTTATTTTTAGTTAGCACATACCTTAAACACTTAAAGCTGTAAGCTAATGATAGTTATATAAGAGCAGATGCAGCTGTACGTTTTATGTCCAATGGATGATGATCTGATTAGTCGACTAATCGCAAAAATAATCGGTGACTAGTCGACTATTAAAATAATAGTTTGTGGCAGCCCTAGTACAGACATATGTGGGTATGTTGATTCTTGCTGATGTGCACCTATTCAGTAAAGAAGCTACAGCTAGTAAACCAGTAAATCTGTGGCAAAAATATGGGCAGTATGTAACACCAGGTCCAGCTACACATGGTGGCAACTAGAGCTGCACGATTAATCGTTAGAAAATCGCGATCTCAATTTCCAAATGACAACGATTAAAAAAAAAAAAAAGAAAAGAAAAAAAAAAAAGACGACGACACCACCGCATTTTGATCCGGGACGTAATCTGCATGAAAACAAGCGCTCACTCTTCCTGCTCAACAAATGACAAGGGCGGAGCCTTATACCACGTGATACAGAAGCTGTGCCGTGTGATGCTAAAATTAGCAGGGAAAAAACAACGGAGAGCACGTCAGGGATGACGAGAAAGTGACAGGAGAAAATCCGTCCCGGTCAACCACCCAAACACCAATAACGGGAACCTTATAAAGCGCTTCCCTATACACGTTGAACTCCCGCAGGCACAAAGAAATTACGGAGGCTATCACTTATCACCTGACCAAAGATATGGCTCCCATCAACACTGTGCAAAACGAGGGATTTAGGAAAACGATCAACACCCTAGACAAACGCTACACAGTGCCGCCCCGCAACTATTTTTCTATTGTTGCACTACCTGCTCTATACACGCAGTGTCGAGCAACGGTGGAGACGGAATTTCAAGCAGTACAACATTTTGCGGTAACAACAAAATGTGAGACATTTGTTGTTTTTATGTCTCAACTGTTACGAAGTTGATGTGCAGTTAATAAGCGCAATAAATATTTATACCGGAAAAGAAAATCGTGAGAGAATCGTGATCTCAATTCTAAGCAAAAAAAAAAATCGTGATTCTCATTTTATGCAAAATCGTGCAGCCCTAGTGGCAACCATGCTGGTGCATATTTATATAACAAAAAACAAAAAAAAAAACCAACTTGAGTTGCCCATAACATTACAGAAGGTCTCCGAGGGCGAAAAATGATACCTGTGACATTTTACTTTGTATGCCGTTGGCCTGTAAATGGTGGAAACTGAGGAAGGGCTCAGCTGTCATTAAAGTCTGCCTTCACTGAGGCCCGTGCTATGATGTCCCATGACTTGGCGAATCCAAATAGGTGTTAATGGAAGTAGGGCGTTTATTGACCTTCAATTTGAAATGAAATAACGAAATCTTTGTGTTTGAATAAACTTTAAATTAAAAGTAACATAACTGAGTGATTAATCCACTTTATATTTTTTTAAACTATCTAACATTTGGGGGAAATTTTGAGCCCAGAGGGAAACGGGTGTGATTGTGTGCTGCCACTGAAAAAACTCAAATGATTTAAAACAAAACTGCAGTCTCACTAACGTTAATGTCATAGTTTCATTTTGTTTTCACTCAGAACAGGCTATACTCTTATGTCAACAAGGTCTAGAGGCAACATTTCAAAATGAAGAGAACAGTTTGTGGCACTGCATTTGATTGAAGTAATACTGAAGGTGTAACAGGATCGACTGACAATTTATACTACAGTTACCCACAGTTACCACTCTGTGGGTAACTGACAATTTTATTGCTATGTTTGGTTTTTGCTATTGTATTATTTTATATTTGTATTGATCAGCACTTTGATCTACCAGGTGTGTTTTTAAAGTGCTATATAAATAAACGATGATTATGATACTTTAAATAAACCAGGTGGGGATGAAGGTGTATGGCAATGAGGGTCAAGCGTCATGATTCCTTGTTAAGGAATATAATTAACGGTTACAAATGCCTTAGTTTTTGACACTGCCCATTAAACAGGGACTTAATTTAATATCAGTCTCTTAGTTTTAGACGAGCTGATGAGTCAACTAAACGAGACAAAAAAAAAAAAAAAAAAAAAAAAAAGAGAGAGAGACTAAGAAATGAGTTCCCAGGAACAACCCTACCTGTAACTGCCAAAATTATCTTATGGCACGATATATTTTCAATTCACAAGTCTGGTGGGAATCAACTATATTCACAATATGCACACAATTGACAGCTTTACCATGATTTTGAAGTCTGTAACATTCGCAGGCCATAATCATGACCAACACAAGGCTTGAGTCACTTCTTTACACACACACAAAAAAAAAAAAAAAAAAAAAAAAAAGCCCGAGCCACAGTGAGGAAGTTGCACAAACTGGTATAGGTGGGGCCTGAATAAAAGTCAAGTCAGACCGTAGCAGGAATGTAGGAGAGGCAGCAAGATCAGCAGGTTGCGCAGGCTGTAGGCAAGACTGTTTCAACATGAAACCAGAACTATGAGCACCAAGACTCACTGAACACAGCTTGTTTGCAATACAGTTAAAGTGGAAACTTACTTTAGACTTAAACTACAAAAAAGCCAAATTGAAACAACCCTAAACTGGGATTTATGGTTTACAACCATTTTATAACCCATACTAGTGGCTATTAAGGCTTTTATAGGATTTTCAGGCTACATCACCCTAGAAAACATTCCACAGCATTACAATGCAACTGTTGACAGCAAATTCTCACCAGATGTTGGTAACAACCCCTCTAATCCACATATCCAAATTCAAACCATAGATGTCCATAAATGATGTGTAATAATGAGAAATGATGTGGGATCACAGAGTTGGACACAGCTACTGTCAATCCTCAGTAGGTGGCAGCAGATTTTTATCAAGAATGTCTCAGTACATTTGTCCATTAATCCTTCCATCAATGAAGCATGCCAGTGCCGTATGAAAAATAGCCCCACGCTATTATGTTCCCAGCTGCAGACTTCCCTCTTTTTGGGCTAATATGCAGTGTCTTTTGGCCTCTAAACACTGTGTGTACTGAGGCATCCAGAGAGTTTAATTTCAGTCTCATCTGACCAGACTATGTTCTCCTTAGACCCCAACGATGCGGTATATGACATGAATAGATGACTACCAGAATGTAAACACGTCAGAAAAGCTGCCGTTTAGCACACTATTAAACACCAAAGTCAGTCGTTTCACTGAAAGTCCAGTTTAACTGGGAAAAAACAAATGCAGTACTCCTAAATACCCACTGATTAGTGTGTAATTATGTCTTTCAACAAACAGATGCAGGCTCAATTTAGATGTAGTTTATTAAATGAACACATACATTACTGAGATGGACATGGCCGTTCAGCCTAATCACAGTTCATGTATGTTGCTAGGGACCATTCATCTACGTAGTACTGCCAGAGGCTGAGGAGAGTGCTATAGATACAAATTTTAATTGATGTGAAGGATCATAAAAGTTAATCTCATTTATTTAGCGCTAAATCACAACAGTTGTCTCAAGGCGCTTTACAGACCCTACAATAACACAAAGAAAACAGGTAAATATCACACCTATGAGCAAGCCCTTTGGTGACAGCGGGAAGGAACAACTCCCTTTTAACAGGAAGAAACCTCCAGCAGAACCAGCCTCAGGGAGGGGCGGGGCCATCTGCTGCGACCGGTCGGGGGCGAGCATACTTGGATTCTACGTTTGACAATCTAGTCCAAGTAGGGAAAAGTTGAAAGAAAAACCCCCCAAAAACAACTCAATTTAATGTGAAAACCACCAACATGTTGAAAGAAAGCTTTTCATTATTTGAAATACAAATATAAGGTGGGAAACAAAGTTCTGTCCAACCATTCATATAAAACTGCAGCAAATTCCTTTTTTGTTCTACTTGCAGAACAATCGGGGAGACAAGACGCCACTAATTATTCGTGATAGTTCTTGTCCACCACAAGACAGACGGGTGTATTGTTGCTGCCCTAACATTTATGTTTTTATTCCATACACAGTTGGTGCAGAGCACCCACAACTGTGTTCTACATGTACAATGACAGAAGGCTTTGGTGGCTTTTTAGTCGTCTCATTGTTTTAACACACAAAACAAATGGCTACACAACACACCAGCTACACACTCCAAACACATTCAATGTCAAATCTCTCACATTTCAAATTCGCCATCACTCCCAAAACTTTCCTCTCTTTCTAAGCAACCATATGCCACGTGCTGCCACATCATTTTTGATTGGCTCATGTGGTACATTTTGTAACCAATGAAAGAAAAGTGTCTGTTTTAGTTTGGAGGGATTTTCCCCTCTGGTATGAAACCTGCTTGCGAGCGCTGACCTTAGAAAATCCAGCTACAAGTCTAAGATACAAAATGAAAAATGAATTCTTTTATTTTTTAATAGAACACTTAAATGCTGAAACAAGTGCCAGGAGCATTAATAAAAAGGTACATGATCAGCAGCTTGTTCTGAAGGTCAAATATAAACATTATCACGTGGCTGCTTTGGATAGTTTGATGCATGAAGTCGAAATGCCAAGGACAGGTTAATCTCTCTCTTTCTTTTTTTTTTTTTTTTTAAAATTAAACTATTGACTATCACGCTTTGTCACAATGTGACTGAGTGAAGATACAACGTCTAAACGTTACCTAAATATATTTATTTCTTTGAGAAATGGCTGCTGCACCATGGCGTGCTTGAAATCAGTTGGTATAGTTCCCATTAGAAGACAGGTGTTAATAATGGACAACACACTAGGTCCAATAGTTTCAAAGATGTCTTTAAAATGACGAGTGGGGATAATGTCGAGGCGACACAGAAACGGGCTCAAAGGCATCGAACAGCTGATAAATTTGGGGGAACAGAAGCTGGAGGAGTGATATGAGACCTGATAGCAGCAACCTTATTGACAAAAAAACAAGAGTTTTCACAGGTGGCTGGAGACCCTGGAAAGTGTTTGGTGGTTGATAGCAGAACTAATGGTGTTAATAAGACACGAGGTCTGTGACAGGAATTACAGATGATGTCTGATAAATACTTCCGTCCTAAAATCCTTCCTCTAACACCATCCTGCTAACCAAACAGGGCTTAACATATCAAAGGAGAGCTGAAGGTTTTCTCTTCTTCATTTCTAAGAGCACATTGAGTCACGTTGTTTAGCCAGGCACCTTTTTTAGGTTTAACACACTCAGTTTTAAAAGGAGCAACAGTATCAAGAGCAGCTGAACAAAGCAAGCAGGTGATCAGCACTCATCTTCAGGGAGCGACTGTCCAGCTGAGGGACACCAATAATCTGTTCTTCAGCAGGAGTGATGATGCAGACTGTGTGCAGGCATTTTAAAATACAGTCTGTTTTTGGAATACTTCTTATTGAAATTTGTTCCTGGGTATTCAGTGATCAATTATGTCAAACAACATTCGAAGGTACAGTTAGAGTCTGAAGCTCAGCTCAACCGGTCTCTGTGGGTTTACCCAGAGAGTAGTGACTCTGAACTAGATCTGCACGGCAGAGTGGACTCAAAAGCGATAAGGATGAGGGGCAGGTCCAGGTCAGCGCTGCTCATTTCCCAGCTCATCCTGTCTTGATGCCTTTTGGATCTTCTAATAGAAGTCTTATTTTGTTTATTTCTGTCACCTACATTTTGCCCCGACCAATTACACATGAATATTTAAAAATAAATAAATTAGGATCCCAGCTTTTAATTAAAACTAGTTCAATGACTACCACAAACAAAAAATACACGTTATCCAACTTTTACACTGCGTGCCACGATGACAAAGTGACCCAAGCTAATTAAATGGCTCGTCCCTCCTCTATCATGGTCAGTAGTGACGCGTGTTCACACTGGATTCAAGTTTGTTTGCTCTGTAGTTACCAATGGCTAAAAATGGTCCTTCAAATATGTTCTTCTGTGGACATGAGTGGACGGGTGTTAAACCAGAAACCAAAAAATGAACCAGAAATGAGGAAATCCGCCTCCAGTTTCTGCCTTCCAGCACGCTAAAGAAAAATCCAGTTGACCTTTGACAGCTGCAGCCTGCCCTACATTTAACACGGGTCACATCATTAACAGCAGCTACCCAATTACCCATTACTAATGCTGGTAATCAAGGCATGTAAGACCTGTCAGGAATCTATAAATTATTGTGGTGTCACATCTGTTCTAAATAAACATACACTAAAGAAAATGTAATGCTTTCATCAAAACAACCGGTCCAACTCACGACTAATGAAACAAAAACGTCATCATAAGCAGTCTTTCTGGCACAGATGATGTGAACAAAGAGGTGAAATACCGCGACACTGGTGCTCGGACTGAAGTGTACACACTGCATAGTTCAAATATACAGTGTGGAAGTGGGACGCAGCTAGTGTACTTTAAGATTACCGCTCACCCTAAATGGTTATTATTAGCAGTTACCGCAACTAATATTACGTGTCCCCGCTGACGGGTCCTGTAGAGGCTTCGTTTACGCGCTGCAAACACACACTGCTGGGCATGGTCTGCTGTTTTCGCTTCTGTTCGCCGCCGCCATTTTCTGACAAGGGAGCGGAGGACATGTTGGAAGCTAGCACAACAAAAGAGCGGCCATTTCCAATCACACAGTCCCCTTTCCGCTCCGTAACAGCTGTAATTCAGGATACAAGTACGCACCTAGGGTCTGTAAACGGCTGTCACCACGCAGCCAAAAGTGTCAAACGGAACCGAGAGGGAAGCGTTTGAAAGCGGTGTCTGGAAATACATAATACACAGTGTGTCCTCGTAGCTGTTGGGCTGATTAGCAGGCCTAATGCCAGCAGGGTTCACAATCACTGTTAGCCGTCTTTTTCCCAGAGCAGACGGGACGACATTTATTGACCGAAATAAATGTTTCCATGTTAGTATCGACACAGACGCCGTGCCGCCCAACCATGTCTCCTTACCTGATGTGTGGAATCCCGACACCGCCTTGTAGGATTTTGTATAGTTTGCTTTCGTATAACAACTGCGGATGTCTGGCCTTTTGTGATTCCAATTTAACAGCTACTTCCTGAAAAATAGAGAAACACGACAACAAATACACTTCAATATTTACCATTCTTTTTTACTACTAACATCCAGGGATTCATAAACTGAATGCAGCTAAAAGTATTGTGTAACCCTAGCAGATAAATAGAAGCTGTGCACTTTCCGACCTATAAAGTTATCGCACACATAGGACAAAGCTACCGTCATATTCGGTAAAATTATTTAGCAACTTCCAGAAGACAGCTAAACAATCCAAGATGTAGAAAGATGCACCATATTACCTCTCCATTTGTGATGTTGATGGCCAGATATATGTCGCCGAAAGATCCAGATCCGATTTTTCTGACGAGTTTGTATTTCCCACCGACTATGAACTCTGCTTTAGAGCCACTGCTGCTCGCCATATCCACCAGATATCAAATTCCACCTGATTTGCTTTAGGAAATTCTGTGGCAATTTAGCCCGATTGTCAGCAGAACATACGGCGTCCCGTATATCCACTTGGTGTTACAGGGGGCAATGTGGGCTAGCTGTTACTACAAAATATTTTCGAAAACCAATAAACCAGGCTTCGATAGATCTCATATATAGTTTTCTGGCTTTCGTCTGGCTACAATAATCTTAGTTAAAACACAAACTGGTCAGGTAAACGCTCAATGGCGTGTTAGTATCGACGTACAAACATCCAGAACTAAATTAGAACAAGCCTAAGGCCTTTAACACCCAACCAGCTACCTCGGAGTAGCAACTAATGTCCGTCAAAGCTAACGTTAGCATCAAGCTAACGTCGTCGTAACGAACGCAACGGAGAAACTGTCCAGGTTTCCTCTGCAGTGAAGGGCGAAAGTTAATCTTTATACTCTCGCGGGTGCCGTTGCTTCTTCGATCTTTTAAAGACGTTTTCAGCAAACTTTAAGGGTCGAAACCGTCTGTACAAAGTACAACCCACTCACTCCGCCATCTTGTCTTCTCTACCCTTTCTCTCAGCTGGTTGCCGTTGGAGGCGATTAGCTAAGGTACCTCATGGCCCCTTCAGTTGCTATCGGAAATAAAAGTAAATATAAAAAATATGCCACAAAACTTAGTGCTAAGAAAGGAAATATGCTTTATTTATAAATGCTTTATAACGCAACATTCTTAGTTTGAATGGCCTTAAAATTTTGTATATTTTGTTTCTTTTTTAATTTGTTTTTTTGTCCTATCGCGTGTCGACGTATGTTAAAGGCCAATTAATTAACCGTGAAAAGTTCTTTTTGGGGGGGTTAACTTTTGTTTGGTTGATAATTTTGTCAGGTTCCACCACAGAGCACTTGAATGCACCAGCAGGTGATGTTTTCGAACAGACTACGTCATGTGACTGGAAAACATGAAAATATTATTCCAAAATATGTTACAAATATTTGCCAGAAATTCTACATGGTCATTCAGAGAACGAATATGACAAGGGTAGATTGTTTTAGTGGGCAGTCAGAAGACCAAAAAACAGATCTATGTTCCCAAGTAGACCATTACGCCTTTTGCTATAATGTCATATTTTATTAGGATTTTTTTATTTTGAGATATTAAAATCACAACAGACAAAACTGGGGGACAGAAAAGCAAAAGAAGAAAGTAAGACAAGTTTGGCAGGGAGAGAAAAAACACTGACAATCTGCTTGAATACCTGCCGAAAAAAACCACACAGCAGGGAAACCACAGCAACAACCAGCATATGTATAACTAAGAGTAACATACATATGATAAGTGTTACTGAGCAGCACACAGTATTAATATTACATGACATGTTTAGAGGCAGCAGCCGACCAAGATGGTGTGTGCGCACCTGTGTGTGTGAGCGTGCTGTGCTCATAAGGTTTCTGTGTTTATGTATCTAATAGTGTGTGGGGGGAGCCACAGGCCTGCCCCCCAGGACATGAAAGAGCTAGAATGGTCCAAGACACAGTCATGTTGCAGCGCTGGGTGCTGCGGTACAGAATTCACCGGGTATGGATCCTCTCCGCAAAGATCTCCAAAACAGGCCAATAACATTCCAATCTTCCAGGTCCCAGAGGCAAGTGAAAGGAAGGATACAGTCAGAGTTGTGAAAGAGCTGCTCAGCAGACACTGAAACTACCACCCAAATGGACATCCAGTCATCCAAACTACTCCTCGAGATTCACCAGCACCTCCCAGGTCGATAATAGTGAGATTCCTCAGCACAGCAAAAAATAACAAGCATGGAGCCAGAAAGTCTTTTTTTAGATAAATGGACATTCTTTAAAAAAGACAACTGTCCCGATCCACAAATGAAGACAGCAAATGTTCATGAAATCAAAAGACAGGATGTCCAGGCCAAATGTCTGCATCCAGCAAAAGTGAAAATATATCTGCACACCGGAGAGGAGACCTTCACTGCACTAACGGAGGCCA
This sequence comes from Simochromis diagramma, assembly GCF_900408965.1. Classification (NCBI taxonomy): domain Eukaryota; kingdom Metazoa; phylum Chordata; class Actinopteri; order Cichliformes; family Cichlidae; genus Simochromis; species Simochromis diagramma. The sequence continues at coordinate 1,171,073 of NW_024387398.1, forward strand.
CACTGCTGCTGGAGAGTCGAGATATGCTGTGGAGAAACGGAGCATGTTAAGGACAGCTGAAGGAAGGCTGGACGTTAAGGGTAAAGGGCAGAGGTCTGTTGACTCAACTGTAAGAAAGAAAACAAGAGGAGGGGAGTTGAACCTACACGAGGAACAATGAATGCCATAAATCCATAAACATGAAGACGTTTTGGACAGTTACATGTCACAGTAATAGAAGAGATATTTCTTAATGTCCTGGTGGTTCGATATGAGCAGATTACACTCATTTGGGCCTCTTTGACATCGTACTGAGCCTTTTTTCCCACAGAGGGGGAAGGTCTCACCCCTCTGACCAGCACAGAGGTAAACACAGTTAAACGACCGTGGTTGACTGGAGGTCCTGCTCTGTGTTATTAATGCCATTTCTTTGCTTTTCCTGACATATGTCGTGGACATATCTCACACCCATCTACAAGTGAAGCACATTTATGGGAAACACTTGTTTAAACAAAAAGGGGAACATATCATAACATCATAGTTATAATGTAGCACAATCAATAACCCAATCAAGAGAAATGGGCAATGATTTAGGTTTTCTTGAGCCAGAGAAAGGGTTTGAGTACGCAGTGCATCATGTAGGGAGTTGCTGTCCTGTTTAGCATGTGCACCAATAATGAGGACGTTTTTTCACGATGATGAAACACATTTTGTCATCTTCACTGGAACAATAGGAGTCATGAAAATAACAATTTGAAATGTGCCCAAATGAAGACTGGCTAGACTTCTGTGTGGGATTGTGCATTAAGATGAAGGAATTATACAATAGAGAAAATGTTACAATTTAAAAACCAACGACAGTTACATGGGTTACTAACTTATAAGGCAGAAGGACATGTCAGATATATGAATAAAACATATTATGAAATGGGGAATAAAGCCGGCAGGTTGACGGCCTTTCAGCCCAATCCAGCTGAAATCCAGAGACCAACGAGATGGCAAAAGCACAGGCGTTCTGTACTTATGTATTAGTATAAATACTACTGTTAAAACTACTCACTGATTCAACTTCTTTACTCAAGTAAAAGTAAAAAGTACAGGCTCTGAAACCAGTAAAAAGGAGGTTTCTATATGAGGTTTCTGAACCTTGTGCTATCATACAAATAATAATAAAATAATATCAGTAGATATTCTAACTACACTCAGCCTGAATCTGAAGAAACAGAAGGGAAATATGTACACACACTGCTGCCTACATTGTAGAGGGTGACTTTGCCTCTTAACAGTAAAATGTGCAGAGTCAGGGGTCAAAGTGGATCCAGCAGGGGGGGGATCCTAAGCATGGTTGTAATGGAGCCTCTGAATAGCAGCTAGTCTACCTCAGTTTGATTTGTAGCACATTCCACGATATTAAAAAAACAATGTCTTGTGCACAAACCCTGATTTAAAAACACGAGGATTTACATGCAAGCTTGAAATTTCCAGTTTCTAAAATCCCACTGAGCAGACCACACTTTAAATCTAACCTCTCCTCTTCCTCTCCAGTCTTTCTTATCTTTCTCCAACTCTGAGTGAAGCTAGCTCTTTCTTGTTTCTCCCTGTGAAGTGCAGCAGCTGGACCTTTAGCCAGCAGGTGTGCAACACACTGCACACAAACAGTGTGTGCGTGCTGATGTTTGTTGAGCTAGTTAGAAGTACTGCAACTGTAACTTATTAAGGACACCCGCAGTTGTTCTGGTGTTGTGGCAAAAACAAAACAAATAACAAACAACAACCAACAACATAATAATAATAATAATAATGGATTGGATTTATATAGCGCTTTTCAAGGCACCCAAAGCGCTTTACAATACCACTATTCATTCACTCTCACATTCATACACCCCACCATCTGGGTGGCTGTGGCTCAGGTGGTGGAGCAGATCAGCTACTGATTGGACGATTGGTGGTTCGAGCCTTAGCTTCCCCAGTCTGCATGTCAAATCTCCTTGGGCACGATACCAACCCCAAGTTGCCCTCCGATGTGTTTATCGGTGTGTGAATGTAGATTAGTTTGTACTTGTGTGAATGAGGCATGTTGTACACAGCGCTTTGAGTATCCTGGGAGAGTAGAAAAGTGCTGTTTAAGAACCAGTCCATTTACCACCGTCCCCTTTAACCCCTGACTTTGGCACAGGTCGCCTCTTTTATGCGACATCCTCTGGTGATTAATAAAACTACAGGGTGGGCCATTTCTATGGATACAGCGTAACAACATGGGAATGGTTGGTGATATTAAAGTCCTGTTTGTGGCACATTAGTATATGTGAGGGGGCAAACTCCTCAAGATGGGCGGTGACCATGGTGGCCATTTAGAAGTCGTCCATCTTGGATACAACTTTTGTTTCTTCAATAGGAAGAGGACCATGTGACACATCAGACTTATTGGTAATGTCACAAGAACAACAATGGTGTGCTTGGTTTCAACGTAACTTTATTCATTTCCCTGTGTGTGTGTGTGTCGTGTGTGTGTCGTGTGTTCAGGTGTTTGGGCCATTTTAGCAGCTTTATTCTGTTTTTCTGAAATGTTGGGGTTATTTTGCACAAATGCAAAACCACAAAATCTGAAAGTTTCCCAACCTGGAAGAATACCTCCTTCCAGGAAGCCAAACACAGGGTAACTGTTGGCGTGGACATCCCTGTACTTCTTCATTTTCAACTGGATATTAGTTTTTGGATGCTGTTTTCTTTCTCTCCAGTGACGTATTCTTGTGGGAGTGTCTCCTTTCCTTTACAACGAAGCCAATCAAAGGACGGCTTCAGTCAGCACCACAGTGTCTGTGTATAAGGATAACATGTGAAACACACACCTGCTGCCAGAGAAACACGTCTACAAACTGGAAGCTATGAAGCTGACCGTGCTGTTCTGGGCTGTTCTGCTGTTTTCTGTCTGTGGTGAGTTCATTCACAGCACAAACTGATGATCTTCAGAACATTTTCTGTCTCAGGCTCTTCTTTAAATAACTTTTTCCTCCTTTTAACTGAGGTTTTAGGTGCATGTAAAATATGTTAGCGAGACTAATTTAAAAGAATGATTACAATTTGTAAAAACAAATAATTATAACAAAGACATTCAGTCCATTTCAGTACATAAATTAATGAATTAATTAAACAATACAAACATGCCTAAATTATCATTCACTGTGTGCTTTTAGGATTCAAGGATAGTCAGAAGAAATAAACAGATTATTTTTTTAGTTCCAGTTTTCTCTCCATGGTTTGAAACGACATTAACAAGTGAACTGCAGATTATTATCAAACCTTAGTTTACAAGATAAGACCTGATGTCCTTTATGATCAGGAATATATTTAAACTGGAAGAGTTTCTTTGATGTTGTCAGAGACCAAAACATGTTTTTCATATTCACACATCAAAGACCTGGAGTGGAGCAAAGTAACAGGACGTTCAGATGACACCCTCTTATTATGCTTACCGGGATTATAATCTGATGGACAAACTGCTGGTTACGCACATACTTACCGGATATGAAATTGTGATGGTTAAAACAGGGTCGATCACAAGCATATATACAAATACACAAATAATATATGTGTGTATGTTTGTGCAGTCCTTTCCCACCAGGATGAGACAGCATCTGTGTTTCCAAACAACCACAAGTCGAGGACATCTGGAGGACCAAGATCAGAAGCTCTTGTTGATCTCACAGAGGTACGAGTTGGTCTTATTCAGTATTTTTATTTCTCCCGTCTTAAATGTTTTCCAGGATCTTCTTAGTGGGCGTGGTCACTTCAAATGAATATGACGTTCTTTTAACTAATTACCTTTATTTACGATGCATTTCTACTTACGGGAGTCGCCCCTCTCAAGATGTTCCCGTTAACAGAGATCAAACCATCAAGTTTAAACATGTATTTGGTTTCTCAGAGCCTCATGGAACTGTTCTTCTTGAGAAACCTTTAACAGCTTAAAGGAAAAACAGTATTGGGGAAAGTTATGGTTCAGTAAGGGTTCTGGGTGGAACCTTTATTAAAAGTGTTGAGATCATCCTTGTCAAAGTTCAAGGTTTTTATTCACCCCTTTATCAGTTTTGTTAATCATAAAATGCTTAAGAAACACTTTTTCTTCAGCGTAGCATGAAGTCAGTAAAATGACATTGATCTGGTCGGTTTTCTCTCTGCTTTTTCAGCGGTGTTGTATTTGGCTGTGGTCAGTGTCGCTGCTGGGAGCTGGACACAGGCAGTCCTGCTCCTCCTGGACGGCACATCAGTATGTGCAGAGGTGCCAAGTAACAAAGTACTAATACTTTGTTTTAGTAACAAAGTATTAGTACTTTGTTACTGTACTTAAGTAGAATTTGCAAGTATCTGTCCTTTACTTGAATATTTATTTTTCTTATTTTTACACAAATATCTGTACTTTCTACTCCTTAGACTTTCAAAACAGACTTGTTACTTTTGTTTCAGTGGTCACATTTATAGAGTATATAAATGTAATAGAGTATAGGAGTGCAGGTGCAAGATGATAAGGAAGCACGAAGCACGTTTTTAAGTGGCAGATAAATTAAAAATCCTATCAGCAAACAAACAAACTGTCTGACTTCAGTTTGTCACACAGTGTGTTGTAGCTAAAGGTCCAGCGGCTGTATTTTCATAGAGAGAAAAGAGTGAGAGATACTTCACTCAGAGATGGAGAAAGATGTAGGGGGGCAACAGGACACGAGAGGAAGAAGAGAGGTTAGATTTAAAGGTCCAAGTCCCCGGTCCTTCACCAGCCCAGACGCGTCTCTAATCATTTTTCCCCACTCGGCAACGCACCTGCCGAGGAACAACTGACGACTGTGTTTCGAGACATGTGACACTAGAAACATCAGCAGACACAATGAATTGTCTTCCAGGGGTCAGAGCAGGGAAAGCTAAAACTGCTGGCTAAGGGTAAACGTAAAACTGTAACATTCACGTCGGGAGTGGACAATCCCCTTACATCAATTGGAGCTCCTTAAAAGTAATGTTAAAGTGGTTTTATCGTTGCCAAAACCACTCTGTAGTTTTCTCTGGTCCCCTCCCCAATCAGACCAGGAGTGACATGTTTAGCCGCATGTTCTCCTTAAATTGCTGGCTGTCTGAGTGGTGTCCCAGAAACGATGTGGGCCTCATAGATAATTGGCAAACCTTCTGGAGGAAACCTGATCTTGTTAGGAGAGACGGCATCCATCCCACTTTGGATGGAGCAGCTCTCATTTCCAGAAATATGGACAAATTTGTTAAACCTTCCAAAATATGGCTATCCAGAGTTGGGACCAGGAAGCAGAGCTGCAGTCTTACACGCCTCTCTGCAGCTTCTCTCCTCCTGCTACCCCCCCAAAAACCCATCTCCATAGAGACTGTGTCAGCTCCCAAACCAGTGAACAACAACAGCACCAAAGAGTAAACGAGTGATAATCTGGTTTATTAAACATTAACTAATGTTTAACAAACCAACTAGCTAACCTTCTAACTAATTTAGAAGGTAATCATTTAGCCTAATAAACTATTCATTACTATTTATCACTGATTAAAAAAATCAGAACAACCCTCTTCAGCTCTGTAGCCAGGCTGACAAACAGAGCTCTGTTGAGCCAATCATCCCTTTAACGTTAACTAGTAACGACTTCATCAATTTCATCACAACTAACATTTTTTGATCATACCCAAATGTATCCATTGGTGAAGCCAGATAACACAAACCAATTAGTTTAAACTGCAAGAATGTCTTACAGACATGGAAGAAGACATCAAGACACAGGTGACCTCTAATTTTCTGTTTTGAAATTTAGGAAAAAATGAGGTTATTGTGGAGATTTGCAAGTATTTAGGTGTTCTTCCTGGTCATAAACTGTGTTTTGAACTTCATGCTGATATTACCACCCAAAAAAGTCAGCACAAACTGTACTGAGGTTATTGTACTCGGCCCTGAAAAGCCTAGAAATATGGTATCTAAGCAGATTCTTACTCTGGATGGCATTACCTTGGCGTCCAGTAACACTGTGAGGAACCTTGGAGTCATTTTTGACCAGGACATGTCCTTCAACACACATATTAAACAAATATGTAAGACTGCGTTCTTCCATTTGTGCAACATCTCTAAAGTTAGAAATGTCCTGTCTCAGAGTGATGCTGAAAAACTAGTTCATGCATTTATTACTTCCAGGCTGGACGACTGTAATTCATTATTATCAGGAAGTCCTAAAAACTCCCTGAAAAGCCTTCAGCTAATCCAAAATGCTGCAGCAAGAGTCCTGACAGGGACTAGAAAGAGAGAGCAGATTTCTCCTGTTTTGGCTTCCTGTTAAATCCAGAATTCAAAATCCTGCTCCTCACTCATACTATGGGCTCAAAATGTGGTCATAAATATTTTGTACTTGTAAATCGGTTTTGTATGTGTAAAAAAAATTTGTGTGTGCGTAAAAAAGATTTGTGTGTGGACTTAGCCAAAAAAACCCTGCAAGTTACAAGTACGAATTTTGACCCTATTTTTCTTCCTTTCATCTGATTGGTCAATGTCATGTCAATCACAAATGTAACAATCCAATCAGAGAACAGATGGGTTTGGCTGTCGGAGGGGCGCTTTTTTGAACTGCAGGTCCTTGAAGGGTAATCTCTATATGAATATCCGATAGCAGTTAGGTCCCCTTACTTTCAGTAGCTGTTGAAAGGATAAAGTTGTGGTATATCAGTGGTTAGAAATGCATTATTACTTTAGGATTAGTTTAACACAAAGTCAGGGCTGACCCGGGACCATTGCTGTGAGTCACAGCGTGCAGCATAAAGGTCCTTTCACATCGGACGCAGGATGTGCTGCTAATGCTAACTGCTAACTAAAAGCCAAGGATCCAGAATTTGTTGCTGGCTGCTGGGCTCTGTGGGTTTTTGCAGCAGCTCTACCTGTACTAGATGCACCTGCTCCTTGTCTTTTCTATCTCTGACTTTATGTCCTCTACAAGAGTTTGTTTTTTTTGCTAGTTCTTCAAATGTTCAATAAAAACATGTATGCTAATTCATAGTGAAGAAAGCTTTGTAATGAAGACTGTCATTTCCAAAACACTGCCCGCCCCCACCCTGCGGTCCGCAGCGCTGTTGAAAAGGCTGTGGAAGTCCCTGTATTAAACACGTAGACCTGTGACACAAAAATCACCAAACTCGGACGACCACAGACTGTTTTCCTTCGTGGTGATGAAGGAAAACGCTGGGTTGGCATGTAAAAGGGCATTTATTCCCTTCAAAGACCTGCAGTTCAAAAAAGCGCCCCTCCAACAGCCAAACCCACCTGTTCTCTGATTGGATTGTTTAATTTGTGATTGACATGACATTGACCAATCAGATGAAAGGAAGAAAAATAGGGTCAAAATTCGTACTTGTAACTTGCAGGGGTTTTTTGGCTAAGTCCATACACAAATCTTTTTTTACGCCCACACAAATTTTTTTTACACATACAAATCCTGATTTACAAGTACAAAATATTTATGACCACATTTTGAGCCCATACCTCACATACAAGGTCTTAAATAATCAGGCCCCATCTTATCTTAATGACCTTGTAGTACCATATCACCCTATTAGAGCACTTCGCTCTCGCTCTGCAGGTCTACTTGTTGTTCCTAGAGTATTTAAAAGTAGAATGGGAGGCAGAGCCTTCAGTTTTCAGGCCCCTCTTCTGTGGAACCAGCTTCCAGTTTGGATTCGGGAGACAGACACTATCTCTACTTTTAAGATTAGGCTTAAAACTTTCCTTTTTGCTAAAGCATATAGTTAGGGCTGGACCAGGTGACCCTGAATCCTCCCTTAGTTATGCTGCAATAGACTTAAGACTGCAAGGAGGTTTTTGTGATGCTCTGAGTATTTGTCCTTCTCTCACCATGTGTTTATACACCGCTCTGAATATGTTCACCCTGAACTGAGCATGTGCATGAATAGAGAAAGCACCATGGCACTCTGATTAGCCCATATCACATATCAGTGTTATTTAAACATTGATTGTTATAGTACACTACATGTTTCAGGGGAACTGACAGGCAAATACTGTCAAAGAAACATGAGTCATAAAAATGTTGACTTTTTTTTAAAAATTTCACTTCCATGCAAAATGTTTACAAAGAACAAAAGTAAATAAGATGAGAAACATGAAGGCAGTCTAAATCATCAAGCATTCAAAGTACGATAAATATTCAGTACAATCAAAAATAGTCTCATTTAATATTCCGCTGATTCTTTTAAACATCCTCATTTTGTCTTTTTAGCTTTTGAGCAGCTTCTCAGGCGTTAATCTGAACACTTGGCTATTTAAGTTTAATTCAGCACTTTATTGTCCCACAAGGGGAAATTAGCAACAAGGACAACATACATGGGGACACATACCCAGTGAGCAAAGGACTGCCTAAGAATAAAACAACATCACAATAAATAAAAACAAAAACAAATTAATTAAAAAAAGAAGAAGAACAATAAAACCCCACAGTGATTATTTGATTCTAAGGAGACGAGTTACCGTAGAAATAAAAGAAACTGGAGTCTTTTCCTCCTCACAGGTACGCTAAGTCTTCACCTTTTGTTTGTATTTTTGTGCAGCCAAAAGTAAACATGCTATGTAGCAAGTCTTGTTAATGATCTCACTGAGGGGGTTCAGGCCTGCACTTGATGGTGACGTGTGTGTGTAGAGGAGGTGGCTGACAACTGCTATCCATAGCCAGTCTTGTTAATGATCTCCAAGAGATATAAAACTAGGAATTACAAATAAATAACATGCTAAATTGGTAAACTCGGTAAAATTAAGGGATTAAAAGGTCCTATTTACTAACTATACAATACTATACAATACTAACTGTACGATAAACAAAGACAGGACAGAGAAAGTGGATTGTGCAGGAGGTACTTGATGGTGACTTGTGCTATGGGCTAGTGTTGGACGCCACATCCCCATTGAGCACCTGATGAAGGCTCTCAGGGTCCTGTTGATCTTGTACAGTTCTCGGCATTCCAGGATCCAGCTGTGGGGCATTGAGTCACAGACCTTCTTGCACAGGTTGGTCAGCCTAGTGTTGCAGTCTCAGCTGACTGCTCGGTCTGCCAGTAGCTGGTGTTTTGTGCCTCTGGTATTCTTGCCAATATATGTGTGTGTGAATATATACATATATATATATATTAGTGCTGTCAGCGTTAAAATAACATCAACGCCATAACTGAATTAACACGGCAATTCTCCGTTAGCGAGCCCCGTGCGTGGGGCTGCACTGCGCTAACTAACGCGTTAACGAGCTGACCATGCTAACGCGTTGAAATATATATATATATACACACACGTGTGTTTGTGTGTGTGTACTATAGATACTGCTACTTGAAAACATTTGTTCTTTGCATGCAGAGAGCAATTCCTTGTTTGTGTGCACAAACAAATAAAGATGATTCAGATTTTTCTGATTCAGTTAAGAAGTTAAGAAATGAGCACCTGTTAATGGTGACCCCTGTGTAGGTCTGTTCAGAGGTCTACCAGGCACTGGAGGTTAAACCCAAGACTTGCTGAAGGGATTAAATTAAGAATCAGTAATCCTGTCACTGCCTGCTTTTGTATCCAGCCCAACTGTGGGAAGTACGAAGGAGGAATCTGCACCAAGGAGTATGCTCCAGTATGTGGGAGCGATGGAAAAACCTATGACACCGAGTGTCTTCTCTGCAAGAAGAACAGGCATGTAACACACACACACACACACACACACACACACACACACACACACACACACACACACACACACACACACAATGAATCTATGTTTGTTTTTCTCTCCTACAGAGAAGAGAAGAATACTGTGAAGGTGGCGAAAAAGGGGCCATGCGCTTCCTAGATGGCTATGTTGCACTCATGGGTGTTAAATAGGGCCTATTGATTTCCTGTGTTTGTGTTCTCAATAAAGTTACCTTCTGCAGCATGTCTCTGGTCTAATCCTTTAACACAAAAACACCCTGACTATAGCACTGATCACAAACAGGTTTAATTTAAACAGTAATAACAGTAAGTGGCTGAAACCTGTCCCACAAAGCTGTACTTGGACTTTTCTCATACTACTATTTATTATAGGTACGCAAAATGTGGTGTAGTCAATGATTTGTTCATGAGAAACAGTAATTTCATCATCACACATTTTTGTGATATAATCACAACTTATGTGTAGACAATACAACAAACGGTGGAAAAGTGTATGTCCTGCCAAATGAGCAAGGTCTCTTATTTAGTCACAGCTAAGCAATATTTTACACGAGTGTTTCTGACATACCAAATATCAAACACTCCTATAGCATGCCAGAAGATAATGCATGTATTATTGCAGGTCTACCTTACAATATAAAGCACCTTGAGGCAACTGCTGTTGTGATTTGGCGCCGTGTAAAAAAACTGAATTGAACTCTGAACTCTTTCAGCTAAATAGAATCTGGGCTGTAAGTTTAGCTCACTTGTTTTTGCTGAGTTTGGATGAAATGGTTTCTATGAGCATTTAGTGGCGATTCTGAGGTTGTTGTGGACACCACACATGCCAATAGTGTTCAACTACAGTTCACCCCCTTTGCCCCCGCTACCGGCAGCTTTGGGTCTCAAGAGGTTTTAATTTAAAAGAAAAAAAGTTTTAAAAACTCACTAAATGTACCATTTTCTATATAGGGTTCTTCCCTTTTCCTTCTGTGAGATGAGATGTCCACAGTGGAAATTCCCAGCAGAGACACCAGGGGACCGCTGCCCAGACTGCAAACCTGCAGATTGGTTTTGTATGTTCTGCCTTTTATTCTGATCATTTTTGCCGTGTTCGATTATGGAATCAAGAAGGCTTGGATGTCCACTCACTACAGCACACAGAAAGAAGTGCAGAATTGGGCTGAAAGATCGATCGCTTCATCACCTATTCAGGTTGTAAATTGTGTTTTTAAAAAGTAACTAAGTAACTAAGTAATTAATTACTTTTGAAAATAAGTAATCAGTAAAGTAACGGGATTACTTTTTGGGGGAGGTAATCAGTAATTAGTTACTGATTACTTTTTTCAAGTAACTTGACCAACACTGTTTGGTGATCCAACCACTGCATGTTGCACAAGTTTACAACATCATCTTCTACACTCTATAAAATGTTTTGTTGGCTCAACTTAAAAAAATGTGCCCAAAGTTTCCACTCAGCTCAGTGTTGTTCAATAAATCCAGCAAGTAATTTTTAGGTTTGGCAAACTCGACTGGTTTAACAAACCAACATGTTTTACTTTGACCACCGAAAGCATAATTAAGCTGAACAACCTCATATTGATTTAGATTTTCTGGTAATATTAAGTTGACACATTACATTAGCTGAGTTGCTCTAACTTACTTTTTTACATATATCCCACTCACAAATATCCAAATAGTTTTAAGTTACTAAAGTAACTTCTGTAAAATCACACACAGACATTTCACTTTTCCAACTGATTAAACAGTTAATTACAAAGTTTAGAAGCTAAAAACCTAAAACACACCCATTCACTCCGTCTTCTCACTGTTCTGAGATGCTGTCCTCCAGCTTCGGACTGACTGAACTGGTGACTGCGATGTTTACCACGTCTTCTGGGAACTTCTTCACCATCCTGCCACGCAGGACAAAAGGAGACGTCAGTATTTTACGTACCTGTCACAGTCCTGAGTCGGTGACCCAGTGTTTTGGGTTTCGTTCTGTTTTTTGATCTTAGACTTCATCATTGTTGTCACTATTAGTGTTTAGGTTTCTTTCCCGGTATTTATTTTTAGCTCTCTAGTTCTTTGTTCTGTCATTTCTAGTTCTTGGATTTTGCTCCTGTGTCCCTTTTGTTCAGTGTCAAGTTGTGTTTCTGTGTCTGTCGTGTGCTTCCTGTTTTATTTTGATAGTCCCTGTCCTGTGTGCAGTGTGTCTGGTTTTGCTTCCTCTTGTCTCGTTAGCCCTGATTTCTCCCAGCTGTGTTTCCCTCCTGTCTCCTATTCCCTGTTTGTTCCAGTGTGTATTTAAGCCCTGTGTTTTCCGTGGTGCGTTGTACCCTCATTTTGCTGTGTGGTTTTCCCAGTTCGTGGTTCTTAGTTTCTTCAGTTTCAGTCTCGTCTCTGAGAGTTCTGCATTTGGGTCCTATACTCAGCACATCATGACAGTGCCATTTAAAAATATATAATCACAAAACAAAGTGAGATTTACCTACTAACTGTTCTCTTCAGAGATCCTCTTCTTTCTCTTTCAGATACAGCACCAGGCAGCTCTCTCTCGCTCCTCGTTTCCACCGAACTCTGGAGAATGAAAACAGAAAAACAAATCTTAAGTATTACAGCACACTAGGAGAAGCAAAAAATGTTACATTTATGTGACCTGCGTTTTGCCACTTGTTGATTTTGAAATGTATTTTTTAAACAAATAAAAGATTCAATCTTTACAACTCAGATCTGTGTTAAAAGTATCCTACTGCCTTCTATGCACCCTTTGCTAGCAGTCGGATAAGCTGACTGAAAGTAAATGTCACCTCAGTTTAGAGACTATTTCAAACACTTTTTGTTGAATTGTGTTCTAACGATTCAACTACAATTGTTATACATAAGATATGTGAAAAGCCACCTGTGGACAAGCCTTATAATGATGTGTAAACCATGAAAAGCTCCTATCCACCCTCTTTAATGTGTTTGTGTAACTTCCTCATAAACATTTATTGTGGAGTTGATGAAGATACTTGTAACACCTCAGGTTATTCTACCCACGTTATCCGTAATATCACCAATACTTACTTTATTGTATCCTCAAATTATCTGTGACACGTATCTACTCAAATTTACTCACCTTAGTTTGCAAAGAAATAGTTTGCAACAATGTGACCAAACGTTAAATTAACATATTCTCATCTCACCTAGAAGTACAAAATCTGAGTTTTAGTTTTGCTCTTCAGTCTCAGTCACCCATTAAGTTACAAATATGTCACTATATTCTTGACTCAGACCACACAGCGAAAACATAAAAATATACTGTGAGTGTTTTCTTCAGCAAACTTTTACTCCGTCCACCTCCGACGTTCATGCCAACAATGCTCCAGAGATAACGAATAATGGTACAACAACAAAGGTGAATTATCAGTTATATTCACTTTTTTCTTACCTCTTGCAGCGTGTTCCTGGTTGGTCTTTGTTTTTGGAAGAGGCTAAGGACATTATTCTGTTTGTTTCCAAGCTAACGTGGTTAGTGGTCATTTATCTGTATAAAACAAGACACAGTTAAACTGTACAACGTGTTAATGAAAAATACAAATTACAAGTTATCCTATAAATTATTTAATAAAATCACCTGTGCTGCATCAAAAAGTGCAGGCCATCAACCTCTGCAGTCATTCACAGGTGATGCCAGTTTAACGACTTCCTGTCTGTGATTTGAGAATGTTTTGGGCATTTTTTCACTGATGATCCGATACTTGTTCCTCTTCTCCACTTCGTCAAGAAGTTGCAGTCTTTCCTTTTCCAAACTTTCCTTGTGCGTGAGGTGGCAAATAGTTCACCTCAGCCTTTCTTGTCTTCTCATGTGCTCGTGTTCACATCGCCCTCTGAGTTCACTTCTGTTACTGCCCATTTTAGATATTTCAGTCTTTGTTGCCGTTGTTGTGATCTAGGTGTGTTTAGAAAACTGACATTTCATGAGTCTTTGGAAAATCTTTAAGGAGTATACGCATTTAACTGTGTTTAATTTTTGGACACATTTTCAGTGAATTATTTTAATTTTACTATTTTTCGGGAGGCAGTAAGGTTATTTGTGAGGCTCTGCAGAACCCGCTCACATTGCAAGTCTTCAGCAGACCGCTAAACCTCAGCCAACGAGAGAGGGCGAATCGCCTGACAAACCAATCACAGTTTAGGAGCACAAACATTAGACAGTGCCAGCAGTGTCAAACGTCGAGTACAGAAAGGGACACTGGGCATCAGGTTGTCGTAGGAAAAAGTGCTCAGCTAATTCAAGTAAGATTGAAATCACAATTAACACTGAAGGGGAGGAGCTAACAGATCTGTTCAGCCTCAAAGCGCCGGTAAACAACAGCAAATAGCAGGTAGGCAAAAGATGCCAGGATGCATTAAAGCTCTAGAGCTGAATATACAGCTAAAAGACAATGTGTCTGTGCAAAGGACATATAATGCAATCCCCAGACACCTTTATCAGGAAGTTAAAGCAAACATACGGGACAAACATACTGGATCCAAAAATTCAAATTCAAATTTTATTTGTCACGTACACAGTCACACACAGTACGATATGTAGTGAAATGCTTGGACAACTGCTCGTGACCTAAAGAAAACAAAAAAGGAAAAGGCTATGAATAAGATAGGAAATAAATATGAAAAATTAAAAAGGGTAAATTTAACTAGGAAGGAATAAAATATAAATTAAGGTTAAAAATGAAATAACTGTACAACACAAATTAGAATGAAGGGTAAATTTAACTGGGAGAATAAGATAAAATATATAAATTAAAGTTGAAAATGAAATAACTGTACAACAAAATACACAATATAGAACTATATAAGAATGTATGAAGAAATATAAATAAATATATACACAATAACAGCAGCTGTACAAGTATTAACTGGAAATGAAGAATATAATGTCCAGTGTTGTGCAATCCACATTATGTCTTGTGCAGTGCAAATATGCTTAAAGTGATTTAAGTGATGAAGTGAAAACAATGTCCAGAAAGTCCAGTGTGTGTGTAAGAACTGTATGTGTGGGTCAGTACTGTGTGGTGGTGTGACTGAGAGACCGTATCGCCTGCGGGAAGAAGCTCCTCCTCAGTCAAAAGTGGGGAAGGCTCATCACCAGGGTTTCATGATTGAGAAAAGCAGACCCTGCACCGCATTTATAACACCATGAGGACTCCGTCAATGGGTGAGGGTCCCATTTGGCCTTACTAATGCCCCAGCAGGGCTCCAGCGCTACATGAAGGGATGTCTGGGAAACCTCAGGGATGAAGTTTGTGTCCCATATTTGGATGATGCTTCAGCTTCAGCTCCAGCTTCAAGCAACACATCCAAAATGTGAGGAGAGTGCTACAGCGACAAAGAAAATGGGGTATCAAACTGAGGCCACAGAAGTGTGATTTTTCAAACGGGAAGTCTACTATGTGGGGCGGGTAGTTTCTTCAGAGGGACACAAGATGAACCCCAAAGAAGCTGAAGCTGAAACATGAGACACCATCGACCGTGAGAGAGGTGAGAAAGTTGTTGGGTTTCCTTAGACCCTATATACAAGACTTCTCGAGGACAGCCGAACCCGTCTATGAACTCTTAGCAAAGCCTAAGTCTGAACAGAAGCAGAGTGAAAAGAGTAAGGGGTGTCACCGCAAATCTGCTCAGCTGCCACCACCCCATCCAGTCCAGTCGATGGCAATTCACCAAGAGACACTCAACAAAATAGCAAACCAGCTGACAAATCCACCAGTCAGAGAGAAACCATTTGTTCTTCATGTAGATGCTTCTGAGGATGGCTCGGGTGCAGTCTTGTACCAGCATCAAGGGGCTGCTCTGAGAGTCATAGGCGATGGATCGCAGACACTGACAGCTGCAGAAAAACACTACAAGCTACATTCTGCCAACCTAGAATTCCTGGCGCTGACACGGGCCATAACAGAACGCTTTCGTGAATATCTGTTTCATGCACCTCAGTGACAATAATCCTTTAACATATGTCATGAAGTCAGTAAAACTTAATGCAGCTGGACACTGCTGGGTGGCACAGTTGGCAGATTATCGGTTCACCCTCAAGTACAGTCCTGGATCAGCAAATCAAGATTTCTTATCAAGAAGAGGAAAGCCCATTCATGCAGGAATGCAGAGGAATGCCAGCAGGATGCCATATTGGGAAGGATCTAGAGAGAGAGAAAACAGGAGAGGTGAGCTGGGTCTCACCTGTCACCTGTAATGTCGACGCATTGCCAGAAGGAGGCATCATCTCAGAAACAATTCAGCCTTTTGCAGTTGACGACATCAGAGATGCCCAGAATGCAGATGTAGCCATAAATCGAATGTTGTCCCTGAAAAGATCATAAAGACAAGATGGTGGAGAGTGAGGCAGTCAGGTACCTTCTCTGGCAGTGGCCCCATTTGTAGATTGACGGAGATTGCATTTAAAGTCCATCATCTACAAACACCTAAACAAGGAGATGGGACATTTAGAGGCAGATAGGATGGTCGCTCTCACCAGGGAGCGCTTCTTCTGGTCTACAATGAGGCAGGAAGTGGAGCACTCTGTCACTCAGGTGTGTCGCTGTATAAAGAAGAAGATGCCTAACAAAATAACCAGAACACCAATTCAGAGCACTGAGACTTCTGCACAATTTTAGATGATGTCCATTGACTGTTTGCATTTGGATGAATGCAAAGGAGGTGAGGAATACATACTCGGAGTCGTGGATCATTTCACCAAATATGCTCGGACATACGCAACAAAGGACAAGTCTGGAAAGACTGGGACAAAGAAGCTCTTTGATGACTTTATCATGAACTTTGGTTTCCCAAGCTCCAAGACTACTGCAGTATCAGCCATTCTCGTACCTCTCTGTACCACCCACCGGCCAATCCTGCAGAGCGCTTCAACAGGACACTGCTAGGTATGCTGCGGACACTTCACGAGTCATTTATAATAAACCACCCTCGCATCTCAGTAAGTGCTGCATTCGAGTCCCACACATCACATGGCTGCTGCCCCAGCCGTGACAGTTTCAGTGTTGTGTCCCCGTGCCTCATCATGCCTGCATTGTCCCAGCTGTGTCTCCCTCCTGTCTCATTCCCTAATCACACCAGTTTGTATTCAAGCCCTGTGTTATCCCCTGCCAGTTGTTGCATCCTCCTCATTAGTTGTGTGTTTCTCGGCCGTCATGTTTTGTCAGGTTATGTCATGCCGCGTCATGAACTCCCAGTTTAGATCATCCTTCCGAGTTTGAATGTTGGTTTTGTTTCTAGTGCTCCCATCTCTGAGTCCTGCGTTTGGGTCCAACCTCTGCCTGCCACACAGCTCACCGTGACAACACCACTGTTGCTTGGGAAGCTTGCACACCAGAACTCCACCCACATGTGCTGTACCAGTGTACCAGTAATGTGATGATTTGAACTTACTGAACACAGTCTGGGCAAACACTTACCTCCTACAACAAGGCATTAAGGATGCACACAGCTGTGGTGTGTGTGATGATACGAACATATGTTGCTGTCTGCATGGTCCCACACACACCTATGGGTAACCAAATGCAACCACCACACTGATTTAAATAATAACAGGAAAAAATAGACTGTCTCTTACGTTTGTAGTGTAACAACTAGCAACTTACTCACCCTGGAGAGTTAGTCACAGGACCCTCTGCAGTTTGCATACCAGCCCCACCTGGGGGTGGATGATGCAGTGATACATGTGCTGCAGAGAGCGTGTTCCTCGACCCAACACCACAGTTCAGATAATGTTCTTGGACTTCTCTAGCGCCTTTAACTCGATCCAGCCCGTGCTGCTGAGGGAGAAGTCGGAGTCCATGCAGGTGGAGGCTCCACTGGTCCAGTGGATCTACCTGACAGGCAGACCACAGTTTGTGAGACTGCAGAGCTGTGTGTCAGAGAGTCTGAACAGCAACATAGGAGCACCCAGGGAACTGTGCTGTCCCCTCTCCTCTTCACCATCCATACGGACGACTTCAAGCACATCACAGAAACTCCAGGAATCCTCTGATGACACGGCCATTATTGGAAGTGTGGACACGGGAAGAGGAGTACAGAGGACGGACTGGTCTCTTTATGAGGTGGTGTGAGGTGAACCACCTGCAGCTGAATGTGGCCAAAACAAAGGAGCTGGTGGTGGACTTTGGCAGAAACAGGGCACCACCCTCTCCTGTCTGCATTAGTGGGACTGATGTGGAAATAGTCACATCCTACAAGTATCTGGGAGATCAACTGGATCACAAGCTGGAGTGGTCTGCTGACACGGACGCTGCCTCCACAAAGGCTCTGAGCCGGCTTTACTTTCTATGAAGGCTCAGATCCTTCAGTGTCTGCAGCAGCTGCTCCATATGTTCTATCAGCCTGTTGTTGGCAGCACCATCGTCTTTGCTGTGGCGTGCTGGGGTGCAGGCGTCAAAGCAAAGGACGCAAACAGACTGACCATCAGGAGGGCCGAGGCTGTTGTTGGCATGAAGCTTGCTGTGTGTGTTTGTGTGTTTGTGTGTCTGTGCTGTATGTTTATGTGATAAATTCCAGCACTGAAGGCAAAGCAGACATAACAAGTACAGACAAAGAAGAGAAGAGACGTGAAAAGTAAAGAGAAATAAACTCGTGCAGCCACCAAATAACCATTCCAGAGTGACCTGCAAATAACAAATTATTCCTCCACGGGAACCTGAAACCACTGACTCTCTCCACCTCTGTCCCATCAAACTGCTGGGTGTGCCCTCCACCCTGGAGTTCCTGTAGTCCACGATAAGCTTCTTGGTCTTTGTAGCAGGTCAGGTCTCAAATTGTTCATTACAATCCTCTCAGGTCTTACAGTGCACCTGTCCCCAAAGGTGGGAACAAACCAGGTGCTTGTCTCGTACCTGCACAGCCTCAGCTCCATCAGCAACCTGCATTATCAGCTCCTTTGCCCTTTAAATTTTCAACATCCACACCTGAGAGATGCTGAAACGCTCAGGGTCACAGCCTCACACTCTCATCAGCCCCTCAGATTTATCAGCCACAACCTCCAACCTCCCCTTCTCCCTGACCTGAGATTGCAAACTGCTCCTCCCTCTGGCCATGTGGTGGTACACCAATCACACACTGTCCCCTCAGCAACTCCCGATCAGTGTCCCTGTGTTGCAGAAGATGTTAAGTTTTGCCTCCCAGATAATTCAAGCACTTTGTTTTGAAATGAACTTTTTTTGTTTTCTTATTTGCAACTTATTTTTTCTCCTTTTCTGTGTTAAACAGGGAAGTTTCTTATGTGAGGGAGGAAAAATGTGACGTGCAGAATTAATTTTAAATTAACAGGTTTATCTATCTATCTATCTATCTATCTGTCTATCTATCTATCTATCTAGATAGATAGATAGAGAGATAGAGATAGAGAGAGAGAGAGAGGGAGAGAGAGAGAGGGAGAGAGAGAGAGATAGATGAATGACTCAACCGAACAGCCCATGTAAATAAATGATTACCCTTGACTTGAATAATAAACTTAGGACCAAAAGTAAAGAGTAGGGTTGAGTATGTGGGTTGAAAACCTGCCAGATCTTCTCTGCCAGTGTCAAACAGCTGATTCTGCTGCTGACTCTTTTTCTGAGCTTCTGGAATCCCATCAGCTTGAGTGCACTGGTTCTGCCAGAGTGACCAACACAACCACACTGGTTGACTTACAATCCCACAAATGCAGGTTGAAGAATCTGTAAATAGACTGGTTCTTATATAGAGCATACCACATTCACCCATTTACACCCATTACTAATAACCCTCTATGGCACAGTGTTGCCTTCAGGAATTAAACCAATCTTGTTGTGATTACACTCTCCCATAATTTAAAAAAGACATATTTACTTATTTTGTGACACAACACACTTCAGTTTTCAGTAAAATGATGAGAAGCACAGAGTTTGACCTTTGACTCGGGGGTGGAGCAATCCTCTCAGATGTCAAATCTGCATGACAGAGTGCTAGCTAATGCTGAGACTAATATCAATTTTATGCACGTTTAAATTGAAATAAGCATATATTTAAAATCTGTGCATGTTTAAGAACATTGAAGAAGTAATTTTTAGTTGTTTATAGACAGATTTTGGTTCGTTGTCTCAGGGCAACACCGTGTAGTTGGGCCAGTTTTCTTCAGGCAATAATGGCAATGCAGCAGTTCAAAGTTCTGGTTCTTGGGACAGCTTGCTTTAGATGTTTTAGGTAGGGGTGTTTCCCCACTCCAAAACACCTGAATTAAATGGTCAGTCTGTTATGGGACAGCTGCAGCACATCCAGCCCTGAGGTGTTGGAGCAGCAGCACTGAGTGATGGGATGTGTAAGCTATCAAATCATGTGTGTGTACAAACTTGGAAGAATTGAGGACAAGAACATTTTATGCAAGTTTTATGGCAGTTAGTGTGTCTGTGTGCGTGTGTGTTATTAGCTTGGAAAGGACTTCAGAATTCATCATATTCCACACATATTGCACATAACCCATGCACAGCCAAGACACACAAAACACACACAGTTATTTGTGACTCGTTACTTCGGTGAGGCTACAATCACTCCCAAATCGTTCAGAAAATTCATAAAAATGATCTATTGAACTACTACAAAACGTGTGTTTCAAAACTGCTAATTTCAAGTGAACTAGTCACGAACAAAGATTTACTATAGTATAATTATATGCGAGTCATTTTATATGTATTATTCAAGTATAATAATTTGTTAAGAAGGTAATAGTAATTATTTAGAATAGTTAGCCCACATATATATGTGGCACGAAGAGTCTTAAGTTGAAAATGTACCCGGAAGAATGTTTTCACACTTATTAAAGCGTAGCTCCGTAGCGACGTCTGTCACCACTGTACCTGGATGAGACAGTCCTGCATCCAGCTGTATTCTTACGTATTGTTTAAAGCGTATCGCAAGACTCGACACGATCATCTGACAACTGAAAATTACGCCTGGCCCTTAATCGTAAAGGTTGGCAAATCAAAGCCAACTGACCCACGAAACTGCGTTGCTGTCTGTTGCTAAGAAGAGGGGCGCCGCCGCATCTGTTGCCGGGGTGAATTGATTAAAATGTTAGCATCCAGCTAGGTAGCAATATTTCTAGATCTCAGGCGCAACAACGAGGTTTAAATCGAGAATGAATCATGTCCTCTCCTGCTAGACAGCACTCGAGATGAATCAACACTAATTTTCGCGTTCGGTTTCGGGGCTCTACATTCCGCCCGAACAGGAAGACGGACCTTAAAATGTAGAAATTGGGTACATGTAAGGTTAAAGAGCTAACTGCAGCTAGCAGACTAGCTTCATGAAATACAACTATAATCTATGCGGCTGCCGCAAAACGTAGCTGCACTGCCAGCCAACATGGACTGTTTGTTTTCCGTTCAGCCCGACGTTGTTAGAGATGAATAAAACGATTGTAGTGTATTCGACCGAGAGCTAGAAGGCCGATGCGACAATGGAGTCTTTCCTGCAGATAGCTCCCCATTCTTTGGCTATAGTGCTATCCAGGGTCGGGGCTGGGGAGGCGTTAGGGGGCAGGGTGTCTGAAAGCGACGAGTTCCCGAGACACCACACCGGCTATGAGATTTTTGCCGATTTTAAAGCAGAAAATACCCAGCATCATGTATGGAACCAGCGGATTACAGAGGCCGTGTCCGAGACTTTCTTCCTGGGATGGATTGACGAGCATGTGCTATTAATTCAAGGCAAGGAAGACCACCTGGAGGTGCTGAGGGAGGGATGGATGCGGAGGTCTCTTAATCCGCCTCGGGGATTCACCATTAAATACCTCGGTAAGGCCTCTACACCTAGTCTTGTGTACTTATGGTAATGATATCCCATACAATTGTTGAAGCTTAATACAGCACCTTGACGCTGAGAGCCATTTTCATGTGCACTGCCTGTTATGTCACTTGGAAATGTCTTTAGTTTGAGCACCAGTGTTTATTTTAAGGGCCGTCATAACTGACAAGTAGCTTATGATGTGTTAAATCTCCTAGCAGAAAAATGTAAATATCCCTTTATATTCGCCTAATACACTTTGTTATTGTCTTATTTTGTATATTTTATAATCGCGCATCTTCGGGATACACAATTTGGCCCAGATAAAATAAGACAGAGTTGAATTATTCTGTTGTTTAGAGCATTTACAATAAGTCTTCATACCCATGTTAGAGGACCGGCAGCTCAGACTGAAACAAAAACTGGAGAACTTGTTTTAATGCTGGTGTTGGATCAAGGGTACATGTTTCTCACAAGTTTGTTTTTCATTAGTGACTTGATGCTGTAAAACTTAGACAGTACATAATGATTGACAGTTTTAATCAACAGCTGCAGTCAAAGAGAAACTGGGCTGTATCTCTTTGGGAATAGGGTTGGAATAGCAATACTGAAAGCAGACAGGGCATGTGCTTCCAACCCTGGGTGTCTGTTTCATCCTGAGAAGTCTTCTACAGTAAACTGGACTCAGGGGGAAGTAAATCAGGGGTCACCAACCTTTGTCAAACTGAGAGCTACTTCTTGGGTACTGATTAATGCGAAGGGCTACCAGTTTGATACTTTACACTTCTGAAATAACAAATTTGCTCAGTTTACTTTTAATTATATGTTATTATTCATAATTGAAGGTATTCATCTCTGTAAAGACACTGATTCTGTTAATGATTTCTCACAATAATTACAAACAATGCTTTAAGAAGGTAGGAAACAGATACATATATACACTTTCTTTCTATAAATCTCTAAAGTATTTACATTTTCAAATAATCTGCAAAGTTTTCACTTGCCGCTAACAATGTTGAACAAATCATGCACTGCATCATGTCTGCACAGATTATCAATTATGAAACATACAAAAATCAACTTTCAGATTTTACTGAACTTGTCACAAAATCTGCAGATTTTCTAAAAAAAATCTAATGTTACATTCAATGAACACGTTTGTTTTTCAATAATTAAATTCAGCTTTGCCGTGACACTGCCATGTTGCCACTGGGAACCCTGGCATTTCCTGCTGTTCACCAGTGTGTTGCAATCTGGGGTATAACTTGACACTGCAGCTCTCAGTCTTGCAGATGTGCATCAGAGAGGCGTGTTCTGTGTTTGTTCTTGATGAAGTTCATGTCAGAAAAGGCTGATTCACAAAGACAGGTTGAACCATACAGGCTGGCAACCTTCATAGCTGCTGTGCATACACCACTGTACTTTTCTGTGTCAACAAGGCACCCAAAGTTTGGCTTTGAGGTGGAGGTCACTTTGCTGTGTTCTAATTTCGATTTCCACCTGTCCAGCATAAAGCTGAACATTGCACTTAGTTGCTCAGCAATGCATGCTGTGTCCACGTTCATGAATGGATTGGAAACGAATGATCAAGGTCTTGAGAGTACTTTTCTGCAACTTTGTAAAAAGTCTCAGATGCAGAAGCATTGTCTTTCAGCACCATCTGCACAGAGGGAAAGTGCATTTCTCTGTACATGCACAGAGAAGATGTTCATCTGGGCTTTAAATGCATTTAAAGCACTTATCATGTCAGCAACAGTCTTACCTTTGCCTTGCAGCTTACAGTTGAAATGGTTCAGTTTCCCAGTAATGTCCGTCAAAAATGCAAGGTCAAGTATCCATTCAGTGTCCTCCAGCAGCGTTGTGTCATCGCCTTGGATTGCATGAACTCCCTGATTTCACCCAAAAGTGACAACAAACAAAGCAAAATCCGTCCCCTGCTGAGCCACCGGATTTAGTAGCAGGTCACCACAGTCAGCTGACAGCTCCTTCAATAGCACCTTGAACGCTCTGTGCTGTTTAGCTCTGGAGCGGATGCTGTTTATGATCTTCACGACGGGAGTCATGATGTGCCCGATCACCTTTGCATGTAACGCCTGTTGGTGATTGATGCAGTGGTAATGCATGAAGTTTGGGAACTCTGTGTCACCTTTACAGTGAGCGATGACTCCTGTATGTTACCATGAGACAGCCAGGCTTTTTCAACTGGCCCCTCTCATGGCCTGTAAATGGCCTGTATTTGTATAGCGCTTTACTAGTCCCTAAGGACCCCAAAGCGCTTTACACATCCAGTCACCCACCCATTCACACCCATTCACACACAGGTGATGGCAGCTACATTGTAGCCACAGCCACCCTGAGGCGCACTGACAGTATTCATCTCGAGTAGGGATGGGTATCGTTTAGGTTTTATCCGATACCAGTACCAAACCGGTACTTTTGAAACTGTGCCGGTGCTTAAAGAATGGAGAACACAAACTTTGTCCAAAAACCTCTCATGTTCAGCTGTTTTTTTTGTAAAAAGATAACAATGTTAGCCTTTTCTGCAGTTATGGGGCATATATGGCATCACTCTTGGCTGGAAGCAGTGCTTAAACAATGGAAAAAAACACAAACTTTGTCCTAAACCTCTCATGTTCAGCTGTTTCCCACTTTTTCTTTGGTCATTTTAGCCTTTTTGGCCAGGGTGAAGGGAGCATCTGCCATCAAACAAGAAGACAGCCGCATGTAGCTATGATGATGTTTGCTAGTTCACCTTACATGCATTAATGTAATAACGTGGTTAGCCTACTCAACGTAAATTACACACGAACAACATTAAGCTACTCACGCAGAGAAGAACGGCTGCTGCTGCATCATCATCCTCATCATTTCTGCTACACTGGCAGGGCTAGGGGCCAGGACTCTCCTCTTCGGGTTTTTGGGGGATGTTGCTAACTCCGGGTCCGATAACAGGCACCACACCCGCAGTAGATGTGCACGGTGTGAGGTCTCGCAGCAAGCTATCAAATACGGTGCATTTCTTGGCTTTTAAAAAAAAAACGCTATGCGTCGCCAGATGTTTCATCAGATTCGAGGTGTTACCTCCTTTGCACAGTATCACAGTATCAGCTTAAAGCACTTGTTGCTGCTGAGTTTGCATCTTTTGCTGTGAAGTACAGCCAGACTTTTGACCGCTTCGCCTTGGGCATTTTTAATCTGTAGCTCTGCTCTAAAAGAACGTACGTACCTGGCCCCGCCTACTATCCTCGGAAACGTAAAATGATTGGCTAGAACCTAGCTGAGAGGTCATACGTATCACCCCCCACCTCATGATGCTTAATCGACGTAATCAACTTTAATTTGATGCAGTGTGAAAAAAATGCACAGAATTAAATTATTTTTCAAGAATAATTAAATAGATTCAACATCTTTCTTCAACAGAACTGCAGACTGCACAGATCGTCCCTTCCCAAAGGAAAAAGTACTATAGCTTACTAGGGTATATTAGACTTAACAGTTACTATATACAGTAAAATGGTAAATGGCCTGTATTTGTATAGCGCTTTACTAGTCCCTAAGGACCCCAAAGCGCTTTACACTATACACAATCATCCACACACACACATTCACACACTGGTGCTGGCAGCTACAGTGTAGCCACAGCCACCCTGGGGCGCACTGACAGAGGCGAGACTGCCGGACACTGGCGCCACCGGGCCCTCTGACCACCACCAGTAGGCAACGGGTGAAGTGTCTTGCCCAAGGACACAACGACCGAGACTGTCCAAGCCGGGGCTCGAACCGGCAACCTTCCGATTACAAGGCGAACTCCTAACTCTTGAGCCACGATCGCCCCAGTAATGGACTTCTATACATTTTACATCAGATTAAAACTTTGGGTGTCAGATTCAGATAATTAATTATTAAAAGCTCGACATTTTAAATGAGAATAAGAAAGAAAAGTATGTCTCTGTGCCCCCTTTACCTGTTCATGCCCTATCGGCCCCCCTGGCTAAACTTTGCTAGATCCGCCCCTGCACAGTTACCAGCCGTCAGCTGCGTAGAAAAAGATCCTCGAGTAGAAAGTAATATTAAATAAATTCTAACAACAGCTTATCAAGCTTAAACGTGCTGCTGTTGTTCAGCTGCTGGTTTCCTCTTTCTGGTGCAAAGTGGGCCAAAAACAAACAAGAGAGACGGACTCGCTACAGAAAAGCCGATCAGCTGATCATTGATCAGTTTCATAATTGAAGTAGCAACAGGAGAGGGAGAGAGGCAGTCGCTCCGTATATCGGTTGTTAAGCTTAACATGGGAACGCTTTACAAACATTCAGAGATGAACTTGCACACTTGCTTTACTTCTCTCTGGGATCACTCGGAGATGAAATGCTGGTTTGGTAGCGAGGCTACAAATACTCACAGCCGCTCTATCATGTGACCACACTGCTCCGAGTGCTACGGTTATGAGCCGAGTTACGCCGTGTCGCAAGTTTTGTGAGGTGCTTTTCTGATATTTATTGGATCGGATTACATTTTTTATTTCTCTCCGATATCCGATCCAGTAATTTAGGTCAGTATCAGACCGATACGTAATATCGGATCGGTCCATCTCTAACACATATACACATACGGCCCTGACGTTATATATATATATATATATATATTTGTATGTCATTTTGTGCATGTATATATACAAAGCCTTTGTTAAAAACTCAGTTGAAACACCTTTGGCAGCAATAATGGTCTCAAGTCTGTACAAGCTTGGCACACCTATTTTGGGGCAGTTTCTCCCATTATTCTTTGCAGAACCTCTCAAGCTCCATCACGTTAGAGGGGCAGTGTTAGTGCACTGACATTTTCAGATCTCTACAGAGAAGTTCAATCAGGTTCAAGTCTGGGCTCTAGCTGGGACAGTCAAGGACATTTACAGAGTGGTCCCAAAGCCACTTCTTTCTTGTCCTCGCTTAGAGCGCTTAGAGTCATTCTGTTCTGTTAGTCTGAGATCCAGAGAGCTCTAGAGCAGATCAAGGATGTTTACATTGGTGCATTCATCTTTCCCCTGACCCTAAATAGTCACCTAGTTCCTGCTAAAAAAAAGAAAAAAAAGAAACATCCCCACAGCATGGTACTGCCACCACCATGATCCAAAATGCTGCAGCAAGAATACTTGCAGGGACTAAAAATAAAGAGCACATTTCTCCCGTATTGGCTTCTCTTCATTGGTTCCCTGTTAAATCCAGAATTGAATTAATCCTTCTTCTAACATACAATGTCTAGAAAAATCAGGTGCCATCCTATTTTAAAGACATCATTAGAGCACTTCGCTCTCGCTCTGCAGGCCTACTTGTTGTTCCTAGAGTATTTAAAAGTAGGATGGGAGGCAGAGCCTTCAGTTTTCAGGCCCCTCTTCTGTGGAACCAGCTTCCGGTTTGGATTCAGGAGACAGACGCTATCTCTACTTGTTTCCTTTTTCTTAAAGCATATAGTTAGGGCTGGATCGGGTGATCCTGAAGCCTCCCTTAGTTATGCTGCAATACGTCTAGGCTGTTGAGGGCTTCCCATGATGCATCGAGTGTTTCTCTTTCTTATACACTACTCTGCATTCAATCATTAGTTGTTATTATTCTCTGGCTCTCTCTGTCAGTATAAAGCTCCTTGAGGTGACTGCTGTTGTGATTTGGTGATGTATAAATAACATTGAATTGAACTGAACAGGGTCCAGTAACCATCATGGTGGCAGACGTTCAAAAAGAGTCTTAATTATGAAAAGTTGATTCACACCCTGGGGCTAAAGAAGCTAATGGCACACCACGAGTGCCCGGTAGCAGAAATCAACCAGCTGCTAACCCAGAATTCCATCTCTGTCCCATTCAACTACTGTTGCTTAGCACTACATAGAAGCTCTTGTCAGGTATTATAGCAACTAAGATGAAAAGGTGCATAGCTTGATATATATGAGTAGGGCCACAAAAAGAAATGGGTAAAAATGCCAGAGGAGCAAAACACCAACCCCTGGTAGATGGAGTGTTCACTCAGGGCTGTAAGACCAAACTGACCAACCTGTGCACCAATAGGATTGACTACACGAACTGCTTCACACATGGATCCTGGAATGCCTAGACCTGTACAAGATCAACAGGATCCCAAGAGCCTGTAACATCGAGTGGCAGAAGAAGTGGCTGATATCAAGAAATCCTACCAATGGCTGGACTGAAAGAGAGTACATGGCATGGCAGCACAGGAACAAGCTATAAGCACAAGATTGATAGAGGCTGGGGTCTACCACATTAGACAAGCCCCAAGGTGACGGTTCTGCAAAGATGCCCTTTAGCCCCTCCAGCACATAACAGCAGGGTGCAAGATGCTAGCAGGCAGGGTGTACATGGAACGCCCTAACGAAGTAGCTGGCATAATATACAGGTATGGCCTGGAAGTCCCACAGTTAAAATTCAAAATGCTCCATAGGGTGGTTGGGAATGACCAAATTAAGATCCTGTGGGACGTCCAGATACAGACGGACAAACTGGCAATGGCTGTCCAAGTGGACATAGTAGTGGTGGGAAAACAGGGAAATAAGGCCATAGTGGTAGATGTACCTATACCAAGAGACAGCAACATCAGCAAGAAAGAACATGAAAAGCTTGAAGAATGCCAAAGGCAACAAGGCCTGAACATGTGGAGGGTGAAGGCAACAGTGGTCCCCGTGATAATTCAGTTTAATTCAACTCAGTATTATTTATATAGCACTAAATCACAACAATTGCTTCAAGCTGCTTTATGTTGTATAGTAAAGACACTACAATAATACTGAACAAAAACAGAGAAAAGCCCAACAATCATATGACACCCTATAAGCAAGTGCTTTGGCAACAGTGGGTAAAAGTAAAATTCCCTTTGAACAGGAAAAACCTTGTGAGAGTGGGGTAGCCATCCACAGGAACAGCTTGGTGGTGATGGGAGGAAGACATGACGAGGACATGTTGTGGAAGAGAGCTAAGAGAGATAAATTATAAGTAATACTTAAATGCAGAGTGGTGCGTAAACACACAGCGAGTGAAAAAGAAACACTCTGTAAATCATAACTGAGGATTCAGGGTCACAGGTCAAAGGAAAATTTTAAGATTACTTTAAAAGTAGAGAGGGTGTCTGTCTCCTGAATCCAAACTGGAACAGTCGAACCGTTGGCTGTGGCTTTCCTAGGCAGTGTGAGCTGCTGTTCTTTTTAATTGTGAGTAAGTGTAACACAAAAACTAGATACAGTTGGTTTACATTCAGTTTGTGAACAGATGATGTGTGATGTGTGGAGAAAATGTGTGAAGCTGACTTTCCTCCAGTATCTCAACCTGAACTTGATTATGCTGATCAAGGAGGGACATGAATTGTATCCAATACATTTTAAACACGAGATCTTCAGTACAAAGCTTTGCTTTAATTTCTTGAACTAATTTTGAACTCGATTTTTGAAATCGACTGAGTGGTCTACCACCAATCTCTCTAAGAGATTTAGGTGTTTGGAGGCATCTTCTGGCTAACAGATATTGTGAAACACTTTTTTAAACTGTTGAATAAAATATGGATTAGTAAAAGGACTGAGTTGAATTGATTCCTGAGTTTGCACTGTAGCCTGAGGAGGAGCTGATGTAGATGAAACTGAAAGAAGGAGATGGTGCTTGACTGAATCTTTCACTTAGAATTTGAAATATGCCTCCAAGTTTAATCAGCTGAGAGAGCAAAAGACCTGATCATATCTTCATATTCCTGGAACAGTTCTCTGGTCTGTCAGTTCTTCAGTTTGAAAACCAAATGGTGGCGGGTCCCAGGTATTTAAACTCGAGTAGGAGTGGTCTCTTAAGAGGGTCGTTGACCCACTATTGATTATGTGCCTCACACGAGCCAAGGTGTCAAAAATGGCTTGGGTCATGACCAGCAGAGGCTTTGGGTCAGAGACCTTGCCTCATGTGACCTGTCACATAACAGGATGATGAGATCATCTGATGAACTTGCTATAAAACTATTCAAACTAGTTGCCTCAAAAAACTAAGTAAAGATTACTTAAGATGAGTATGTTAGAACAACTTATTCATTGCAAGTATGCAGTACTAATAATAATAATACTAATTCATCAGGTAATGTTTATATGTTGATTCATGGTTTTCTTTAGTTTTTGATCCACTGCAGAATATATTTAAGGTTATCTGCTATAAAAAGCCAGAACAGGAAAATCTCCTTCATGTTTTTCTGTTTTATCCTCAGTTACTTTGACACAAAGGCCGCTGCTGTGATGCTCACACCTCTGATGAAGTCTCACAAGTGTCAGTACTGAAAAAGGATCAGAATTATAAAATTTCTGACTGAGTCAAAGTTGAATCGAATCGAATCGGAATCCGCTCGATTATAGAAATCGGTGACGATACCCAGCTCTAGTGCCAGGGTAGGCCTCCCCGACAGAATTGGTTTCCCCTGCATCGTCGGGAGCAGACGCTGGGCTGTCCAAACAGGATCCCACAGTTGTTTATGTTGTAAACCCATTTTGCACAGAGAGGCATTTTTTGCAAAATGTATTGATAGCAATGTTGAATATTCTTACACATTAAAAAAAACAACTACACGTAAAATAATTACACTATAAAGACGGTTTGTTTTTCTGTTATTTAAAAGAGGTAGTAGTTTATTTTATTGCTACCTGTAATTTATTGCAGTTTACTTTTATTTGTTTAATTGTTTACAGAAGGTTCGAGGTGGAGGGGGGGCGAAAGTCTCCTGAAAGCTAAGATGAGGAAAGCTGACGACGCGTGTGCAGCGCTTGGCTTCACTGGCATTTTGATGCACTTCAAATGTAGTAGCAGTAGTTTAGACAGTTGCAGTACTACTACATGCATTTTGAATCTTTTCTGTTCAGACTAAAAATAGTGTTAATAAAGTTATTCTTTATTTTAAGTTGAGCTTTATTCATTTCTTTTTAAATGTTCTTTAATGTTAATAAGGATACAATGTTATGCAGAGATGTACTTATACTAACAACTTTATAGACAAATGATACTATTTATAGTTGCAGGGGAGAGTGGGGGTCGTGAAATGTTTTCTTCTTCCTAAGGGGCCGTAACAGAAAACACTTGAGAAACACTGATTTAAACTAAGATGTTATGTTTAGTAAGGCTAGCCTGGGCCTTTCTTTGTGGGGTTTGCCTGTCCTGCCAGTGTCTGCTTAGCTTCTTTCCAGGCACTCCCACTTCCTCCCAAATCCAAGGATGTCCAGGTAGTGGGGTTAGGTTGATTATTGATTCTAAATTGATCTTAGGTGTTAATGTGAGTTTGAATGGTTGTCTCCATCTCTGTGTTAGCCCTGTGACAAACTAACAACCTGGACTGTGCCGGACTGGTGATCTGGACAAGATCCCTGGATGTACCCTGCCCCTCGCCCTATGGTATTTTGTATAGGTTTCAGCGACGCTGTATAAGTGGAAGAGGATGGGTGTGGGAGTGACCAAAGAGGGCCCAGTGGAGTCAACAAGTTTAAGAAACAGGATGTGGGTAACATATTGGAGCGTGGTTGAGTTCGGCGCTGGATTTGCGGGTTTCATTTCAGTTAATTTGGACAACAAGGGAGTTGTATTTTCTCTTAGACCTTATTTAGAAATAATTTTTAAAAAGTCATTGCAGTCTTTATCTGAAAGAAACTGGTGGAGGAGAACAATGCTACTCACTGTATCAATGTCCTTAGCAAATAAGAGAAATCCAGCACAGATCTGACAGTATGAGACCTTCAGCTGTTCCATCTACAGTTTGTTGAAGAGTCATCAGGAGTGATCTCAGTCAAGAAGTCATTGTTAAGGAAGGGAATTAGAGGGGTATAGCAAAATGTATAAGAACTGGACTGAAAATCAGTGGCAATCTTAATGGAGCGATGAATCCAAATTTGAAAATTTTGGTTCAAATTATCGTTAATATGTACAGAAATGATGAGGAGGGTACAGCAGTGAGCGACTACAGACCTCTATAAAAATCAGTGGAGGCATTTCAGTCAGTGGTGTTAGGGATCATGTCAAAATTAATAGAATAGTGATTGCAGAAAAGTGCCATGAGATTTTGGTCCATCATCACCATGTAGAGTGGACTAAAAAAACAAACCCTGTCAGACACAACCTGGACCTCAACATTACTGAAGCAGTGTGGGATAATCCTGGCAGAGAATGGAACAGACGGCGATATTGCTGTGAATTAGAGCTGTATAAATAAAACAGAATAGATTTTTGCCCTATATACTTTATTTCTATATATTTACAGATGTTTCAGTAAAGTGAATCTATTCCCCATTCCCCTTGCAAAGTATAAAGAAATTAAGAGTAATTCAGGACTTTTGGACTTATGTTTGCCTCTGATGTTTTTCTCTGCTTCCTTCCCTCGTTTCAGCCTCACAATTTATGTAAAGGCTGCTGTTATACATGCTAGAGTTGTGCCTGTTTAACACTTGAACACTTGCTTTGTCATTCTGTTGGAAGCCTGACAGATACACAGAACACAGAGATATAGACACACACAATCGGATGTAATGGGAGCTCCTCTCGTGCAGCTTCCATGCAACTTTAGATCCATCTCGTCTTTGCTTAGCTATGCTCACAACAGACACACACACCTGTGTTTCTGTGCATATAAAAGGTATTTTTCCTTACTATCTCATCTGTGACACATATTTTAATTCTCACATCTGGCAACCTCTCTTTACAAACTTAAATTTGGAACCATCAGGTTACCCAAGGCCCTGGCCTAGTTTAGGGAGCCAGCCCCTGCAGTCCTAAGCCTTCACTGGCAAGGGCTATTTTTGGTTCTTTCTCTTCTATAGACACACTCTATACACACATACACAAAACCTTACTGTATTTTATCCTTCTCTTTTGGTTTGCAACATACCTACTTCAAGCTCTTTAGAACAGTCACATGGTAAAAGTTAAAATGTTGGCAGCTGGTTAATAGGCAGGTATTCATATAGCAGATTTCTACTCTGAGCACTCAGACTGGCTTGTGTGATGTTTCAGACGTTACATAATGGGATCATTGCATCTGCCACTGGCATCTTTAGAACTTGCTTCTCATCTAGGAAGAGCACTTTGTTTTCCTTTGCCAAGAGGAACTCCATAAACTCTCTATAGGCTCCTCTTGTTAGTCAATTTTATTTACATTTTTTTATTTTTATATATGCATAGTTTAAGCGGAGCCTCACAAAAGCACTTAAGACCCAAGGCAACACAAATAACCAAGGAGGCCCCGGGAAGAGCCCCCGCGGCCAATGGGCAAGAGCCCCAAAGCGTAAGGTGACTCCACCAGAGGCTGGCAATCCCAGTACACATTGAGGACAGGGCCTCAGGTGCCCAAGAACTGACTGGCACCTGGAAGAGATGAATGCCCCCCAAAACAGCTGGACAAAGCCAGCTCGGTCTCAAACTACCAGTCAACCTCTGCCTACTTGCCAGTGGACTCTAGAGCCGTGGAGATGTGTTCTCTGCTTCCTTTTCCGGCATGACTGCGCACCAGTGCATAAAGCGAGGTCCATAAAGACACGATGATTGAGTTTGTGCAGGTCAGGACTGTCCAAACCAATCAAGTTCTTCCATACCAGAGTCCTGGATTGACGTTAACTCGATAGAACAGCTTTGGGATGAATTAGAGTGGAGACTGTGAGCAAGGCCTTCTGATCCCACGTCAGTGACTGACACAAATGCACTTCTGGAAGAATGGTCAAAAACTCAAACACAGTCCTAAACTTGGTCAAAACCTTATCAGAAGAGTTGAAGCTGTCATAGCTGCAGAGGGTGAGCCAACATGGGCATAAAGGCAGATAAGTGAATACTTGGCAATATAGTGTATGTCATGACTCCAAAAGAGCAGTTGAAACACCTTCTACAAAACAGCTCTACAAAAATAACCAGCTGTTTTGTTCAGGGACAAGAGAACTTTTATACACTAGAGATGTAAGTTTTAGCATTTTGGCTCATGAAATACAGTTATCTTTTAATACTTGTGTTGTGGAGGGGGTCCAATAGTTTTCATGTCACTGTATGTAGAGTTGTTATATGTCTGAGATTACTAGATAATAGTTTGCATTTATTTCAAACTGAGTAGTAGTTGTATTTAAATACTGATTTAAAATTACAACTAAATTTTAAATTAAAACTGTTTTAAATACAATAACAATGATACATATTTAAATTAAATGTGGTATGAGTTCCACAAATGTGTGAAAAATGTAATTCAATTAAATTCAATTCAATTTTATTTATATAGCGCCAAATCACAACAAAAGTCGCCTCAAGGCGCTTCATAGATACAGAGAAAAACCCAACAATCAGATGAGCCCCTATGAGCAGCACTTTGGCGACAGAGATCAACAAAGAAAAACTCCCTTTTAACAGGAAGAAACCTCCAGCAGAACCAGGCTCAGGGAGGGGCGGGGCCATCTGCTGCGTCTGTGAGAGAAGGAAGACAGGATAAAGACATGCTGTGGAAGAGAGACAGAGGTTAATAACAGATATGATTCAATGCAGAGAGGTCTGTTAACACATAGTGAGTGAGAAAGGTGACTGGAAAGGAAAAACCCAGTGCATCATGGGAATCCCCGGCAGCCTACGTCTATTGCAGCATAACTAAGGGAGGATTCAAGGTCACAACTTAATAACCCAAATTATCACAGCATGATTTGAACTAAAAACACTGTGTGATATATAGTGGTAAGGCAGACCCTACAATAATAGAAACAATTCCAGCAGTCATATGACCCCCTATGAGCAGCACTTTGGCAACAGTGGGAAGGAAAAACTCCCTTTTAACAGGAAGAAACCTCCAGCAGAACCAGGCTCAGGGAGGGGCGGGGCCATCTGCTGCGTCTGTGAGAGAAGGAAGACAGGACAAGACTATTAAATTGTCCTGCGTATTCTATACCAGGGCTGCATGATTATGATTATGATGTGTGTGTGTTTGTATTAATATAATTATTCTGGAACAAATACAGGTATTTAAACTTTTATGTATTAAAAAGGTGATAACCTATAAACTGAGTGCCTTAAAACACGAGTGATAATATGACAGACTGCTTTCTTGGTTACGTCATTCTGTACATGTGTGCAGAGAGACACTGGAAATGGGCATAATAGGTATAACTGGAGCGATAGTCAGAATAAGGAAGAACTGTCCTGTTGTACAGACGGCTGTTAGAACAGAAATCAGAGGAAAAGTGGCGTTGACCATTTTCAGAGATGGCTTTTGGAGCCATCCGCAGGCTTTTATGGTTGCAATCCATCAAACGGACTGACTGGACAGAGAAATTCTTGTCTTTGCAGTGCTTACTTTATATAAGGTAAGTTTTCAGGTTTCGGCGGTTTATTATAGGGAAAAGCAAACTCAGTCATGTAGTTCTGAACCTGTACTGACAGCAAATGCCTAGATAGTGTTGTCAGTGGCTGTTTTATCACGGTAAACACTATAAAATAAATTTAGCAACAGCCACATGTTAGCAGACATAGCATGTAAATGTTTAGATGCTATGAGTCGGTTTTAACGCAAGCATTTAATGATGGCACAAAGTAATGGCACTGAATACGAACTTAGCTAAGCCTAACAGATCCTGGAGCTGCAATGTGATGACTGAGTATCTGCAGCAGGGGAGGCTGCAGAAAATCCAGTCTTTGTTCCATCATTGTTCATGTATACAACACAGAGCCAGTGTGGAAATAGAAAGTTAATCCCTAATAATATGTCCTTGTCCCTACTTATTTTGATTATAGGTTGAACAGAATAAGAAAGCAAGCTGAAGTCCTCGCTTGCTGCTGTCCTGGGATCCTGCACCATCCTGTCAACAACACCCTAACTCTTCAGACAGTGTAAAACTTACTAGTACAGCAGTAAGTTTTACACGTCTGAGCTCTGAAATCCCTCCTTTTGTGATTATGAGACATAACAACCTGCACACTGTTACCAGAGTTTTTTTTAGGGGTTAATTAGGGTCCAGTAATCTTGATTATTTGATTAGTAAACTGTTGCAAACATCTTGTATTATGAAATAAAACATTCATGATCACTTTACGATTTTGATTTGGTGTTTTTCAGCAGAAGTTTCCTCTCATACAGGTTGTCATCTCTTTATTTCAGATAAAGATGGTTCATAAAGTCCACAAAGCTCCTAAAACTACGCTTTGGGGATCAGTAGTAAGAGCATTGTCTTTAGGTTTAATGAAGCAGACACTGTCATCGCCAGCATTTAAAGAAACTGGCTTGAAAAATGCCAAAATGTGTTCAAAGAAAATATAACCAGTGCTGCTGTATAATTGATTCCACAGATTTTTTTGGATAAAAGTTAATGAGGTTGATTTTTTTCTTTGACTAACTTTAATACTATGTTTGCTAGGATACACAATAAAAATGTCAAACATTCACAAATCAGTGTTTGCATTTGATAACCATTTTGTCAAATGACAACATTTTGACAGAAAAAGCAACATTCTTGTCTAACCCTTTCACGCGTAGTGGTCACTACAGTGGCTATTCAAAGGCTGTTTTCTTGTATATGTGTCAGTGTTGATGGTATACTTGCACAGAAACACACACACAGTGTATATTATTTATTCGTTTGTCAAATTCATAAGTCAAACGGTATGTTTATGGGCTCAAATTGTGGTCATAAATATTTTGTACTTGTAAATCAGTTTTGTATGTGTAAAAAGAATTTGTGTGTGTACTTAGCCAAAAAATACGTGTGAAACTCTGCACTCAAGTTTCAAGTACGAATTTTGACCGTGTTTTTCTTCCTTTCATCTGATTGGCCAATGTCATGTCAATCACAAATTTAACAATCCAATCGGAGAACAGATGGGTTTGGCTATTGGAGGGGTGCTTTATACTTCTATTAAAAGTAACTCAGTTACTTCAAGTTACTCGTTACTTTCAAAGTAACTAGTTACTAGGGAAAGTAACTTTGGTTTTACTCAGACTTCTCTTGTTAATGTGTTGCTTCTGTAACTGGATACCCAGCCAGACTGCCAGTCTTCTAGCTTGCTTACTTGCCACATGTGCACTGTGCCACCTACCAATAGAAGGGAAAAATAATGTGCATATTTCCACGAGAGGAATCCCACGCCTGGACCGCCGTTGACCGCCGCCATGATTCTAGGCTACATCACAGCGTCACGTGCGCTTTTTACATCCAACACAAAAACTGCAGTCGTGGTGCTTTGATTGTACTCAGAACTCGGAAATTCTGCCTTCTGAATAGGAAGATGTAGGTAACACCAGACTGCAGATGAGCTGCATGCAGGGCTGGACTGGGACAAAAAAATCGGCCCGGGTGTTTTGACTAGAGACCGTCCGCCATTATAGCAAAAATCATAAAGCCTTTGAATGAAAATAAACACTGTTGTGACAGTGATGTTCACTGTTCTGATGGTATATATGCATCAATCTATCAATCGTTTGTTGTAAGATTCAGATAATTATTTTTTAAAAGCGAGAGATTTTAAATGAGAATAAGAAAGAAAAGTATTTCTTTGTGCCCCCCCCCCCGGCAACACTTTGCTAGACCCGCCCCTGCACAGTTACCAGCTGTCAGCTACCTAAAAAAGGATCCTGGTGTTATTTGTCTCTCAGAAACAGTTCATAACTTCAACTCATTCATGTCACCTAAAAGGTAAACCTGTTTCTCCATCACCTGTTCAGCTCTGATGATTCAGTAAGGACATCTCCTGGTTTCATCTTCATGTTTCCCTCTCACCACATATCCAAACTGACATCATGACCAGCAGCTTTACAGCTGTGGCTCCAGCAAACATCAGCTGATCCTAGAAAGTAATATTAAATAAATTATAACAACAGCTGATCAAGCTTAAACGTGCTGCTGTTGTTTAACGCGACATCCACTGGGTTTTTTTCTTTCTGGCGCAAAGTGGGCGATAAATAAACAAGAGAGAAAAGCCGATCAGCTGATCATTGATCAGTTTCAAACTGTGTTCCTTCACACCTCAATACAAAACACGTAATATTTTCTCTGAATACGAGACGATTCTGTTTTTACAGGACGGTTGGCAACTCTACTAACTAACCTTATGAATAAAATAAAGTTCAATATCAGTAACATCATAGCACCCACCCAGCTGTTTAGAAACTCTGTCATGCTAGCTAGTACCCAGCATAACGAAAATAAACTCCACCTAAACTTGGTTAGGCCTACGTCTTTTACAGCTCTGTTTTATGTCCATGCCTCTGGCTCAGCAGCTGCAGCACACAAAACTCAGCTGACAAATGTCAGTATTCGATGTCCCTTGTGTTGTCCTCGGGCCAAAAATGGTCCCTAGGTGAATGCGGAACAAGTTTATGGGAATCCCGAGGACAATGACTGCATAGGACAACGTTTGTAGGCATCTAAAGATTTGCAAGCCGCAAATTTTTCCTTTCCGTTTCTTTTTAACAAGGCACACAAATATGTCGGGCCCCTGTAACCTAGGCCAGTTGGACCTTTGACCCACTGAACTGACAGTGAGTACAGGTCAGGAAACATCTTCCATTACTAAAACTTAGTTTATCAGTGGGCACTGGTAAGTATCTGGACGAAACAAACCTAGTTTTAAACCTAGCCGGTGTCATCAGCGTTACGTGATGACACTGGTAGCAACAGCTGTAACTTTCTGTCACCAATTAGGCTCCACCCACAAAATATGTAATCAACATTTACACACATCGGAATGGTCAATGGAATGCGATTGGTTGGTGATTTCATTGCGTCAGCTGGGTGGATGCACAGAAGTGTTGTATGCTTGCTTTTATGTTAGCAACTGCATTGATTTTCTTGGCATTATTTTATACTGCAGAATATGTTGGTGGTGGAGTAAGTTTCAGGCGGTGCACACATGGCTCCACAACACTCTGCATATCATTTCTACTCGCATCACTTCTGCTGAATCCAAAGTATTTCCAAACAATGGCTGATTTTCCAAGCTTTTCTGCTGTGCTAGATATTTCAGTTTTCTCGTATGTCTTAATGCGGTGTTACTGGTCCAGACAAGTCCAGCAAACTTCACATTGCAACATGCAGGAACTGGGATTGACATGCATCCCCCGTGCAGGCAGTGATGGAGCACCTAATATTCATCTGCGTTGTATTCTGTTGGGGAGCATGCATTTTCAGTGTTTCTTAATATGTTCATTTAATTGTGAGAAGCCAAAATCATGGTAGAGAATTGGTATCATCATATTAGTCTCATACTTGTAGTGTAGGCTACTTTGAATTTACCAGATGTGACGATCATTCTTAGAAAATGTTTAACATATTTACTTTGAAATCTTCGGTGTATGTGCAAGCAGTTATTCTGTAGTTTATTCAGAGTTGACTCTGAGTGAATAATTGTAATTGTATGTGTGCGTGTGTGTCAGTGCTGCAGCACTGCAGCTGGGTTCTGGTGTGACCCAGTTAGGACACTAAGGATTGATGTAGGACACACACACACACACACACACACACATAGAGCAGAGCAGACTTCTATGTCTGCACTTCTATAGCAACAAATGTCTACTGCAAAGTATTAGCAACAAAGAGCAACTTGGGATACGTTGTCATGGCAACCTTCTCAGTAGCCCGCCCACAACTGGAATGTCAGCATGCATGCAGTGACGGAAGGGCTAAAAAACACTGGTGCAGAGTGAGGCAGTGTGTGATTGGTCACACCCCCTTGTCTTTGTGTGGTGCAGAGGATTGTGGGTAGCCTTTGACTGAACACTGTGTGTGAAGAGTGGGGGCGGGGCTGTGCCTGTGTGAGTAGAATAGAGGAGCATGATGCCTGTGTAATAAGAGAGGAGAGGGGGAGGAGCAGTGTGTGTGTGTTTGGAGGTAAAAGGAGGATGAACTGCTGTGTGAGGCAGCAAGGGGAGAGATTTGCATTAACGTTAGAAGCCATAGGCCGCAGCTTTCCAACTGGATTTAAATTTTCAGAAGGAAGTGGATAATATCAGCTAAGGTATGAATCTCCCTTTACTTTATCTGTTTGGTTTTTTCTCCCCCTATTTTTATCACTGGCCTCTTCACAACTTGCTACCTTATGAAAGATAGCATTATAGCATGGTTTAATGTTATAGAATAATTAGATGGGACAAGATTACACGGATAAGGAATAAGGCATACATGCTGCAAGAAGGATAATGGAGGTTTATAAAGAGCATTAGAAGTGGAGGGGGTGTGGTTTAGTGCTGTGGACAAAGGAGGCTGGCTGATTGTACGTGTCTCTGACTGTGGTGGCAGTAAACAATCAGTGTTCAGTAATTTGCTCTGTACTACTGTCTCTTTTCTTACCAGCTACACTGCTTCATGCAGCTGCTCGTTGATCTCTTTTTTAGCATCCTGGTTTTTCTCTGAAGATGTCTCCTGTATATGATTTGTCCTCTGATTTTACTGATTAGCTCTGTCTCCCTACCTGTCTGCTATTAGAAAGTTGTAGTAGCAAGAAGAGAGAAGCGCTGTAAGCTAACAGCAGCTACTTCAAAATGGCTAATCTTTACCAGTGATTTTTATTGCCCAGACTGGACCAAAAACTACAGCAGATGCACAATTAGGGAAGGCTGATGCTTTTACTCAAAATTAATGATGTATTTCTTTTAATAGATTGTGATCTGGCTAAAACTAGTTATCGGCTATGCTAGTCATTTTCATTCTTCTGTATAATACAATAGTAGTCGTGGGAGAAAACAGTATTAGTGATAGGAGAGCTGATAGGAGTTGTGTAAATTGTTAAACTACCACAAGCACATAAACACTACTACCTGAAGAAGTATTCATAAAAAGAACTAGTAGAATTACTAGAACTGCATAGTAGTGATTTAATTGGATTGTTATTTTTATTTTATTTGTTAAAGCGACACTCCACAGTGCTATCTTGTGTTTTAACCAGCCTATGAAAGCAGTAGAGAAACACATTTACCATCATGTTAGCTGCTCCAGAGACAAAAGACACATTTTT
Organism: Simochromis diagramma; assembly: GCF_900408965.1. NCBI lineage: Eukaryota > Metazoa > Chordata > Actinopteri > Cichliformes > Cichlidae > Simochromis > Simochromis diagramma. Next base: position 1,211,522 of record NW_024387398.1, read on the forward strand.
AAGGTAGAATATTTGCCAAAAGCAGAAGATTGAAAATAAATGATTGAGGTGCACCTTCTTAAAACATGTGGACTCTGTTCAGGAGGTAGATCAAGGCTTCTTCTAATTGAAAGGTTGGTGGTTAGGGCTGGGAAGAAGTGGTTCTTGTAGAGATATGGACAGTACTTTAATTTTTTTGCACATAAGGACAACAGTGTAAAGGAAAAGTGGGAACGGTATCCAGGACAGAAACAGACAACTTCAGCTGTTTGCAAGCGTCTGTGCACACAGCATGCTGACACAAAGCTAGCCAAGAAACCAGAGTGATGTTAAAGCAGGGTGAGCACTGACCCCAGCCCAGCAGCTAGACCCTAAACAGGTAACAAATGGATGCAGTCTCCCTTTCTAAAGGGAGACTGTTTCTAAAGCAGACCAATGTGGCAGTTAAGTCTCTTTGTGCTGTTTTTTCTCTTTGCTTTGTGTTCATATCTACGAGAAAGAGTGTATGTGTATCCTCATTAGGATAGGCATTTGTGTTGGTGTGTGGGACTGTCTCAGGTTTATTTTGTTAAATGGTAATTATGAGATTATGTTTGTCAGGTCATTTTATGGAGAAACACTAAGGTAATGTAATGAGTAATGTAGAAATTACTTTCTCCTGTGAGGAGAAAAATCCTGCCAAGTATTTACTAAGAAAAGTGTTCTGTGTAATATGTGTAATACATTACTTTTCTTAGGGTAATGACCCCAACACTGTTCTCAACAAAAGGGGTAAATACTGCCAACATGGACAAACATTTGTCCACACAGCATGCAATTAATTTGCACAAATTTAATGTCCTTGATACACTTGGAGATGGTGTGGACTTGTAAAGTGGAGCCAATGAGAATCGATAAGAGAATTGAATCAATACGTGATATCAATAATGGAATCAGAATAGCTAAATTCTTATCAATTCCTATCTCTACTGGAGATTGGAATGTCATAGTGGGCAGAATTCTTCCCGCTGACGTGTTTGTGAACCCATGAACAGTAGCACAACAAACTTGGCAAAGCATCTTGAAGAGCAACACCCAGGTTTTTCTGAGGACTTGCGTCAGGTCAGTAAAGTTCCTGTTTCAACAAGATTTAATTATTAAAAACATCTCCAATCTTGACATTTCCTCATTACTGAATATTCCAGAGTCAAGAGTTAGTAGTATTATAACAAAGTGAAAGCAGTTGGAACTGACAGCAACTCAGGTCACCAAGTGGTATGCCACGTAAAATCCCAGAGAGGAGTCGGTGGATGTTGTGGGGCATAGTGTGCAGAGGTCGCCAACTTTCTGCAGAGTCAAATTGCTACACACCTTCAAACAGTGCGTAGGACTCCATGGAATAGGTTTCTATGGCCAAGCAGCTCCATCGCCATGCACAGTGCAAAGCATTGGATACAGTGGTGTAAAGCATGTCACTACTGGACAAGTGTGGAGTTACCAGTACTTGTCTGACTGCATTGTGTCAAATGTTACGTTTGGTGGAGGGCAGTTATGATGTGGTGTTGTTTTTAAAGGTTGAGCTCAGTCTCTTTAGTTCTTAGTTAGTGAAAGAACTCTTAATGCTTTGGCATACCAAGACATTTTGGATAATTTCATGCTCCCAACTTTGTGGAAACAGTTTGGGGAAATCCCTTTCCTGTTCCAACATGAAATGTCTATATGGCAAGGGCCATATAGACATGGATATGAGTTTGGTGTGGAAAAAAATGGACTTCTGACCTGGACCTGATCGATAAACCCTGTGAATTAAGCATTTTGTTGTCACTCAAATTGTAGATTTGAAGATCACTACAGTACCTCTGTAGTGATTTAATAACCTAAAAGTTATTTTCATTTGTTTATTTGCACTACCTGAGTGAATAATTATCCTAGTGTATTATTTTTTGAACTATGTAAGACAACTTGAATAGCTAACTGCTAAATGCTAACTGCTCAGGAGGCAGAGCCAGGTAATCGATTCCTAGCTGCTCCAGTCTACATGTCAAAATATCCTTGGACAAGGATACCCTGTATGTTATTCTAATGTTGATTATGGTATCTTTTTTAAAAAAAAAAATCCCTTTTAATTTTTTGTGAGAATTCTGCTGTGGACAAAGACTACTAGTGCTCAAACTCTCAGCAGGAACACACATCCAGACGTTGCTTGAGTAGTTAGATCTAAGTACTAGGGGTGCAACGATACACAAAATTCACGGTTCGGTTCGGTTCGATACTTTGGTGTCATGGTTCGATATTTTTTCAATACAAAAAAAATGTATTAAAAAATTAATTTGTCATTTATTAAAATTATAAATATATATTTTGGTAAATGGCCTGTATTTGTATAGCGCTTTACTAGTCCCTAAGGACCCCAAAGCGCTTTACACAACCAGTCATCCACCCATTCACACACTGGTGATGGCAGCTACATTGTAGCCACAGCCACCCTGGGGCGCACTGACAGAGGCGAGGCTGCCGGACACTGGCGCCACCGGGCCCTCTGACCACCACCAGTAGGCAACGGGTGAAGTGTCTTGCCCAAGGACACAACGACCGAGACTGTCCAAGCCGGGGCTCGAACCGGCAACCTTCCATTTACCATATATATTTTAACTCAAAAGTACAGTCTTTAAATTTAATGTTGCTGAAACAACAAAGTAATAAAAAAAAATAAATCTATCTGATGGAGAAATCCCTCATCTTTGGAAAAGAGAGTTTATTACAGAGAAATGGCTCTTTCAAAATAAAAGCTATACTATCCGCTTCTTCTGGGCCATATTCTCAGCAGCATATTAAACATATCAGGTCCCCATAAGGAGAATCATGTGCTAACGGCTGTCTAAATGACTCGGGTAAAGTTTGTAGCATGCGTGCTTGTTGTTTTTGTCTGCTTCCACTTGTCTTTGCACTAGGATGCTGTCGGAGTAAATGTGCAGTCATATTCGTTGTGTTCCCACTAGCGCTGTCAGCCTTAATCTGAAATGACGTTAACGCCACAACACGGCAAATCTCCGTTAACGAGCTACCGCGGATCGCCCCGTGCGTGGGGCTGGACGGCCAACACGTTAACGAGCTAACTGCGCTAACGCACTAGTTCCCACCCATGTAATGAGCATGAAGCATGAGCATTGCGTGGCACATCCAACATACTGTTTTACTTTAGTCCATGACGCGCTTACCTTCAGGGTCATACGTCACATGGAAACCAAAATAGTTCCAAACGCCAGATCTGAATGAGGGTGGGGGAGGTTCAATTTGCCATGTTGCAACGAGCTTAGCTTCTGTCTCGCTAGCTTGCCCTGCGCTCAGTGAATCTGCGTTCGACTACTCCGCCTAGGCTGCACTGTCGAGCGCAGATCCACTGAGCGCTCAACACAGACAGCATCGTCAGAAGGAAAGTTGATAAAATAAATTTAAAAATTTTGTATTGTTCGATACATATGCGTACCGAACCGAAAGCACTGTATCGAACGGTTCAACATCGATACGAGTATCGTTGCACCCCTACTAAGTACAGTTTCTGTATTCTGTTCTGTTAAACGTTGTCCTAATTATCTGACAAATCCATGGAAAGACCATTAATCAGATTAGACTCTGGTCCTACTTACCTTTCAGTATTCTGCAAATGTCATAGTTACATTGTAATGTTTTAAAAACTGAGCTTTAAAACATACCTACAAACATACCGCCTATGAACAGTGGTAATAAAAGAAAAAGAGGCCAACAGTGATCACTGACTTTTTTTTAGTGGCTTGTTTAGATTAAATGGAAGAAGATACAAAGCGTTAAAACATGTTAAAAACACAACAGCCTTAATAAACACAGAGTAGTTTGGACTTGGAAGCAGGATTCATAGTCATCACTTAACAATCGGATATTTTGGAACCCCTCAGCCTTTTCTCCTTGTTTCCCTTCTTTAAGAATGGCTTCTTGGTAGCTGCTGATCCGCTGAAACCATTTCTGACAAAGTTTTGGTCAACAGCAAATGGATCAACTGAAGGGGCAGATAAATCTCTCTGTTTCTGTTTCAGGTTTTTGCTGGATTTTTCTTATTTCTTAATGACATGACTTTGAGATACTCTTCTGCTGTAGGTAGATTTTATGCTTAATCTTTTTTGTTTTGGCCTCCGGTTGTCCAGCTTCCTCAAGTGCTTAAAAGAGACACCTCACACATTTTAAGGACACCTCAAGTTTTTGGCTAATAGCTCCTTGGGATTCACCTGATGGTGTAAAAATACTTTTCAAACTGTGTTATCTTTGGTGATACTTCACAGATTCTACTAAAACATTGGAATAAATGATCTGTTTTGGTGACAGGATGGTAATGCAGTGCCTAAAGACACATTTTCACAGGACTTCAGAAAGCCTGAAGAGCTGGCAGACACATGACTTTTTATTTGATATATTTCTGAGATGTGTTTTGTTTTGTATTGTGCAGTTTAGGAAACTTGTCACTTAACCGTTTTCTGTCTTTTCACAGGTGATGTGTCACCGATCAGTATGTCCCCCATCAGCCAATCACAGTTCATCCCTTTGGGAGAGGTTTTGTTATTGGCTATCTCTGCTATGAACTCTGCCCATAAGCCTGTCACTCAGGAGGCCTTAACTGAACACCTGCAGACATGTTTTCCAGGTAACACCAGCCTCAGTCAGCACTGTGTGTAAACTCTTGTCTACTCAATCACAGTTACAGGTTCAAGTAACTGTCTTTCTTATCACCTTCTTAATTCTTAATCTATCCAAGCACTCACACTACTTTTTGAAGTGTCCGATATTTCTTTTGATTTCTAAAGGTGAGGATAAGTCATTTTATCTCAAGTGTTAAAGATTTGCCTGTGCAATATTTGGCATTTTTCTAAATGCAATTCCAAGAGGTTTTCCACCCCAAACTTGTTATCAGTTAACCTTTTAAAAATGTAAATGTGTCAGTGATATATCCCCCCTCGCCCCTGTGGAGCGGTCCTTATCCTTCAAGCTCAGGTCCTCTACCAGAGACCTGGGAGCTTGAGGCTCCTCCAGCAGATCCCAAGAACAAAATCCGAGATCTCTTTCCAGAAGAGCGCAGTCCTGGGAACAGCTAAGATACCGGACCCTCGAGCTCTCAGGCCTCTGGTAGAGGACCCGAGCTGGAAAGAAAAAGACTGCCCAAGTTTTATATCACTTTGACCTCCGACATGACAATGACCCAAAACACACTTTGCTCATGGTGAAGAATTACCTTCAGAAAACCAAAGTAAACGTTATCTGCTGGTCTACACAAAGCTCTGAGTTGAAACCCAACAAAAATCTGTTGGTTGAACTGAAGATCAAGAGATTCACCAAACAGAAGGGACCTGGGATTGCTCAGGAGATGTGTGTGTGAGACTTGTTGAACACTACTACAAATGACTGATACTGTTAGTATCAGGGGGGCTAATAATTTTGACCCAGGTAGTTTTTGTGAAATAATTTTGCTCCTGTGGGCAAAATAAAATAATGTAAACATCCAAAATAAAAAGATAATATATGCATTTTTTTCCTGAATGGAACATGTAAGCAAATCTAACCAGTTAAGGTGTAAAACAGTTAACCTGAAACCCAGTTATACTCACTTCCACTTTTTCCAGTTTTTCTGTCACCACTTTGTGCACACATACAGAATGACTTGACTGTATCATACGCTCCAAACTTGTCTATTGTCTCAGTGAGGTGGACAGTGAGATTTGATGTGGTAGTAAAGTATGACACCGCTGTCTCTCTCCCGGTATAGCTGAGAAAGTGTTGTTTATGAGCAGGGTTGTGGCAACAAGAGTCACTTACTTTAATCAGCTTCTTAAGCAGTCGAAAATGTCGGATTTATCTGCATTATGTCTTTAAAAATGAAGCATAAAGTGTTTATTTGTCTTGTAACTGTCTCCTCAGTTTTTGTCATAAGGCATGTTATGGAATTTTTCATTATTTGGAGTGTTACTTATGTATTTCTTTATGTTACCTTTGGCTTGTAATATGGTGAGCATTTGTAATTCAGAAAAGTTACCATGCAAGAGATGTATTGACTTATTCACTTGAGAATTTGTGGGAAATTTGCACACATTCCCATGTCTGGTTTAATGATCGCATCAGCCAGCATAGTCCCTGTGACTCAGTACATAATGTTAAGTCAAATTGTTGAATGTTGTCATTGTGTTTCTTAAATTTGTAAAGTCTTAGTTCAAACTATATGATCAAAGACGTTCCTTTGTCTCTGACCACCTCTCCAGCCACTCTGTGCTGGGGGAGGTTTTATTGTAGACAGTGTTGGGAAGGTTACTTTTAAAATGTATTCCATTACAGAATACAGAATACATGCCCCAAAATGTATTCTGTAACGTATTCCGTTACGTTACTCAATGACAGTAACGTATTCTGAATACTTTGGATTACCTATTATTAGGGCTGGGCCATATTATACCGTTCACGGTAATACCGGTATAATGTTAGGCAATGATAGGAAAATGAAATATCGCGATAGAATGAGTAAAACGCGCATGCGCAGTGCCTTTGTTTTCATACGCACATGGCCGATTGTTGAGTGAAACAGATGAACCAGAATTGGTTTGTAAAAATGGTGCAACTTCAGTGACGTGGAACTGGTTTGGTGTTTGTCCGTCAGATACACGACAAAGCACATTTTTTTGCAGAACATGCAAGCGGCCGTCGTTATTGTCGTATTTGTCGGACTAAGATGCTCTTAAGTCTGGGAGTAATCTGGGTCCTAAACTCTGTATGCTTCAGGTCAAACGAACACTGCAGCATCACTGAGAGTTAAAAACTGTGTAAATTCTTTCATCTTTAATAAAACGATCAGCATTGCTGCTTTGCCAGGTGTAACTATGAAGTTTAACTTCCAGGCATCCATGAAAACAAAATTTATTACATTTAACGGAGTTAGAAGTTAGAAGGAAGCTAGCGGAAGTTAGCTCGCTAGTTTCGCTAGTTACCTAAGCATAATATTGCATGTTCTGACTGAGAGATTTCTGAAAAAATACAAACGTATAGCTCTGCTATCACTTCCAACATAAATGAAGACAGGAAACTAAACAGCAGTGACGTTTGTAGGGTTACTGAAGTTGGGCTAGCTGGTATATAATGATGTGCTACGTGATCGCTAGCGACACAGCTATGTTAGCATAACATAAACAGTGAAGCTGGAGGATGAACACTAACACTTTTCCACTTATAAAAGTTAACGTTAAGGTTCCTGATAGTTAGAGACAAATGCAATCGCATGGCAGGATGCTGTAAACGGACCAAACTTCAGTCAGGAGAACAACTGAGATAATCCATCCACAATACAAGGTTAGTCATTAATATACTGCAACAACATGGGAATAGAGCAGCTGCCAGAGAATTCAATTCAATTTTATTTATATAGTGCCAAATCACAACAAAAGTCGCCTCATCAATTTGCATTAATGAATCAATGGTACAGAAGTGGAGGAAGCAAGAAGAATGAGTTTAATAAAGTTTGATTTATCTGACTGCTTTGTTTCGCTTAATGTGCCTTATAATCCCATGCACCTTATGGTCCGAAAAATACGTACTGCACACTGCAGTTTAATGTTGCAAAGCACCTCTTTTTAACTTCAGTGGATATTATACATGGTTATTCTCAGGATATGTCAGCACATTTCTACTGGAAATGCCTTTTGGTTAAACTTTCAGCAGGGAATTTGCATTTGCACCGTTACATTTTTATAAAGCTTTAATGTACATTAAAAACCAGCTTCTTGTTTAAGTGAAAATAAATGGAAGGTTGTCTTTTTGCGCTAGTAATGTTGTGGAGTTGTATTTTGTCTCGCATCAATTATATCGTCAGTTATATCGTTATCGCAAATTTTCAAATATATATCGTGATAAATATTTTTGGCCATATCGCCCTGCTCTACCTATTATATTATCATGCATTTTACAACTACATGAATGTACTATTGCTGTGATTTATTACTGTTACTGAAGGTCCGCGGCTCCGAACCGTAGTAAAGGGACCTCTGACTAATACGGCGGGTTCGTGTCGGCTCGTAGCTGAAAACTAGCTTTACTTTGTTGTCTGGGTCAACTTTGCTTGACAGAGGCAGAGAGAGGCGTTGAAAGGCTGCTCCAACGGAACTTATTGTTTCGGAGGAAAACACGAACACAGTGTACAGTCGAGTCTTAATAGCTTACTTACAACTGGGCTCGTCAGGCACTCTTCTTGGCTGCAGTGGTTATTATTATATTTACATGCTTCCAGCTCCCGTTTTTCCTCGATGACAGCTCATACTTTTCCACTCCCCGTTTTCTCCCTCCTCGCGCTCACAGACACATAACGTGTATGGCAGTCCATTCTCCCTGCAGCACGGACTACACTGCCCATGATGCTACATTTTTTAGGGCTATACCTGTAGCATTCTGCCTGTTAGCTTAGCACAACAACAACAACAACAACAAAAAGGCGCTCTCTCACCCAGGAAACATGCAGAGCGAGAGCGTCACCCTGTAACCATGGCAACCGCAAGCTGTCGCCTGGAACAACAGAACGTAGCTGTCAAACAAAACCCAAACAGTCCTGACCCGCGACAAAATGAAACAGGAAAGTACCGCAGTGTAATCCATTTATTTCAACAAAGTAACTGTATTCTGAATACCACCTTTTTAAACGGTAACTGTAACGGAATACAGTTACTTATATTTTGTATTTTAAATACGTAACGGCGGTACATGTATTCCGTTACTCCCCAACACTGATTGTAGATACATCCTATCTGAAAGATCTGTTTCTTGTGTTGTAAGCTTCCTGCTTTTATGACCCTTTTGGTGAGCAGGAGGTCACACACACACACACACACACACACACACACACACACACACACACACACACACACACACACACACACACACACACACACACATAGTGCCTTGTCTTAGAACCATTGGGGGGTTTTGCGGTGGGAGGTGCTTGTGCTGTGATGTGTATTGTAACTGTCATGTCAATAAACAGCTGCGAGGAAGCTGCTCTTTGAAGGATTTGGGCTAGAGACAGGTGATGAGCATTAAGCTCCACCGCCTGGTTCTGACCAAGGCTTCCCTCGTTAGCGAGTTAAAGAGCGGTTGAAGATGTTCTGTTTTGTCTTGTGTTCTTCATGAGGAATAAGTCTCTAAACTAGCGGGGCCTGTGGTAACACAGACCCAACACATGAGGTCTACACATCCTCATCCTTCTGCTGTGTTGCACATGCAACAATTACAGGGAGAAAATTGCTGTTGCTTTATTATTTATTCGTTATTTCTAGTCTCTTTAACATTATTATTATAGGCAATTTGTTTGAAACATTTTAGATCAAATTAGATAATATAGTCAATATATATTCCTATAGTGACATGTTTTTATTAGAGCTCCAGCAATCTATCAGCTGGCCAGTATAATTGGTTGATATTAGACATTTGGGGAAATCTCAGCATCAGCATTTATAAGACTGGATAAATGAAAATGTAAAAACTACAGAAGAAAAGGAAAAAAACATCTCAACCATGTTACGAGTGTGTACTGCGAATCTTGTCTGCTAGAAAGTAATTTTCCTGTTGACAACACACATTTGGAATACCAGAAATACAACACCAGCAGAGCTGGGCAGAGCATAAACAAGTCAATAAATCCATCAGGCTTTATTCCAGAAAGTTGATGCTGTTCATCTGGACGTAGCTTTTTCAGTCACCAGAGACACTAAAGAAATGTCACTTGGATGAGTGACGAAACGTTTCTCCCACTGAAAACGTCCAGATGCACAGAATCAACTTTTTGGGCTTTCCTTATCTGGATGATTGAGCATGCATGAAGACATCAGACTTTGTTATTACCACATTTTCACAGTCCTAATAACCAGTTTGAATTGGCAACATTTAATGTGTTGTGACTGCACGCTAAATCTGCACACTGTATCTCCACACCTGACATGAGGGTGACAAATGCAGCTGAAAAATTCAGATACATCTTGAAATGCATTAAAGGACCTGGTATGTTTTGAAATTTCCTGGTAGAGTGTTGAAGTGCATGTCTTATTTTTTGCAGTTTTAAACAAGACGTGAGGTCATATGACCACTGTTTTCTGAGTGGGAGGGGCAGCTTCCATTAGAACTGCCCTCCTGGCAAACAAGGAACAGAACAATAGCGCCTGTCTTAAAGGCCAGCAGAGACACTTCATCCACTCCAAAGGGACAAGACCAGCACATATCAGTGAGGCTTCAGCAATGTTGCATCCATCACAGTATGGAATGATTTCAGGATAGATACAAGATAATCTGGATTGTGAAAATTGGGCGGGTAAGGAAAAAGTTTAACAGCAGAATAAACCCTTTATAGCACAGCCCAATAGAGGTAATGTGACCGATCAATGTCTCATAAATTCTGTTGCTTTATTGGTTTTAGGGCACCCACTAAAACGGGTCATCCAAGTGGCAGTGGTACCAGGGTCACATTTTGTGACCATGTGAGCTTTCTGGTTCAAATAGTTTTTTCTTGTGATGTAATTATTATCATTGTTAATATTACTCATTTCAACTGTTGTAACAAAAGTATTTCCAGATATGGGATAACTTTTCTCATCATCTCAAGCCAGTTTTCATCATTGATGTTAATCAAATGTATCAACAAGATGTCTCCTTGGCTATTCTTGATTGGTTTAAAGCAGTGGTTTCCAGCATTTTGGACCAGGCCACACAGATGGACACAGGATCCTTGAAGATGGGACACAGATTGTTAATGTGTCGTGACATTTGTTTTGCTTTGGTCGGCAGTTCTAGAAAAAATTTTAAAATCAGACTGATAACTATTAAAAATATGTGTTTAAACACTATAGAGGCTGGAAAATAGGGCTGGGCAATATGGCCTAAAATCCATATCACGGTATAATTTGAAGCACATTCAGTAACGATATATATCACAATATATTCTTTTCTTCTGTATAACGTATTTTCCACACTATAAGTCGCACTTAAAATCCTTTAATTTTCTCAAAAATTGACAGTGCACCTTATGTATGAATTCTGGTTCTGCTTACTGACCTTGAACCGATTTTATGTGGTACACGGCGCTCAAAAATCTGTCAAAAAATGTTTTAGTGCGACTTTGGTTGCTACGAAGCCGCACCGCTTGATGGAGCGTTACGGCTACTGTAGTCAGGAGCCTCACTGAGTAATCTGGGTCCTAAACTCCGTCCGCTTCAGGTCCCAAAGTCAAACGAACACTGCAGCATCACTGAGAGTTAAAAACTGTCTAAATTCTTTCGTCTTTAATTAAATCATCAGCGTTGCTGATTTACCAGGTGTAACAATTAAGTTTAACATCCAGGCATCCATGAAAACAGGATTTATTAAATTTAACGGAGTTAGAATTTACCAGGAAGTTAGCTTGCTAGCTTCCACCTAAACATGACATACCATGTTCTGACTGAGAGATTTGTGAGAAAATTCAAACGTACAGCTCTGCTATCACTTCCAACATAAATGAAGACCGAAAACTAAACAGCAGTGGCGTTTGTAGGGTTACTGAAGTTGGACTACCTGGTATATAATGTTGTGCTACGTGATTGCTAGCGACACAGCTATGTTAGCATAACATAAACACAGTGAAGCTGGAGGATGAATGCTAACTTTTTTCCACTTGATAAAAGTTAACGTGAGGGTTCCTGATGGTTAGAGACAAATGCAATCGCATGGCAGGACGCTGTAAACGGACCAAACTTCAGTCAGGAGAACAACTGAGATAATCCATCCACAATACGAGGTTAGTCATTAATATACTGCAACAACATGGGAACAGAGCAGCTGCCAGAGAATTCAACATTAATGAACCAATGGTACGGAAGTGGAGGAAGCGCAGTTTTTGGCTTTCCCCATATTTCAAAAGTGCTTCATCTCTTTGCTATGACTGTCGCCCGGCATAATTTGCAGATGATAATGTTGTAGCCGCTGCGATGCTTTCGACCAAAACAGGTGCAGCTTGATGACATCATCAACATGCTCTATTGCGGTAGAGCGGTATAGTCAAAATCTCTACCGTTGGCCAAATTTAATCGTTTCTACCATATACCGTTTATACCGCCCACCCCTACTGGAAAAGTTGCTAACTATGAGACTAAAAGGTTGCTGAGGTTGCCAGGTTTGTCAGAGCTGCAGTCCTCTTTCAGATTTAAACATTAAAGGAAGTTTGCTATTCTATCTGTAAGTTTGCTAATAGCTAAAACAGAATAGATGTTAGTGAGTCTCAGGTGTGGGACTTGATTGACCAGAGGGCAGCGGCTCAAACAGGTGGTGAGTGGGGTGCAGCGGGTCACCTGTGATGGCCCTGGTTTTCCTGAGACAGGAGGATCTAGCGATGGCAGCCAATGATTTTTTTTGGGCAGTGTTAATTATCCTCTGCGCAGCCTTCCTGTTCTCAGTTGTGGCCCCTGTGTACCAAAAACCCTGGCAGTAGGAGACCAAACTAGGGGGCTGAGAGCCCTGTGGGGATCCGATGCTGAGTGACAGTGCGGGGCAGATGTGGGGGCAGAGTCAGACTGGTTGAGGCCAGTTTGTGAAGAACTTTTTGATCCAGGAGCAGGTGGTGTGCTGAGACACTATCCACTCAAATGACTATAGGCGTGAAGACTATGTATGTATGTAGTCATTGACAATGTCTATGCCAGTGTTTTGGGGGATGGGAATGATGGTGGAGGCCTTCAGACAGGTGGGGACCATGGCATGAGTCAGGGAGAGATCAAACAGCCTGGTAAGGATCCCTGCCAGTTAGTCCACGCAGGCTTTAACTACCATCCCTGGGATGCTTCGGGTTCATCGCTCTCAGTCTCCTCCTGACCTCATGTTCCTGAGGGAGAGGGTTGGTGGTGGGGAATTGGGGGGTAGGGGGTGCTGGGGAGGTGTGGTCTCAAATCGAGCAAAGAAGGTGTTGAGCTCCACTGTGAATTTGAGGCTGCTTTTGGGGGTCAGGGGGCTCCGGCCTTTGGAGTTGATGAGTGCTTGGATCCCTCTCTACACCTGGAGGGGGTTATTGTTGTAGAGGAGGCCCTATATCCTCCTCCTGCCTCCCACCTTGGCCTGTTTGGTGCCCCTCCTCTTGGCTCTTGCATTGCTGTATAGAGACCTGTCCCTCAGCCTGAAGGCTGAGTTTCAAGTTGTGATCTGAGCCTGCACTCCACTCATCATCCAAGGTTTTCGGTTAGGAACAACTGTTACTGTCACATTTTCTACACATTTCAAACACGCCTTATTTAAAGTCCACAGCAACAATATGGATGCCCTCCGGGTGCTCTCTGCTGTTTGCTGATGGAGGTGATTGCTGTTCCTGACAATAACGGGCGTCTCACAATCTCAGCTTGGGTGCTGTCGGCCCAGTCTGAAGTAGAGTCCGAGTTCAGACTGAGGCCGATGTCTGATTGTCCCTGATTGTTCTTCCTACAACGCACTGATCACTTTCATTTATCAGGAACAATTAGACATCGGCCTCAGTCTGAGATCCGATTGTCGAAATTGTGGACACAACAGGAAGTTGTCACTGAGTGTAGTGAGCATTTGATCACCTCCAAACCAGCCAGAATGATTGAATGAAGCTGAATGAATGCTCATGTGCCACAGTGATTATAATCAATCAGTTATACATCTGGATTATGGTTATGGTTGGGTTTTTGCCTTATAATATAAAGCACCTTGAGGTGACTGTTATTTGATGATTTTGCTGTATATAAATTAAACTGAATTGAAATGAGTTGAATAGATCTCATTCTCATTCATTGAAAGATTCTTTGAAACACATCACCCAGGTATTTCTTCCCACTTATCCGGGCTGGGTGACTGGGGCAGCAGAGAGGTCCACAGGGCCTCCTCCCTGTAGGACATGCCTGAAACCGCCCAGGAGGATCTTGTCAGATGTCAGAACCACCTCAACTCACTGCTTTTGATGTTCAAGAGTAGCAGCTCTATTCTGCGACACTCTCAAATGACTGAATGTGCACACATTAATGGAAATACAATATACGCTACTTTTCAAAAGTTTGAGAACAGCCCAGTTTTTCCAGTTATTTATTGCAGTTCAAGTCATTCAAGTCCAATGAACATCTTGAAATGGTACAAAGGGAACTGTGAGAGTTTTAAAACAAAGGTAAGGTTACCCAAGGGTGGGATCTAAAACCTGCAGGGCACCGGCCCTCGAGGCCTGGAGTTCGACACCCCTTAACAATTTAAAATCTGCTCTGCAGCAATGAAGGTTGATTAAGCCTTGAAAGATGGTGCTACTAATTCCTACAGGTGTTCCAACTTTTCTAGATTACTTCCAGCCCCCTCTGTCTGCATAAAAGCAGTGTTGAACACACTGTGGTACCAGACCCTCGTGAGCATCAGTTGAACAGTATTGTACTGCAGAAAGTAGAGTGTTGCTACAGAAATGGCAAGAAACAGACAATTAACAGTGGAAGAGAGACAGACCATCATAACCCTTATAAATGTAGGTCTGTCCTACAGAGAACCTGCAAAGAAAGTCAAGGTGTCAGTGAGTACAGTTTCCTTCACCATCAAAGGCTCCCTGAACCAGAACCGCTACCACAGCATTCATGCAGCACCATGCAGGATCCTCTGGTATGCACCTAGTTGGTCAGGGCTTCATCCTACAGCAGGATAAAGACCCCAAACAGTCCAAGCTGTGCCAGAACCACCTCAGGAACAAAGAACAAGATGGTGAGCTTGGAAACATGGAGGTCCAGCACAGTCTGTTTGCTTAGCCTGGCAGGGCGAAGGACACTGTCTGAACTATGGACACGCACACACTTACACTGATAAGCACTCACACATCCCCCCTCCCCTTCCAATGCCTTCGATGCTTGTTGCCTCCTGGGAACACGAGGCGGGTCTGGGCCCGCGCTGGAGAGTCGGCGCAGTGGCAGGATGGCTGCTGTGTTGCCTGGGATTACTCCTTATCCCCTACCCACCCCTGTTGCTGGTCACGTGCTCCATAATGTTGTACTGTGGACATTTATGTGCTTTTCTGTGCAGAGGAGTTTTTTTGTTTCCTGTTCTCATGCTGTCCTCCTGTAGCCCAGCATGAGTAGAGGTCTCTTTTTTTCCTCTTGTACTTTCCCATTGTAGTGTACATTTCACTGTTTTTTTCTGTAATGCAACCATTCTCTGACTTGTATCCCCATGTGATGTCTGTGTTGTATGTGTAAGGTTGGGGGGCGGGTTCATTCCACTGCTGGGTAACCTGCCACTGCATGTGGCGAATAAAATTTGAACTTGAACTGAACTTGAACTAAACTGCATAATTTTCAATAAAAACTGGAAAAATTGGGGTTTTCTAAAACTTTTGACCGGTAGTGTATAGGGCAGTGAAAGTTTGTACAATTCTAATTAGCTTGAAAATTGATATTTGGTACGACCACCTTTATTCTTCAACCTCACCTGAACTCTGTTAGGTGAGCTTTCTTGTAATTTCTTTAAGTAGTCTCCAGGAATAGTTTTCTGGGCTTATTGAAGTTCTTTAAATGTTGGCTGCCTTTTGTTCTCTCTGTCAAGACGATCCCACACTGCTTCAGCAATGTTCATCATATTGTGTACCATGCATTATGAAACATTATTCTTTGAACCATAACATACTAAACCCCTCCTAATTCAACAAAGAAATTTCTCAAGCGATTCACTATGTGTCTTATTACTCTCGCTACCTGGTCATCGTCTTAGCACGATTGAGGTGGCTGAACAAACACTCACTGTTTCTGTGCATGCAGTCTATCTTGTATTGCATCAGTCTGGATGCAGTGAAAAGCTGCTATGATGTAACTGACAGTAATAACTCCAGACTGGTAGAGGAGTGAGTGAAGGAGATGCTAAAAAAGAAAAGAGAAACATGGAGATTGAGGGGTTAGTTACGGAAAGAAAAAGTAACAGTAAGCAACAAAGTAGAACAAAGAAGAAAAATCAATAAAAAAAAAAAACTGCAAAGAAAATCCCATGAGGATTGACATAGAATCACTTTTCACTCCAGGGTATATTTTTGTAACCCAAAAAGAATAAACAGATTTTCCTGTGCTGTTTACCAGTCCATAAACTTAAACTGATGATGATGTTGGTTATTTACAATGGGTAAAGTAATACTCATGGTGTTTAATACTCATGGAGTTTACTCATAGCAGCCATGTGACACCAGATTGGCTGTGTGCGGTTTTGTCAGGGTAGAGAGCCGTTAGCGTATCATCCTGCAAACCTTGAGTGTAGATCTGTAGAAGACTGCATTCGATTCCTAAGGGCTGACAGGGACGCCTACTTCACTGCCTTTCTCTAAAACCATGGTTTTAGAGAAAGGCAGTGACTTTGCTTCCACTGTCAGAGGCCATAAGAAGATGATTTATAATCTTCGCTGCTGATTCTGTACTGTGATAAGTTCTGAAACCCAACTTAAACCCTTAAAATAAACATTTCCTCTACAGAAGATTAGTTAGCTGTTTTACAACTACTCTTTCAAGAACATTTGGGTTAAAAGGAACTTTGTAGATTGGCGTATAATTAGTTCAGACAGCTGGATCAAGCTGTTTAATTATTCCCACTAGGGGTGGGCGATATAAATGATATACAATAGAAACGATATAAATTTGGCCAACGATAGAGATTTTGACTATCACCAGACCCTCGTCTATCACGATAGCGCATGTTGATGATGTCATCAAGCTGCCCCTGTTTTGGTCGAAAGCATCGCAGCGGCTACAACATTATCATCTGCAAATTGTGGCGGGCGACAGTCACAGCAAAGAGATGAAGCACTTTTGAAATATGGGGAAAGCCAAAAACTGCGCTTCCTCCACTTCCGTAACATTGATTCATTAATGTTGAATTCTCTGGCAGCTGCTCTGTTGCCATGTTGTTGCAGTATATGAATGACTAACCTCGTATTGTGGATGAATGATCTCAGTTGTTCTCCTGACTGAAGTTTGGCCCGTATACAGCATCCTGCTATGCGATTGCATTTGTCCCTGACCACCAGAATCCGTCACGTTAACTTTTATCGAGTGGAAAAAAAGTTGGCATTCATCCTCCAGCTTCACTGTGCTAATGTTATGCTAACATAGCTGTGTCGCTAGCAATCACGTAGCACAATATTATATACCAGGTAGTCCAACTTCAGTAACCCTACAAACATCACTGCTGTTTAGTTTTCTGTCTTCATTTATGTTGGAAGTGATAGCAGAGCTGTACGTTTGAATTTTCTCACAAATCTCTCAGTCAGAACATGCTATATCATGTTTAGGTGGAAGCTAGCGAGCTAACTTCCTGCTAACTTCTAACTCCGTTAAATTTAATAAATCCTGTTTTCATGGATGCCTGGATGTTAAACTTAATTGTTACACCTGGTAAAGCAGCAACGCTGATGATTTTATTAAAGATGAAAGAATTTAGACCGTTTTTAACTCTCTGTGTTCTTTGACTTTGGGAGCTGAAGCTGACGGAGATTTGGACCCAGATTACTCAGCGAGGCTCCTCACTACGGCAGCCGTAATGCTCTGACAATCCATCAAGCAGTGCGGCTTACCAAAGTTGTACTAAAACATTTTTTTAACAGATTTTTGAGCGCCAAAATCGGTTCGAGGTCAGTAAGCACAACCAGAATTCATACATAAGGCACCCACTCGATTTTTGAGAAAATTAAAGGATTTTAAGTGTGCCTTATAGTGTAGAAAATACGTTATACAGAAGAAAAGAATATATCGCGATATATATCGTTACCGCACGTGCTTCAAATTATACCGCGATATGGATATGAATTCCCACCTTAAAGGCATGTGGTGCCAGTTTGATCATATTTAAGATTGAAGCATTTATTAATTGTAGGTCTTCTTTGAGCAGTTTTCTGAGACTTCATGTTGATGGGTTTTTTTAGGAAGTGATTACTGAAATTAACTATAGAGTCTCTGTAAAGATCAGTAGTACTGGATGCCGCTGTATATAATGATACGTCTGTGAGATGGATGTATAATTTTTTTCTCAAATGGTTAAAATTTGTAAAGAAATTCATGAAGTCATTGCTATTTAAGGTTAAAGGAGTGCCTGGCACAACAGAGTTCTTCCTCTTTGTCAGACTGGCTCCATCACTGAAAAGAAACCTGCGGCTGTTATTATTTTCTTTAATCAGTGATGAATAGTAAGATGTCCTAGCTTTACAATTTACAATAAACGTTTTTCTGGGCTAAATGAAGATCTAAATTAGTGAGATGCCATTTCCTCTCCAGGGTACAAGTTATCTGCTTTAAGGTGGACTTTTTAGAGTCATACCAGGAAGTCGAGTGCTTTTGATTTAACACTTTGCTTTTTAATGGAGCCACAGTACCCAAAGCCGTACCCAGTGAGGATGTTTTGGCACATGGGACTGAAGAGCATAACAGTGAAGAAATGTTATCCTTAAACTTAGTTACAGCACTTTCAGAGAAATATACCGTAATGAACCAGATTCATCCGGATTCATTCATGTGGTTCATTACCAGAAGATTTTCATGGGCACAATCCACATACTCGACACACAAATGCCTTTCCTCACAAATGTGGCACCATTTAATTCGAAATAAATGGGGTTTGCAACCTTTTGTGCTTAGTAAAGACATGAGGGGTGGCTTAAGACTTGGATGCTATTGTTTGCTATGACTGGAAACACTGAAAGTGTAAAATACCACTAACCTGTTCTGGGTTAGCAGGTAGTAATATTGCTTTAGTCAGAAATACTGGCTGATGTTGAAAAAGGGGGTAAAGGTACATACCTTTGATATTGATATTGCAAAATGAAACCTTTGCTGTCCTCACTGACGTTGAAGTTATTTCAAATCTTCACTCTGGAACTAATCTTTAGAGCTTTTAGTGTACACGTGTGGGCCAAACAATAACATTTCTGTGGCAAGGGAATTTTTGCTTTTAAACATAGTACGATTAATAAAAATCCTGGATTGTATGTTTGTTTTTTAGTTAATTATGTTAGGGGGCGGGTTTAAATGAGGTCTTTGTAAAGAGCCAGTGGACTTACTGCTTCATGTCTCTGTCTTTGGTCAGGTGTACCTACACCAACGGAGGAGGTTTTGCGCCATACTCTGAACATGCTGGTCCGTGAGCGGAAGATCTACCCGACACCTGATGGATATTTTATCGTAACTCCTCAAACCTATTTCATTACTCCAAGCCTAATCCGAACTAGCTCCAAGTGGTATCACTTGGAAGAGCGTTCTGCTGACCGACACCAACATCAGAACCAGCAGCAGCATCAGCAGACACAGTGCACCTCCCCTCTCTCTGGCACCATAACCCCTTCCACCTCCGGGGGTGTGCGAGAGCGAACACACCCAAAGTCCAACCAGAATCACAGCGGGGGAGGTGGGGATTCTTTTTACAACAACAGTTATCGTGGAGACGACCCCCCTAGCCACCACACCACCCTGCAGCGGCGATCCCCCAAAGACCACCGGGAGGCATACTCGGTACCTCACTCCCCACAAACACCCCCTCAGCAAGCAGGAGGGAACACTGAAAAGAGCCGCAGTTCACTCGGGTTCCCATTCAAGACGGATACACTAAACAAGCACCGAGGTGGGGGCGCAGCAGGAGGAGGGGTAGCAGGAACTGCAGACATAGAGAAACAAGCTGGAGCTAGTGCTACGGGAAGTCGAAAGTTTGGTTTGAAGTTGTTTCGCTTGAGTTTTAAGAAAGATAAGGCCAAGCAGCTTGCAACCTTCTCTGCACAGTTCCCCCCCGAGGAATGGCCGCTACGGGATGAGGACGTACCCAGCCAGCTGCCACGCCATGTAGAGATGGAGATCATCCGTAGAATCAATCCTGACCTCACAGTGGAGAATCTTGCTCGACACACAGCAGTCATGAAGCGTCTTGAAGAAGAGCGTGCTCAGAGGAGCAAAGCATCGTCGGCCAATCACAGCTCCAGAAGTAGAAGAAGTGGGGGTAGACACAGAAAGCAGTCCCAGACCAAACTTAGCCGCTCGCATAGTAAGACAAGGACTACTCGCTGTGAGCCAAGTGACAGTTCCCATTTAGAGTTGGCCGAAAGGGACTATAGAGGTTACTCATGCTCACTGGCTCGGTCACCAAGGGAACAGGCAGTGGCCATGGAGCGGCAAAGGGCCCGACTCCACCTGGCACACAGCAACCCTAACATTCTTGACTCCTCACACCTGCCCGTTACTCCAGAGTGGGATGTGTCCGGAGAGCTTGCCAAGCGACGCACAGAAATGCCTTTCCCTGAGCCAAGTCACGGCAAATCAGCCCACCATTCTAAGGTCCACCGCTCGCACTCCCACACCCAGGAGAGGAAATCCAGAAATGAACGCAGCGACAAGGCCAAGGAACGTTCCCGATCAATGGACAACTCTAAAGGTCCGCTTGGAGCTGGACTGATTGGACCACCCGATTATTATGATGACCGGAGCCGTTACTATACTGATGATGGCACCCTGCGAGCTAATCAGAACTCTTCTCACTACTCTCGTGCCACACCCACTTCAACTAAGGTGCCTGGGGATTCCCTGAGATTGGATGGGAGCAGGAACTTGGAGAAGAGTAAGAGCAGGGATAGTCTCCCAGCATATTCACCAAAACCACTGCCTAACTCTGCCTCTCCTGATGATTACTTCCAATGCCCTGGATCCTCTGAGGCTATTCTCACATCAACAGCTCCTCTGGGAACTCTGGGCAAAAACAGCCATGATGGATTAAAACCAGGTAGTATTGACAGGCAGACTGATAGACAGACATCCCATCCACCAGAAAATAGGGAGGACTTAACAAAGGTGGGACCTAAGGGCAGCAGCTTGCCACCAATACCCCTCTCTATCCCTGACCTCCCTCTTTCTAATGGACGACCTGCCCACAGCACCTCTTCTAATCAGGAGAAACGAAAGGAGATCTTTAGTAAAGATACGCTCTTCAAACCTCCGCCTAGCCTGCCTTTGCCAGGTTACAGCTCTCTGAGAAAACCCACAGCCCTTGCCTCATCAAATCTGTCATCATCCTGCGATGCTCTTGATTCCCAAGAAGCCTTCGATGCTCCTAAGCCTCTGTTGGCAACATCATCTGCTCCATCACAAGGGACTGAACCCACATCCAGTGCTGCAGATGCAAACTTTGACTACTACAATGTTTCAGATGATGATGAACTTGAAGACGGAGGCGCGAAAAGTCAAGGAGAGGATGAGAAGCCTGGAGGAAGCATTGCTGTCATGGGAGGAGGTGGAGCAGGAACCATGCAATGGCTGCTGGAAAGAGAGAAAGAGAGGGATCTGCAGAGGAGGTTTGAAAGAACGCTTGCCTTCCCAGGTGTCAAAGAGAACCTTCCGGAGCCCAGTCAGAACCAGCAGTCAGCTCATTCTGCTCGGCTGGACAGTATGGACTCCAGCTCGGTCACTGTTGACAGTGGATTCAATTCCCCACGGTGAGAATATTTAAACTGTACACACTACAGCCATAAACACCAACACTGTACATGGGGGGTGGATGCACTTCAGAATAATAAAACCCCAGATTAAGCCTTTGTTCGTCAGTCTATATACTTTATAATTTAGTATCTAAATGAGACATTTTACATTTATCAAGTGTAGATAAATGATATCAGTGATATTTAATCTCAAATTACCACGTTCCTGACTTCCATAAGTGGAGGAAAATGTATGGATAGTTTGCAGCAACCTTCTTCATGAACCCAGTGCTCCACCTAAGCTGTCAGATGCAGAGGTCACACACATGATCCGGGCACGTTCCCAAACAGTTCCTAACAGAAAATCTTATTCTTGTATTCTAAACGTGATTATTCCCCTTTAGTAGGGCTGGTCGATATAACGATGTATATCTGATGACGATATAAAAACGTCTATCGTTTCATTTTACGCAATCGTTTGTTTCGTGGTGTCGCAAAATAAACTGTTTACGGCAATATTTTTTCATGGTTTTGATGGTCACTGTAGTGGCTATATTAGTTTATTAAAGTTCTCTCTTTCTCTTATATTTAATATAACCACTTTACGGACGGACAAGCGCCCGTTTTTATGCATTGTGGTTAGCAACAGCGACGGTAACACCATCACATGTCCGCTTGTTTATGTTCCACATAAACCTTTCACAATAAAGCTCAAGATCCTGTTGAGACTTTTCAAAATAAACTGAATCACGTGAAAGAGCAGATTATTTACGGATGAGAATTAAAAAAGAGCCGCCAGGTGCTAAAAAATAAACCTTAGACTCAAACGTTAGAACAGGCTTTTCCCCGCAGCACGCCGTGTAATAAATACTCACAAAGAAAACGGCGCCGTTACAACTTATGTCTAAAAATGTTTCGTTTCATGCATCGGCTAAAACACTCGACTCCAGCTACATGACGCGCAGCAGGAAACACTTCACACAAGTCGAGCTGCCCGAGATTCACAGAATTTACAGAAAATGTTACATTTTTGTGATTTATATCGTTATCGGACGATAGATGTCTTATATCAGGATATGAGATTTTGGTCATATCGCACAGCCCTACCCTTTAATTCCCTCTAACTGATCTGAATTGACCTTGAGACACATATGTAAAAGCTGCTCTTATACTGCATTTATAAATTGCATTGTTATTAGATCATCCGGAGTGTGACTCCACAGTGTAGTGGATACCTGCTGGGGATGGATATTCCTTTTGGTTTGTGTTATGGAGGTCATCCAGTGAAAGTCTGACAAATCAAAGGTACAGACCTACTGTGTGTTTGACCTGCTGAGGTATCTAATAAAGTCAGTATGAAATGAATGTCTGACTATAACAGTGTATAAGACATTTTGACACCAGGCTGAATGATGTATATCACAGATCTCAGATCTGCACGGTCACGTGTGGTGCTGAGCTGTGGGACTGCTCGTGTGCATTATGGACTCATTTCTCACTGTGTTAAACATCCACTACTAATCCACTGGCTCACTTTAAAAACTATCTTGATTGCCTGCATGCATCTTCTGTTATGGTCCCCCCATGGCACTGAAAGAGAAGTTCCTACAAATAAATATGTAATGAGGTCAACTGCAAAAAATAGCTACGTCCAAGGGCCAGATTTACTAACGCTCTGCACCACAGCAAAACACGCTTTTCACGTTAAAAAGCTTCTGTCAGGGTTTCATGAAGAGGGCCAGTAGTTGTTTGGAACTGAAAGGTGTGGATGCAGTTATTGTGTTGGCTGGCCTCAAGGCACTTCATTTATTTTTAGGAGTTTCCCTTCAGAGAATATTTAAATCAATCATAAAAATGTGATTTGTGTAAGTTTGGGACATTTTCATTGTTTCATTGAAACCAAGTCGTGCTCGACTTTAATGAAAAGCTTAAGAGCTGTACAGAGATACATCATTAACATGTTCTTTTATCAACACACACACACACAGACGCACACACACACAGACAGGTCAGCTGTTACACACAGATTTCTGATGTTTAAGGTGGAACAGTTTGTAACGGTGCTCCTGAGTTTCAGTGCCAAAGACCTCACATAGTTACCAAACACTTCTAACAGGCGAGTCCAGTTTTATAGTGAAGTGACTTGTTTTCCTTAACTGCAACAGTACAGAGTGTAAAACCTCTGCTTACAGTGTATTCGTTTTGTTAGCACAGTTACTCCTTCACACTCTAATGTTTGACACTCACAAGCTGCCCTTGGAGTAAACTGACTACATATTTGTACATGAACCAGTGCACTGTTAGGTCACCAAAGATTTCTTTCTCCCTCTTCAGCTTTTGTAAATGCATCATCATGCTAATTTAACTGCGAGCTTACAGCCACAAAGCTGGCACCTCAGCTCTTTGCTAAACCCTGACAGCAGCTTTTTGATACTGCATGCTGATGATACTCACAATGACAGCTTTGACCACTCAGACTTTATTAAGTAAAGAAAGGTTGATGTGATAACTGCATTTCATAGGACCGAGGGTTTGATCCTACAGTTACATTATCACTGCTCTTATGGTGGCAAATCTCCATGCATTAGTCAACACGATTGACTGTGATACTGTATGAACTGCTTAAAAAGTCATTGAGAGGTGTGAAGTACTGAAGTACTTCTTAATTGTACTTAAGTACAGTTTTCTGGTATCTGTACTTTAGCGGAGTATTTATTTCTCTGACAGCTTTGTACATGAACTCCTTACATTTTGATTTAAGAGGGGAGTTGTGCTTCCTGTCAGTGCACTGCTTCAAACATTAAAACCATTAGAGTCTAAACAGTAACACATGAGAGTCGATCCAAATGATGTATCTGCCACCATGGGGCTATTGCACACACAGAGACGAGAGAGACAAAACTATGTCATTTATGCATCATTTATTACAAGTTAAAAGTGGGCCAGTGGTTTATCGTTTGGTCTTGTCAACACTGGAATTAGTGCGGATGTCCAGAAGCTGTGGTCACGATACTTCAGCATCTAGCTAGCCCGACAGACGAGGAGCGCTCAAAGATGGAGTTCTGATTTTTAACTTGCAGGTAATTTAAATGCAACGTTTTTATCAGATCAACAAATATCAGCAAGCATACAAACTGTGTGCAGCTTGTTGCTAGTAAAAAGTACAGCTGCTAGATTCCCCAATGAGACAAAAGAACGAGAGCCAACTCAGAGATGGAGAAAGATAAGAAAGACAGGACACGTGCAAGGCTGATAACGCTTAGTTTCATTTACCATCTGGTATTAAGACAGCCCGTGAAACATCTGCTTACATCTAGTTGTGTAAATCCACAAAGAGCACGTCGGAGCAGCACCACAGGTCAGCTGACCACAGCCTGTAATATTGACTGGAGCTCACAACAGCAATGACTCATTTTCCTGTTTAGGTGTGGAGGCCCTGTCTGCAACGTAGCAACAGACAATAGATTTAAAAAGAAAAGAAATCGTTCTTTCTCTGTGCTCACGTGCTACATATGTGTCAGTACATTCTTACTAGAAAATAAAGTTTGTTTTGACCATAATTACCTCATAGGATGGAATTCAAGACAGAAGGTGATTTATAGGAATTTAATATTTCTTTCATTTCTTAATAACTGCACAACAATTGTTGCCTTCTCACTGAGCTTCTTGTTGATGGTCTGGTCCGTGTGCACCTGGTAGAGCATCAATCACTGTGGACACTAGTGAGCGTAGCATGCTTCCTCATGTTGGCTAAACATATTTAAGTCTTATTTTATTCTTTTTTAAGTGAAATTGCAAACATTTTATAGGAGGAAGCTGAACACAAGGATTTAGCCTCCATTAGAAAAACAAAATGCTTCCAGCCTCTGAGGAGGGGGTCAGTTTTTTCTGAGCCCATTCAAGTTGAAGGAGCCAACCGTGCCATCCTACTCTGGATCACTGCAAACACAAAGGTTTAGTGAGTCTCCTTTGCCCATCCCAGCCAGCCTGTGGGAGCCTCTACAAATCATCCTTCAGATCATTCAGGTTGCACAACAAGTCTTACATTCTGATACTTTGTGTTTGTGCGATATTTATATTTGAGCTCTTTGTATTTTTCACACGGGGCCATGTAGGACTCAATTTTTCCCCTTAATGATAAAAACCTTTATTTAGAAACTGCATTTTGTGTTAACTTGTTATCTTTCTCTAATGTTTAAATTTAAGTTTAAGAAACATTTAAGAAATATTTAAATGTGAAAAACATACAAAAAATAGGAAAGAGGGCAATACCTTTGTAAATGTAACTCTGTGATGTGTTATTTCAGTTAGTTTAGTCAGATACTGTCTGTACTGTGTCGGCTGTCACCACAGGATTCTGATTCTGAGTGAAATGAAGTAATGCAAATAAAGACAAAAGTTGGTCACAATAATAAATATAATAGTAATAATAACAATAATAAAATTAGACGAGATTTGAGGTAGCTATACAGTGTTATATCAGTTTAGCAGTGATAAATAACAATGACAATAACAGCTACTATAAATATACCAATCAAAAGTTTTTCCAGTTTTTTATTGAAAATTATACAGTTTAATGTCTCATTGCACTCTGAAGTGGAAGCATAGGACAAATAAGAAGTTAGAGTGAAAAAACTATCGAAATCAGTTTATAGACCAAATATATTCTGGCTCATCAAAGTCGCCCCCTGTGATATAACAGCTGAACACAGCCGTGGCTTCTTTCTACAACAGAAATCAAATCTTCTCCCACATCTGGAGCAGACGTTCCCATGAATGTGGACCTTGTAGCTGCTTTGCTTTCACTCTTCTGTCCAGTTCAAACCAGCTCGATGGGTTTAAGTCTGGAGACTGTGCTGGACCTCCATGTTGCCAAGCTCACCATCTTGTTCTTTGTTCCTGAGGTGGTTCTGCCACAGCTTGGACTGTGTGGGGTCTTTATCCTGCTGTAGGATGAAGCCCTGACCAACTCGGTGCATGTAGGAAGTAACAGCAGCAGCTTTCAAGGCTGATCAGCCTCCGTCGCTGCAGAACAGATTTAAAATGATTAACCATGTTGTCCCTGAAAAAGGCCTTTTTGTATAATTGTGAAATGTACATTATTTTACAGTTTTGGTGACCTTACCTTTGTTTGAACCTCTGGCAGTTCAACACTCACCTTTGTACCATTTCAAGCTGTTCACTGGACTTGAACGACTGCAACAAATTAACTGGAAAAACTGGGCTGTTCTCAAACTTTTAACTAGTAGTTTATATACACAAACACATGTGTATGTATATATATGTACACACACACAGACACACACACACACTAATGTCAGCTTGAAGAACCTTCTCTTATGGTTGTGTTATTTCTAATTGTGTCTCTGTCACTCTGCAGAACGAGAGAGAGCTTAGCATCTAACACCTCTTCAATAGTGGAGAGTAACCGACGGCAGAATCTGGCCTTGAGCCCAGGCCACCTCAACATCACCACTGGAAACGGTCCACCTTTCTCCTTCCGTGCCATTCCAGAACCTGCTGGCACCCAACCAGAAAAACTCCAGAAGCCCAGTGCCTGCCTTGCGTCAATCACCAGCGTCTAGGGTCAGAACTAAGGGCTGGGCAGAACACAGAGCCAGTGGACTGGTCAGAAAATCAGTCTGCATGGACTGTTACAGTGAAAGCTGACAGACTGACTGGCAGTGCAGCTGTGACAGGTCCTTTGTGATTATACCTGCTAACACACATATGGATGGACACAGACAGGAAGTTAGATCCCCAGGAAGCAGCTCGTTCACACAGAACTACACACACCAGGATATTGCACACTGTCATTCTCTAGCCTCTAGTTTACACACTACAGCTTTTGTGTTTTTCATACGTGTGGGTTCGAGTGATTGACTGAGCGAGTGACTGCATGCTTGGATAATCTGTAATCTCAGGTTATGTTATTTTCACGCCCATTCAGCTGCTTAAGATTACTTAACCCCCTCTTGTGGTGTCAACTGGTATTACACCCTGAGAAGCATCAGTCCTCCTGACCTATAAGGGGTTCCCAGAGTTTCACTAACCAATTCTTACTCATTACTTGTCTCTGTTTGCCCTCAAATAACATTTGCCAATGGCAACACCCTTTAAGGTGCAGTGCCACAGAAAATGGCAATAAAAACCTTTATCATCACTCCAAAACATAACAACATGTGAAGTGGTTATAAAGGACAGTTGTTTTGTTTTATACGAGAACATTTCTGTAGAATGTATGGAAGCATTTCTTATGTCTATGGTGCCCATCTGAACTCCCCGACACTGTTGGCGGTTTCTGTGCAGGCAGCAGTTAAACATGGACGGCTGCAGGTCCAGAGATGAGATTGATGATTACAGACTGTTTAGACTTTTGTTCTTTTTGTTACCCTTCATGTCCATTGGCTACAGTCCATCCAAAAACTGTCTTATTAGTCCAGTGGGCATGGAGTCCCTTGTCCAGTCTCATAGAGGAAAAAACCCCAATATCAGTGATCAGATTTACATTATAAATCTATGCATTACAATACTCTACACCGACAACTACATTTGTGTAGAATATTATGTGTGTAGGTAACATGAAATATTTCTTGGTATCCTGAGTCGCTTTTCTTGCTGAGATTCATTTCATTCAGTTTCTGGACGTATTTATTAGATGAGTTTTAGACGCTGTTGAGGCTCTACAGGCGTTATTACGGCTTATTTCACTGCTCGTCTTTCCTCCTATAATACAGATATCGTCATTCTAGTCACAGTAACCACCACCAACAATCTGGAGACTATAAGCAGCGCGTTGTTGGAAATACTACCTCGACAAGACAACACAATAAAGGAAAAAAACTCTGAACAAGTGAATCAAACAACAACATTTAGACTCCTCGATGTGAAACAGCTTTATTCAGTGGACATGAGGGGTCAACGTTTACTTGTTTACTAAAATAACCGCCCACGTTCCAGAGACAGGAAGTGCATGAGAGTTCACGTTATAAATCCTTGTGTGAGAACAGCAAAGTCTGTGCTACATGTTAATGTGCCATGTACAACGTTGCAGTTGCACTTGTAGTGACTTAGAGTCCAACACAGAATGCAAGCTCTAACAAACAAAGCATCCAGTCTGGTATACACACACAGAGAAAAAGACAGGGATTTGACATTTTTAGTATTTTTGCACAGCTTTTTCGCCGATTTATATTTTTATCAAGTTTATAAATACTTCAGTTTGTCTTCAAACGGCTTGAATCAAAACCTTGAGCTCTTCACTCCTGGTGCTAAGATGTATTGTGGTCAGTGAGACTATAATTAAAAATGAAGACAATATGGTGAGATTATAGTATCATACGGCTGCTGTACTTGCATATCTCTGGCACTGACCATTCTCCCGTTTACTGGCCAGCAGCACAGAGTCCAGACTGACTGGCAGGTGGAGCACCTGACTACGTCACAGTGATATGTGAACTAAAAGCTACATTTGAAAATTGTTATAAATCATGCTTGAAATTGGGTTCCAGAACCTCTGTAGTGTTTTAGCAGTGATTTCCTCTCATCCCTTTTTCTGTTTCGCTGTTGCCATCCGGTAAGTTTCTCTCTACTTATACCAACTACCTCCATAGAAGCGAAAAGACAGTCTGAAACATCACTGTCATTAGCCTCTAGCCTGCGAATGTCTTACAAACACATGTATTCAGTGCTCTCCAAGAGTAGGTTAACGGTACAGTGATATTTCAACCTACCGTCTGTGTATATACGGCATATTCAACTGACACATGAACAGTGTGGAGTAAAAGCTGCTCGTGTTGGATTCCAATTGACTTTTAGAGGGCACCATAAATATACTATCACACTACATATCAAAGTGTCGACGTCACTGTTCTTTTCCTTTACTCCATCCAGTGCTGGCTTTCAGAAAAGTTCTCATTAAAAAACAATTTCACATCTACATTTCACTTGTTGTGTAACTGACATCATTAGTTGGTCTTTGCATT
Source organism: Simochromis diagramma (assembly GCF_900408965.1). Lineage (NCBI taxonomy): Eukaryota > Metazoa > Chordata > Actinopteri > Cichliformes > Cichlidae > Simochromis > Simochromis diagramma. Next base: position 1,240,940 of record NW_024387398.1, read on the forward strand.
TTCCCCTGTATTGTTCTACATCGGGTCCCCTGCAGTTCTTGGGTTGTATCCCTCAGGGATGTTCTGTTCTCTGGAACAGAGTGTTCAATGTTAAGTATTCTAGAATTGTAGCCCTTAGTCAATCATGCCTGAAGGTTTCTACCACTTTTACCAGTTTTAGTCACCTTTTGTCAGTATTCAACAAATCTGCGAAACATCCTTTATCTCTGTAATAAGGTTCTCGTCTCTGCTCTTTCCCTAGAGTAGGTAGTTTTTCTTACTACCTTTACACTAGGATTTTAGTCCCAATTATACTTTTACACATAGGTTGTTTGTGCCATTTGTACCCACGTTGTAAGACTATAGAAAGATGAGAATAAGTCCCGATATCACTGCTTCACCTTCACCACTGAGAGTGAGTCCTGTCCCTGCAGATACAGGATTTTCAGTCTGTATTTTCAAACAAACCTTAGGCTTACTGTTACAGCTAGGTTGAAGGCTCAATAGTAGAAATGAATCTCTGCATCTCTTTTACCACGTTTGAAGGTTTTTAGCTCTTGTTCCACAGCAGTGGGGTCCTTCTTTGTTCCACCAGTGAAATGGGGCTTTGTGTGCCTGCTGGAACACGTGTCTCTCATCTCTAATGTTTGCACTGCTCCCTACCCCGAGCCTCCACATTGTCGCCTGGCCCAGTGGCCTTACATCAACCCTTCTCCAGCACAATCCCTGTTTCTACAGTGACAGTCCATGAAATGTCTTCCCTCAACATTAGCGGTTGTTTTTAAGACTGGAGATTCTCAACAATAACAATGTTTCTAATGGTGACAATATGTCATACCTGTAAATTATGTTCATCTGTTATAACTAGTCAAAACAATTTAAATAATAAAAAGGAGGGATTTTTTAAAAATGTCTATAATATCCAAAAGTCCCTTTGATGTGTCGTACTGGTGTTACTGTTGTTGTAGTGTATGTAATGCCTAATGGGGATTGTGTTACTTTTTATGATAATAAAATAACAATGTTTGGTTACATCGCTGTCTTTTCATTCATTACTGCAGCCTTCTTTAAAGCGATGCTGCCAGACCTGCAGCATAAGAAGGGCTCATGCAGATGAAACGGCTGCATGTGTGTGATCTGCCACTCGAGTGATTTTACTGCTTGATACATTTTAAAAACATTTCTTTTGATATTCAGTGTGGATGAAACAAATACAGGGAGTGCAGAATTATTAGGCGAATGAGTATTTTGTCCACATCATCCTCTTCATGCATGTTGTCTTACTCCAAGCTGTATAGGCTCGAAAGCCTACTACCAATTAAGCATATTAGGTGATGTGCATCTCTGTAATGAGAAGGGGTGTGGTCTAATGACATCAACACCCTATATCAGGTGTGCATAATTATTAGGCAACGTCCTTTCCTTTGGCAAAATGGGTCAAAAGAAGGACTTGACAGGCTCAGAAAAGTCAAAAATAGTGAGATATCTTGCAGAGGGATGCAGCAGTCTCAAAATTGCAAAGCTTCTGAAGCGTGATCATCGAACAATCAAGCGTTTCATTCAAAATAGTCAACAGGGTGGCAAGAAGCGTGTGGAAAAACCAAGGCGCAAAATAACTGCCCATGAACTGAGAAAAGTCAAGCGTGCAGCTGCCAAGATGCCACTTGCCACCAGTTTGGCCATATTTCAGAGCTGCAACATCACTGGAGTGCCCAAAAGCACAAGGTGTGCAATACTCAGAGACATGGCCAAGGTAAGAAAGGCTGAAAGACGACCACCACTGAACAAGACACACAAGCTGAAACGTCAAGACTGGGCCAAGAAATATCTCAAGACTGGTTTTTCTAAGGTTTTATGGACTGATGAAATGAGAGTGAGTCTTGATGGGCCAGATGGATGGGCCCGTGGCTGGATTGGTAAAGGGCAGAGAGCTCCAGTCCGACTCAGACGCCAGCAAGGTGGAGGTGGAGTACTGGTTTGGGCTGGTATCATCAAAGATGAGCTTGTGGGGCCTTTTCGGGTTGAGGATGGAGTCAAGCTCAACTCCCAGTCCTACTGCCAGTTTCTGGAAGACACCTTCTTCAAGCAGTGGTACAGGAAGAAGTCTGCATCCTTCAAGAAAAACATGATTTTCATGCAGGACAATGCTCCATCACACGCGTCCAAGTACTCCACAGCGTGGCTGGCAAGAAAGGGTATAAAAGAAGAAAAACTAATGACATGGCCTCCTTGTTCACCTGATCTGAACCCCATTGAGAACCTGTGGTCCATCATCAAATGTGAGATTTACAAGGAGGGAAAACAGTACACCTCTCTGAACAGTGTCTGGGAGGCTGTGGTTGCTGCTGCACGCAATGTTGATGGTGAACAGATCAAAACACTGACAGAATCCATGGATGGCAGGCTTTTGAGTGTCCTTGCAAAGAAAGGTGGCTATATTGGTCGCTGATTTGTTTTTGTTTTGTTTTTGAATGTCAGAAATGTATATTTGTGAATGTGGAGATGTTACATTGGTTTCACTGGTAAAAATAAATCATTGAAATGGGTATATATTTGTTTTTTGCTAAGTTGCCTAATAATTATGCACAGTAATAGTCACCTGCACACACAGATATCCCCCTAAAATAGCTAAAACTAAAAACAAACTAAAAACTACTTCCAAAAACATTCAGCTTTGATATTAATGAGTTTTTTGGGTTCATTGAGAACATGGTTGTTGTTCAATAATAAAATGATTCCTCAAAAATACAACTTGCCTAATAATTCTGCACTCCCTGTACGTGTCATTAGTCTGCATCATATCTTTGGTTTCCATGAATATGTTGTCGTTTTGCCTCCACCAGCAAACACCAATATGTAACTGAAGCTTTAATTCAAAGGGTTCAACAAAAGAATTGCAGTATTGCATCCTGTCTCAGAGTGATGCTGAAAAACGAGTTCATGCATTTATTACTTTTTGGCTGGACTATCCTCCACTAGCTATGCTTCTGTCGGTCTAGGCTGATGCACTGCTCGACAGCAGTGGGCCACAGAGCTGATGGGTCCTGGAGCCACCTTCTCTTTTCCTTAATCTACATACATTGTGCTGTCCTGTGTGGTGCAGGCCCGGGTCCTCCCTGTCGGCCTGGTACTCTGTCTCTTCGCCTCGCTCCCTGGGTTGGGATGGGTGCCGCTCTGTTCCTGGAGAGTGGGACTCAGGTAGGCTCCTTTGGGGATGGCTGTCTTGCACCTTTGGGAGTGGGCCGTGGCGCCTGGGTTGTGTTGGCCAGTGCTCTGCTTGGGTTTCAGGTCTGTTCGGTGTCCCTCCGCTTCTGCGGTGTGGTGGGCCCTTCTGGTTGACTTATACTAGATCTCTGCGGGGGCTTTAAACATCTGTGCAGTGCAGGTTTCTCACATAGCACACTGGTGTTCTGTGCTTCTTACTCTTTGCTATCAGTTGTGACCAGTCTGGAGCTTCTTGGTTTTACTGATGATTTTGGTGAGCGTTGTGGGGGTGCACCTGTTCTCACAACACAAGTTACCGTACTACCTGGTGTTATCTAGACATGTGTCCTCACCTTTGTGTGAATTTTTGGTCTCCGGCCTCAGGGTGCACTTTTAGGGGTGTGTACGTACACACAGACACAAAGAGGTTGGGGGGGGGGGGGAGGCTAATGATGTTTCAAAATAATATTGATTGTCAGATGCCTCAACATATAAATGATAGTAACATGTGAGCCATTTAGGCTGTGGCTGGCAGTAACATAAGAACCAATCCCTCTCCACTGAAGTGAATGAAGGAGGGGAGAACTGAATAAACCTCTCTGGGAGGAGCAGAATACGTCATCTTTTCATGACGCAAAAACCAAGACAAAGTTAAATTCAACAATAAGTCCTATAAAGTCTTATGAGTAAAGTTAAGGGTTTCAAATGTGAGCGATATGATTTTGAGCCTGAAGTCCATAAATGAAATGCTTCTTGAATGTGCTCGAGAACAACATGCATGGCTGTGGATGATCTTTAGGCGGATACTGACGGGCGACCACCGCGCATGTTTAATGTTCTCGTGCAGCCCCTCATAGGCTGACTGTCGAGGCTCATAGTTACCTCTGGATAGTGACAGGCGGAAGGAGAAGTAGTTCCTATCAACTTGGTGCTATGTTGGTGAAATCATGATGGTGGAGTATTTATTTTCATGTTAATATAAAATACACATTTGCCCCGTCTATGAATCTTTCTCTGCACGAATGCTGTTATCGGAAGTCGATGATCAGTGATCGGCACAGCCAACAGGTTCCCATCGAGTGCGCACTGAGAAACCTTTGGTAGCTGCTGCTGCTGCGGCACAGGAGCAAACTCCCTCTGCCATAAAGTTTTAGACAGAGAAGCAGATCATGCGTTAATGTCATGTCCAGCAGAAAGACTCCTGCGTTCTGCCCTCGGACCTTCCTGCTGCTGCTGCTGCTGTTTGACGCAGGACAGCTGGGTGTCGAGGCGCACCCGTTACTCGTGTTCTTGATCGATGGATTCCGCTACGACTACATGGATGACCTGCACCATTTACCCGGATTTCGTGAGCTTGTGGAAAATGGTGTGAAGGTTGACCACTTAACGCCGGACTTCCCAAGCTTGTCATACCCTAATTATTATTCCCTGATGACAGGTAATCCGTCTCTTTATGCGTCTCTGTAGCTTCTAACACAATAACTGATATTGTAAGAAGACATTAGGTGTAACTCCCAGCTGATCAAATCAAATACGTTTGATTTAATGAGCTGGGAAAATGTTTTAGGTCCTAAACAACCAGATCTAATTACCCGGACATGTAAAACATGTAAAACATGTAAAACCCAAGAACATAAAAGTTACACTAGAGGCGCCCTGAGAGGCCTTTTAATTATACATAAAAGCGCATTAACTATGAGGCCGTGAGAGGACAACAAAAAACACATAAATAGAAAAAGTAGGTGATTAAAATCCAGCCGTCTACACGACACATTAGTCATTAGAGTCCGTGTGCGATTTGCACATTCCTGTGTTGTCCAGCAGTGTAATGGCGGCTGGGATAGTTTCAAGCCTTGCATCCTAAGTCATCTTCCTGACGGATCAGTTTGTGTTCAGAGTTTCAGCTGGGACTGCCTGCTCACAGACGGGGAAGCTCTCATTTTCTCCAAAGCTGTTTGGATGCTTCTTTTTACACTGCTGGTAATGCTTAACTGATAATAAGAGACTTCTCTGTAATCTCTGACTGCCTAGTTAAACATCAGCTTTATACTGTCTAAATAATTTAAAAAGAAAGTCTGTCTGCAGTTAGTTTAATTGTATAATATGTGATAATTGAAGTTAACTATCTGAACATGGCACATGAAAAGGCTTCTATCCACACAGAGGAGATTTAAACATCACAATACTGATGAGTTTGGGTTGTGCTGTATAAGAGAACAGCAAATATTCAGGGACACACAGTACAAGGTTTATGACCAATACTGATACTGTAAATGTGTAAATCTGCCAGCAGTCTTTTGATTTTTTTATACAAAATAGAAAAAAATACTTTGGAGATATGTCTCTATGCGTTTTGCGTACCTTAAAGTAACACGCAAATATAAATTGTTAAAACATAAATATTTGTTTGCCCATAAATAATTTTTACTCAAAAAAAATCTACTTTTGTTTGCCAATAAATTATTTGAATTTGTTACAATAATTACGAGAGTATAACGGAAGAAAAATGTGATACAAAATTACAAGACAATTTTGGAGACTGTGTGCAGTGTTATTGTAATTTTCTGTCATTTATACAACAGAAAAGTCAGTAGAACTGTAATGTGCTAAAATCCAGAGCAGTTTTTGTTTGCCAGAACTCTTGGCATGGGGGGGGGGTTCAACACACGAATGGCCTGAGGATAAAAACTCCTCTTGAGCCTCTCTGTTCTTGTTCGGATGGTGCAGAACCTTCTGCCTGATTTCAGAAGCTGCAGCAGTTCGTTGCTGGGATGGGACGGGTCCTTCAAAATCTGAGTTGCTCTAGTCCAGCAAGTCCTGAGGTAAATGTCCTGTAGGGAGGGAGAGCAGTCCTGCAGCAGCGTTCTGCCGTACGGATCACTCTCTGAAGAGCTTTTTGGTCCTTGACACAGCTGCTCCCAAACCAGGATGTGATGTTCTGTGTGAGGATGCTCTCCACAGCGCCTGTATAGAAAGTCCTGAGGATCGCTGGAGAGACCCTGAACTTCCTCAGTTGTCGTAGGTGGTACAGGCGCTGCCTAGCACCATGTCAGGTCTGAGGACATGTGGACACCGAGTTACTTGAAGGACTGCACCCTCTCCACTGGAGTTCCATTAATGATAAGGGGCTTGTAGTCTCTGTTTTGGGAGCGGGGATATGGAGGTTATTTTTATTGCACAAAAGGACAAGAGTGTGACGATAAAATGCAAACTGTGCCCAGGACGGACACAGACTCATTTCATATGGATAACAGAACTTCAGAAAGCATCCACATAAACACACTAACAGAAAATAAGCCAAGAACTTGGAGTGATAGTACAGTCTAGTGTATGTGAACCCCAGACCAGCAGCCAGACCTCAACCCAACAAAAGGCTTGCAGCCTCTGTTTCTTGGTGGTAACTGTTCTGAAGTTTCTTTACACTTGATGTTTGCTTTGGGTTTCGTTGATTTTGTGCATATGTAAATACTTCATGAGGGTAGGGAGTTGTGTTGGTGTGTGGGACTATAAGGTATATATTGTTAACTTGTGACGATGCATTTCAGGTCATTTTACAGAGTAGTGAGAAAGTAATGTAACGAGGGGTGAAACAGGTAACTTTCTCTGCAATTGAGTAACATACTGCATTACTATCAATAAAAGTAATAAGTAATATATTACTTTTAAAAGACTTTTAAAGAAAGTCATTGTCAGCACAAACATACGATAAAATTAGAAGCACATAGCGAAACTGAGCCAACACTGGTTTTAATGGGCCAACCTCACACACAGCTCACACTCTCTTATGGCACGCACCGGCGAATACCCACCTTTTAAGTCTACGATACATATTTCATATGTTACATGTTACAGTCAAATAAAAAGTTCAATCCAATTTATGTAGCGCACAATATTGTAAGATTAAAACGCTACAATAACCTGATACAAAGAAACCCAACAATCAGACAGCTGAGCACTTTAGCGACAGTGCTAAAGGTGTGAAGGAGAAACCCTCAGTGCATCATGGGAAACCCTAGCTGTGCCCTGTGTGAAAGGGGCTGTAATAAAAGGACACAGTGTGCGCTCTGAAACCCATTCATTTCTATTGCCACGCAATAAAGGTTCCTGTTGTGCTGAGCCGAGCACAGCGTAACCAGGAGTACTTGCACATGTTCAAACCGGCTGACCTTTGACCGCTGTGCATTGCGACGTACCTTCAACAGAAACAAAGCCTACAGCTGTGCGAAGTTCAACCACATGATAAAGGAAACCACTCTGTGCGTATCCGAGTCATGTGACCTTTTTGACAGAAGTTTAAGTGCATATAAAGGGACCTCCATTACAACAGCTCTGCAGACCTCAGGGGTGTGGAAATGTCACACTCGTCACTAGTGGGGATAGTTACAAAGCTTTCTTCTTCATGAATGAGCTGTACAGGTTTTTTTAATTACACATCTGGACACAATAAAACACAAACTCTCATAGAAGATATAAAGTCATATCCAGTACACTTAGAGCGGCCGCACAAAATGACATACGCCTCCCATTCTACTTTTAAATACTCTAGGAACAACAAGTAGGCCTGCAGAGCGAGAGCGAAGTGCTCTAATAGGGTGATATGGTACTACAAGGTCATTAAGATACGATGGGGCCTGATTATTTAAGACCTTGTATGTGAGGAGCAGGATTTTGAATCCTGGATTTAACAGGAAGCCAAAACAGGAGAAATCTGCTCTCTTTCTAGTCCAGTCCCACACTGCACAGAGCAGGAGGTATGAAGTGCAGCAAACAAACCCTCAAGATGTGCTTATAATAACAATTTTATAGACAGTGATACTAATTATAGTCGGGGGAGAGTGGGGGTCGTGAAATGTTTTCTTCTTCCTGAGGGGGGCGTAACAGAAAACAATTGAGAAGCAGTGCCCTGAGTCAAGCTGAGAAAGGGAGATCAACGTGGTTGCTAAGAGTTGCAACACGAGAACGTGCACCAGCTAACAGCAGCTGGAGCTTTGGGAGCTGGAAGCAGATCTCGCGTGAATGGCCTGCAGTTAACCATCGATCACCAAGCGACGACTTGCCAACTGTCCGCACGAAACCAAATATGGATGTCGACTAACAGAGCTCTCGTCGTGGCCCCCAAAGCCCCACTCCAGATGATGATGATGAAGATGATGATGAAGAAACATCTCTTGACTTGAGCCATCACTCACTAACTGCAGCAGAAACCTTCATCCGTGCCCTTGTCCCCACCTGGCTTGATAACTATAATGGAGCAGCTCCAGTATGTCCAGAGCTCCTCCAGGCTTCTATGAGGCACTAAGCTCTGGAAACATCAACGCCACCCTCAGAAATCTCCTGCTCAAGTCCTGCATTACTTCCAAATCCCTCAATGCCCTGGCCCCTCAGTACCTCTGCTGCACCCATACACACAGTCTGGGTTGCTGCATCCTCAGCTATGGGTCTGCTTTCTGTCCCACACACCCACCTCCATCCCTGTGGGGACAGAGCCTTCAGTGTGGCGGCCCCTCACCCTCACACGAGCCCCGTCAGTGAAACTTCTCAAAACTCAAGTCTTCAACGAAACCTTGAACCTTTAGCCTTGTTTTTGTTTATTTATACTGTTGTGAAGCATCTTTGGGTTTGTTGAAAGATAAATACATTATACACATCTAAGTCATTAATAATATTATTATTATTATTACTTGCTGAACCAGGGGCCCGAAGACTTGTGTTCACCTGACACGGCCTCTTAACAGGTCACAGAAGTAGGTCAGGTCTGGGTCCAGAGGGTGGCCAGATTGTTCTGTCGTGATTACAGGTTAAGCTGTTTATTTAAAAAGGTGAAGTTTGTGTGGTGATAAAAGAATCTGAGCGGAGCTAAACATGAGTGGCTATGAAGGAGCGTCTGTAAGAGGAAGAAGGTCGTCAGCGTGTTACGGCTGGACATGCAGTTACGTGTGATCTGGAGCAGCAGGTAGTTTGAGGGAAGCACAGTAAAGGTAGAGGAGGGCCTAGTGGCATTAAGAGATTTGATTGGACAATCCAGTGTGAATAATGAAAATGAACCAATGAGCTGCTGTCAGTGTTTGTAGGGCTGATGCACGGCGGCCCATCTTTGTAATTTGAGGTACTGGGACACTGAGGTGAAACTATTCTGAACATGTTTGATTTCATTAGATAATTTTTTACCTGATGTTTTTATTTAAAGTTTTTTTGGGAGAAAATATTTCAGTATTGCAGCCGGTAATGTGTACACTAAATGTTTCCTGTGGCTCTGTGAGCTAATCCAGATTATTGCCTGAGCACAGGATGATCACTGTAACACAGGAACTAGAGAACCCCGTAGGTTCCTCTGTGGGGTTCTCTGGGATTACAGGCTTTGCTCCAGGCAGCAGAACTATCATAAACAAAGGTTTTTATGGGTTTAATAATGATTTACAAAGCGATGTGCTCTGAGCTGTGGGGCAACTTTTGTCTTGCACACAGTGTAATGTTACTTTTTATTATTATTGTTCTTATTATTAGGCCGTCATTGTGATATTCATCAGATGACTGGAAACTACATGTGGGATGAAGTCTCCAAGAAAGAATTCCTAATTGGGACCAATCCTGACAGCCGGTTGCCAATTTGGTGGGACGGGTCAGAACCACTGTGGGTCACCTTGCAGAAGCTGGGAAGGAAGGTTTTCATGTACTACTGGCCAGGTACGTGCACACGATCAATGTGAAAACTCATTCTATCTGAAGTTGTCTGTGTATTAAGGTGGTAAGTGGAAATGCGATGGCAAGCTGTTATTTGCAAACTGCACATTAGCTAAAAGTAGCATTTATCAGCGCTCACAGTTTTGGTGACCAAAATAGGGCTGTCGATTCAGCATCAATTATTCCGTCAAGTAATCGAGTAATCGGATAAGAAATGCTTTCGTCTGATTATCGAGTGATAATAAATATTCAAATGAGAAAAAAACATCTTTCGTTGGTTTCCATTTTAGACACTGCAAGGTTTGAAGGTTTAACTGCATCCGTGGTTAAAAGAAAACAAAGGAACCCTTGGATCGTGCTGACGTGCTGTCATTGACGTCGAATTTTAATTTTAGGTACAGTCAAAGTCAAATAAAACAAGATATGTACACAACCTAAGGTATAAAAGATTTACCTTCACTATTGTTTATGCTGCTGAAAACAGCCGTTATGATGGCGTAGACTTATATAATAACCTAACAATCCTCAGGTCAGTGGCTCAGACATTTAAAAGCTTTATTTTTATATTTATAAATATTAATACACTTTAATTAACTCAATATTTTATATTATTTTAATCTGAAAAAATGTTACGAAAGCCTTGAAATGAATATGGTCTAGTACACCGCATGCCCCCCTGTAGACTTAAACCCTGTGTCCATGTAAAGAAAGGACGGCGGCCGTCAGCCTTCAGGAATCTGAGTAATTCAACCAGTCTGGTATCAGAGTGAGTTAACAGCTCAGGTCCAGTTCGTCTGCTCAGTAAATGGCTGCAGCCGTAGCCACTGTTAGCTATTTGTTATCACCTCCTCCAAACCTCAGTGATTTCTTAAAGGCCTGTGATCACTCACCTCGAGGTGGCTGTGACTGTGTTTCTGGATCTTTATGGAATTGTTGCAACCTTCAGTTTGCTTTAGTTCACTCCTGTGGCACAGCAGTGTGACTCTTAGTGCTGTGGTGATCTGGGTGGATTCTCTCTGGCGCTGTGGCTTTCTCCCACAGTCCAAAGTCATGTACAGGATTCGTTTCATTTGTGATTCTCAACTGTAGCTATAAATGTAAGCATGAATGGTTGACTGTCTCTTTTCCACGAGTAGCTACTTGGCTCCACTAGACTTGACGTTCGTGGTGTATCCGTCAGACTCGGGGACCACGCTGTTGTGTTTGTCATTTCCGCTGTTCCAAAAATGGCAGTTTTGATTTTCATGAAGGAGACGCTTTCATGACTTATCAGGTGACGCAACTGAGTACCTGATTGGCGACATGCAGTCTGGTGATGTCACATTTTCAACAACCACTGATCAAAGGTCACTGATCAATGTCCATGAGTACCATTCACAGAGTTGGTGAATGGCTGCAATCACAGCATTGTAAGATGGTGACAGATGGACCCTTAGGCCCCTCCTTGATTCAGAGATGGTCTTTCCCTTTTCACGTAAATGGCCTCCTTGACTCCGCCCTCAAACCAGCGTTCCTCCCTGTCCAGGATGTTACATCCTCATCATTGAAAGAGTGTCCACTGGCCTGTAGGTGTAAATAGACTGCAGAGTCCTGGCCTGACGAGGTGGCTCTGCTGTGTTGTGCCGTCCTCTTCGCCAGAGGTTGTTTGGTTTCCCCGATGTATAAATCCTGCCAATCCTCCTGCACTTAACAGCGTACACTATGTTACTCTGTTTGTGTCGGGGACCCGATCCTTGGGGTGGACCAGTTTTTGGCGCAGCGTGTTTTGGGGTTTAAAAGCCACAGAGACCCGGTGTTTAGAAAAAATGTGTCTCAACTGCTCCGATACTCCTGACACGTACGGCATCACTACAGGTTTTTGCTTTGGCAGCGGTTGTCCTTCTCTCCTGGATCAGCTGGAGCTTTCCTATGGAGCCTTTCCAGCTTTGACAAAAGTCCAGCTGGGATAACCACATTTACTCAGGGCCTTCTTGATGTTCTTCTGCCTCCCTGGCTGCTGTGTCAGTGGGGATGGTGTTCGCTCTGTGTTGTAGCGTCCTGATGACGCCCAGTTTGTGCTCCAGTGGATGATGAGAGTCAAACCTTAAATACTGATCTGTATGTGTAGGTTTACGGTACACGTCAGCTTTTAGATGTCCCTCATTACTGATGGAAATCTCACAGTCTAAGAAGGCTAACCTGCCTTATTCTATGAGTTTCAGATCTGTGGACTCTGCACTCTCTCACCATTTTCCTTCCCTGTTATATTGTTGTGAAGTACATTGTGAGGTTTATCCTGAAAGGCGCTATAGAAACCAAGTTTTACTTACTTATCACTAAAGCAGTGTTTGAGTGTGCCTTGTCATTCAGGTTGAACTTGATCTTGACTTGGTCGGTCTGGTTCAGACCTTGAGATGTTAGGGTCACTCGTACTCAAAGTGTACTTTTCCAATTTTCGGTGATGTACAACTATTGGTAATTGTTCCCATCTATGCGCTAGCTTTCCAAACAAACGACCAACTATTACGGTCATGCCTGCTTACTTTCAGCATTAGCGAAGACACAATATCTACTTTTGAAATTAGGCTGAAAACTTGATAAAGCGTATCATTAGGGCTGGATCAGGTGACCCTGAATCCTCCCTGAGTTACGCTGCAATAGGTCGAGGTTATTTTCCTTTTTCTATGTTTGTCCTTCACTCACTGTGTGTTTAATCATTAGTTATTATTAATCTCTGTCTCTCTTCCACAGCATGTCTTTATCCTTCTCTCACCCCAACCAATCACAGCAGATGGCCCCGCCCCTCCCTGAGCGCGGTTCTGCTGGAGGTTTCTTCCTGTTAAAAGGGAGTTTTTCCTGCTGCTAATCTTAGTATATCTCCATTGTGTGATTCATTTTAATGCTTTCTCCAGAAATGTTGGCTGTGAAAGGAACGCTCCAAATGCAACATGTCCTGCAACAGAGTGTCCAACTTAATATTTAATTAGTTAATTAGTTATAGGTGCAAAGGTAGGAGACGATTAACACGTCATTAGCATTTAATCTGGTTTATCACACTGAGCAACCATGCAAACATCTCTCCCAGCCCCACAGATCAGTTTTGTAACTATGTCATCAAGATGTTACTAACAACTGACATCTGTTTTATACATTTTGTGTATTGGATCTTGTGATTGTTAGTCACTGTGATATCATCATCATCATCATCATCATGATATCATTGAGTCTCATCAACCAGTCTGTCAGAATATTTGTCTGATTTTTAAATTGCTGTTTTTTTGCTTTTTGTTTTAAATGAAGCTTTGAGGATTGTGGCTGTAGCTCAGGTGGAGAACAGGTCACCTGGATGGTTGGTGGTTCGATCATGCCAAGTGTCCTTGGGCAAGATATTAACCCCATGCTGCTCTCCGATGCATCCATCAGAGTGTGAATGTTAGCTAGTACGTGCTTAGAAACAGTGAATGGGTGAATGCTCAAGTTGTCAGAATCAGTCCATTTACCATCTTGCTAAAACTGATTTTAATACGTCTACAAACTTCCTGACATCATGTTAAATTTAGCATAAAGTGTACCTTAAAAATACATAGAAGTCATTTCCACATGATGGAGTGACACAAGAATATGACAGAATATGCCTTTTTATGCCTACTTCACTTTTTGCCCCTGTTCAAGGTTCAAGGTTCAAGGTTCTTTATTTGTCACATGCATAGTTATACAAGTATAACACACAGTGAAATGTAGCCTGACACGCTCCTCGACATGTGCAAAAAAATTGGGGGGGGGGGTGTAGAGGAAAAACATTATATGTGTATATATATATATATATATATATATATATATATATATATATATATATATATATATATATATATGTAGTATATACATTGGGTGAATGTGCAGTAGTAGCAGCAAGCAGGTGAATTCTGTACATTAATATGAATAGACATCTGACTATTTTACAGGATAGACAATATAAACATATTTAAAATTAAAGGAATTGAAATGTACATTGTGCCTTGGTTTAGTGTCTGGAAGAGTCCTGACTCAGTCAATTATAGATGATTTGAGAGGGCGGGTGTGTGTGTTTAGGGCCCGGATGGCTTGGGGATAGAAGCTCCTCTTGAGTCTCTCTGTCCTTGCCCGGATGATGAGGAACCTTCTACCAGATTGCAGAAGTTGGAACAGTTTGTTGCCAGGATGGGACGGGTCCTTCAGTATCTGCGCTGCTCTAGTCCGGCATCTCCTGGTGTAGGTGTCCTGAAGCGGGGGGAGAGCAATCCTGCAGCAGCGTTCTGCTGTACGGATCACTCTCTGGAGAGCTTTTTGGTCCTTCACACAGCTGTTCCCAAACCACGATGTCATGTTCTGTGTGAGGATGCTCTCCACAGCGCCTGTATAGAAAATCCTGAGGATCTTTGGAGAGACCCTGAACTTCCTCAGTTGTCGTAGGTGATACAGGCGCTGCCTAGCCTTTTTGGTCTGGACCTGAATGTGGGCAGCCCATGTCAGGTCTGTGAGCGTGCCACTGCTGATTTTCCGGATGCCGGATGTCATCCCGTATTCGAGTGCAACTTCCTGTGTGTCAGGTCAAGTTTGTGATCTGCTGACATGTTCAAACTATCATCCAGTGACCTGTTTGACCAGTAAACAAACTGCAGGCGAGGATGTGACGTCAACATCTCTCAACTGGAGATGTCAGACGACAGGTCTGCAGTCATTAAAGGGTTTTTTGGGAAAACTGTGGCTTGTTTGACACAGGAGGGAACTTTTTTCACATGTCCTGATATGTGCGGGGGAGGGCAGGGGGAAATGTTACGTGGCGTGGGAGGCTGAGGGGTGTGAAACTGGGATTGTCGGCCAGTTGATACCTCTCCACAGAGTGGGTCGATGGTCTTCTGTAGCTGGTGACCTTCCAAACTGATGCAGGGTCGTTAGCTGAAAACCTGTAAGCAGCTTTGAGCGTGTTTTCTGGAAGGTTCCACGAGGTTACTCTGAGGTGTTCTTCTATCAAGGTTTGTTTTTACTGTGTGTTTGGGATCATTGTCATGTTGGACAATGAAGCTGCTGCCACATGGTGGATCAAATCAGGATTAATTACTCCATAAAATAAAATATTCATCTTCAAGAATGAAAGTTTATTTTAAAAGCAGCTAATGTCCAAACAATTTTAAAATACCTCCATAAAGCCTGAAGAGTACTTAAAAATTACAGTAGGTAAAAGTCTGGTTTCTCTTACACAAAATATCAGTAAACAACTCGAGAATTTTGCACAACATCAAAGATATTTATAGGATTCATGTGAAATATGAAGTTGTAAGCTAAGACAAAAAATGGAGGCAATACTGTTAAATGAAACAGCTGTCTGAACAGGAAATATCCCAGCAAATACAAGTAAACAATTCAGTTCTGCCATGCTCAGATATTACATCTGGTTTGGAGCAATGAAAAAGATGAAAAACAAACAAAAAAAATATTCTTGCTCACAAACTGTTTATTAAATTGAAAATGGATGAATGAAGAAATGTTAGCTGGGAATAGCTTTTGTGATTTGCAGTGCAAAAGGTCTTAAAGGTCAAACTCACTGTAAAGTTTTAATCATTTATTTTAATTGTTTTCAACGCTTAATTTTGATTACATTTTTATATTTCAGCGACTGAGGATTTTGGTATAGTTGCCAGTGGAACTTGGTCACTAGTGTTTACAGATTTTGCAAGTTCAAGTGAAAAATGAAAGAAACAGGATATTCTTCAATGACTAACACGGGCAGCTGATCTGAGCTAAAAAAACAAAAGAAAACACACTTTTCAAAACAAAGCAATATCCTCAAAGACCTGTAAAGCAACGACAACTGAAAGCTACGGTAGTAAAGTCGTGGCCAAGCACTGCAAAATAGAAAACTCAGCATTTGGTGACGTCCATTGGTTCAAGATCATGGACTGCAAAGAGTTTTCACCCAAATATTAAGCAGTTTTAGCTGTAGCACCTTAGCTTTAACTTCCATTAAGCTGTAATGAATGTGGCAGAACTATTTCATTGCTATTGTCTGAACATATTGAACGCATGACTGTTTTAGAGCAGCCAGTGTTCATGGTCGCCTACAACTGCCAGACACTGTTATAGCATAAAAACTACGATGCCATCCATGATACTTGGGACACACCTCTGTACCACGGTGGATTGTAACTCAAACATTTAATATGTGATTTTTGGAACAGACTTTTTGCTTTGATTCAAGGAGTTTTATAACATATTTGAATGAACAGTTTAACTATTGTATCCATTCTGTCTCCCTATCCGGTTGTTCAGTCTGACGTCACTAGCCGTGTCTGGGTCTAAACTCCGCTGCAGGTCCATATATCAAACGATCACTGTGGCATTACTGAGAGTTGAAAAACTGTCTAAAGTCTTTCATCTTTAATAAAATGATCAGCGTTCTGCTCTACCAGGTGTAACAATTGAGTTTAACATCCAGGCATCCATGAAAACGGAATTTATGACATTTAACGGAGTTAGAAGTTAGCAGGAAGTTAGCTCGCTAGCTTCTATCTAAATACAATATAGCATGTCCTGACTGCAGGGGTTTGGAAACAAATTAAAACGTACAGCTCTGTTATCACTTCCAACATAAATGAAGACAGAAAACTAAACAGCAGTGACGTTTGTAGGGTTACTGAAGTTTGGCTAGCTGGTATATAATGATGTGCTACGTGACCGCTAGCAACACAGCTATGTTAGCATAATATAAACAAGCTAACTTTTTTTCCACTCGATAAAAGTTAACGTGAGTGTTCTCGGTGGTCAGGAAGAAATGTAATCGCATGGCAGGATGCTGTAAAAGGACCAAACTTCAGCCAGGAGAACAACTGAGATAATCCATCCACAATACGAGGTTAGTCATTCATATACTGCTGCATGGGCTGGGCTGTAGTTACATCCTAAGGTTTTAAAAACGGAGCTTAAATAAATGATTAGCGGTAATAAAAGCCGAGGGAGGTCAACAGTGATCACTGACTGTTTTAGGAGCTTTTTGAGATTAAATAAAAGAAAATACAAAACATTAAACATGTTAACAACACAAAAGCCATATTAAACGCAGACTACTTTAGGCCCGGACGTAGGATTCGTCACGTCATCACTTAACGACCGGATGAAAAAAGATCCACGTATAAATTACACAGATATAATAAATCATGTTTTAAAAACAAAAGAAATAATAATAGAAAAGTGCAGTAAGTACAATAAAAGAAGTGTCAGTCAATTGTCTCATTAATTCTGAACTTCTGGAAAAAGGGGAATATGTATATAAATGGATGTAATTCTTAAACAGTTCATGAAACTTTTCTGTAAAGCCCTGTTTAAATAAAAATTGAAAGTCTGCACTTCAATCACATTTTGATTATTTCACTGCATTTTAACTGTGTCCAGAGGCAAAACTACAAAAATGATGTCTTTGTCCTAAACATTATGGAGGGCTGCATTCAAAAAGCAACCTGCTTAAAAAGTTACGTGGCAGCTCTTTGCTGCCAGAGGCGCCTTCAGATATCCAGTAGCCTTGTTTGATCCCAGTGGCCGAGGGAAAGAGCAAGTGTGCAAAGAAGCATGAGTGGGGAACAAAGGCGCTTGGCCGAAAAACAATTCTGCTGCCAAGAGCTTCAGCAGAAGCACACTTAGTAACACAGGCACACTCAAAATTTCTTCAGAAATGTTCTTTTCTAGTTATTGTACAACTTGTTCTACCTGAAATTTTGAATTGAAAGTTGTGTCACAGATTTGAGATACAGGTGTCAGCACGTGTGGTAGAAAGTGTACTGTGACCTTTGGTGGGTTTTGTGAAAATCGCAAAGAAACTTCTTTAGAAATGTTCTTTTTGACTTGTTTTTAGTCCAATAACAAAGCAATGTTACCTTAAACATATATGATAAACAGGCAGTATCACAGACTTGAATAGTGGAAGCTGGTTCCATTTTCATTTCATAACACACCTTTACAGTGGACCACGTGATCAGGAGCAGTCACTAAAAGAAGAAACAATCTGTTTACTCGTTTTTCTGTTTGTTTGTAGAGTCATATCATGTCTCTGCATTGGTTCTGTAGATTACCAACAGCTTGATAGAAAGGCTAGTTTTGGTGCTCCACATAGTATGAACCTAGTAAGCAGTTGTGATGATAGTTAAGACTGAAGCTACTTTGTAGTTTGTAGACTACTCTACTTAAGAACAAAAACAATTTGATATGATTAAAATTGCATAACGGGTGAAAAATACTAAAGTCACTAAGAAAAATAAAATAAAATAAAGTAAAAATAAGTCATTGTTACTGTTACTGACCTGCAATGATGATAAAAAATATTAGGTTTCATAATTCATATGCTAAAAAATGTGAACTTTATTGCTATTTTCTCATAAAACATAGTAATAATACATAATCTGACTGATATTCAAAGGGTATAATTTCTGAATTTGAATTACATTTTGGTTTTCATGACTAGGACCGGTGCTAATTTAAAAAATCAAGTCAATGAAAGTAGAAAAATGTCTTAATATATATTAATTTTATAGCATTTTGTAAACGTAAACAGGAGGTGGCCACTTTTGGCCACGAACAAGCTGAAAGGGTGGTGATTTTGAACAAACCCAGAGGGTTAAATATGTAATTGTTATTTAATGTGATAACATCCAGTGATTTATTAATCATTTTTCTTACACGCATAAGAAAAACATATGAAACAAATTCATTTTAAAGCTGTGAAATTTTGTGTTCGGCACCGCCAGGCTTCACTGCAAATGGCGGCTGACTTTATCACAGTACTGGTCTGGGGTCAGCTTTAACATCACTCTGGGTTCTTGGCTGGCTTAGCGCTACCGTGCTGTCTGTGCTTGTGAAGAGCTGCAGTTGTGTTTAACAGTATGATGCAGTTGTTCTGTCCTGCAGCAGTCTCCACTTTAACATCTTGGTCTCATCCTTTTGTGCAGTGAAAATAAAAGTAATGTCCAAATCCTCTGACACACAGATTGAAATCAGCTGCTACTTCACACACATGTATTCTGACTTTCATTCCTCTTCTCTCGAGGGCATACCTCCACCTCTCTAGGCTCTCTTCCATCTAGATCACTACAGATCCCAATGTCCTCAGCAACCCCCTGAGACACCCGCCTGACCTCATCTGTCCATCACCACTGCGAATAAGAACGGGCTTAGAGTTGGTTTCTTTACCACTGTCTCGCTGTCCTCATACATGCACTGCACCAGCCGTTCTCTAGATCCACAGTGCAGCTCCTTCTGGCTTTCTTTATACTTCTCCATCAACACTATTAAAGCTAGCATCACATTTGAAGTGCTCTTTCTCAGCATGAAGCCACAGCAGTTGTCACAACTCAGTAAGTCACTCCATAATATGGCCCATGCCCTGAAAAGCGTACTGAAGATGTGGAAATAAATAAATACTTTCAGTGTAATTATTTCATTGTTTCCAGTAAAAACCCGACTTGTTACCTGACATTACATGTAATTACAGGGTACTTGCGCCTTAGTTGCAGGTTGCAATAGAAAGTGTTACCAACTTATACAAACCATCAGAAAATAAAGAAGACGAGTAAACACAAGGGAACAATGAAGCTAAACTCCAGCAATAACAGAACGATAACCAACCAAACACAAAGATTACAATACAAAGACTCCTGACCCCAAAAACACTAAACCCAGGTTCAGAGAGGGACAATGACAACCAAGGGAAACTGCTGTAATTTCTTTTGTTAGAATAACAACACACATACACTCTGATGGCTGCTGGTCAACATAATAAAAGCAATTATTGTCTATGACATACAGGTAATGGGCTATCATAGCATGTTAACTGTTTACAGAGGTGCCTGTAAATGATGGAGTCGTTTCATGTGTTTCAGGCTGCGAGGTGGAGATTCTGGGTGTCCGTCCATCTTTCTGTGAGGAATACGTGTACAACCCCTCAGAGAAAAATCTCACAGCATCAATAACAAATGCACTAACAGTCTTAAGGTAACATGAATATCAATGTGTGTAAATGTTAGCTGGATAGAAAAACTGTCTGTACGAAAGGCCGAATGAGGCAAGTTGTGAAAAGCACTTTGAGTGCTTAGTACAATAGAAAAGAGCTATAGAAGATCCGATCGATTTACGATCTGTTTTGCACAGGGAGCGGTCGTTTGCTGACAGAATTCATTATTGTTGTTGCAATTTAAATCCAGTTTGAATCAACACTGTGTTCCTCCATCAACTGAGCTCAGCCCTTTCTGAATGAGGTCTGCATCAGCCACGATGACCACAGCTGTCCGCTGCAACACTTAACAGCTGAACAGTTCCTCCAATAACTGTTGCGGCTTCACTGACATAAGGACAGTTACAGAAAATGTCTACCTCACATCACAGTAAGATGTCATACAATGTAAGCACCTTATTTTATTAGTTTGAGCCTGTGTTTCATTGCTTTTATTAACTTTACTACTGGAACATGGGTGTAATGTCACTCAGAGCTCCAGCATTCGATGTCTGAGGTAACTAGAATGCAGTGTCAGCTGTGGAAAGTAGGAAGGCACATTTATCCAGAATGAGGAGACTAGAGGTGAGAGTCCTAGGTGATGCACAGTGAGCTGATTCAAAGATAAGTCTGGGTAAGAAACACATCACAGAGAGAGCAGAAGAACAGACAGTGCAACAAGACGCAAAGATGAGCGTGACAGTTTTTGGTGCACTTAATAAAATAACACTTAGAGAAGGTAGTAGACTAACCATTTAATCTGTGTGTGTGTGTGTGTGTGTGTGTGTGTGTGTGTGTGTGTGTGTGTGTGTGTGTGTGTGTGTGTGTGTCTTAGATCAAACCAAGCAGACATGGCAGCAATATATTATGAGAAAATTGATGTGGAGGGCCATCACTTTGGTCCAGACTCTCGTCAGGTCAAAACAGCTGTGCAACAACTGGATCTTGCAATGCAGAAACTCAACAGCAAAATCAAAGTAATAACACAATAACTGTCATTACAGTTGCAGATTCTGCAATTTTTCCTGTCATGTGGTTTGTTTTCATGTTCTTTCATTCTTTCAATGTTTTCATTCTTGTTTTTGTGATGTTCCTGCAGGAGATGAATATGGTGAACCAGCTGAATATAATGTTGTTTTCAGACCACGGTATGACAAAAATCCACTGGATGGAGAAGGTCATAGAGCTGGATAAGTATATCAACATGGCAGACATCGTCAAGATGATGGACAGAGGCCCAGTGGTCAGTCTTTGGCCTGAAAAAAACAAGTTCCAGGAGGTGAAACCAGAGTCATTGGCACTCTCTGTGCACTATAGGTCATTTCTGTGAGCGCTCGCACTCTTGTGCTATTGTGATTGTGATCACAACCATTTTATGTCATGAAACTTGTGACTGTCAGGAAACTACACCTTAGTCAAATGAATGAGCCAATGGTTGTATTACATACAGAATAACACATTACAAAGTATTAGATCATAATATTTTTCAGTAATGCAGTTTCAGCGTACTGAATTCAATAATGACAATACAGTTACATTACATCAAATATCGTTTTTTCCTGAGCACTTACACCTGTCTATAACTTTTGAGGACTAGAGATATGAAAAGGTTTTTGTATTTTTATTGCACAACAAAACAAGAGAAAGTGTAAACTGTGACATGGGCTGAAGCAACTACATTATATGCTAACACATCAACTCTTTGCAAGCATCCACACAAAACACACAGAACTCTGTGGAACTGTAACAAGGTGCAAACCACTGTTTCTACTCGAGACCAGGGAAGCCACATAAAGCTTTGGCAGAAAACATGTAAAAGGCCCTGAGCAGCTTGGAGAGCTAAAACCAAGATGAACTTTTACCATAATTATGGGATGAAAATGGTTGAAGAAGGAAAGGAACAAAGCTCACCACCACATTATCTGTCAAACACGATAAAGGCAGAGTTATGGGATGCACACATAGGTTTACCAAAAGAGTCAGGTCCTTAGTATTATTAATGTTGTGACTGTTGATATAAGTAGTAGGATAAATTCCCAAGTGCACAGGGCTTTACTGCTTGCTCAGATTGAGACAAATGCTGCAAAATGGATTGGACAGCACTTTATGGTGCAAATGAATAATGATGCAAATCATACACAGCAAATCCAGCATGTCCAAATTAACACTGTCAGATTTGATTTCAACACTATTAAAGTGTCTATATGGGTCCACACCAGAGAGTGTTAATTTAACTCTTTTTGGAGAGTTGGTACGTTAACTCTGATTTAGTGTTAAACACCAAATCTGTCTGGAGTTGATAATTTAACACTTACTAATGCTAACTAGGTGTTAAGAGTTTACATATTAACTCTCAAAGAGTATTTTAGTTTAACTACGTAAGAGTTATCTTCTAATTAATTCTAAAAAGCGGGAATTTTCCTGTTCTGAACTTCTAGAAATTTCTTTTGGAAATAAACATTTACTAAAAAGATGCAATGGTTTTTGAAAAACATTTATTCTGAACTGTGCACCACAATTTCAAAACATTTTCTGAAAGATGTAACAGTGTACATGTTCTCACTTTCATTAGAGTTTTGTTTATCAGAAGGTCTGACATGGTAAATGCAAATAACAGCATTCTCATCACTTATTTCTTCAATACAATATGCATGTCCTTCATTCATCCCTTTGTGGAACTTCAACGCACTTCTGCTCTCCCCCTATATTCCATCTTCACAAGCATATCCTGTGCGGAGATTGAATAAAAATTAGTTGACACTAATTAATGGCACAAATAATCCAGTAAACAATTGCAGCACAGTAAAAAAAAAAAAAGGAATCCTCTTTGAGCCATTACTTGTGTAAAGTATTTTCCCAAAAGACAAAGACACAGGTAATACTGAACTAAATGTAAAACCTCAACCTTTTTCATTTTTACCAAAACCATGTGGCACAAAACTCTGGAGGGATCTATGCTAACGTAGAACCCAGTCAGGACGCCTGCTACTGCTGTTTGCTCGTTTTTTATGGGAGATCGTTTTCAGGCTTCAAGTAGCACCATTATACCAACATTTCACATTCTAGACATTGTTTTAGTTGTATTTGACCAAAAATTTTACTCACATGCAAGCTTTTTTTCAAGGCTGTGGTATTTGCCCGCAAACAATACCTTTCAGCTAGCTAAAACAGAATATTATGCTATCACCGAGCAACATGGCTAATGCCTTCCACACAGCTTTGTCTCAACTCCAAAGAGCCACAGAAGTAAAAGCTCATAATAATAATTGAAACAATCTTTGAAAAAAATGACTTACCAAGCATGGCAAACAACTCAAATATGTAGAGCAAAATGTTCTGAAACGGCTTCGCTTCAGCTTCGATTGGAGCCGTGCTGGGGGCGGAGTCTGTGAATTTACTCTATTGGTGTCGTAGCCCCTCTAGGAGTTCAGAGTTAAGAGGCCAAGAGTTAATGTTTCCATTGTAACACCTCCAGATTTGACAGAGAAACACTCATTTTTAACACTCGATTTTAACTACTATCATTTTACACCTCAGAGTTACATTAAAAGAATGTGACTCTGCTTAGAGTAAAATTAACTCTACTTTTGCAAGAAGACTACTAACACCAAAACATTTAACACTTTTGAATTTGCTGTGTACTGCAAAGCAACCCAACTTTCTCATGGCAGAGAAATTGGATCATGGCCAAGTAAGTCACCTAAGTCACGGGCGATCGTGGCTCAAGAGTTGGGAGTTCGTCTTGTAATCGGAAGGTTGCCGGTTCGAGCCCTGGCTTGGACAGTCTCGGTCGTTGTGTCCTTGGGCAAGACACTTCACCCGTTGCCTATTGGTGGTGGTCAGAGGGCAGCCTCGCCTCTGTCAGTGCGCCCCAGGGTGGCTGTGGCTACAATGTAGCTGCCATCACCAGTGTGTGAACGTGTGCGTGACTGGATGTGTAAAGCGCTTTGGGGTCCTTAGAGACTAGTAAAGCGCTGTACAAATACATTTTACCTGATTTCAGCCCATTCTTTCAATTCAGTTCACAAATAACAAGTGGAGGTAACTGTAGTAAAGGCTAGAGATGGTAATTAATAAGAATGTAGGGATTCTGATTCTGTTATCGATATTACTTATCAGTTCTCTCATTGGTTGTCACTGGGTTCTCACTAGCTCCACTTTACATTTGTGCTAATTAATTGCATGTTGTAAAGCTGAGGCTACAGTTGCACACACCAACACACATCCAAATCCTGATGAGGACACACATATGATCTTTAGTATTTTGCTATGAACACAAAGCCAACAGCACAAAACAAAGATGAAACCCAGCACGAAGAGACTTCAAAGCGATCGCCACGGTGATTCTACTGTAGAAACCTGAGAAGGTAGAAAGGCTGTTGCTTACCTGATTTGCAGCTCACAAAGGACCGCCCACTTCACCGTGGTCGAGGTACGAGGTAGCTCTTCTGTGTTGTGCCATCCTCTTCGCCAGAGGTTGTTTGGTTTCCCCGATGTATAAATCCTGGCACTTAACAGCGTACACTATGTTACTATGTTACCCGACACAAACAGAGTGTCCCCCGACACTCTGTTTGTGTCGGGGACCCGATCCTTGGGGTGGACCAATTTTTGGCGCAGCATGTTTTGGGGTTTAAAAGCCACAGAGATGCGGTGTTTAGAAAATATGCGTCTCAACTGCTCCGACACTCCTGACACGTATGGGATCACTACAGGTTTTTGCTTAGGCAGCGGTTGTCCTTCTCTCCTGGATCTGCTGGAGCTTTCTTTAGGAGCCTTCCCAGCTTTGACAAAAGTCCAGCTGGGATAACCACATTTACTCAGGGCCTTCTTGATGTTCTTCTGCCTCCCTGGCTGCTGTGTCAGTGGGGATGGTGTTCGCTCTGTGTTGTAGCGTCCTGATGACGCCCAGTTTGTGCTCCAGTGGATGATGAGAGTCAAACCTTAGATACTGATCCATATGTGTAGGTTTACGGTACACGTCAGCTTGTAGATGTCCCCCATTACTGATGGAAATCTCACAGTCTAAGAAGGCTAACCTGCCACTTTTCATATCCTCCCTGGTGAATTTGATGTGTCGGTCCACTGAGTTAATGTGATCAGTGAAATGTGGAACGTCCTGAGATTTGATTTTCATCCAGGTGTCATCCACATATCTGAACCAATGACTTGGTGGTGTTCCAGGGTAGGATAGCAAAGCCCTCTTTTCCACTTCTTCCATGTTTCCATGTACAAATTGGCCACGATGGGGACGACTGGGCAGCCCATGGCACGCCCATGTTTCTGCCTGTAGAACTGACCCTTGTATGTGAAGACACAGTTCAAACACACTTGGTCGATGCTGAGAGTGGTCCTGTTGCTGAGGTTGGGGTCATCCTGTAATCTCTTACGAACTACCTCCAGCGCTTCCTCGACTGGGATGCAAGTGGAGAGCGATGTAACGTCGTACGAGACCGTGGTTTCATCTGCCTCCATCATGACATCTCTCACTTCCTGGGTCTCGTTTCAGGGGCTCATAAGTATTTTCATCACTGAGCAGTGACAACATTTTCTCATGATAGTCTTTTTGATTTAGCAAAACTGTGCACCTAGCCTTGTGTGCTGGAAGGATGGTAATGTTGTTGGCATTACTAAGTGATGTGAGTGCCTTCCTCTCCTCCATGCTGATGCTGGATGCAGGAGGCTTGCATCACTGAGACAGGCCGAAACCTTCATCCGCAGTTGCTCTGCGTTTCTCCCACTGAGAACGCTACGCCCATATAAACAGAATCAACTTTTCGGGGTTCAACCATTATTATTTTACATTTTAATACGGAATTCAAAAGTTTTAATATTTCAACAGATTTTAAAATATGACCATTTTAACATGGTCACAAACACATAAGTACTGAATAAATCAATAGGCTAACACATAATAAATTGTTGATAAATAATCCATATTCATATGTAACATATTGATACAACAATGTAAATAAAAGAATATTACTCATGTAAATTTTCCTCAACATGACTTCCAAAAAAATTACCAAGCTTAAAGTTGAAATGTTGACATCCAAGGTTGGACGTCGTATAGATGTCCTGAACTGGTCAGGGACTGATGGACTCAATGTAGATGATCTGCATGTTTATCCAACGTCCAGTGTTGAGAGGATGGGCTCTGGCAATGACACTCCCACAGGTCCCAAAGCCTTTGTTATGTTGGCTTGTCCTGTTGGAAAATAAACCTTTACTCCAATCTGAGGTCCAGAGCACTGTGGTGCAGGTTATCAGCAAGGACAGCCTGCTCTTTACCCTGACTACTCCCCCAGTTCCTTCTGTGAAAAACTGTAGACATGATGCTTGGCATTCAGGCCAAAGAGTTCAATCTTTGTTTCATCATACAGGGGACTTTCTTTTACAAGGTCTGGGAGTATTTTGACAAACTCCAGGCAGGCTGTCATGTGAAGCCACCTTTTGTCAAGATCTGTGGGATGCAGATCGTGTTAAACAAAGAGGATCCAAATGCAGATGCACGGAGACCACATTTATTTTTTTGCCTTTCAGCCTTTATTGGAATAAGACAGTTCTGCATGTTTTCCCCTCTCTCGCTCCCCTGTCCATGTACAAGGGGCCGCAGGTCAGATTCAAACCTGGGCCTACTGCTCTCCGACCGTACGGCATATGATCAATGAGTTAAACCGGCAGCTGTGGAGACCAGATCTTAACCAAAGGCAAGCCATTTATGTGGCTCAATGTCCAGATACAAATCTGAGCGTGGAATACGAAGGAAATTTAAGCTTTCAGATCACAGGAACTGAATGAAGCAAAATACAAGGAGGGACAAGGAGCTGGGAAACACTGGGGAAAGGTACAAAGGGAAAAGGACCGAAAAATACACAGACAGGTGATGAGGAGAGTGAAGACACCAGGGGAACACAGCTGGAACAAACAGATGTAACAAAACAGGGGAAGCAAAAGTGGACACAAAGCACATGAGACGAGGACGGTCTAAGACAGGAAACACAGCGAGAACAGAGACAGATACCCAGAGACAAGACACTCAAACCTGACACTGGAAGAGAATAACAAACACATGACAGACATACAGAAGGAGTGAGAGATGCACGGGCTGGGGAGACTACGGGAGAGACTCAGGGACAAGAGGAAATCAAACGACCTGAAGTCATCTGACTTACACAAAAAGAGACTTCATAAGCACAAGAGACTGAACTGAACCAATAGAGACTAGGAACATAAATCGATGAGCGAGATCACAACAATGAAAAGTAAACAAGATTCAAAAGTGCAAAAAACAGCAAACACTGGGTCAAATACTGCTTTTCATTTTGTTTATTATTCCAGGTATCTGCCAGATTGTCTGAGGTCCCTAACATGGGTGTCTATGCCAGAGAAGAGATCCCTGAACGATTCCATTACAAGAAAGGAAAGTTTGTTTCCCCCCTTACACTAGTGGCTGAGCCAGGATGGTTTATCGCTCCGGTAATGGACAATCTTCCTTGATCTTAACTTGCTGTTATTTTGCATTATATATATCATATATACTATATAGCAGTATGGTCCCAGGGTTGTATTGTTCATTCTGTCTTGAATTGTTTTACACGTCTTTAGAAACATTTGGTTACTTTGTCTCTTCTAATAATTTATAGTTTTTGTGTCCTTGTGTTTTGGTTTATGTTTATTTCATCTCTAGCTTGTGTATTCATGCCTGCCAAAGGTTTCATGTAAAGTCTGTGTGACTGTACAGTATTTCTTTCTGGGTGAGTTTTCCACACTGTCTTCCCTGACTGTTGGCACCTGTTGTTAGTTGTGTTGACTTCCCTTGTGTTTCTCCCTCTCCCGTTGTCCAGTATTCCAGACAAAGAAAGGGTGCAACTCCCAAGTGAACAAAGTTTGTATATTATGGTACAAACAAATCATGAATGTGATTGGTTACACAGTCTGGTGTCCGGCTCATGTTTCATCTCTGCTCCAATCAGACGTCTTCTTCCATCAAAAAAAATTCTTTCTACAACAGAAATCAAATCTTCTCCCACATCTGGAGCAGACGTTCCCATGAATGTGGACCTTGTAGCTGCTTTGCTTTCACTCTTCTGTCCAGTTCAAACCAGCTCGATGGGTTTAAGTCTGGAGACTGTGCTGGACCTCCATGTTTCCAAGCTCACCATCTTGTTCTTTGTTCCTGAGGTGGTTCTACCACAGCTTGGACTGTGTGGGGTCTTTATCCTGCTGTAGGATGAAGCCCTGACCAACTCGGTGCATACCAGAGGATCCTGCATGGTGCTGCATGAATGCTGTGGTAGCTGTTCTGGTTCAGGGAGCGTCTCTGTACCAGTCACTGACCCTGGATCAGCAAACAGCCCCAGCCCGTTGATGCCACACACTGTGGAACTTTCACCTACTCCACGGCGTACAAAGATCCTGCATGAAGATTTCAAATGTTGATCCATCATCCATAAAACCTTCTTCCAGTCTTCAGTAGTCCAGTGTCGGTGTTTCGTGGCCCAGACGAGCCTCTGTGTCTTATTCTGACGTCTGGCTTTCTTGCTGCATCCTGTCAAACCTGCAGCTCGAAGTTTCTCTTCACGGTTTTGAATACTTCTGAATCTCATCATGTGCTGACTTAAAAATGAACGTGATGTTGCCTTAATGATTTTAATGTCACACATATACAGTAATGTAGAGTTTTTCTGTATCACATACAGTTTATTATGAACATATATCTATGACACCTACATTTGTTTGTGTTTATATCTGCGTCCTTTCCAGAACAAGGCAAGTCTCCCCTATTGGAAAAATGACTCTGGGGAAGCGTCCGCATGGCAAAATGGCTGGCATGGGTACGACAATGAGTTCATTGACATGAGAGGCTTCTTCTTGGCAACAGGACCCGGTAACAAAGACATTTTATAGACACACACATTGCATACAGAGTAAAAGACACCAGACTGATCTGTGTATGTGCATGAATGTATGCATCAATGGATGGAGGCATGTTTACAGTGCACATTCACCATCTATAGGTCAGCTTATGTAGAAACTTCAGGTTTATTCAGTGAAAATATTTTGTAAAAGAGCTGTGCTGTCAGATTTATTGAAGATATACCAAAAACATATTGATTATCCTGAAATTGAATCAAATTGACCGGAATTGTCACGCTGTCTGAGAAAAACATCATTAGCTGTGGTGTACAGATGCTATTATTCTGCTTAGGTTAAAAGACGTTTGTTTGCTTCATTTCTTTTAGACTTCAAGATGAATGTTCGGGCAGCTCCAATCCGATCGGTGGACATCTATAATCTGATGTGCTGGACGTTGGGAGTGGATCCCCTGCCCAATAATGGGTCCTGGTCTCGGGTCGAGTGCTTGCTGAATAGTTCTAATGGTGTATCGCATCCCTTCTGGATCTACTCCGTTGGTCTACTAGCAATCATACTGACAACATAGTCCGAAATGATTTAACAGGTTTGTTTGATAATAGCTAGAAATTATTTTATTTTCTAGAAACATTTAACTATGCAGAGGGTAATATTTGTGAAAGAAAGTATCTGTGAGAGGACGGGAATAAATCAGCTTGAGATCGTTATAGTATTCAGAATAAAATATCAACAACACATAAACTGCATCCTAATCTACCTGTCTGCCTCCTGCCTCCAGATATTTAACAGACTATTTTTACAGTTACTGTTTTGGTTTGGTGCCAATAAGCCCTTCAGTCTTTGGAAAGTAGACAAAGTTGCAGGCAGCAAATCTGGTTGAGAGCAACAGTTTTTTGTGCTGTAAGTGAGAGCATCGTGGCACGTCACACATTTCCTCTTTGGTGTGACAAAAACGTCTGTGTTTGGTGTCAGTGCCTTTCACAGGTCCGTAACACTCACCTTTGACCGATTTTGATTGACTGTTTTCTTATTGTTGGGTGATTTTAAAATGCTTTTCAGTCTTTATGGTGTTTGATTATTGGTCCTTGTTTTCACGTTCTTAGCTGTCTTAAATCTGCGACAGCCTGTGTAACACACCTTTTGTGAAAAGTGATCTATATGAATAAATCTGAAAAAGTGTGCTTGTCATTGTCGTAGTTGTGCAGTTAGTATTAATGATGTGTAACACAGTGTCCTGAGCTCCAGTATAGAAAACTTGAGAAATAATGGATATTAATTTAATTTGATTTATACAGAGCCAAATTACAACAGCAATTTATAATAATAGTAACAATGATTAAACCTTGTATTTATAGGCGCCTTTAAAGACCCTCGAGGTCACCTTACATTAGTACAGTGCTTCCCAAACTTTTTTGCTAGGCCCCCCTTTGTTTTACAAGAAAAATCTCCATGTTACTGTCCCTCCATTTACAAAGGCAGAGGCGTCACGGTGTCATTATTTTACATGTAGTTGGTTTTTTTCCCCCTGTGTAATAATATTCAACATTGCTGTCAATACATTTTTAAAACAAATGCCTCTCTGTGCAAAATGGGTTTAAAAACATAAACAGCTGTGGGATCCTGTTTGTCCGTGATTTAGACAGGGGGAACAAACTGTGGCAGGATCAGCCTGATGTTATTTGTATCCCGCTGTAACTTTACTGTATAAAGAGCAAACATCTCCAACATGTCAGGAGTAGTTAGTCATTACAACAAGTGTTTGTGAACTAAAGATCAAGAATGTGGGATCCTGTTTGTCCGTGATCTAAACAGCCCAGCGCTGCTCCCGACGAAGGAAAGACCAATCCTGCAGGGAGACCTACCTCGGCACCTGTGCAGGTGAAGCCAAAGGGAAGATTTGCTTCACCATATTTTCTAGTCTTTGGCTCAGAATGAAGTTGGTTTGGAAATCTAGTCAGCGATGCTTCATCTCCTGTTTTGCATTTGTCTGGGCGCCCCGTCAAAAACCTGTCCATGATGCTAGCAGTGTCCAAGTGTTCTTTTTTTCTTTTCAAACCGCGCCCCCCCGCAATGGTTCTGCGTCCCCCCCCCTCCAGGGGGCGGGCCCCACACTTTGGGAACCTCTGCATTAGTACACCAAAATAAAAACATAAGGTAAACAAAAATAAAACAAGTCTGTAAGCATAAAAGCTAAACAAGGTAAAACTAGACTAAGACGGAGTCATGATGAAGTCAGTTCTGAATAGATGGTTTTAAGCTGCAATTTAAAAGTAGAGAGTTTGTAGTCCGGAGATGTGGAAGTGGAGCAGGTGGGACAGACAGAAGGGAAGCTGAAGAAGAGCAGTGAGCACGTGTGGAGAAGATCAGATACATATGGAGGTTATGAGGTTATGAAACGCTTTGAAGGTAAGAAGCACTGAGGTGAACTGGAAGCTTATATTGTGAGGTAAAGAGAGTACAAGGAAAACTGCAACAATCATTTGACCCCCTATGAGTAAGCGCTTTGGCGACAGTAGGAAGGAAGGTGATTTATTAAATGTATGAATGTTATTCTGCTTGATTCTAATCTGCAGCTGAGTCTCTTACACTGATGGATAACACCGAAGCAAGAACACCTGTTCAACCAATCACATTCATTCCACTTTGATCTGCGACAAACTGAAGCAATCATCTCTTTTTGAAACATTGTTGCGTTCAGCTGGTATATTTGTATGTTCTGTATATTGCAGTTTTCACATCTCTGGAAAAGTTGGCAGTATTAAGGATCATTTTCTGTGGAAGAGCTGTGAATGAGACTCATGGCTGACCATTGGATTAGTTTGATGCTGCCAACACTTTCATGTGCCCACGCTGGCAAACCCTGGGTTGAGTTAGAAAGCTGATAACCAGCTTTGCGTGACCTTTTATCCTGGTCCCAGTGTTAGGGTCAGTGAAGCCAGAAAACAGAAAGACATCCTGGATATGCTGACGTCGCTCCGTGGTGTACAGGACTCTGGGACAGCAGCTGGACTGCACTCAGTCATTACATGACGGAAACACCAACGTCATCTCTTTTAATAGTTTATACTGTATACACAGGTCATGCTGATTAATAAAACAAAAAACACAGATCAGATGTTAATCGAATTTATTTGCTCTCACTTCTCCTTAAACATGTTTTTAATGTTAGTTTTACTTCAGAATTGGCGACTGAAACAAGTATGACTCATACGAACATCAGGGGAGAAAGACCTGATAGATATAACCTCAAATAAAGTCAGTGTTCAGCCTCAGAGGTGACAGTCAGCGAGGGTTATGACAGCGGTGTATCAGGAGCCGTGCTCGCCTGACTGCTTGTGAGGCGAGCAGGTCTGTCACAGTGATACTGTGCTTGGCAGACATCTCCGAAATCATCAGAGCACTTTTGCAAACAGGCTCTCTCTTGACAAACTGACCAGATATCTGAAGATTAAACCACTACATGCTAAAAAAATATGAAAGGTGTAGTTAGTGAGACACAAACAGGATATTTTAAGTATAGACGAGCTTTGTTAGTTTCCAAATTTCTGTTGTTGGTGCTGAGAAACACCCACTGAAACCAGGCAAAGCAATGGATTTGACTCGATCAGCTTTAACCCCGCCCCCTGACTTTGATGGGCGGGTCTGACAAATAAAATATATTTTATTTATTTTGGCACTCCTGGCCCTGCGCCTGTGTTCATTAATTAATATATCATTAAATAACTTACTAAACATGTCAATAATTAATTAATTATTTAATGGCGCATTTGATTAATCAATTTTGGCACTCCTGGCCCTCCATATAGGAATATTTCAGCTAAAATTCATCAATGTTAATTGTTGAAAACAAAATAATGTAAAAACAGTCAAACAGAGGATTCAAAACTGCACTGATAATAAAAGATAAAACTTAGTTTAACAATATATTTTTCTCAACAGTCATCAGGTTATAATTAATTACCGTATATAATTATAATTAACAATTTCTGTCTTTTTCTTTTTTTAGTGCAATGCCTTCGACTGTCAGCTTAGTGAATGAAGCATAATAACCACTGACTTTGTGACTCTTCATCACCAAGTGTTACAAATTTATTGTTTTTTAAAAATCTATTAGTTTTCCTTTAGCTGCATGAGTGTGGCACTGAAATAAGGTGCACTAAAGAAAGATCTACTTCTTTCAGCTCTTGGTGAGCTGAAGGATGGCTTCATCTACTGTCCACTGGATGCTTTCAAGTGGCCTGAAAGGAAGTGCCTAATTCTAGAGGAGATCCTAATCATCCTTTGTCTGCAGGAAGTGCACTACTACTGTCACACTTTAGTAGCTGGAGCCCCGTAGGCTGGTGCATGGAGGTATGGACCATAGGGGGAGGGAATACATTGTGTATCCTCAAACAGCATCTTGAGTGAGATATTTGCCTGCTTTTTTGCCATGTTTGTGGACTTTGTTTGCCATAATAAAAAGTGAATTTGACTGCCAAGACTAATAAACACTCTAATCTTTACGCTCCATTCTATCCGTTTTCTGCTGCTTATCCAGAGCCAGGTCACAGAGGCTGCAGCCTAAGCAGAGAGGCCCAGACCTCCCTCCCTCTCCCCAGTCACCTCCTCTAGCTTATCTGGGGAACACCAAGGCGTTCTCAGGCCAGCCAAGAGATATAATGTCTCCAGCATGTCCTGGGTCTGCACCGGGGTCTCGCCTAGGAGGATCCTTGTCAGGTGCCCGAACCACTTTAACTGGCTCATTTCAATGTGGAGGAGTAGAAGCTCTACTTTTAGGCCCCCCTGAATGGCCAAGCTCCTCACCCCATCTCTAAGGGAGAGCCCAGCCAGTCTTTGGAGAAACAGGGTCGCCACCAAAGAGGGCACAAGATGGACAACCAAAGACTTTGAAACACTGCCAGACAAACTACTTTGTTGATTCTGCTGGCTGCAAGAATCAACATGAGATCGTTGAACCAACGTGTGTCAACAGTCCAGCTGCTGAGATGAGAGGCCTCGAGTTTCCAGATGATGTGCAGAACTGATGTGAACCTACACAGACCTGAAACCTGTCATATGCTTTGGAGAGCAGGAGAGGAAATATGAATTACCCAACAAGATCCTTTTAGAACCAATTAGAAGCCTGGAATGACTTTACCCACTTACTGTTCATTGACGAGTTTTCTCCCCAACTAATTTCATTTGCTGGATAACCATGACTCACTTTTAGAGCCAGCCTCAAGTGGTCATTGGAAAAACTGCATTCTTGGCAGTACTGGCTTCATTTTTCAGACCCAGGAGTTATTGACACTAACAACACCAACAGCAGTACACTTCTGTGTATAAAATATGAGAGCTGGTTGTAGATTTTCCACATATTGGGCTATTTCCTAGGTAAACTAATAGGAGTCATGTTATACTTTGTGCACGGACACTGAACTGAATCTGTAGGGTGAGCAGGAGCATTTTTCTGTGGACCTGGTGTCCATCAGAGCTTTTTAATAAACCACTAAGCTACTGTTCAGATGGTTAAATGAACCCACTCCAGACATTTTTAATTAACATTTGTTTTATACATATTTCAGTAAAATCTACTTCAATACACTGAGAGTACAAGAAAAAAATCATAATATACTTCTGCGGAGCACACAATCAGTTCTTTTTTCTGGATGCAGATATCCTTGACCCCCACTCTAGGGACAGTAAAAAAAGAGGATAACAGTGGGAAATAGTGACAGTCCTGTTGAGTTTAGGAGAGCTCTGCAGACGACCCATGAAAGCCTGAAACAAGCGCCAGTTTCAGTCATTGTGAATGTGTCTAAAGCAATGCCCCCACTTACTCTGCCATTTAAGTTTTACAGTCTTAAAGTCTGTAACCCAAATGTGAAAGGGGCTACAGAGGAATTCAAACTACATGTGTACTGATACATACTCGTCGAGTATCAAAAATCCTTTTTAAGCTTCCGTTTACGATAAAGTCCTGCTAGCCTCTTATGTTAGCTTTGATTACAAAAACAACTTGTCATTTACAATCTAAGGCCGCCCACGTTTCTGAGCTGTGAACCATCGATGTGTATGTCTAACAGTCCCTTTCGTCCTCTGCGAGGCTTCAGCAGCCAGATGGTCAAAGTGTCTCCCTAGAGACCAGCGTCGGTCGGACGGTCTAAGCCAATAAGGGAGAAGCTCAGTTATGTGTCAGGAGGAGGTGGTGTGGGATGTTCCCTGCACTTCCTCAGTAGTGTCCACAGTCACTTTCTGTACATCCCTCTCCACACCAAACCCCCTCGGGGACCCTGGCTCTCAGGATGATAGTTTTTCCACTGACACTGCCGGCGAGCTGGAGGTGGGCAGGGCCTCTGCTGCCACGTCTGATTGTACTGCGTCACGCTTTGGGGGCTGAATGGAGCTTTTGGTGGGGGCTAAGTGAGACTGGACAGACATCTGTGGCAGCGCCTGAGCCATTGTGGCTGGTTTGGCCAGGATGAGCTGCGGTTTGATGGCGGCCTGCGCTAGCTGTGCAGTGACAGGTTTGGCCTGGATGAGTTGCGTGACCTGGCCTGATGGGTTGGCCTGCATGAGCGTTGCCAGCTGGTTGGCTGGGATTGTGATGATGGTGATCTTCTCTCCTGCTTTTGTCCCAGCAGGAAGCATGGTGGGCAGTGCCTGGATCACAAGTTTAGGGGCAGTGCTAGCAGAGGTGCTCGCTACAGTCACTGGGACTCCTGTGGTAGTTGTGAGGATGGGTGGAGAGTTTAACGCCATTTGACCTAGCGAGTTGGTCATGACCACTGGCATAGCTCGGATGGGCCTGCAGGGATAGACAAGCAAAAAAGTAAACACTGAATACATAAATAAATAAAATCACCACACATACACACGGGGGGGACAACATGTCAGGATCCACACTAAATGTGCTCAATGCTGATCATATAAACTTGAAGCATGTGATCCTCAATGCACCACATCCAAACACATCATTTCTCCTGTATAAGACCAGAGGTTCATGATCTGATCAAACAGCACAAGGTTTCCCCTAAAACAGTCTTTGACAGTTTTGTAGAGCAGTAGTGAAAATTAGCCTTAATATATGTATTTGTTTAGAGTCGGACAATCACATTCTACAGGGCACAGGAAGACTAAATGAGCACGTGTTTGTCTGACCTGGTGGTGGTGTTGCTGGGGATGACAGTGACGTAGGTCTGCTGAGGCTGGGAGGTGGTGAGAGACGTAGCGCCCAGGGTGGCCTGGCCCTGCTGGCGAGCCAGATTCTGACCGGACACCACGGTCTCGCTGTCCTCCACTTCCTCTGCCTCCTCGTGATCATCGATCACTCGAATGTTTTTGGGCATGTCTTTAAATTGGTAGGCCAGCCGCTGACCCTCAACTTTGGCAAGGATGCCACGCTGGTAGTAATACCTATACAGAAACAACACATGGAGTATAAACTCTCCAGAACATCAGGATAGGCGGTCAAAACTCATGTCAGAGTAAAAACATAAACTACTTTCCCTCTGATTTCATAAAATAATTGCGAGTCATTATTTGGTCTTTCTGTCTGTTTGCGTCTGATATGTCTTTAATCATCGTGTCCTGGTAAATCACGATTGCAGACTGTGATGTGCTCATGGAGCAAAACAGCTCACCTTAGGGCCCGGCCCATAGTCTCGTAGTTCATGTCAGGCTTGTTTTTGTGTTTACCCCACAGTTTAGAAACAGCCTTTGAATCAACAAGTTTGAAGATGCCCTTCTCTCTGTGCATCCACTTGATGTATCTGGGACACGTGTTCTTATCCTGCAGAAGCTCCAGCAGAAACTCCCAGAGGTAGGTGGTGTTACCTGTGGGAACACATGATACACGGACTTTCAACACTGAGGTCCTGAAAATGCAGAAAAGCAGTCAAGTTCAAAGACTAGTGCAGATTATCATTGGTGACGCCTGTCTCAGTCCCGTGTTTTTATTTTATTTTTATATTATTCAAAAGCAACCAAAGGAAAGTCATTCAGCCGACCTCATTCAACATTTTTTGTTTCATTTGTTAAAAACAGCCAACATGACCCGGTGTAAAATCGATTTACCCGCCTTGATAAATGGCACTACTGCACCTGACTGTAAGCTTTTCCAACCTCATAGACCAGGCTGATCGATCGATGCAGTGACTGAAATTACTCAAAGAGCACATCAACGACTCGTCTAGGAGGCCCAAACAGAACATCATAAAGATCTGCCTCTGATATTCAACAATAAGAAAGACACTTGTACAGTAAAGTGTTGATATCCTTTTTGCTATCCACATTACCTTACAAGTGATATATTTTGTACTTCTGTGGTATTTGACCACATTATTATGCTGGTAGAGCTAGCTCGAGCCACCAAGGCTGGTTTGGGTAAAGCTGGTATGTTTCTCATTCTTTCTTTAAATACAACAGCTTAAAGATTTTGAATGAATGCTGATGAAATGTGTAGGGAATGTGGAGTGTGGTCATGCATGCACCTTTGACCTCTTCAAGGTAGAATAAGGTGAAAAGGTCTTAAAATTCTCCTTCCTTTGCAGCGCTTAGGGAAAGATCCTGGTACATGGGAATTCTACATTTTTCACCCAAACGTCACATCTGACCTGCAACCTTACTTTTACATTTCAAATTGACCCAAAATGCATTTTTGTTTTTACTACAAACCTGGTGATGTACATTAAAATAATAAGCTGCCTCGGTGAAGGGTTTGTAGTTGCTACAGTGGATGGGATATATGTGCTTAGTCGTAGTGCCTGTGTTTCACCAACTCAGCCATAAAGTGGCAGGCCACGTAAAATCAAAGAAGTGGTGTCAGCAGATGCTGAGGTGCCAACTTCCTGGATAGTCGATCGCAACAGAGCTCCAAACTTCACATGACCTTTAGACTGGCTCGAGAACAGTGAATAGCGAGCTTCATGGAATGGGTTACTATGGCCAAACAGCTGCATCCAAGCTTACATCACCAAGAACAATGAAGTGTTGGATGTAAAGTACGGACTACAGAACGCCGGTCCATGTATGCGTTCCCTGCTAGCATCTTGCACCCTGTTGCAATGACCGTCTCAGCTTACCGAATACCGAAAGTTTTTCACAAAAAATTTTGCATTACTGTTAAAATCCAGCCCAGAGTTACTAAAAATGTTGTTAATACATCTGCAGACTTTGTGACATCACGTTGAATTGATAACAGAGTGTAACTTAACAATATAGAAGTAATTTCTACTTGACGAATGATCTGATAAGCCAGAACATTAATTTATGTCAGCTCAGTAAGAGAAACAGTTTCCAGGCAGCGCTGCGTTCATGAAAACTCAGACATCTGAGGTAACTGTGAGGGCATGTGCTCGCCTCCTTGAAACAAACTGAATGTTTCAACAGAAACAAAAATAACTGAATATCAAATATGTAACCTTAAATTTATGGTCTTCACATAGTGTAGACTGCTGTTTTTGGTAGTCTTCTAATGTCCCATTTTTGTGAAGACACCATGAGGATGCTTCAGTAGTTTTCTCACATTTCCAAAGACCCAGGCCAACCAGCTGATAACAGCTACACACCCACGGACATCTATCACGTTAACACTGGTCGAACACTGGTCGAACACTGGTCGAACACTGGTCGAACACTGGTCGAACACTGGTCGAACACTGGTCAGTGTAAAATAATCCAAGGTTGTTGTTTTTTTTTAAAGCGCCATCTCTTGGTCACACTCTGCAACTGAGTGAAAGGGGCGTGTTTATAGTGGAAACTACCAAAGGTTAAATGGGGGGGCTCTAATCGGCTGATGTCAGCTGATGGCTGAAGTGGCAGTTTTCAGTGGTTGTATCTGTACTACAGATGTGTCACATAACATATTTTTTCCTATATTTACTTTTTGCTCTTGCACATCCGGCCAATGAGCAGACTGAACATTGTCACATGGTTTTTAGTCACATTTTGATTTTCTTGGAAATCATCAACTGGTTTGGACCAGAGCACTTTACTGGAAAAAGCTGGTCCTTCATCAAAACACCTGATCAACAAACTCTGACATGAAGAAAAGTGAACCATGTAGGTGCTTGCATACACCTTGGCTTTACACAGCAAAAATCTACAGTAAAGCTAAAGGAGTTAAAATATGCAGATGGACTGTTAGCATAGCTTTATACCATGTTTAACTGGTGAGAGCTCAGCAACAGAAAAAAAAAAAACCCAAAAAAACAAACAAAGGGAACTCCAACCTCTTCTAAAATATTAAATTTTTTTCAATTCAATTATATTTACACAGCGCCAAATCACAACAACAGTCACCTCAAGGCGCTTTGTATTGTAAGGTCGACCCTACAATAACACATACAGAGAAAAACCAACAATCATATGACCCCCTATGAGCAGCACTTTGGCGACAGTGGGAAGGAAAAACTCCCTTTTAACAGGAAGAAACCTCCGACAGAACCAGGCTCAGGGAGGGGCGGGGCCATCTGCTGTGATTGGTTGGGGTGAGAGAAATATCCGTTTTCTGCAGAGCCCTATTACACTCACTCTCTCCACTCAACCAACCTTTGTCTGCTGTGACGTGCCTGGGAATACCGTAATTATCCTAATATCACTAAAAAGACCAGAGTCGCTGCTTTTAGGAAGCCCTGAAATTCTGTCAATTGAGCAAATGGTACCAGAGTTACAGTTACAGATGTTCAAAAGTGCAAAGTGCCTGTCTGGCAACAGGTTAGGCTTTAGGCTTTAGCCGGTTACATTTGGCAGCGTGCTGAAGTTGGCAGCTAACCCATTAGCTATTACTACCTTGATGAACATTTACACCATCAGAATGTTATTAAATGTGCATGTATAAGGTTACAGCAACACATACTCGTTCACTAGCACAATTAAACACAGACAGCTTACCCAGGAGATAAAATACTGTCACAACTATGTTTTATTTTGCCTTCCACTAACATTTAATCGGTAGCTGCAGCTCCCTTTAAGTAAGACAAATATGCAAAAATCATAAAGTGGGAAAATACTGTATCTGGGTTATATCCAGTCATTCTAGGCTAGCAGCTAACAGAGACAGGAGCTGTCTACAGGCAGAGAGCAGCTACAGACCTTTTCCCTCTCTTGGCCTCTTCTTGATGCCCAGATCGAAGGAGCCGTTGGAAGAAGGCTGGTGAGTCTTAGCCTTACGTCCACCTGTACAAACCCACACATAGATCGAGCTTATTCTTCTGCCACATTGTCTGTTGAGCTGATTGACTTTTCATACTTTATGTTACCTTACTCCACTCATAAGTTGGAACAAATCTTGGCATACGGCAGCTTTCAGAGGAAGTTGTCTTTACTGAACTACCTCGTTTGTACTAACACAGCTTCATGCTTTAAATAGAGAGCTGCCTACTGTTGCTTTAAAGTTGTACAGCTTTAGAATGAAAAACTGAACATCAGCAAACAAAATAAAAGGTGACAACAGGTGAGCTGTGCTGACACTGACCTCCTCTCTTCTTCTTGGCTACAGGTTCACAGCCAGGAGGGATGGGGAAGCTCTCTTCCTCCATGGGTCCACACTCTGTAGACACCTCCACCACCGTTTCCATCATCACATCATCTGCTGAGGTAACACAAAACAAGACTATTCTCCTTCTGCTGCATCATGAAGTGAGACAGACATGAAGACTTTCAAACTGTGTACAACAATAAATCTGGCCTCACATTCTCATGAGAAGAGGAACACTTACAAAGGCTGGATATCGACCAGTTGAATTTGAAGGAGGCAGGAGGGCCAAAACAAAAAACCCATAGTCATATCAATCCATTCATCCATGCATCACTCCAGCCAACTCCTATAGCTCATCCGGGGGGACACTGACATGTTCCCAAGCAAGCTACGAGATATAACCTCTCCAGGGGCATACCCAGGACTGTCCGGAGGCATCCTGGAGGCATCCAAGTCAGATCCTCAAACCACACTGACTGGCTCCCTCAGTGGCCCGCGATGTAAGTTTGTAACTTTTCTATTTTTACAATAATTTATGTTTCTCATTTTATTGTAGTCAGCTGTATGACCGATTTTAAAATGCAGGCAGTAACTGGTTCAGTGTTGCACAGTAAACTCTTGTTTTTATACCACACTAGTTCACTTATTACTTTTTCTACATTAATTTAATTATTTAGAGGTTGTGTTTGTTGTTCCTTTGTTTATTAATAGGTCCTTAAATGCATTTTAAAATTCATGCTTTGTAATAAAACAGAGTAATTGGTTTTGTAAATATTTTTGTGAGCATCAAGCTGAGATTCTGCCATTTCTGGCAAAAATACTAATATATATATATATATATATATATATATATATAGTAAAAGCAGCTCATCAGAAGGTGCATGCCAAATATCCTTGGGCAAGACTAACCCCAAGTTGCTCTTCGATGCATCCATCGTACTATGAATGTGTGTGGAAAAGTTAAACAGAAAGTACTTAGAAAAAGTGCTTGTATGGGAAGTTGTGTAAAGCTCTTTGAGTGCTCAGAGTAGAAAAGCGCTATATAACAACCAGTCCATTTACCAAAGCATCGCTATATCACTGATATCATGATATGAAACTTTTATGTTGATTAAACATTTATCCCTGTATTGCTGCACACAATCTGATATGGCACCACCCTCATGGACACTGCAGGTAAGTTGCAATAGCTTCCTGCTAGCTTTATATTTCATTTCTGTCAAATCCTTTAAGGCTAACGTGTGCCTAAAGTTTGTCTGTGGGATCCACAGTGTTATATGCAGGAAAGCAATTTTATTTTTTAGCTTCTTGGTCTTAGTTTAAAAAAAAAAAAAAAGAAGCTAATGAGGATGCACAATAATTATGTACACTAATAAAAAAATGTTAATTACTTTAGGGTATACCCCCCCCTCTGAAAATAAAAGTAAATCCAATAGAATTGTAAAACAAGTCTGGAAATGATAAACAGTAATAAATAAGGTCAGACTGTTTGCTTAATAACTGCACAGAATCTTTCAGATATAAGTCACACATGTAGTGCTTTGTGTGACACAGATTCTGTCATTCATCAGCCTGTTTACCTGTGCTGCGTTCACTGTGCATTCCTCCGGGAGACTCCATGTGCAGAAGCGCTTCAGCGGCTTCAAACGTTTTGTCGAAACACACCATGTCGTGACCTGACATCTCCACTGCAGAGAGAAACCGACTGTCAGTACATACACCTCTGCTAGAAACAGGCTGGGAGCAGCCCTATCATTTTAAATAACTACAGAAATTTCATCTTGGACAAGAAAAAAAAAAAAACACAAAAGGGGAAATAAAACCCAAACAAACAACATAACCTCAACTAATATGAAGTGTTACTTCCTTGTTTTAGGACTGTGCAAGCTGTCTGTTCCTTCTTTCCCATTTCCTGCAATCTGACTAAAAGACTTGGGCATCATTCCTGCCAGCAGAGGGCAGTCTACAACAACACAAGCTCAACTTTCTGGTAAGCATATGGGTTTGTACTACCAGGTTTGTTTATACAGGATCAAATTACAACATAAATCATGGCACTTTATACTGAAAGGTATAAAGTAACCAGATAATCTAAAGTATTTGGGGGGGAAAACACTCCAAAAATAAAACAAATAAAACAAGCACTTTGTGATGGTGGGAGGGAAAATGTCCCATTTAACAGGAAGAAACCTCCAGCAGAGCCAGATTCACTGTGGGGCAACCACCTGCCATGACTGGATGGGGAGGAAGACAGATGTACTGAGTAGAGAAGCGCTCAGTGCATCACAGTGTATCAAAGGAAGGATAACTGAGGGGAATTCAGGGTTACCTGAACCACACTAATGCTCATAGATTTGTTTTTTTGCAGCCAACAAAAAGACAAAAAGTAAAACACAAACAAACCCGATTTCCTCCAGAGCAAGTTACCATAGTGATTTACTTTTGGAAGAAGTGAACCACTTTCATGATACAGAAAACCCAGTTTGCCACCTGGGTAAGACTAAATCCTGCTTCATAGTACAGGCCTCTGATCTCTTACCAAGGCCAGAAAACGTGCAGGTTTCAGTTAGCTGAGCTTCAGTTCTATTTAATATCAAATAAATAATAAATACATAAGTAAATAAATGAAGTCTAAAAAGAATTTAGAAATAATGGATTAAGCTTCTTTTAACCTCCTACTTCAATCGTTTCACACACAAAAAAAAAACCACGACATTTTTCCAGAGAAGCCATCGCTCAGAGGACTCACCAGTCTCCGTCACCTCTGTGACCACCTCCTGCTCCTCAGCCACATCCTGCATCAGGTACGTCTCATCATCGTAGACCAACACCTGAGCAGAGTAGCACTCCTCCACCTGAGCGCTGGGCACCTCCTCTACAATTACTGCAGGACAGCCTTCCTCCTGCAGCACCACCCCCTCCTCCTCTTCCACCTCTTCCTCCATGATCACTGCATCCACTTCCTGCTGAACCACTTCTTCCTCCTCCTCCTCCTCAGCAGGCTGCTGCTCACAGTAGACACGGTTTGACAGATGAAAAAAGACTGTTTTTACTGCTTTTAGAGACTTTATTGCTACGGAAGAGTGAATGTATGACGCCTGAGACACAGACTGTATCAGTTCACTTTTCTCTTCGTGACATGTGCACAGACTCTGGCTCCACATTAAACTGTACCAACCTCATCATCACTGCTGTTTTTGTTTAAACCTGGAGGGTTTTTATTCATACGCTGCTCCTTAATACGTTTGCATTGCAGGTCTGTTTTAGTTGCAAATGTGGCTCACGTTTCCATGGAGACAGCGGCGCGCTACAGAGCTGTGCGTTAAAGAAGCATCGAAGCGAAGAATTTGAGGGGTTTTTTAATATTCAAAATACTCGATGAATCGTTGCAGCCCTAATATAGAATAGATTTTCTTAGCACCATAAAAAATGAATAGAACACAAACAGAATAAATCCACATAACCAAAACAATAAATCGTCTCCTGTTAGCAAAGCATATTTTTCAAACAGGGTTTGGAGTCCATCTTTAGCAGGCTGGCTGTTCTGATTTTCAGTTTTATGTAATTTCCATTTCATGGAGTGTGTTAATGTTTCTACAGCTTTCAAACAAGCTTAATTTGGATTTCATGAAGGACATAACAGCCTCAAGAGACACGAAAACCTGAACCTTTCGAACAGCAGACTGAGCTCTCCTTTTGGCTAAATGTTACTTCTGATGCATATCCAGTCTCGCTTTTTTCTCCTCAATATTTCTTTACTCTTCTTGAATGCAGCATAGTTCCCTCCCAGCTGTTAACACAATGTTATGCTACTTGGCTGTTAGCATTACCAACCATGCTGTTAAGTGGTGTCATTTTGGAAATGTGTAGTTATTAGCTGAAGACGCTCAAACACAGCTGAGGTTCTATTTTACTTGCAGATCAGTGCTGAATTCACTGCACTGTTGTAGTGATTTGAACTATTTCTGGAAATCAAGTTCATCACTAAGCTCAAGCAAATTATGCATGAAACGAAAAAGGTGTCATGTGTTTGTAACCACGGTAACTTCTGACCCCACTTCCGCCAGTCCCTTTATTGTGGCGGGAATGAATCCTGTATAAGTTCCGGGTCAATCAGCTGCATGTCCCTGCTCCTCTGGCTGCTGTTGTCCCTGTGGTTGGCGTACTTGTCAGATATCGACAAATTCTACACTACAGACCATTTGACAGCGTGCAATAACCCGGCCGATTCATTCATCTTTACACTACCTCACAATCGACTCAACGGTGAGTTATTTGTTTGTTTTGTTTTGTCACAATGAATGACAATGCGGAGCCGCGATCGCACATCCTAAAACGCCGGTAAGCTAAAGCTAGGCTAGCGACAGTAAGTGCAATTACTAGTTTTATTTATTGAATATTGTTGTTTTTGTTTATTCCATTATGGCCGAATGTTGACTTAATGTATCTAGAGTTGAACGAGTGATTTGATTTTTGTAGTTTTGTCCGTTTTGGATGTTTTTTGTTACTTTTCTGATGAAATGCCAAAATGGCCTATGAGATTTTGCATGGAGTTAAATTCCATTTAGATTATTGAATCTGTTGCGCAAAACCTGTGATTAAATGAGTTTTGTAAATATATTTGATTAACTTTGGATAATATTTATTAGCTTTATTGCTGATATACTTTGATGGGACCCATGAGAATGTTTTTTT
The DNA here is from genome assembly GCF_900408965.1 of Simochromis diagramma. Classification (NCBI taxonomy): domain Eukaryota; kingdom Metazoa; phylum Chordata; class Actinopteri; order Cichliformes; family Cichlidae; genus Simochromis; species Simochromis diagramma. The sequence goes on from NW_024387398.1 coordinate 1,285,825, forward strand.
TCTATAATAGTAGGTTGAATGAAATTCATTATAAGAGATGATGGTTTATTGATTGTTGTATGAAACATTAATTAATTACTTGTCTTTGTTATTTATGTATTTATTTTGTCACAGCAGTAGAATGCTGTTTCATTTTCTTCTGTGAATGATAATTTATGTTTTTGACCTTGTTTAGGTCAGGTTTTTTTTTTTTCTCCCGCGATCAGCCCTGATCAGCGCGAGATGGCGAGCCACCCAACCACCGCTACGTTGCGGTAGGAATTATGAACATATGGACTGAATCAAACTGTTGACACATGACCTATCACAGGTCCATGGAACTAAAATAAATCACATACTGGACTACACCTCATTCCACCTCCTTTTGGAACCTAATAAGCTGTTTTGTGTTGTCAACATTATTTTTGGTTGTGATATATATGCACATTTTTTTATTTTTTTTGTACATCCGTCTATACATTTCTCATAACAAACATAATATATATATTTTGAGCTCTACTTTGGTTTCCTGTGTTTTATTCACACACTCAGACTCCATAGTCGAAACTTATTCTGATAGCTCATTGTCTATGAGGCTGCAGTCAGGCGCCCTGGTCCTTTAACCGCGTTACATGTTACTGAGTCACATGATCTGAGTTTTTCTAACAGACCGTGGGATAGAAAAACAAAAACCGGTTCATAAGGGAAACAATATATTAACAACCCCAAATAGGAACAAAAGTTCTGGCAAGCTCAGTCCCATTCCAGTTAACTCAGTTTAGTCACTCTGTTTTGGTAATCCATCCTAGTTTAGTTAATTGAATGTAAAATACTCCACTTTGGGTTTTCCAAATTAATCCACAAAGGGAAAACTAAATAAGGAAGTCAGAGGTTTGGCAAACAGAATCACAATGCAAAGCCAAGCCAGCAGCCAATCAGATCATCTGGCCAGAAGGATGTACAGCGCCGGAGCAAGGTTGGCTGTTCTGATAGCGTGGCACCCCAGCTGAGCCATCTGACACAGGAGGACCAAAAATCGCCGGAGGTAAGCCAAAATACAGTTGTAGAGGCCAACTTCATACTTTGAATTTGCCAGCTAAAACACACTGACTGATAAAGCTCATAACAAAGGAGATAATGGGCTGAACACTCCTACTGCATCAAATCAGAGTGCTCTAACTCGTCGACTGTCAGCAGAGTGTGGAGGTCAAACACAAACATAATTACATTATAAAACACACATTCAAAAATAACAATTATGGCCACAATGTTGATACAAGCATTTACCTGTTGGGGGTCCTCCACCACAGTCACATACTCCACTATGTTCCCACCACCATCTGACACCACCACAGAGGTCATCACTCATTCCTGCAAAAACAAAAACAAATTATTGCAATACTTCATGATACAATTGAGATTTTTTTTTATTTTGTAACATTGCAATTACATATTGCGACTTATCAACTTTTTGAAATGCAAAGTTAAACTTTATCAATATCTATTTTACTGAATAAGATAAGGCTATTTGTTTTTTTGCTGCAAAATGACATTGTTAAGCATAATGACCACTGTCACTGAAACCTGCCATAAAGGATGGAGTTCTTCTGCAATTATAGGATTTTAGTTTGGCCATTACACACAATCTTTTCCTGGCAGTACAGCAATAACAGGGGGAATCAGTGAAAATCATGGGTTGGTGCCCACATACACAGAAACTCACATTTAACTATTACATTTGTTGTTGGCAACCTTCTTGTTTTATAGGATTATACCCAGAATACTAACAGCTGGCAGCCAGATGAGCCGTGTCCCCACGACTTGTCCTTATTATTAAAGACTCATTGAGACTGATGACAACATGTTGGCAATCTGTCTGTATTTATAACTCACACAGACGTTATTTGCAAGCTTTCAACAATCTCTCTGAGTGACTGCAGTCAGTCCAAGTCAAACTGTGACTGTTTAAAAAAAGGTTGCCTCCTATCAGATGAGATGAGCCCTCTCGTTCAGAGTATTCCCAGAGTTCACTTAATAATATATCATATTTGGTGTCAATACAATATCACCATACAAGATATCACGATAAAATACTGTACTGATGTTTTTCCCCCATCCTAAGTGTTTGCATCTGTACAGGGTTGGGATCATATGAAGCCCACACTGACCACAGCTCTCCTTTTAACATTGTGGTTATAAAGGATGAAATCTCTTTCATTAAACTGAATTTTGGTGATTTTCAGGGCTGCAACAGTTCAGAGTATCTGGGATTATTTGATCATAAAAATGATTTCTGGACAAATTCTTTGCTTCGATGCTTCGTTTAAGGCACAGCTCTGTAGCGCTTCAATGTCAACATGAACGCCAGCGTTTCACCCACATCTGCGACTAAAAGCAGACCTGCAGTACAAAAGCATTCATGAGCAGCGTGTGAATAAAACGTTTCACAACAGAAACACTGATAACGGAACAGCAGCAGTGATGATGACGCTGGCATAGTTTAACGTGGAGTCTGTTTACACACCGCGGAGAGCAAAGAGGCGGAGCCGTTACCGACACGCTGAGCTCGGGTAGAGTGACAGAAAACAGCAGCGCTGTTCCTGTGATCACCATTAAAACTTTTACTGGGAAAAGCGAGCGGGAGTCCTTCATCAAAGCTTCCGATCAACAAACTCCGACATGAAGAAAAGAAAAGCGAACTTTGCAGCTGTTCCAGCCACCGCTGTTTGTTTTACACAGCGAGAAATCTGCAGTAAGGCTCCAGAAGTAAGAGCTATACTAACATATGCAGATGAGCTGTTGACTTAGTCTCAGACCGTGCTTGAATTATACAGCTTATAACTGACTTATTAATTGTGGATGGATTCATCTGCCTGATATTTATTTACCATTCAAACTGATACATTAGTAATGTTTATGGTTGTGAGTAGCAGACAGTAGCAACCTAACTTAGCCTGAGCACTACAGCTCTATAAAGTCAAAACCTTTAAGTTGCTCAGTTTGTATGAGAAGCTTAAATGTTTAGCAGAAGTTTGAGTTTCAACTTTATTTTACTTTTAAACGCAACTTTTGACATTTGGAGTTTTTTTCTGCCAGTGCACTGTTTACACAGCCAAGATCCCGAACACACACAGCTCCGAGGACAGGATAAACGAATCGGTGCTGTGGGCTAACTTCCAATATGAGCACTTCAAAACAGTAGCAGTCCAGAGTAGTAGCTGTGTCCGTCAGGTCTGACACGACCGGCTGGTGTGAGATCAGACAATGACCGTTCACAGCACGCAGGCTGATGTTTACTTCCTGAGTAGGTTGCCGCCGCTATTTGTCACCGAGTCTTAAAGCTTCAACCTCTACAGCTAACCTGTTAGCTAATGCTTCTCCTGTTTCCAATAAAGACTCATCCATCTTACTTAATCTTGCTCGTAACTTTGTCCACGCGGCATTATTTGTGTGTAAAAACGTTTTCTTATTGCGTTATCACGACTGTTTAGCAGAAGCTAGCATTAAGGGGAGTTGTTGAGCAGTTAGCGCTATATAAGAACCAGTCCATTTAGCAGATAGCTAGCCAACATGAACATCGTTTTTATTATACATTTTAAACCCGCGCTAGGTAAATTCTATAACAAATATGACACGTGCAGTGTGCATTGGTCGGTAGCAGAATCTGTTGACATGTTAATGCCTCGAGTTTTCTCTCCTTACCTTGTTTTGCTTTTGCTGATGAAAAGTCAGTTCCACGGCTAGCGCTAGCTGGGCCCAATGTTTGCTAAGTTAACCAAGGCCAAAACGCTTACTTCGCTTGCATAAAAAGATGTTTGCAGCGGGTCTTCGTTACTCGGAAATCGCTTCGCAGACGCCTATAAATGTTTTTCTTGAACACAAACCCCAAAGTTGTGTTTCCTTCGTGCTATCCTGTAGCTTTCCGGCGCGCCGCCTCTTCGCCACAACCGAGCCAGGTCAGGGCACGGTACGCCGTGACGTCAAGACGACGTTCTTCCTTGGAAAAAAAAACGCAAACAAACAAAAAACATTAAAAAGCAGCGTGTGAGACTTTTTTTTTTTTTAATCGTGATGGAGGACCAGTATTGCCGATACCTTAAACTTATAAAGGGAGCTTATACAGGGCAGAGCAGTGTGTCATCATTTAAGATAAAAAAAAAAAAAACATTAATTAGCAAATTCTGAATATATTTTAATACCAACTAAATAAATGTGTTTATTACTTCCCAAAATAATTAGTCAACACAATAAAACACACCAAAACCAAGATTTTTGGAATCTGGAACGTAAATGTGTCTGTCTTTAAAGCACTTTTGGTCGATTTCCGTTTTACATAAATAAAAGACACTTGAAAGTCAACAGAAAGGGTTCTTATATTCAGACATATTTCATAGTTCATGTTTGTGGTATGGAGGGAAATATTTACTTGTGCTTCCTGATCTTGCTCTATGTCGTTTGTGGATAATTTGTGATGATTTGTATAGCAATAACAATTTGTTTTTAAGAGTGTCTTATAGAGTAGTTTGTCAGTGCAGCCGTATTTAAAATTAAGTGGTGTGCAAAAGAAGAATGAGAGAAGAGAGTAGAATGAGTATACAACCAGGTAGTGATGGTGTGATAAGGCCCCGGGAGCTTTGCTTCACCAAAGGCAGCGCACACGAAGCGCCGTTTAACAGCTCAAGTGCTGACACCTGCTGGTCATTTGATGTTCAGCAGCCCTGCTGTTATACGTACCAGTGGATCTGTAAACTAGGGATGGATATCGTCACTGACTTTTACAACTGATTCAATTCTGATTCTGAGTAGGATGAAGTTTACACTTTTTCTGTTCCTACCTCTTTATTTCAAATTCCATTATTTACAAGTCAGAATTCAATGTTGAAGGTGGCTGCGCGTGAAAGGAGTGGGACGTTCAGCGACTGCTCGGATTTTGGCAGGGTCTGTCTTCACCTGTCCCCCTGCCAGAATATAGAAAAGTGACGGATGGTGAATGGAACCCGCACTGCTCTGTTTTTACATACAGATGATTTTCCAGTAGCCACTCAAGCACAGTGTGAACATGGATTTGGGGCTCTTGGAGATCCTTGGACAAACACGAAAAGGTTTAGGAAGTCTCTGAGAATGTCATTCACTAGTGCCTGAAAAACTGCTGGTGCATTTATGAATGGGATGACCCAATGGTATATTAAAGGCTGTTTTCCATTCACCGCCCCCCTCTGATGCGGAATGGTAGGGGTTACACGGGTCCAGTTTTGTGAAGATGGTGGCGCTGTGGATGGGTTCAGAGTTTTTTTCCAACCTGAGATGAGATCCAGCACGGATAGCTGTTGGACCAGTGAAGAAGAGATGACCGCACTGGTCTTAAATGCAGCCATGCTGATTGTCACTTAATGAGAAATAGGTCAGTAAGAGTGTCCAAGGTCCTGCCCAGGGGTGGAACTGGGTAAACACAGGAGGAGATGGAAACACAATGGCCGCTCACACAGAACTTAAAAACAAATACTACTGTGGAACACTCCTTAATAGATTTATTGTGACGCCCCGCAGTGGTTGAGGGGATGTGGCTTTTTGTGAATAGGACACTGCCTTTCCATATCACAGGTTTTCTTACCCACACTGTCCTGGACAGTTTTTTCCTGCGATATTTCCGTCTTGTGAGCAGAGACTAAACCCTTATGGGGCTTTCTCGCTGTAATATCTGGCCTAAAGTGATCTGTTGGAGTTGCTAAGAGCCTGAAACCTGGGTCATCGTGAGCCTTTGCCTCTTTGCAAACAAAGAGGACTGAAAATGGAGGGAAAATGACACCATGGTGAACGTTATACTTAAAACTCTTTTAAGTCCTGCATCTGCGTGCAGTCGGGGAATGAGATGAGTGGAAAACTGTCTTCAACATCCGTCTCAGCCATTGAATACTTGGTCACGCCGTTGGACTCACTAGTGGCCCTGCTGTGTTTGAAGCTTTAGTGAGTAACGTCCTGAGAGATTTCATGAACCACTTTGTTTTCGTTTATCTCAATGACTTTCATGTTTTCCATGTCAGAACGTGAGAATCACCTCGTCAGTTCTTCCAGCGCCTGTTGGAGAATCGCCTCTACATTACAAGTGAGATATAAGAGTTTCATATTCAGTCTTTTCTTTCCTGTTTTGTTGTGAAGAAATGCCAGTTGTCAGACATGTTTTTGTAAGAATGTTAGTCCCGTGGCAAAAGGTTGATTTGTGTCTCTTCAATGAGCAATAAGCTCAACTAATAATTTAGGAATTTAGAGGAGAAATATTTGTCTCTGTTTCACGGTAAACAACAGATCCTTTCAAATATGATCCAGTCTTAAATGATATTTTGGAAAAGACAGTCTTTGTAAAAGGCTGCAAATAATCTTTCACTTTGTTTTTTTAAATATTGACTTGTGCATATGCACATGTATATTTTGCCCACATAATTAGCAGTATGTGTAAACTTTTCTCAGTTAATAAATTGTCCTTGATTTATGCAGAAAACTTCTGCTGTGGAAACTGAAATAATTGTTTCTGCTCGAACCTACATTTATTCATGTTGTGATCGTTATTGATGGTTTCAAGTGTTTTGTGGCCAAGAACAGTCAGAAGATTAGTCAGCATATAAACCTTTTTAAGGAAACAGTTACATTTTGGGGGTATTTACTGCATGTAGTGAAGTAAAACTTACTTGCCTCTCCCAATTCGAGTGAATAATTGTGTCGTCGTCTGGTATAATGTAACACAAATATTTGTAGTCAGCCAAAATTCAATTTTATTTACACAGCACCAAATCACAACATCAGTCACCTCAAGGTGCTTTATATTGTACTGTAGACCCTACAATAATACATACAGAGAAAAACCCAACAATCATATGACCCCCTGTGAGCAGCACTTTGGCGACAGTGGGAAGGAAAAACTCCCTTTGAACAGGAAGAGATCACAAACAAAACATTTACAGACCACATTTTAATATCACTGTAATATTTAATTGACACACATATTTCACAAATCACCAGAAAAACTCTCAGTTCATCAAAGTGACTCTGGAAAAGTGTTCCAGGTTAACTCTTTTTTTTTTTTTTTACATCAACTGGTTAGATTTGCTTAAATATTTTACTCTCTGCTTTCCACATGTTGCATATTAATTGTGTTTTTGTAAGGTGACCTTGGGTTTCTGAAAGGCGCCCTTAAATAAAATGTATTATTATTATTATTATTATATGCAGATTTATCAATTTGAGTATGTTGCGTTTTGTTTTGACCAGATTAAAGATCTCGCGGTAAAGGTTGCTATCTTCAGTTCATGCAAATGGGCGTAGATGTTCATGTTATCTTCAGGTAACCATGAAAATGATGCTGATTAAAATATTTGTAATAAAGTTGTTTTCTTCTGCTACCACTGAGCAGCTGCTTGCTCAGTATAATGAAACATCTTTGCAAACACAGTAGAAAAAAATGCATTTTTCTTTCTGAGGTGTCTGTAGTGGAAGTAACACCTTGGATGTCGATTTGCAGGGCCCACAACTCCAATACAAGAAATCTGTTTTGGCTCTTTCCCATTCAGAGTTCAGCTGGAGTCGATGTGGATGAGGGGACTCGCCCAGTCCCAACTACCGTGAAACTGTCCAGGTGTCTTTCCTGCACATATGGATAAGGAGAAACCTGAGTAGCCTTGTAGGTCAAACCTTATCAGTCCCACCTGTTAATGGTAGCTCCCTGTTGATTGGCAGGCTCGCAGGAAAGATTAATGTATAATGGCCAGGGTAGCCTGTAAGAGCTCTTTGCACTAATAAAGAATAACACTCAGACTTTTACTGTTTCTCAAAAGGGTAAAAAGTTAGTGTCCACAATTTAGACTTTAATTGCAAGAAATGTTTTCAAAGCAATTTAGCAGGAGCGCTGCAAAGCAAAATCAAACCAAATAGTAATACTCAAACTAATTAAAAAACTAATTCAATCAACTAAACAATAGATATCTATACAAGTGGGAAGAACCCAGAAACCCGTCCTTCACTGATGTCACATCTTCACACTTTGGTCATTCAGTCACGTTGCTGTCTGATGTCCACCCACACCTCCTCTGTCTTTCTACAGCCTCATCATGTTATTAGAATCACTATTATTCTACTTTCTGATTCATTATACTGGTTAACTTAAACATGTTTGTTATTTATATTCAACATGCCAGTATTGAGCACAATTAACCCTCAGTGAAACACAAGTTATGGTAACTGGTACACATTAGTGTTGGGTTAGACTTCAGTGTCTTTCTACCCCAGGTCGTCATAATATTCAGATCAAACAAACTTAAATGTTAGACAAAGATAACACGAGTAAGCACAAAATGCACTTTCTAAATGAAGGTATTTATTATTAAGGGGGAAAAAGATGTAAACCGACGTGGCCCTGTGTGAAAGAGTGATTGTCCCCTAAACCTAATAACTGGTTGGGCCACCTTTGCCGCCATCAACAGGTATGACATCACTGCCTATCGATCCATCAGTTCTCCTCAGGCTTGGCAGGACCCTCCCACTCGCTGACCTCCGGCCCAGGCTGAGGTGGGTGAGCTGGTGGTGGAAGGGGAGAAAGCTCAGCTCCCCAGCAGCGGCACGGCAGACCACGCCCCCACCACACGGTAATAAAAAACAAATCCGTAACAACATAACTATGGAAAGAAAAAAAATGAACCATGGTTGCTAGCATGGCTTAGTACAGATCGCTTCCAACTAGTGAAGTATGTTATTTTACACAATGGAACTACTTTCACCAGTTCAAAAAAATAAAATGAATCAGAGATCAGTTTAAACTATTGTACTCTACTCACCGATAAACCAACTCCAGCCCTCGGGAGCTACCGTCCCCCAGCTTTTAGATGCATCCTTGTTCCGACACACCTGAACCACATGATTGGCTTGTTACCAGGCCTTTGCCAAACTTGACGGCATGCTGAAGAGGTAATCCAAACATTTGATTCAGCTGTGTTGGAGTAGGGATGCATCTAAAAGCTGGGGGCAGTAGCTCTCGAGGGCTGGAGTTGGACGCCCCTGCTTTAGGTCATGAGCTCAGACAACCTACTAAACTGCTGCAGGGACATTTTTGTTTCCCTTCAAACTTTACACTGAAACAATCCCATGTTTGTTTTTAGGTTTGAATTCAAGAAGTGAATAAAATGTCGTCTTATCACCGTTATGTTGGCTAAATTCCTTCAAACTTTACACTTTTTACTTTCTAAACTTCATTGTGTTCAGTGTTTTTCTAAGAACGAATGCAGCTCAGGCAGACGTTCAAAACCAAAACAAAATTACACTGTATGAGAGTGCTGCTGGGAGTAGCATCTAAACAAACTCAACATGTACAAAATGACTGAGTCAAGTACGTTCACATGATAAATGTTTTTATTTACACGTAATCCACGTTGAGAAATGGGGACGAGACAATCCAGAAAGAAGCAGACCAACACCAACAACCTCCTGGACAGGAAAAGAGACAATTAGATATATCATCACACTACACAACACTAGTGGTGCAACGGATCAAAAACCTCACGGTTCGGATCGGATCGATTTTTGGATCAGCAAAAAAAGACAAAAATTGAACATTTAATTATTTACTTATTGAAGTTTTTTTTGCCTGTTAAAAACATTCAACTCGAGACTCAATCCACACAACTATTAAAACATTATGGTTCAATATAGGGCAGTATAGGTCTTTGTATCTACCACTCAGTTCAATTTTATTCATAAAGCGCCAAATCACAACAACAGTCGCCTCGAGGCGCTTTATATTGTAAGGCAGACCCTACAATAATACATATCGCTCATTACATCGCTGTGATATAATGAGCGGTCACGGTCACGTAGCTTTCTGTTGACCTGGAGCTCCACCCGTTTGTAGTAGTTAGAGCAACAGAAGATGCCTGGGACAGCTCAGCCATAACTTTAAACTTTTCCTGCTCATACATGCTCTGAACGATCTTGCCACTAAAGTGGACGCACAACAGGATATCATAGCGTGGCTCAAGCACGTCCATCACAGTTTAAACACCTTGTTTTGCACAACAGAATACGGCCTCCCGTCTGCAGCTAAACACCCCAGTAGCTTCTGTAATAGCTTTAGCCCGGTCGGACTGGGCAGCAAAGGGCTGCTTAAATGCCACAAACTCCTCTGCTCCTCCACTTGGACCGCCAGCGCTGACCATAGCTATGGCTTGACAGACCCACCACGCCACCATACACATACTTTTTTTCGAATCTTTGGATCACGTGCGTGCCGAACCGTGGAGTGGGATCGGTTCGGATTACGGATCAACCGCGATCCGTTGCACCACTACACAACACCAATAATAATAGTAAGATGTATAACTGATCAGTGATTCATATTTAAACTGAAACATTACATGTATAAAGCCTAATTTACTCCACGGAGCCCTGTTTGTGAAGTTGGATTTAAGAACATGTTTACAGCCATCTCGTGCCAGTGCTGGTAACAGACAGGACCAGCAATGCAGTGGAAAGCAACGAGACTGAAACATTAAAAGCAGTTTAAGAGAGTCTTTTGAATTGCCCCAGGCAAAGAAAAAACAACAAGGGTTTAGCATACTGTCCACTGTCACTCTTCTGTCTCTTAAGCAGTAAGTGAGTTTACATTGTTGGCTAGCTAGGCTACGGTTTATAGAGCACTTTATAATGTGTATGTGTTAGTCCCCATAGGGAAATAGTTCCTCTGCATTTAACCCATTCACCCAGTGAAGCAGTGGGCAGCCACCAATGCAGCGCCCGGGGAGCAGCATGTAGGGACTGTACCTTGCTCAGGGGTACCTCAGGGTAGCCGTTCAGTGGAGTTGAACCCCCGACCTTCTGATCACGGGGCCACCACTCTACCTACTGAGCTATCCCTGCCCCTGAACGAGGGCAGTGAGGAGGAGAGCTTGTTTGAGTCAGCTGCACCTGATTGCACTAAATATGTTCCAAAAACGTTAGAAACGTACTTCTTAAATGCATCTTTACAGGCAGTGTTAAATCTATCAGTTGTTTGTGAAGGGCGCTATTGTGTAAATTAGCTTTAATACTTGTAGTGTCCACTTAAATTTCAGTATTTAGAGACGCTCACCTGTGAGTTTTGTAGGTTATTCCAGGCCATTCCTCACTTTGTACTCATGAGTGTCTGTGCTGTGCTGTTTGAAGAGCTGCAAATGGAAGGCCGAGAAGCCACAAGTCACTTACATGTGCGTTTGTCAATTCCCTATTTAAAATACATCACATCGTAATCTTAACTCCTGTATTGTTCCGCAGATCTACAAGAAATGGCTGTCAATGTCTGATTGTAAGACTAAAATTGAAGGAACTATTTTTTTTAAAAATCCTTAAAACCACTTAAATTCAGGTGCCAGACACACTATGGACCGAGCTTCAGAACAAAACACATGTTACAGTAAAAACAATAAAAAAATTAAAAGAATCTTGCTGCTCATTGCTGCCCTCTACTGTGTAAAATTAAGACAAGCACAGAGACAACACTAAGCACCATCTTTGTCACGCTTTCAGCCTGTAGCTTATATAATAGTTTGCATGACTTTGATTGTCAAAAGAAGCCGGAGTGCCCAGAGAGAGAGTATCTGTAGGCACAGGGAGAACACGCACACTCGACACAGAGGGTCACAGCTGTGGTTCAAACTGGGAACCTTCATACTGTGAGGTAACAGCCCAGCCAGGATTCAGGCTCAAGAAAATCACTCTGTAATCATTCTGCCTGACATGAATACATGCATTTAAAGGCAAGTCAAGAGTGTAAACTTCCAGTTTGATGCATTAAACAGAATTCAACCAGAAACAAATAAAAGGGAAACTCTGACAACATATAGTCTGAGGCAGTCTAGAATGCAGGTTTACCCTGACATGAAGGAAACTCTGAGTTAGGGCTGGGCCATTTTATACCTTTCACGGTAATACCGGTACAATGTTGGGCAACGATAAGAAAATGAAATATCGCGATAGAATATGGGTAAAACGCGCATGCACGGTGCCTTTATTTTCATACGCACACGATGGAAAAAGCATGGCGGCGACAGAGAATGAGAAAGGCGAAAGCGGATCGTTGAATGAAACGAACCAGAATTGGTTTGTAAAAATGGTTCAGTGGTGTGGAACTGGTTTAGCTTTCGTCCGTCAGTTACACACCAAAGCACAATGTCTGGTAGAGCATGCTAGCGGATCATCGTTATTACCGTGTTTTTTGGAAAATAAGTCGCTATTAAAACCTCTTTTTAAGTTCTGTGGATATTATACATGGTTATGCTGAGGATATGTCGGCCAGTTTCCACTGGAAATACCTTTTGGTTAAACTGTCAGCGAGGAATTTGCATTTGCACTGTTACATGTTTATATAGATTTAATGCATATAAAAAACAGCTGCTTGTTTCAGTGAAAATACATTGATGGTTTTGTTTTTTTGCACCAATAAAGTTGTGGAGTTTTAAAGTATTTTGTCTCGCGTCAGTTATATCGTCAATTATATCGTTATTGCAAATTTCAAAATATATACCGTGATAACTATTTTTGGCCATATTTCCCTGCCATACTCTGAGTTTTTTTTTATCAAGTGAGCCAACTTAAACTCTGAAACAAATACTAAGGTAACACACTCTGAAACCAATCTGCTGGCTAGCACGTTTTCTCCAACAAACTAAGTTACGTGACATTGGTATAGGTTGCATTCACATAACATTAAACTCCACAGAGCCTATGCAAACAAATGCTGCACTCTGAATACAACTCAAGTCACAGCGAATGCACTCAGACCTGATTGACCTACATAATCAGCTTTTTCAGGACCAAAGCCTCAGTTCTGCATCAACTCACAGTGAAGCTACTTCTAAAACAGCACCTTGGTGTACATATGAAATGATGCACTCACCAAGCCCCATAGGAAAGCAGATGTTCCAAAAGCAAGACCCACTCTGAACCAGTTGGGGTTGGTCATATCAGGCTTGGAGCTTGTGTAAGCAGACCTGCAGCCAGCTGGAACAATGAGAAACCACAACAACATGAAAAACACGGTCTTTGTATGGGCAGCCAGTACTCATACAGTCCAAGTAACGGTAAATGGACTGGTTCTTATATAGCGCCTTTCTACTTCCCTGTTCATACAAGCACCTTTTATTAACTCTAACATTTACACACATCCACACTAACGGATACATTGGAGAACAACTTGGGCTTATTATCTTGCTTAGGGACATTTGGCAAGACAAGGATCGAACCACCAACCGTGATTAGTAGATGACCTGTTAGATGTTTTTTAATCTTTACACAAAACAAAACATGCACTGAAAATCTGGGTTGAAAGCAGTTGCTAACACTTTACCAGTCTTTAGTTTTGATGTTTTATTTTACCCCTTAGTTATAAAGCCAAAACCAATTCATGCTACCAGAATGCTAAACTAAGCTAAGCTAAGCTAAGGTCAGCCTGCAAAACAAACACAGTCACTGTTTTAAATAACGAGCCAAATCACGTAGCCTTAAAAATTTTAACGACGATAATTAACAGCTTTTCGTGATTTTACCTCTGCTGACGAAAACAGCCCTGGACAGCAACCGGTTGAAAGTCATTTTCGCTGAAGAGAGCACCTTCCTCTCGACTTGCACGTTCGCACCGCGGTTGATTAAACTTCCTGTCAGACCTGATACCAAGATCACCGATAAATCAAACGACCACTCCGGAGCATCCTGCCCCTTTACTGGAAACAAACATTTGATTATGGTTAAACTGGTATCTTTATACAGACATAATCCAATTTTACGTTATACAATACAATTAACGAATGAATTTGTCAGTTATTATATTTAAATATCCAGAAATTACTCTTTCCCACTACAATGAAAGAAATATCACTGTGTATAACGTGGTTTAATTGCGGTGTTATCTGATGCACGGTGAGGTGCCAGTCAAACGTGTGTTCGCCGACCACCTCCGACCTGTGAGCAGGCTCACAGAACAGGCTGACCCGGAGGAGAAGCGCGTCGGCCATTTTGCTCGGAAGGGGGCCTTGGCGTCAACACGTGAGAAAGAGAGGTGTCTCAAAAGATCGAAACAGCCTGGTATCTCTACCTCAGCCAGGACATTATTATTCATGTTTAAACCGAAAGAGACATAAGAAGCCACTACAATGCCCACAATCACCCTGCCGCCGAAAGAGAACGCGCTCTTCAAAAGAATTCTGGTAGGTTAAAATACCCGAGATCACGTTAGCTTGCTGGCTAATGGTAGTTTGCCAAGTAGCCTTCAGTTGCGAGATCTACAAGAGACGTGCCAGTGAATTAGGGATGTGTTCGCTACGCCAGACACACTGCGATTAAGTCGGCAGTTTTATTAAGCAGTAGCTGGAACACCGCGAAACCAGTCACGTGTTGTAGTTCTGGTGCCTGGCCTTGGGGACGTATTCGGCTCGGACGTCTATGAGCACGTTTGTCTGGGGTCTGTTTCCAAAACAGTTGCACCTTGTTGGACTAGTTAAGTTCAGCGGCTGCAGGAGCTGGTCAGCCCAGATGGAGGTACGAGGAGCTTCCTCTCACTGCTCTACTGATCATTTACAGTGTCGCATAGATAGGAAGGCGCAGCTGTTTATTAAATACAGCAACGTGAAAACCGGCACATCGAAACACGTCAGCCTCTTCTGTTATAGTTAAGAGACTCGAAAACACGCATGCATGTTGATGCCCTCTGCTGCCGTTTGACAGCTCCTCGCTGGGCGTTACACTGTATCAGACGCATTATCAATAATAAGCTTTAATGACGGTTTGAATTGAAATATATGGAGAAAGCATAAAGTCTTAAAAACTGCTGTAAATGTTCTGCAGGCAGGTCTGCGTGGTCACAATAACAGACCCTTGCGCTGACTGTACGGTGATGACATTTACGTCACTGGGCCCGTGGGGATCCTCGCAGACTTGTTGATGCTGCTTTAGGAGTATGTGGTGCTTTTCCTGCTGGCTGGAGGAAGGACAGAGTCACTGGAACAGTGTTTTCTTTTGCAGACCTACAGTAATGTACTGTTCGTGGACTGTAAGATGACTCGCTGCAGTGTCAGGCACCTGATATAATGTGCTTTGTCCTTTTTCACAGAGGTGTTATGAACACAAGCAGTACAGGAATGGTCTGAAGTTCTGCAAACAGATCCTGAGTAACCCCAAGTTTTCTGAGCATGGAGGTAAGAACCTGATGCACCGTGCTCACTGTCAGCCTCCAGTCGCTTTAGGGGTGACGTGATATTTAATGATATTAACACAATGTGACACAGTGATCATTGTGTACATTTGGTTGCACTCCTATACAGTGGAATAAGCACGAGAATCCCAGTGTGAATTCATCCAGGAACACTGGGATTAAACAGCTGTAAACAACTGCCGCTCTGTGTGATAGATGTTGTACTTTACATTGTGGGGAAAATAGGTTTGGCCTGGCTGCCTGCAGGATTTTGATTTCTAAACTCCTACATTCAGTATTCTAAAGTTTAAATCCAAAAATAAAAATGTTGCCAGTAAAACTTTGGGTCTGTTATCTTGGACACTGAATTAGTATTAAAATTCATTCTTAATATCTGCACCATCATAACGTTTTCAGCAGCACAGACACTTTGCATCAAAGCACAGGCCAAAGTTCAGACTGCTTGCTTTTCTTTATTGCTGCTGCCACACATGCTAAGGCTTACAAACATTACATTGCTTACATTAAGATTCTTTTATTTGACTTTGACCTTTGATTCTGCTTCAGATTTTTTCTCGGACCTTTTAAAATGTATTTAATGTTGCAATTAAGAAAATTATTTCTACGAAATGTAAAATTTTAAAATGCACATAAATACATTTGGAAAGGTCTTTTTTGACAGATGTTTGCAGCTGGATGCAGTTTCTATAATGGACCCAGAGCAGATCACTCTGAAAGATCTGCGTTTTTTTTTTTTGCTCTTTTGAATATTTATTATTGCTCGTTAATAAGAGAGAATTTTTTTATCTGATTACTCGATTAATTAATGGAATTATTGATGGAGTACTTGCTTAATAAAATAATTGATAGCTGAACCCCTGATAGTTGAATCTATGAATAAAGAAATTAGTGGTGGCTCAACCCTTTTGCACTCTATGTAAATGTCTTCATTTCCAAAAGAATGTCATGCTTGGAATAATTGCTACGGAGCCCCGCAGGGGACATGGGAGAAAAAAAACAAGACGGACTTTTGCCAGATCTCGCAAAAGTTGAATTCCAACAATGGCGGCAGCTCCTTAGCTGTAATATTACTCTTTCTGGGTCACAAAATACACTTTTAAGATATTTTGAGGCGTGAATGTAGTTGTGTAAACGTCAGATATCTGCTCGGTTTACAAGACATCACATATTTGCAAAAGTGCTCCGACGTTTTCGGAGATCCGACACCCACCATCTCGAAGCTAACGGGAGGTCGAGACCTACTACAGCCGGGAGGAACACCGCTTTCCCGGCACATCGTGCCTCGACCTCCCGGTCGGCTTTGAGCTGGCGGCCTCCGAAGAATGCGGCTAAAACCTTTGTTTGTTTTGCGAGATCTCGCAAAAGTTCGTCTTAATGTTTTTTCTCCCATGTCCCCTGCGGGGCTCTGTAAATTGCTGCCTGTGGTACTTTGAAAAATACCGAGTGGAGTCACATGTTCAGAATCTTGATATTGAAAACTGTTCAGTTCAATATTAGTTATGTTGCCGACGACAGCAACAGAACCGTAACTGAGCAAAAGCTGGGAATAAGATGCTTGCGTGTCATAAGTATCTGTTCTGCTGATATCTCTGCGATGAAGCAAACTTCACCTCACCGAGTTTCAAATTGATACCATCGGTGTATTTACTAATAATCCTGGACAGTTTGGTCAAGGTCAGAGGTCAAGGTGTCTGAAAATCCTGTGAAGAACTCTAATAACTTGAGAACAAGGTGATTAATGCCATTCGTGCACCTACCAGGAGGCTGACGAGTTCTGCTCTCCACCACTAATATGTTGTCTTACTGTTAGGGTAAGATCATTCCCAGCTCTGGCTTCAGGAGCAGACAGACTTTACTAAAGTCCAAAGCAGTAAGGAAGCTTCGTCACTGTTAACGCCTCCATGATGAGCTGCGATTCAGACTGTGAGCCAAAGTTGATCAGTTATTATCACAGCACAGAGGTTCCTGCATCATCTGGAAAGCCTGGAGCCCAGAGGAGTGCAGGCTTTTTAATGCATGTTCTTTTTAAGCTGCTGAGGTTTTACAGTTTGACGAAACTCAGTAAAGATATAATGAGCAATGTTTTTGAACATAAAAGCCGCTAAATTACTCTCTGCACATATCTCTGTGAAGAAAGTAACATTCAAGAGTGGTGAAATGCGTCACATCGTGTCAGCTTTCTCTGAATGCGTCACTCCTTCCTGCTCCAGAGACGCTGGCCATGAAGGGTTTAACTCTCAACTGTCTGGGCAAGAAGGAGGAGGCGTACGAGCTGGTGAGACGAGGCCTGCGCAACGACCTCAAGAGCCACGTCTGTATCCTTTCAGTGCTCCTGCCTTTGTTCAGCAGCTGCTGAATCCACTCTGAGAAACCTGTGAAAAATGTCTGCCTGAGTTCTCATATGAACTCGTGTAACGTGTGGGTAACTGTGTTTATGCGTGATTTTCTCTAACGCTCTGACCGTGCCAGGCTGGCATGTGTATGGCCTGCTGCAGCGCTCGGATAAAAAGTATGACGAGGCCATCAAGTGTTACCGTAACGCTCTGAAGTGGGATAAGGACAATCTGCAGATTCTCCGAGACCTCTCCTTGTTGCAGATCCAGATGAGAGACTTGGAAGGATACAGGGTGAGGAATGACAAATGAGACCGTCTGAATCAAAAGATGGCCGTAGAAGGCTGACACTGGGCAAACTGATCTCGTGTGTCAGTTTCCTTTTTAGCGTCAAAACACGGAAAGTCGGATTGTAAACACGGACAGTTGTGGACTAACATTGCTGCTTCCGTGCGCATGGCGCCTCTTTCCCTCTCCAGGAGACTCGGTACCAGCTGTTACAGCTCCGTCCAGCCCAACGAGCTTCCTGGATCGGATATGCAGTGGCTTATCACCTGTTAGAGGACTTTGACATGGCTGCAAAGATTGTTGAGGAATTCCGCAAAACACAACAGGTGAGTAGCTCTGGATAAGAAGGCCTTCATGACTTTAACTAAACAGTGATTATTTAAAGTATTCAAGCTGTTGCAGAAAAAGCCTTGTTCTCATCGACTTCTGTAAGTCTGCACGTCTTTCTGCAGCTACACTTGCTGCCACTTGGTGGCAGGTTTAAGGGACATCTGCACGGGCTTCATTTTTCTGACCAGGAAGTTAGGCTCGTCTGTTTGGCTGTCTGTAGTGAGAAGCAGCAGAAGGTCTGATCGATGCATTAGTGTGCACTCTGGGGTGTCCAGTCCATCCAACCTTCTAGGAAAATTACTACTACTAATAAAAATAATATACGTGAAGTTCAAAGTGAAACATCCGGCCTAATATGGGCATTTCAAGTCCATGTGGCAATGTATCATTTTTTGTTCCTTTTTATGTGCGTTGTTTTTCAGACATCGCCTGACAAAGTGGATTATGAGTACAGTGAACTGCTGCTGTATCAGAACCAGGTCCTAAGGGAAGCCGGGCTGCACAAGGAGGCCTTCGATCACCTCAACAGCTACGAGAAACAGATCTGTGACAAGCTGGCTGTGGAGGAGACCCGAGGTGGGTAGTGCAGTGTCGTGCTGCTCACTGAGTGTTTGCAGGTGGTAAACCAAGTCAAGTCTGCAGCTTCTGCAAATGTTTTTCAGCTGCTGTTGATAAGAAAATGAATTATCAGCTTCACTGGACTTTCTTTAGCGCCAACAAAATAGATTTGGCACACAAGAATAAAGCAAACACTCAGCGTACTGTGTGTAGTTAGTGGGCAGCACTGTTGGCTCACAGCAGGAGGTGGGCTCCTCACAGTCTAAAGACGTGCAGTTAGTGGGGTTAGCTGTGAATGTGACTGTAAATGTCTCTGTGTCAGCCTCGTGACATGTGATGTCACCTCGCTCCATGGTGCCTGGGATTAGTCCCAGCCCTTCCCTGCTACGCTCATTCCTTTTCAGTTTCACTTTATTTCTGAAGCGCTTTAAAACAATATAAGAGCTGTACACAAAAACAAAAATAAAAGAATAAAGCAGTACAGGGTAAGAGGTTTAAGAAAAGGTGTGTTTTTAAATGGGTTTGAGAAGCAGCAAGAGATGGAGCCTGCCTGACCTGCAGTGGCAGACAAAACTGCAGAGGCTCCATCTGCTTTTATTAAATGTCTTTGTGACAGTGAAGAGCACCTGGTTAACTGAGGAGCACTGAGGCATGTGGGAGGGAAGCAGCTCAGACAAATAAGAAGGGAAAGACCATTAAGACTTAATGGGAAGCCAATGAAGGGACACTAAGCCTGGGGTAATGTGCTCTCGTTTGCTTGTACCGGTTTAAAATCGTGCAGCAGCGTTTTGTACCCGCTGCAGACGTGACAGGGAGGAATGCATGGATCGGAGACTCTAGGTGGCATCTAAACAGGACCGGCTTAATTTTTGACAGCTGCCCACACTGCTCCAGTGTGGAGATGAGGCTGTGTCAGAAGCAGCTGTTAGATCTTAAAGCACAGGTAAAAACACTGTTCCCAGAATCCATCGCTAAAAATATGTCATTAAAAACTCTTAAAAGAGCAGATTTGGTGCTGTGGTGTGTTTTAAACCCAGACTGGAACATTTCCAGGTGTAAACAGTACCTTTTTTGGCAACTTGGAGGGCGACAAAGCAGAAGGGTCAAGGTTTCATCAACAAAAGAAACCCGGCCTTCAGCAAACAAAAGGGGAAAGAGACAAGAATGGCTGTGGGTGTCGTTGGTGTTAAAAGTGTGAGACCTCTGAGTCAGTGAGTGTTTGTGTTTGCAGGAGAGCTGCTGCTAAAGCTGGAGAAACATCAGGAGGCTTCAGAGGTCTACAGAAGACTCCAGGAAAGGAACCCAGAAAACTGGGCCTACTACCAAGGCCTGGAAAAGGCCTTAAAGCCAGGTGAGGACTTTCTCATCCATCACACTTCTTCTGTTGTTACTTATTATAATGAAGGCGTTGTCGTCTCCCTGCCTGGCTGCTGCACAGGCAGCGTGGACACAAGTTTGTGATTGCAATCACGTGGAGAACAAAGCAACGTTGAGTCTCAAATTTATGCCTGTTAGAAAAATTCCCTTATGAAGTGAGACGCAGAGAGTAGCGAGCTGCATTTATTCTGTGTGCAAGGAAACAACAGCACATATAATGAATGTCTATGCACGTGCTGGTCTTTGAGTCCTCCGGCAGAGTAGAAAAGCACTATATAAGAATCAGTTTACCCTTTACTCCTGCTGAGCTTTAGAAATGATCCTGGGAACAGATATGTGCCTCAGGGAAACACAGAGCTCTGCACAGCTTTAATTTTAGAGAGTGTTGCATAACTTTTTCTAGAAATGCATCTACTAAAAGTTCTGATCTCCAGTCTGAGGTCCAATCTCAGTGACTTTGACCCCAAGTTCAAAGGTCAAGTTTTCAAAAATCCTGTGAATGTGATCTAGAATTTTGAAATTGATGCTCCAGGTGTATCTACTACAGGGAGTGCAGAATTATTAGGCAAGTTGTATTTTTGAGGAATAATTTTATTATTGAACAACAACCATGTTCTCAATGAACCCAAAAAACTCATTAATATCAAAGCTGAATGTTTTTGGAAGTAGTTTTTAGTTTGTTTTTAGTTTTAGCTATTTTAGGGGGATATCTGTGTGCAGGTGACTATTACTGTGCATAATTATTAGGCAACTTAACAAAAAACAAATATATACCCATTTCAATTATTTATTTTTACCAGTGAAACCAATATAACATCTCCACATTCACAAATATACATTTCTGACATTCAAAAACAAAACAAAAACAAATCAGCGACCAATATAGCCACCTTTCTTTGCAAGGACACTCAAAAGCCTGCCATCCATGGATTCTGTCAGTGTTTTGATCTGTTCACCATCAACATTGTGTGCAGCAGCAACCACAGCCTCCCAGACACTGTTCAGAGAGGTGTACTGTTTTTCCTCCTTGTAAATCTCACATTTGATGATGGACCACAGGTTCTCAATGGGGTTCAGATCAGGTGAACAAGGAGGCCATGTCATTAGTTTTTCTTCTTTTATACCCTTTCTTGCCAGCCACGCTGTGGAGTACTTGGACGCGTGTGATGGAGCATTGTCCTGCATGAAAATCATGTTTTTCTTGAAGGATGCAGACTTCTTCCTGTACCACTGCTTGAAGGAGGTGTCTTCCAGAAACTGGCAGTAGGACTGGGAGTTGAGCTTGACTCCATCCTCAACCCGAAAAGGCCCCACAAGCTCATCTTTGATGATACCATCCCAAACCAGTACTCCACCTCCACCTTGCTGGCGTCTGAGTCGGACTGGAGCTCTCTGCCCTTTACCAATCCAGCCACGGGCCCATCCATCTGGCCCATCAAGACTCACTCTCATTTCATCAGTCCATACAACCTTAGAAAAACCAGTCTTGAGATATTTCTTGGCCCAGTCTTGACGTTTCAGCTTGTGTGTCTTGTTCAGTGGTGGTCGTCTTTCAGCCTTTCTTACCTTGGCCATGTCTCTGAGTATTGCACACCTTGTGCTTTTGGGCACTCCAGTGATGTTGCAGCTCTGAAATATGGCCAAACTGGTGGCAAGTGGCATCTTGGCAGCTGCACGCTTGACTTTTCTCAGTTCATGGGCAGTTATTTTGCGCCTTGGTTTTTCCACACGCTTCTTGCGACCCTGTTGACTATTTTGAATGAAACGCTTGATTGTTCGATGATCACGCTTCAGAAGCTTTGCAATTTTGAGACTGCTGCATCCCTCTGCAAGATATCTCACTATTTTTGACTTTTCTGAGCCTGTCAAGTCCTTCTTTTGACCCATTTTGCCAAAGGAAAGGAAGTTGCCTAATAATTATGCACACCTGATGTAGGGTGTTGATGTCATTAGACCACACCCCTTCTCATTACAGAGATGCACATCACCTAATATGCTTAATTGGTAGTAGGCTTTCGAGCCTATACAGCTTGGAGTAAGACAACATGCATGAAGAGGATGATGTGGACAAAATACTCATTTGCCTAATAATTCTGCACTCCCTGTAGAAAGATGACGGGTACCACTGGCCACCACCAGTATTTCCTGTGTTTGTGGTTATTAGTACTACAAATACTCTGTTGTACTTGCCCTGCAGTTATGATGCTGTGCTTCCTGGTAGAGTTGTGCCATATCATACAGTCCTAATGAGAAGATAATAATAGTTGATTGTAAAAGTCTCACACACATGCACACAAACGCACACATGCACACACACAGATGTAAACAGTTGTGAGGACGGTTACTATAGAGACTCCTGAAAGTGGCAGCAGGGGGAGGGGTCTGTGTCTGACAGTCAGACTCAGACAGTGAACAGAAATAAGGAGGAATAATAAAGTGGCAGCTGGTGAAAGTCTCCTACTCAAGAACAGACATCCCAGCAGAACGTTTCCTGTTTCCTTTGGTCTGCTGAAATCTCCAGTGGCTGTAAACAAAAAGCTCCTTGAAACCACAGATATTTCATCAGAATCTCTGCATTTGAAAGTGCAGCTCTCATTTCATCCAGTGCGTTTCCCAGTCCCTGATATGGTGGTTTTAAAGATCTTAGCAACTTCAGAATAGAGTGCAGTGTTTTCCCAGAGATGTTTAAAGCTGCGGTGCCAGTAAACGCAGTTAGCAGCACCGCAGGTTGGAGATGTCTGCTCGGTCATGGACTCTGTTGGTGCAAAACCTTTGTTGCTGTCTGATATATGCACCTAATTACAACAGCCAGCTCCTCCAGAGTCCAAAGAAGTGCTCACCCTGCACCCGTTTGAAGCACCTCTCACACACAGTGTAGAATCTGGATGCCTCGGTTTCATTAAGACTTTGGTCCATTTTTCTGAAAAGGTCGGGGATGAACTTTGGTGCCACCCTTCCCGGCATGGTTCCACTGCTCTCACCATGGAGTCAGGAACATGACATTTCATTTTCCTCAGTGGCGTCTGTGGATTCACACACACAGCTGTTCCAGGCCTTAGTAAGTGGGCCTTGTTGTTGAGTTTGTTTGGTGCTCTATCCATTGTCTTTTGCCATGACCTTCATATCGTTTCTTGTTAGAGCTCACATGTAGGGCTGTTCGATATAACGATGTATATCTGATGACGATATAAAAACGTCTAACGTTTCATTTTACGCTATCGTTTGTTTCGTGGTGTCGCAAAATAAACTGTTTACGGCAATATTTTTTCATCAGTTTTGATGGTCACTGTAGTGGCTATATTAGTTTATTAATGTTCTCTCTTTCTCTTATATTTAATATAACCACACTGCTGACGGACAAGCGCCTGTTTTTATGCGTTGTCGTTAGCAACAACGACGGTAACACCATCACGTGTCCGCTTGTTTATGTTCCACATAAACCTTTCACAATAAAGCTCAAGATCCTGTTGAGACTTTTCAAAATAAACTGAATCACGTGAAAGAGCAGATTATTTACGGATGAGAATTAAAAAAGACGCCAGGTGCTAAAAAATAAACCTTAGACTCAAACGTTAGAACAGGCTTTTCCCCGCAGCACGCCGTGTAATAAATACTCACAAAGAAAACGGCGGCCGTTACAACTTATGTCTAAAATGTATCGTTTCATGCATCGGTTAAAACACTCGACTCCAGCTACATGACGCGCAGCAGGAAACACTTCACACAAGTCGAGCTGCCCGAGATTCACAGAGTTTACAGAAAATGTTAAATGTTTGTGATTTACATCGTTATCTGACGATAGATGTCTTATATCAGGACATGAGGTTTTGGTCATATCGCACAGCCCTACTAACATGTTTTTGTCCACTTTTGTAGAACTGCTCATATGTTGGGCATTTTGTGTCCTACTACTCATACACTAGTGACAGTATTTAATGATCAATATCCATAAATGAAAATTGTAAATAAATGACACTAGATGAGAACAAATCTGATTCAGTTCAATTTTATTTACACAGCACCAAATCACAACAACAGTCGCCTCAAGGTGCTTTGTATTGTAAGGTAGACCCTACAATAATACATACAGAGGAAAAACCCAGCAGTCATATGACCCCCTATGAGCAGCACTTTGGTGACAGTGGGAAGGAAAAACTCCCTTTTAACAGGAAGAAACCTCCAGCTTAGGGAGGGGCGGGGCCATCTGCTGTGATTGGTTGGGGTGAGAGAAGGAAGACAGGATAAAGACATGCTGTGGAAGAGAGACAGAGATTAATAACAGATATGATTCAATGCAGAGAGGTCTATTAACACATAGTGAGTGAAAAAGAAACACCCAGTGCATCATGGGAATCCCCGGCAGCCTACGTCTATTGCAGCATAACTAAGGCTACGTTCACACTGCAGGCGAAAGCGCATCAAATCCTATTTTTTTGACCCTATGCGACCCATATCCGATCATGGTGTGACAGTGTGAAAACCACAAATCCGATATTTTCAAATCCAACCTGGGTCACTTTCATATGTGGTACTGAATGCGATACATATCTGATGTTTTAGAAAGCGACTGCTGCTCACTGACACAAGACAGACGCCAATTATCAGCGCTGGAGAAGCGCCCGAGAACACATCGCGAACGCTTCCTGGCCATCCCGTGTAGATGTTAGTGAAACTGTTGGGAAGACAACGTTGGAGAAACGTGAACATTTTATTTGTCCTGTATAATCTGCAGATTCTGACAGAAATCTGCAGCTATCCTTTGAAGCACCGCTCCTCTCAAACAGCAACAAGGATCATTATTAGGTTATTTACATTATTATGTAAATAACAAAATAACTTTATAACTTAAAGCAAAATTGGGAAACGTAAAGTCCGAAGTCTTTACATTAAGGCCATCAGTCAAACATACTGTTGCTCTGGGTCTAAACAGAGCGCGTTGTGTGTGACGTCTTCTTTTGCGCATGCGGCCGCTTTGAGCGTTCACACTAGAGCGCGTTGCTGTCACATTTTGTTTGTGGTGTGAACGAGCAGACAAAAAAAATCTGATTAGATCAAAGAATCTGAATTGAGCATTAAGACCTGCAGAGTGAACGTAGCCTCAGGGAGGATTCAGGGTCACCTGATCCAGCCTAACTATACGCTTTAGCAACTGAAGACTTGAATTTCACCTTATTTTTTGCTGTGTGTCCTTCTCACTCCTCCACTAGTTGCACACTTTGTCCCAGTTAAAAGCCCGTCTGCTTCTTTCACAGTGGGTGTGAAGGTCCTCCTCCTGGGGTCAGGGTGGGGCTCCTGTGGGTTTGAGCACTAACATTTTGTTCACATTAAAACTTTGACATTTTGCACAATGACAGGTGATACTGTGAAAATGACAATTTTTATTAACATTTCTACTACTCGTGGTCATTTAAGGGTTATTAACCGTTATAGATGAACATTCTTAATAAATGACATTAGAATAAGCACAAAACTGATGAAGAACTTCAATTTCACTTTCAATTTTCCATCTGTCTGTCTCGAGTCTTCAGTGGTTGTACACGCTGATCCACTTCATTTCTGGAGGCTGTTTTGATACGATTCAATAAACTGAAGCCTCTGTCACAATCTGCACTGGACGCCTGAATGTAGCACAAATATCCACAAGCTGTGAGCCCATGTCTGCTGCTCTATGCTCCAAACTGATGTCTGAGCTCGTCCCAGTCTGTGTGTATCTGCTGATGCTGGAACAGCAGCATGGAGCCATGGCGCCTGCTCTTTGTGCTGTAATAGTGTGGGGAATGTGGTCATAGCACACTCTTAGCTCTTAACAACCACGTTCATCCCTTTGTAGTTACAGTTTGTTGTCCTCTGTGGCTGCGAGATAATGCACCATTTGACCACCAAACAAACTGAACTCAGCAGATATCCTGAGTGAGCAGAAGTTTGGATTGTCTGTGTGAATTTGTGATATTAACTGACCCCTGCAGTTTTAGTTGACCATTTTCTCCTTTCTCTTCAGGCAGTTTAGAGGCGCGGCAGAAGATTTATGAAGCGTCCTGCATAAAGTTTCCTAAAGGCCTCGTTCCCCGAAGGCTGCCTCTCAACTTCCTCACTGGTAAACCTGGATTTTTGGCAAATACACCTTTTCTGTCTGTTATGTGTAACGCGCGGCGACACTAAAGCGGTCGCGCCAGAATGTCACGCTAAAAAGAAAGATTCTTTAAAATACAAGGGGGAGCAAGCGAGTCAGATACCACGGGCACAGAGAGGAAGCAGGTCTGATCAGAAACAGTTTATTACTGGGCCAGGGAGCACAAATAAAAACACCCTTAAAATGTACGTAATAAAATGTTGTCAATCTACTAAAACTAAATAAAACAATCCTAAAACCCGTAAAACTACCATTTTCTACATTCACTAAAACCCCCCCTGCTATAATTATGCCACATGTTCATTATGGGTCCATCAGCAGGCCAGGAATTCCTTCTTTAGAGCAGAGTCCACGCCAGCCTCGTCTTCGGCAGACAAGAAAGAGCCTCCCATCTTCTTGTCCTTCCGCTGGCCCATCACTTCCCAGCCCGGCTTGCGTTCTGCACCCGAATCCATCATGCGACCACCGCCACAGCTCCCCTTGCATCGGTGTCCTGTAAAATAACAAATAGGGGCCAGAACAATGGTCCCAGAAGCGGCCCTGGCTCATGGCCATGGCGACCCTCTCCCAATCCAGCTGCACCCAGTAAACAACAGTAGAGACCCTACTCACAAATGCAGGCAAACCTCTGCCCTGCTGCCAATCACACGCGTCGTCTCTTACTGTTGCTGTTCCATGAGGTCAGGACTTTGTCACCGCATCACGCTGGCCATCTCGCATTAACCTTCCAGTCTGGGGCCTCTCTCCTTCAGTGCTCAGCTAGCCTGTTTTTAAAAGGTCTTTACACAGCTGATAGGCCACCTCTGGACACAGCCCTGCCTCAGCAGGTGGTCCCTATCAGCTAATTTGTCCCATGTGCAGCCAGTCCACAGTGGATAAAAACCATGTCACATAAAACACTAAAAACCATGCAAATAAAACGATACTCATAAATAAACACTAAAAATCAGAATAAAAACAATATACAAGATAAATACAAATTTCCACTGTGTGACACGTCTTTTATTTTATTAAATACCAAATCACAATGTTGTTATTCTCATACTTGTGTTTACTGCTTCTGTGAGGTGGTGTTTTCATTTTTTAAATAAAGAGAAAAAATTAGCTTATGGCTGTATGTTTTTATCAAGTATGCGCTGCCCCTGAAGTTTAGGGTTTGTAAAATGTTGCCATCAACAGTTAGAATTCATCACAGCAAACAGGAAGGAATCAGCTACGGCTCAGAATAGGCGACACTCATGACCTGGGATTTGTTGTCTCTGTTTCTGCCAATTCTGAGCGCACCAAATACAAACTGATTAGTCAGCTTATGAGTGTAACTCAGATTTTAGTGACAGCGTAAACCTCGCTGTGTGTTTGCTGTGTGTTTGTGCTGGCCAGGGGAGAGGTTTCGTCAGTCTCTGGACAGCTACCTGAGGATCAACTTCAGCAAAGGCTGTCCTCCCGTCTTCACCACCCTCAAGTCCCTTTACAGCGACAAAGAGAAAGTACGTTTGTGGTGCTTAAAACTTAAGTCTGTTTTGAAAATGTTCTTTAAAATAAAGGGATAATAAAGTTGTTTTCTCTACGTGCAGGTCACAGTTATTGAAGAATTAGTAGTTGGCTATGAAACCTGTTTAAAAAGCTGTCGAATGTTTAGTGAAAATGGTGAGTGCTAATTGGTTATAATGGTTTCCATCATCTCCAGTCTCCATTTATTTATTTGAATGTTTGTGACTTGAACCAAAGCTCAGTGACAGCTGTACTAAATGTGTGCACAGATGATGGGAAGGAGGAACCCCCCACCACCCTGTTGTGGGTGCAGTACTTCCTGGCACAGCACTTTGACTTCGTCGGCCAGCCACGCCTGGCGCTGGAGTTCATTAATGCAGCCATCGACAGCACACCTACGCTCATTGAGCTCTTCCTCATCAAAGCCAAGATCTACAAGGTGTGGTGGAAAGCTCTGCACACACAGGTGTTTTTGTTCACTGTGTGATCTTTCCATGTCTGCTAACCCAGCTCCTCTGCCCTCTAGCATGCAGGCAACATAAAAGAAGCAGCTCGGTGGATGGACGAGGCTCAGGCCCTGGACACTGCAGACCGCTTCATTAATTCCAAGTGTGCCAAGTACATGCTGAAGGCTGGCCTCATCAAGGAAGCAGAGGAGATGTGCTCCAAGTTCACACGAGTAAGCAGATGGCATGTTTGAAATGTTGCCAAAGTAATAAAACTCCAGCATTGTGTCAGTGATCGAGAGGGAGGAGTCATTGGGACGGGGAGTGTGGACCTGAGCTGGTGTTGTTTGGCCTTCCAGTTTGTACATAGCACTCAACAGCAAAGCCTATAATTGAAGTTAAGAGATTATATATCAGTGTCTCATGTGTGTGTTGCATTGCCTTTTGCATCACTCTGTGATTAAGGAGCTTGGAAAGAAAAGCGTCTGGACTTCTTTAAGTTGCTTGAAGATGTTTCACCTCTCATCCGAGAAGCTTCTTCAGTTCTAAGAGTCACATGGTGGAGAGTCCCAGATATAAACCCCGTGGGAGTGTCCCCCCAAAGACGGACAACTTAAAGAAGTCCAGACGCTTTTCTTTCCAAGCTCCTTAGACTACGATGCCCTTCACAGACATCACTCTGACACAACAAACCTGCTGTACAGGGTCAGAGCAGCTGTGACTGAAATGCTGTCAAGTTCAGCTCAAAGCTGAAAAGATCAAAGATGTGATCGGTCTGTTTGCATGAAGACAAAACACCAACCTCGTTGTCTACGTAAACCTTTTCTTCAGCTACTCAGCTTCAGCTTAGCACCAGCACATATCATTTTCCTCAGTTTGTCTTCTGGTGGCACAAAGTAAGTTTGGAAGTTTGTGTATTTCAGGAAGGCACGTCGGCAGTGGATAACCTGAACGAGATGCAGTGCATGTGGTTCCAGACAGAATGTGCGTTGGCCTACAAGGCGCTGAACAAGTACGGAGAGGCCCTGAAGAAGTGCCATGAAATTGAGAGAGTGAGTTCATTGTTCATATTCACACGTTCCACCCAACTGCTAACGACAAACGTTTAAACCTTTTCTACAATATCCTCCTACCTCTCTAGTTCAGGTGACAATCTCTGGCTTGAAGACAAATAAAAGATTTCCAAAAACATCATAGATTGCAGCACAGTGTTACCTTTCAAGTTCAGCTAATTTCCACAAAGTCTTAATCCCAAGTAACTGAGACGACCTAAAGTTATCATAAAGATCAGAAGTTTTCTGATCACCTGCTGATCAAAGCTGCCCCCTTCTTCTCTTCATCAGCATTTTGTGGAGATCACTGATGACCAGTTTGACTTCCACACCTACTGCATGAGGAAGATGACGCTGCGCTCCTACGTGGACCTGCTGAAGCTGGAGGATGTCCTACGGCAGCACCCATTTTATTACAAAGCTGCTCGCACTGCAATACAGATCTACCTGACCCTGCACGACAAACCTCTGACTGATGACAGCAAGGAGAGCCAGGCAGACACGGGTCAGACTCTATGTGCACGTGCAGTACGACTTTGATTTACAAGTAGCTCTTTTAACGATGTTATGAACTGGTTCTTATCTTTCTACCCTATCTGAGCACTCAACTTTACACAGCTTGCCTCATTCACCCAATCACACAGGCAAGTTCTCCCTGTCTATCATTCATACACATTCATACTCAGATGGATGTGTCGCAATGCAAATTTAGGCTTAGTTTGTTTGTAAGGATATTGGGCTTGCAGGGATTGAAGCACCAACCTTGGATAGATGGCTTGATATTTAGCTTCTGAAATACAGATTGTTAAAGAGTTAAAGATGATTTTAACTTTCAGAACACTCGTGGGGGGTCTTGGCTTTTTTAGTCTTTGCTTGCAAAGATGTGTAACTTTCATACCACTCAGAAAACAAAACTGGATGCATTTTCCTGCAGAACTTGTGTAAAACTATCTCTGTACATGAAAACAGCATTTTCAAATTTGGGACATTGCACAAAATGTAAAAAACAAATAAAACTGAACTAAAACAAACAAAAAAGCCATTAACAGTTCTGAGTTTCAGAATCTGATATGTTCACAGACTCAATCCACAAGCTTAGGCTGTGTTCTGCAGTACAGGCCTGCACACATAGCCAAAAGCTTTGGCCTGGTGTCCTGTACAGCAGCGGTCTCCAACCTTTTTTGCACGATGGACCGGTTTATGCCCGACAATATTTTCACGGACCGGCCTTTAAGGTGTCGCGGATAAATACAACAAAATAAAAGTAGTACCGGTACCGAAAAAAAGATTTATTCATAACACACGTGAAAAGACCCAGGAAAACCGAGTTAACGATAAAAACGATAACAAAATAACGCTGAAAACCGATAAAAACCATGAAAACCAGACATTTCACAGCTGAGCCTCAACTCTCGCGGCCCGGTACCAAACGACTCACGGACCGGTACCGGTCCGAGGCCCGGGGGTTGGGGACGCTGCTGTACAGGGATTAAGCCCGAGTTGTAGACTAAATCAAATTTTAAAACCAGTCTTTCAGTGTACAGTCAAGTTGAGGTCTGTTCTGTCTTCAGACGTAGCAGACATGCAAAGCTGGAGTATAAGGCACTGCATTATGTCATAACACTGGTTTTCTCTTTCTTCTCTATAGAAAATCTGACAGACAAGGAGCTGAAGAAACTGCGCAATAAACAGCGAAGAGCACAGAAGAAGGCCCAGTTAGAAGAGGAGAAGAAGAACGCAGAGAAGGAAAAGCAGCTCAAGAACCAGAAGAAGAAGAAGGAGGATGATGACGAAGAGATTGGAGGGCCTAAAGAGGAGCTAATACCAGACAAACTGGCCAAGGTGGGCAGATGTTTGCAGCTGGTGCAGCTGCCCTCAGTCATACATGTTACTAATGAAACAACTCCTCCTTCCAGCCGGAGAATCCTTTGGATGAAGCAGTCAAGTTCTTGATCCCACTTAAGAACCTGGTGCGGAAAAAAGTTGAGACTCATCTGCTGGCTTTTGAGATCTACTTCAGGAAAGGTGAGACGGGCTTCAGCACAAAGACTCATCTCAGTTTGTACTGTTGTATTGCTATTCCAGTGTGGTTTAGTGTGGAGCAGTATTAGCTTTGATGCTGCAGGGTTTAACTCTGTAGATGAAGAGGGAAAGTGTGGGTGAGGGCATGCAGATGAGAGTCTGCATGCCGCTCTGACTCCCATGTCCCCACCCTTTCTCTGACTGCTGTTGAAGTTCTTCTGGAGGATGAACTTGAAGTTCTCATGGTCCATGGCCTCTGAAATGCCACGCTGGTACTGCAGTGCACTTGTGCCCTCACTATATTTGTGGGTACACCATGCCTGTCAAACATCCTGTCCTGCTACCTGATCGAACTTCCTGGTGTTTTTCACCAGTTCCTTCCAGAATCTCCCCCAGCAACGGCACAAATCAAAGCACAGTCGGACACATTCCCCAACCTAGAGGTGCAGAGAAACATCTACCTGATGGTATCTCTCACCTTCATGCTCCTTCAAGCTCAGGCTGCCCATTAGGAAGGTGACGTGTCAAGTCTCGAGCTTATTTCAGTAGCCAGGGGTCAGACTGCAAGGGCCTCAACTGTTGACCACAACCCAATTCACTCGGGTGGTGAGCCCCAAGAAGGCGGGCCCATGTTGCTAATTTGTGCTGCACCTTAACATGACTCTATGGGCTAAGGCTCTGCCACTAGACCCTCTCCTTCATGGCCTGGTTCCAGAGTGAGGTGGAGATGATGGTCACCTGAATGAGAATCTGAAAGGCACAGAAGAGCACTAGGATGGAAGAGATTGACTCATGGAAAACGAGAAAGCTTAAGAGATGTAATAATAACTAGCAGCCTGAACATCTAGAAATGAAGGTAGATGGAGGAATTCAGAGTTCGACTTTCTTACATTCTGCAAAAATGACAAAAACGTTGTCCCTCTGTCTTTCTCCAGAGAAGTACCTGCTGATGCTGCAGTCCATAAAGAGGGCTGTTAACATAGAACCTAATAATCCATGGCTGCATCAGTGTCTTGTCCGCTTTTTCAAAGGAGGTAAGTGTGACCTTCTGTGAGCAACGTGAACTGCTGTGATTGTCTCGGGGTATCACCGTTCAAAGCTTCACTGGGCTCTGTCTTATATACTTACAGTGAGTGGGAGCACGGATCTGGCAGAGGCAGTGAGAACGGTGCTGAAGCACGAGATCTCCAGGCTGTTTGGAGAGAGCAGCCCTCAGAGCTTCAACAAGAGCTACCTGAGCCAACACTCCAACTCCATCCCACACAGACTGGCTGGTACGCAAACCTGGTGGTGAATGTTATGACCCACCGTGGGCTCAGACACTGTGGGGTCAGACACTGTGGGGTCAGACACTGTGGGGTCAGACATATTAGAAAACGTGTCTGAAAGAGAATCTTTAGAAGTGATCGCTTTGGGTCAGACCACAGGTCTGTTATTATGAACAAAGAGTCTTTTTTAAAAAACATTTTTTACACACAGCATAAGAGGAAAATAAGTACTGTGCTGAAATCTTTTGTTCACTCTTTGAAACCAGGCTGTAATCTTTATAAAGATGGAGCATTAGTCCTCCGTGTTTTCTGAAGCTGCTGTTTTACTCATTTTCACTTCAGTCTTGAGCATTTTCAGCATATTTTAGTTAAAGTTGCTAATTTTTTGAGTTTATTGGAAAAGGGATATAGGATCATAAATACACACGGTGCGTAATTACATATGTAATTGCAATTTCCAAACACATGCAGCACACCAAAGACGAAGGGTTTCAAAGTGTTCTCGTGCTAATTTAAATTCAGGCCTGCACCTTTAGACTCAAGATATGAAGGATCATGTATTGCAAATGTAGTCCTGATGTTATTTTACTCACTTATTGTTAGCAGATTAAATATGTGACTCTCTGGGCAGCTGACAGCAGGTTGCTAAACAAGAATAGCTGGTTATAAGCTGATATTGCTCTTAGCTTATAAACCCTATAAAATCATGCCAGCTAATGTTACCCTTTTTTTTGGTATCTAAAAATTAAACTTTCCCCCTGATAAACAGTTTAATTACATTCTCACACCATATTGGAGTTTACTCACCAAGCATCAGAGTCCAACAAAGTTAATTTCACTTCAAAGACTTTTCACTAATACCGGCTAACAGAGGCTAATAGTAGCTAATAGAGGCTAACAGTAGCTAATAGTAGCTAACAGAGGCTAATAGTAGCTAACAGAGACTAATAGTAACAAACAGAAACTAATAGTAGCCCTTACTAAGAGTTCAGGATATTTTCAACAACTTGCCTCTGTATTGCTGTCATCAGTCAGAAATGAGCTTCTCTGACTTCTCTGTTCATACCTGTTTACTGATGTTGAAGAGCCTGTCACACCAGGTCTCCCCATGTGCTTCAGAAAAACCCTGAAACATGCTGAGTTTTGTACATGACCAGAAAGAGTGAATCAAGTTGCCAGTGACAGATTTGCATCTCTGACAGACGGGTGAGATGTTGGGGTTATGAAACCTTTCTGTGGAGTAATGTGGCATCCACTGCACGTGACTGTGACAGGAATAAGGAGACTTATCAGCGTCAGTATTGAATTTATTCATCCGTGGTGTCGAGTTGGGCACGTTTGCTTTTTTAAAATATATAATCTCAAATTTTTAAGTACCAGATGCAGGGATTTTGTAAATATTCTCTAATTGTGTGAACGACACAAATGTATTTTCTATCTAAAGATCCCAAATGTTACACATGCCTTTCTTTTTACAGACTGTGAGTTTAGATCAGTTTTCCAATTAGTTTCAAAGAATGATTTCCACAAATTAGAGCATCATAAAGTACATATTGGCAGCCTTAATGTATTGTTTTGTCTATCCATCAGATTCTCAGTGTATTTAATAATAACAAACCTGTTACTAAAATATGATTTAACTTGAGTAGGGTGATGGAGATCAGCAAGCAATGTTGTTTTATTCTTATGGGATAGTTGTTCATACGCAGCCACGCTGGGCAGGTGTGCAGTGTGGACCGTTTTCCCACCATGTGAGGATGGACAATCCCAAGGGAAAAACGCCAACTTCCTCTGATTCTGGCAGATAAGTCTTTGAAATTCTGACTTCTTTGTAATTTTCCACTCTCAATCACTGTATAACAAGGAATTGGCCAAATAGGTGGCAAAAATGTGGCAGAACAATAATTTTAGTTAATTATTTTAATTTGACATCCTCGTACCAGGATGGATGTCCTGCTTTGCTTGCTCTCTTATTTTGCCAAATCAGCTGTGGAAGGTTCTTCTGGATTGTCTGTCGTGATTCCCGTCCATCGCTGTTATGAAAGGGACGGGCTGTAAATAAGTAACATCCACCCAAGAGGAGACCGGCATACATCTGCTTACCTCCATTTATAGAAAAACCAGAAACTGATTTGGTGTTAAGAGAGAGGGGGACTTAGAGACATGTCAGAGAATATCATCACGATATCTCAACTGCATGTAATGTAGTTCTGTAGCACATAAAGGAAGAGAAGGGGACAACCTTTGTTAGAGTAGATCGTTACACTGTTACAAGAACAATGAACAACAGTTTGGCTTCTCTCTGTTAGCAGATGTAGACTTTTACATTAAAATTGCTTCAGAATATACGATCCACAGATACATGTTGTATACAGTCGTGATGTGTACCAATCTATTCTATAAATGTGGGTCCAAAACCAAACTTAAAGGGTGCGTCATGTCGAACGGTTCTATTTCATTGAATGACTGATTCCACTGTTTGTCCTGCATACAAAATGTTGACTAGGTGACACAAATTAAATACGTGTGCCTGCCTGGCATAAAGCCAGTGTGGTCTGATGGATAATTTCAGTCTATTAACCAGTTTTTCTTTTGGCAGTAACAAAGTAGGACAGCAGCTAAACATTTCATAGAATCCAGTGTTGAAGGCATCTGGTTACTGGCTTTATTATCTAAGTGGGAAGATATTATGGTTTGTATTTCTTTCAGCTCAGTGTGAGCATGTAAATTAAGCTGAATCATCAGATATTGTGGGGAGCACTAACAGCTCAAAGAATGCATCCCCAAGTTTACCAGCTTCACCTTGCAAATGGAAAACTTTTGCATAAAAATAATCAAAATCTGTGTTGGTTTTATCCAGGATTGTCAGAAAACTGCCGTTTTGTCACTTTATCCTTTGTGTAACCTTAAATGCTCATGAATGCTTTAATTAACAGGCTAATACTCAGCGGAGTTTAGCCCCAAACTCAGTGCTTCTGTGCACGTCTGCAGGAAAATGCACAGTTAATGTTTGTGGAACTAAACAATCCACACTGGGGAATACAAGCTAACTAGAGATGGAAACGTGTACAAACCATAGGACAGCAACAAGGAGGAAAAACAGGGATAAACAAAAGACAAAGACTGCAACTATAAATGCACAGAAGGTTTGGGATTGAAAGAGAGGAAACACCTCGGGAACACAGCTGAAACTGATAAGAGACCACGAAACTGAATACTACTGAAATAAACCTGAATACTTAACAAATGGGACGGGGATTACCTGAATAAAACAGGGAGACAAACATCACTGACAGAAACGTGACACAACAGGGCGAATGGTAATATAAAACTAGGCAGAAAGACTAGAATAGAGAACCGTTTCATGGTCTCAGAGAGAGTGGAATCAATAGAGATCGGATCCATCGATCAGAAAGACTGAAGAGAACAGAAGGATGATAGGGACGTCAAATATGATCACATTTATCAGCGTTACCTTTCACTGAATATCTAATCTTCTCCAATTTTAGACGTGGTGTCACTGAGTGCTGGAGGGAGCTTAGTTGACTTCTGCTGAAGGAGAAGACGACGTCTTGCCAGTAAGGAAATAAACGCCAAAATGTTTCATTGGTTAGAGGTAAACCAGTTGTAGTCGACTGGGAGCCAAAATATGGCAACACGGGGGAAGGTCACTGAAAGGATCTTTGACGTGGTATCGAAATAATTCTTCCAAAAGCGAGCGAGTAGTGAGCAAGAGAAGAGCACGTGTCAAGTTGCCCAATGGCTTTGTCACAGTGATGACACTGGGATAGATTTAGAGCAATGGACTCTGAGGGTGCCATGATGCAAGGATTCCTTGTACACTGTGAGCAGTACCGGGAACAGTTTATCCTGACACTTTTTTTAAAGAATTCAACAGGGAAACAGGACCAGGAGACGTATTACTTTGCATGCTTCTCATGGCGTCAGGTTTTTTAGCAGCGTCCGAGTTTATCATGGGGAAATTGAGACTGTCTAGAAACAAACTCATTTCAGTGGAGATTCAGATTTATATAAACAGCATTAAATGAGTGAAAAACATCCTCGTGGTGCTACACACTGAAGGAAGGTTCATCCAGGTGCACTGAAACACAGCTCAGTGTTACTGACGCTTCCATTACAATAACTGGCCGGCGTTGCTTTTGTGAGGGGATTATTTTGCCGGTCGCCCGTTCTGCCTGTTGGTCGCGTTCTCATCAGTGTCGTTTTTCCTTTTGTTAAATTTTGCTTCCTCAGGTTTGGTCAGAAACAATAATTCAGTAACACATTTGATGATTAAATGGTGATTAAATGGCTTTATTCCATTGAAAATGTGAAAGTCAGGTGTAGTTCCCTGTACTCCAGCTGAGACCAACCTGAACCCCGTTCAGAGTCCGACAGCCTCCTCCAGAGTAATTCAAGGTGGATGTTTCCCACCCAGCATTGACAGCTGAGGTAAACAGCTCTGGGGTGGAGCTGGATCCGGTCCCAACCGTAGCAGACACCCGCTGGCTGTAAGGACGAGGACTCCCTTACTATTAGTTATATTATAATTTTATAGCACTTTCAAGCACACCTTTCACTTAATTAAGGGCACTTTATCACCATGGATTTGCACGTAAGAAGTTTAATTATTTATTGAATATTTATTGGGAATTTTAAAAGCAGTTGGTAGCCTTGTTTCAGATCCTGCACAGCTGCTCCTCATCAAGGAACGTGGTGGTGTCTGTGAAAAGGACGGTGACTGAGAGAAAATAAGCTTTACCAGTAAGAAGTAATGCAAACGTGTGTGAAAAATGTAGAATTAAAGGTGATGCAAAGAAGTGACTGTAAGATGTGAGGACTCACCTTTCTTTCCTGTGTTGTCTCCAAGGTCCAGACACCATTTAAAGGTTCTGGGAGAGACCGTGGGTTAAGGGAGTGTGGGCAGTCTTTGTGCTTGGATGTTTGGGTTTTTATAATAAGGGCTTTGGTATAAGATTAAAGTCAAATATCTATTAATATGAAAGTGTGAAATATGTATATTTATTTATTCTAATTGATATATTGTGTAATGTGGTGGAAGGTTGGGATTTAAGAATTTACCTGTGAGTGGAATAATGGTTTAGTCTGTGACAGCTGGAAGTACTTAAGGCTGCCAGTTGTCAGTAGATGAAGTGTTTGTAAGGAGAGCTGTATGCAAATTAATACTTGTTCCACTGCACTTGCCCTGGTCCATCTCACTGTGATTCCAGCCGCTAAGGGCCGCCCTGTTACACCAACCATGGTCATCGTGGGTACCGTCCAAATGTCGTGTTTTTGATGTCTTGGCTACAACATGTTTGTCCTGTCCTACCCACCAGGCTAGGATCATTCACGTGATGGGGGGGGTCAGCATATTGCAGCCAACCGAGTTCTGTTTTCTAACTATTGGTGGAAGTTTTGTACGCTGTAACTTTAAGCCACTTAACACTGGTGTATGTATAAGGGAAGAGTAACTGTTTGTCTAAACACAGCAGTAGCAAAGTGCCAAAAGTCAATTTTAAATGGTGTTTTTGGCACTTTGCTTCTGGCCATTTGTTCCCGTTTGTTTAAAATCTATGTGGAAGACAAGTTTGGCAGGTTTAAGATGATGTTTTTGCACCAACATGGTCAAAGAGCTGAAGCAAACAAAACCAAACAAACCTGGCACTGTGTGCTCCCCGTCCTTTATACAAACACAAAGCAGTTTGACTGCACGTGAAGCGGTTTTACGTTCGCCTTTATCCAAACCTTAAATGTTCAAAATGTTCAAGCTGAGCACTTTATACAGCTCTACATGTTTTAATATAAATATAATCCAGGAAACGTGGAATAACACTTTGATGTTATCTCCAGTAAGTGAACATTTTAGCAGCAGCTTAGCCCTCAAACGTTGCACACCAATGACTGCACACATGTTTACGTTTAGTTACTAGTTTGCACTTGAACATGTATGCATTTGTAAAACTTTTGAGATCCCTCCCCTTACCATCAACGGGCTTCTACTGATCCTTTATATTTCAAAGGTCATGTTATATGTTCATGTTACATTAAAACTGCATCGTGTCATATTTATGTTTATCGATCATATTGTGAATTTTAGGGTGTTTGAGAGTAAAAAGGAAAAAATATGAGTACTCATCATTGCTCAGGAAATCACTTTGGTCCCATAGAAATGAATGTAAAACAACAAACGTGTGATGCTAGTTTGCAACAGACGCTGTTTACAGACATTTTGAAATCAGGTGCTCTACAACCCGGCGGGTCGGTGTTCCCTTTAATATAATTCTTATATTTTAACTATACAATAGGAAATGCTATAATGTTAATAAACCCCTAAAACTCATATTTTGTCAAATCTTTCAGGAGGTAAATTTCCAGATTGGCCTCTGCAGAGCCTCAGACCTCATTATCGAAGCGCTCGTCTTGATAGAGAACAGAGCGAAACACCTCCTGAGGTGGTGTTAGAATATCCTTTTAAAAATAACTGTTTCTGAACCGTTTCATCTACAACGAACTAGAAAGGAGCTCGCCACAGAGCGCTGGCTGTGTCGAATAACAAAGACGGTCATACTGCTTTTCATGCTCGTTCGAATTGTGCAGATTCTGTCAGTTCGTACGTGATGTTCAGTGTTGTTTGAAATCATTGTGTGTCGTCTCTCAGCCGCTAAGATGATGGTTTACCTGGAGCCTTCTTCCGATAAGATGGCGTGTGAGATAGCTACAGCGCTGGACGAGTCGCTGGCTGGACGAAGCATTCAGGTTTGTGATGCTGTCCACAGTGACGTCACACAGCAGCTTTGTGTCCACAGTAGTTGACTTTGTGTGTGTTGTGCTGCAGATCTGTACCGAGGTCCTGGAGGCTTTGCGTGACGGCCAGCTAGGTGAGGGTCAGCAGAAGGCAGCTGAGGCCTATCGAGCTGCCTGCCATAAGATCTACCCCTACAGCCTGGCCTTCATGCCGCCTGGTTACCAGGACAACAGCACCGTAATCAGCTCTAATGGCGACCTGTCGGCAGGAGAGCTCGATGACATTGCGAATGAAATGTGAGACGTGATGAGGAGGAGAAGCGAGCATGTTGCCACACGCCGTAGCCCCTCCCAACAACAAATAAACTCCCTGACATTGCACTGAGCTGGATGGACCGAGTGCCACAGGAGACGCAGAGACCTTTTTTTAACAAAACAACGTACTGTTGTTGAGTACATGTAAAACAGAAAAAACACGAATACGTTTCGGGAGGCTTGAAAGGATTGTGGGAGAAGTGGACCTCCTGGGTAAATGGCTTCTGTAAACACAGTCTAGGCTTTTATAACTCCTGTGTTTTCATGCCATCTTCTTCTTGTTGGTGCAGCTGCTTCTCAGATTTTTAAAAGTAATTTATATATTACAAACTGATGGATTAATAAAACAATGTTTGCAAAACTAAACAGTACTCGTGATGGCGTTAATGATGTTTGTGTGCTCAGGTAAGTGACATCACATGCAGCCTAGTGCCATGACTGTTTGTGTTGGCTGCCTCAACAAAACCTCAAACCCCAATCAGAGGTCATGGCTATGGATGCCCATTTCCACCACACAAAAAATAAAAAATTCTCCATAACTCGAAATTTCGAGTCAGCTCTGTTGGGTCTGCGCTTCACAGGCCCCGCTGGTTTAGACTTATTCCCGTTAACGAAGCAAGACGAACAGCTCGACCGGTTTTTCACATGCTAGCAAGGCAAGGATCTCAGAGCAGCCTTCTGCCCTCGGTGTCAGACCGAAGAAGCAGCTTCCCCTGCAGCCTTTTATTTCTGTGACACACAGGCTGGATCCCAATTCAGGGTCTGCAGCCTCAACGGTCCTCAAGGGCCGCGTACTCAAAGACCGCTAAGGCTGGAAGTGCGAGGCTTGTAGGCTTGTGAGATGGGACGGTCTAGCCTCCACGCGCTGCTCAGGTTGCCTAGCAACCATGATACTAACAGCTGGAAACGTTTCATACAGCTTTGTTTGACAGAAATGAAGGAGAACATAGTTTGTACATTTGTTTCTACATGAGCTTTGTGTGATTTGATGAGTATCTGAGGCTGAGACCACAGGACTGTAAAACATGATTGTTGGGCTTCATTTCTGTGCTGAACAGTCATTTAAGATCAGCTAGTAAATAACAAATAGCTGATGTTGTTCATGAGACTAAAGTCAGTGTAAATATAATATGGCCAATATTCTAGTTATTATATTAATCATTATTAGTTATTACAGCAGTGAGTTTGAACTCCGTGTCAAACACTGAGCTTCAGTAAAGATTCAAGTTGCAGTTATTTATATGTCCTATCACCTTAAATCTTCACTCAAAGACAAGTATCTTTGACAGTGTATCTATAGATGTGTTATACATAAGAGACAAATATTGTTCTTTTAATATGTTGGCATTACTAAATTTGGCTCAATGCTTACATATATTTATAAAAAGCAAATGTACGAGCTGTGATAACTGTGTCTGACAGAATGAAGAGTAGACTGATATATGAAATATTCCTTTATTGGGTGAGAAAATCAGACCATGTCATAACTGCTTTAAGTCACACAGAATAGATATCAGAGCCTTAAACAGGCTGACTTCTGCTAAATGGGTCAAACTGGGCAGAAAGTCTACAAACACATAACATCCTTATAGAATATGATGTAACACTATAGATCAACTTAGCTCAGAATATATAAAGCATATAAACAGTTACAGCAATATGATGCAACAAACACAGCAGCTACTGATCCAAAATACTCAAAGCTTCATAGAACTGAGACATTTATTTGTTTATTAATAACTCATGAAAGAATAAAGTTACGTTGAAACCAAGTACACCATTGTTGTTCTTGTGACATTACCAATAAGTTTGATGTGTCACATGGCCCTCTTCCTATTGAAAAAACAAAAGTTGTATCCAAGATGGCCGACTTCTAAATGGCCACCATGGTCACCACCCATCTTGAGGAGTTTGCCCCCTCACATATACTAATGTGCCACAAACAGGACTTTAATATCACCAACCATTCCCATGTTGTTACGCTGTATCCATAGAAATGACCCACCCTGTAGAAAGTCCTTATTTAATGTGTGCAAGGTGACGAGAGGAAATGGGGCAAACGTGAGAATGAAGAAAAGGGCGAATGCATTACAACAAAATGAGAATGAGGACACCCCTCTAACCCTACGTTATGGAAAAGGTGAGTGTTGTTTATGATGTGCTCCTTTTGTAAAACCGTATTTTCACCTTTGAAATGTGTGTTTTTGACATTGATGGTGCATCTGCTTTTCTTGGTAGCACCTTTTATGGTTCCCCTCCCTTCCAGGCTGCTATTTGATTCAAATGGGTTGGTGTGTTTTTTGATTTGTATTGTATGTTTTCCCTGCGCACTTACTGTAAGAAGAAAGGCATTTCCCCCAACTTACAGAGTGCCTCAGTACTGTCCAGCAAAAACAGATAACATCCAGATAACATGAGTGTTGTTCTTTATACTTGACCCACTACATGCCAAACTCAAGAGTAACTGTCCAGTCTGTCCAGAAAAACCACAGTTTTGCTCATTACACATAAATAACATTGTTCATTTGAGCATGTGACTGAATAGTGTTTATTGTATGTTTGACTGGCTGCATGCTGAATTTCCACTTATAGTTAAGGACTTTCAACTCTGAATACAAACAACTGTGTTGCTGTTTAACTAGTCGTCAAAGTCCACGTCTGTGGAGTGAGCAGAGCACCGTCACTGCACGTCTGTGAGTACTCCTTTATTCTGCAGCTAAACAGACATGCACCGTACTGAATGTAGCTTTATGAGCAAAACAGCTGCAGCGATGAAGAGATGTTATTATGGAGTTTGAACAGCTTCATGAGATGTGCAGCAGCTGTATCTTGGTGCAGCATTTCCAGCTGGGATCACTGTGCTGTAGGCTGCACAGTAATCCAAAGTGTCTGTTTTTGAAATGAAATGATTATTTTTCTCAGAACTCCATAGTGTGTAAAATATTGTGTTATTATTTAATCAACAAAAATGAAGCCAAAATCAAATAACTGAGAAACTTGTTATGGTGCTGGGTCCTTTACCCTCTTCTACCATTTAACCTTTACTGTTGTAGTTGTGTTTATTATTGTATGTTTCTGCTTAATTAGTTCTTTGGTCATTTTGAGTGTTTTATTTTAGCTTTTCCCCTCACGGTTTTATGCTTGGTTTTAATTCTGTCTCCTTATATAACTAATTATTGCTAATTGTTTGAGTTAAGTCCCAGAGGCTCAGTCTTCCTGTCCTACTGTCTTCTGTGTGTTGTTAATTCTCTGTTTCCGTTGCTCTTTTTGTTACTTCCTGATTTATTTTGGTAGCTTCTGTCTCATTTGTCTTCTTGGATTAATTCCAGCAGCATCTCATTATTCTGGTTTCCCTCATGTGTACATTTACAGCCTCAGTCCTCCCTTTCTTCTCGTGTTGTAAAGTTATTTTGTTTGTATCTTTTCTGTCAGTCAAAAGATTTCGTTTGCTGTTCTCTTTTCACAGACTCAGAGTTTCGGGAACTTTGCATTCAGCCAAAACAAAGGTTTGTGTTTAGTTTACAACTGTCTGCTGGTGATGGTCTTATCTTATCTTATCTTTCTCTAAATAAAATCCAAGTGAATAATGAACATGATGAACAGCTGCAGAGCTACCAGCTGAAATGTTGACAAACCCTGTTTGGTCTTTTTCTGGTCGTACTGCCGTGGACTTTGATAGCATGTTAAACGAGTCTCAGATGTAACTCTTTGATTTTATAGAGGTTGTCACACTTAACGATAATTCATTCATCAACTGGATTTGATAAGCAGGACCTGGC
This sequence comes from Simochromis diagramma, assembly GCF_900408965.1. Lineage (NCBI taxonomy): Eukaryota > Metazoa > Chordata > Actinopteri > Cichliformes > Cichlidae > Simochromis > Simochromis diagramma. The sequence goes on from NW_024387398.1 coordinate 1,329,160, forward strand.
TGCTACTTTCATTACTTTTCATCAAACGTTTTTTGAATTCTTCAACTGACCGTGCAGCAAAGATCCACCTGGTGCTCCTGCCCCACACAAATGTGACTGTGACTGTGCTGCTGTCCAAGCAGTCAAAGGTGGAGCTGTTGCTGAGGAAGGAGAGTCTACAGAGCCTGATGAACCAAGAGATAAAGCACAAACATGATATGGTCTCAACAAATTAACGCGACAAACGTTTCTTCCTGCGGTCTGGAGAAATATGAGATCATTCTGTTCTGACGTTTGCTGTTTCACAGTATTTGGCCCAGAGACTCTCATACAGTGTTCCTACAACTGGCAAAACAAAGCCAGGACCTGGTCACCATCATTAAACTGCTGCTTCACTGAAATATTTCATCCTGACCTGAAACCTTTCCAGGTTCTGTTTTGAGTGCCTGCCACATAGTTTGTGCCAGAAACCATTAACATAATCTATGAAATTCACAGGTAGTTCATCTGAGACCCCTGATTCTGCAGCACTGCTAAAGGTCCTCATACCTTTGACCAAACACCAAGTAATTAGGGTTAAACCTCGTTCTGTGCCAACAGAAGCCATCGTAAACCTTGCTTGCAGTCACCTTTCATTTCTGTGCCACCTTGTGGAGCCCACTTATGAACCAGTACGTCCCTCTACAGAAAATATGCAGACGCTGCACTTCTGACTTCACTAAGCTGCACTCTGTCAAAAAGTACTTAGTAGCATCAGCACACTGTGCTTGAACTAGCTGTTGCTGGGAAACTGAAAAATGTTCAGTAATATTTAATCTGGTTCTGTACACAAAGACTTTATGCAGCGGGTTACAAGGAGCGGTTACTCTCAGCCCCACAAACAAGCGCACACACTGAGCGGCGTCCTGAGAAAAGGATAACACCGAAGCCAAAATGGATTCTTTGCTCCTGTCACAGATTGTTTTTACAGGCTGCCATGTTATCTTTACCTTTGAGTGATACAAATATATCTGTGCAGTAATATATCTGTGCAGTAATAACCTTTCTTGCTGCTTAAATGACTAGACAACAGACTGTTTACTGGTCGGCATTTTAACTGGCAACACCACCTTTCTTTATGCAGGGGGGGGGGATCCCAGGGACGTTTCGAATGGTGCTGAATACAAATCTTTTTGCCCACAGTGTGCAGTATGGAGCTGTGTCCTTCTCCTTTAGGCCTGGAAAAAGAATGTGCAACTCTTTTTACCACTGACTCCCTCCACTTCCTGCATGAGCTGATTTCCACATTTGATGATGAGGTGGACGAGGTAGGACAGCCAAAAAACCTCTTTGTGAATAAACGAAGGACTTGTTTGAGTCAGGGTGATTCTCTCTTCAGATTCTACAGCTGAGAGTGTCTAAAAAGGCCCAGCTGGATCTCACAGGTGATCTGCCAAGCTTCCTGGAAAGTACCAGACACATCAGGAGAGACCCAGACTGGAAGGTCCTTCCCGTCCCCTCAAGGCTCCAAAAGAGACATGTAGATATTGGAGACTTGGCACCCTGCGATACTGAGCACTTCATTAAAGCTCTTCTGTCACCAGCACAAGGCATACAGGTGCTACACAGGTGCAATAATGCAGAGCTAAAGGTGTAATGTTCACTGCTAACACTGGGTTTGCTCATGTCAGTGTGTTTTGTGTTGGTTTCAGCATTATCAAACTCACAATTCCAAAAAAGGTCAGACTTGTAAATACAAACAGCATGTAATGATTTGCTAATTTCATAAACCTGTTTTACTGACAACAGAACATGAAATGTTTAAAACAACAGAATTTACCATCTGTATAGGATCATAGTTGCTCAACAGTCCTTGGTCTTCTTTGGTCACACATTAAGTGTTTTAAATTGGTGAAATTTATTTATTTGGTTGTTTCAAACAGGTGAATAAAATGGGGAGGACTTAGCTGAACCAGAACCAAAACCCTCGATAGATTAGTTTCCTCTTAGACCGTTTAATCGAATGTCTGCCAACCAGTTTGAACACTGTTCACCTCCCAGCTGCACAGTCTGGGTTTGTTAAAAAACTGAATTCTTAATATTGATTTTTTATAATCATGTCTGACATCGTTACCTAAATTTATATATTAATGTTGTTTCTTCTGAGTCATTGCTGACTTTTTTCTTACAGAGCTCTTTTTGGTTCCTGCAGGTTGACTTTGATGATGGAAACTGCCCGACGTATTACAACCAGATCAAAGGCATTTACAATGTTTTTAAAGCAGTGCATAACCTGTTTCCCAGTAAGAGCTCTACTTCACCTTTATCTTCAGTTTACTCTGAGAGACACAGTCCGTACAATCTTAGTAAAAAGAAAGAACATTATATTGTCTTTACTCGTCTGCCTTCACATACATATGAACTTGAGTGACAGCCAGGCTTAATCCATAGGGTTTAATATGATATCGGTCTACACTGTGCAGCTTCACCTCTTTTGGGAAGAACTTCTAGAAGGTTTAGGAGTATATTTATGGGAATATGTTACCGTTCTTCCAAAAACACATTTGTGAGAAGGAGCAAATCTGAACGTGAAGTTTAGAGGTCTGTAGCTGCTGTCTTTGCAGAAAGTTGGTGACTTCTGCACACTATGGGCCACATGACCCTGCTCTGTAATTTTACCTGGGCTACCACTTTGTTTCTGTTGTTCTCGTCCACTCCTACTTTGATATAAGACTTGAATGTGGAATATTTAGCAGCAAGGAAATGTGTCCTTCATCCTCTCACTGGACCATGCTGGAATTCCCTGAGCTCCTGAGAGTAACCCTTTGACTTTTTTACATTGAAGTTTTAACTTGTAAATCCGTAGAAAAATCCTTTAAAAAAGCTGTTTTTATTTTGACCATGTTTTCTCATAAGCTATTCCTCTGGCGTCCTTCGTCTGCAGATGTTCCACATATATCTCAGGCTCCCGTGCTGATGCTGCGTCCCCGTGCGTGGAATATGGTGGAGCACAACATGATGGTAGTATTGAATTTTCATCAGTTTGTTACAGTGGTTGTTTTGCTGGAAGCAATCGAATGTGGTCTGAATACATAGACATAAGGGGCACAAATTCACTGAAATAACAGAAGTGGCACTAAGGATCATATACATGAAAGGATTGGTGAGGAAAACAACACGTGTGCTTTTCTGTGGTCAGGTGGAGGGGAAAGAAGCTCCTGGCCCGCTCTTTGACTTTGGGCTCCTCATGTTTCACTGTGGAAAGGCACTGTTTGAACACAAGAGTGGACCCTTTTTCTACCTGTCCAAAGTAACACACGTGCAAACCTACATATGTTCAAACATGCTGATGATTTCATTTATCTGGGTTTGCACTGTTATCCTTTGTTCTGTAGGTGGAGGGCTACATGGAGGCCAGACTCTGGAACAAAATATTTGTTTGGACACAGCAGAAGGTTTGCACTATTTTTGGTCTTTATGTATAAACTTGTTTTTGTACTACAGTATGTCTTGTGTTTCTGGCTTGTAGCCGCTGTGCACTGGCCCTACAAGCACTGACAGCAGCCTAACACCGGCCTGCCACCTACCTTCCCTGTGCTCTCATGCACCTTGTAGAAGAGAGTTTAATGTGGAAGAAGTGGTTGATAAAGACTGACAAACAAAAGAGAAAAAAGATGGAGCTGAAAAGCTAAAAGCTCCTTTATCCTTTAACCTCAGGCCCTCTACAAGAGGCCGAGGTGAACTGAAGGCCGTGTGCAGCATCTTCGGTGTTTCTGGGACTTCTCTGGACAGACACATGTCATTCCTGGGATCTACTGAACCCCAGGAACTGTGTACCAAGTATATATAACAGTTATATATAGGTATATAGAATTATGTTGAATCTGAAAACACATCAGATCTCAAAACGCAGGCTGTTAGTGCAACATACTCTTTGACTAACCAATGCACTCTCCTCTCCAGTAGCCTGGTGTAAACTGTCCAAAGCATGATCCTTCTGTTCTTGTCCCAGTGTTACACGGACATGCTAGCCAGGACAGTCCCACAACAGTTAGAGCCTAAAGGGACTGGATGCATTGTTGACTGCTTCTATATACGTATCTGACTGAATCCATGTCTCACATGTGTCTAGCTGGGTCTTCCTCTGGGCAGCATCAAGGCCACAGTGCTGATTGAAAATGTGTTAGCAGCCTTTGAGATGGAGGAGATTCTCTATGAGCTGCAAGAGCATTCAGCAGGACTCAACTGTGGCATCTGGGATTACTCAGCCTCCTTTGTCAATAAGTTTGGTGAGTTGAAAATTCTAGATTGTAGTCTGTGAAAAATCTGGACCCCACGCAGCGTTCAGGTGACTGTTTTCCGTTTCTTTTATTTAACACGCAGAAATGTTTCTTTGTGGTTTGGCACCGAGGTCTTTTACAGGCAGTCAGCTTTGCATCTGACTCCACACTCTGAGGTCTCTAGTCTCAGGTCCTTGGCGTTACTAAAAGGAAGGAGACCTCGTTAGCACAACACCTGCCTCATCAGCCCTTCCTGCGCTGCCCCTTGAGCCCCCTGCACCACCCCTCCATGGCAGCAGAGCCAGAGACCACACCGCCTCACTGAGGCCGGGGCCGCATCCGGCCAAACCTAGACCCGTCAGTCAAACCTCCTTTTTGGTCTTGGGATGGGGCAGGATCCAATGGCAGCCATGTCCTGCACCTGTGGGCGCACCTGCACGCCTCACAAGTGGTAGCCCAAATGCCTGGGGCAGCTCCAGCACTGCAAACAACAGAGGGGCTAGCCAGCACTCTCAATTGCATTCATCCTTGTGAATGAACTTATGGACTTTTAAGTCTTATTCAGCTGCTCCACCAGCCCGTCACTCTGAGGATGGTAGACGCTGGTCCGAACAGATTTAATGCCCCCTAATTTATACACCTCTTTTAGTGTGTGAGACATGAATGATGTGTGCTGGTCAGTCAGTATCTCTGTCGGGATGCCGGCCCGGGAGATGAACTGAAACAGTGCCCTGCAGCCCACTCTTTGCAGAAATGGTGTGCAGTGGCAATGCTTCTGGATATCGTGTTAATAATACACCAGAGCTAATACAAAGTGATAGCCACTTGCACTCTGGTGATGGCCCGATTAAGTCCATACCTAAGCGTTTAAATGGGATCGCCCTTAATCGCAGTGGGTGCAAAGGCGTTTTTGCAGTGGCCGGCTGGCTAACCAACTGACATTCGGGGCTGGATGTGGGAGTGGGAAAGAACGCCCCACTCTGCTCCTTCTGCCATGGCTGCCAGGTGGACAGCCAGGGTGAGCGCAGCCTCCAGGCTCGCTGACCAATGGCAGTGGAACCGGGCAGCCTCTCCACGAACTGCTCGACCTTTGCCAACACATGGGCCTCACCCTCTGATGGCTCAGGCTGCAGCCACCTCATCACATCATGCAATTTCCAGGCCCACGTGAATGGCCGGTCCTCCCCCTTCACCAGGCGATCCAGCACAGCCGGACAGATGTCCCAGAAGCTACCTCGTGAGGCTGGTGGCAGGCGGTGCCGTCTGGTCCTCCCCTGACAACAGCGGCAGCAGCTGCGGTGCACCACTCTGCTGCAGGCCACTGGCGCACCTCCCCTGTGGCCCAGAATGCCTTCAGGAAAACCTGTGGGTCATCACCTTTCCCCATCCAGTGCACAGTCACCTCCAGAGGAAGGGGGGCGGCAACGGGGTCACCCTGACCAGCCGCTCCAGCACCTGCATCTGCTCGTCAGCCTTTTTCCGCAGCTTGTGCAGCTGATCCTTCTGGGCAGCTGCCTGCTCGCGTTGCATGGCCACTATCTCTGCCAGCATCTGGGCCAGCAACTAAATCGGCTGCGCGGGCGGCGTGGCCTGAGGGTCGGACTGTGAAAAGTCTGGACACACAGAAATGTTTCTTTGTGGTTTGGCACGAGGCCTTTTCCAGACAGTCAGCTTTGCAGCTCTCTCGTCTCAGGTCCCCTGCACCACCCCTCCACTGCAGCAGAGCTAGAGACCACACCCCTGTCATTTTAGGTTTTTTCCTTCATTTCTGCACCAATTCTTGTGAAACCACAGATCTTCTACTGAAATTCAGCTGATTTCCATATTGATATTAAAGCCATAGTACTTCAGATAATATAATAATTTTGATATTATGTTTCCAATCTAAATCTGACTACAAAATAATATTTTAGATTTCCTTTTAGTCAGTATTCCTGGGACTTAAGAGTTAAACCGCAGCCTAGTGGAAACTTTAGTAACTCTTAACAGTCCAGCAACTTTTCACAGTACATAAAGTGTACAACAAAGGACATGATCAAAAAGTCAAACTGAATTGAAGAAGTTCTCCAGGTCATCGACCAGCCTTCCTGTTGCCTGACCGCCATAAATACGTGAACATGGAGAAGCATTTTCTGCGCAGCTACATGGATCTGTTGGTTAAGACATGTCATCGGCGAGGAGCACTGGCCACTGGAGGCATGGCTGCCCTGCTGCTGCCTGAAGACCCACTCAGTGACACCTACAGGAGAGTGTTGGCTTCTGTCACAAGGTAGAAATATCTCCCATTAGATACTTGCATGCTCATAGCCTGAACATGCAGGCTTGTACATAGACTGTATGTGAAAAAGTGTTTTTCAGTTTCTAAATAAACATGTTTATTATTTAGGGGAAAAAAATCAATCCTACATGGCCCTGTGTAAAAAAAATAATTCCCCCCTGTGTTGTACAGAACACTTGCCCCAGCTAAGGTCACTGTTCATGACTCCACCATAAGAAAGAGCAAAACTGGCCTGCATGGCAGATTTCTAAGACGAAGACCACAGCTGAGCAAAAGGAACATAAAGGCTCGTCTCAGTTCAGGAAACATTCTGATGATCCCCAAGACTTCTGGGACGTCTGGGAACATACTCTGTGGACTGACGAGACAAAGGTTAACTTTTTGGTAGTTGCGTGTCCCGTGACATCTGGCGTAACTGTAACAGAGCATTTCTGAAAAGGGACACCATAGCAACAGTAAAATATGGTGGTGGTGGTAGTATGATGGCCTGTGGCTGTGGCTTGCTGTGGTAAATGGAGCCATGAATTCTGCTGTCTACCAAAACATCCTGAAGGAGAATTCCCGGCCATCTGTTTGTGACTTCAACTTAAAGTGCAGTTGGTCCTGCAGCAAGAGAATGGTCCACCTCTGAATGGCTCAAGGAAAACAAAATAAAGACTTTGGTGTGGCCTAGTCAAAGTCCTGACCTGAATCCAATTGATATGCTTAGGTTATATGACCTTAAACAGGTGGTTCATGCTTGAAAACCCTCGAATGTGGCTGAAATACAACGATTTTATGAAGACGAGTGGGCCAGAATTCCTCCAATGCGCTATGGAAGACTCATAGCCAGTGTTGGGGAGTAGCAGAATACATGTACCACCGTTACGTAGTTAAAATACAAAATATGAGTAACTGTATTCCGTTACAGTTACCGTTTAAAAAGGTGGTATTCAGAATACAGTTACTTTGCTGAAATAAAGGGATTACACGGCGGTCTTTTCCTGTCTCATATGTTCGGCTATGCCCTCTCTGTTTTCGTTTCCACGCCCCAAACACAACAGGCATTAAGAGGCTCTAATGTCTGTGTCTCAATCTCGCCGCCCATGTCACCACTGCTTGCAGCAGCATGATGACGTGAAGAAATATGTTAAAGAATTATTCACAAAAATGATTTAATATGAAGGCAGAGTGTTACAGGCATCGCCCTAAAGCATGCAGCCTGATGGGCAGTGTAGTCCGTGCTGCAGGGAGAATGGACTGCCATACACGTTATGGGTCTGTGAGCACGAGGAGGGAGAGAAAGGAAAAGTACGAGCTGTCACGGAGCAGAAACGGGAGCTGGAAGCATGTAAATATAATAATAACCACTGCAGCCAAGAAGAGTGCCTGACGAGCCCAGTTGTAAGTAAGCTGTTAAGACTCGGCTGTACGCCGTGTTCGTGTTTTCCTCCGAAACAATAAGCTCCGTTGGAGCAGCCTTTCAATGCCTCTTTCTAAAACTTGACCCAGACAACAAAGTAAAGCTAGTTTTCAGCTACGAGCCCGACACGAACCCGACGTATTAGCCAGAGGTCCTTTACTACGGTTCGGAGCCTTTATATACCTATTCACACAGGGACATGTAGGTTTGGACTTATCCCCTTAAAAATAAACACATAGTTCTTGCGTGTTATCTTTGTCTAATATTTAAATTTGTTTGATCCACACAGCGTCAAAAGTATACATAAAGCATCAAAACTATATGCACCCCCACTAATATTTGATTAGAAATGAGAAATTACTCCTTGACTAGATGCTTTTTTTAGCCATCAACAAGCTCCTGGCATTGTTTTTGCTAGATATCTGACCATTCTCCTTGGCAGAATTGGTAGAGTTTAAATTATTTGGTTTCCTGGTTTATAAGGATAAGCGTAGTCTACACATTTTCAGTAGTGTTGAAGTTGGGGCTTTGGGAAGGCCAATCCAGAAGTGTACAGTCCATTTCTAAAACTGCAGATTCCAGGATCATCAATTGAAACAATTGTACATAAAAATACATTTTTGGGGTGTGTCCCCACTTTGCCAAGGTCTGAAAGAAGACCCAAACTGCCACCCTTATATGAGAGAAAATGTGTTAGGATGTTCAGGAACCACCAAGCTTACCTAGAACTGAAACACCAGTGTCACTGAAACACAGTGAAGAAAGTTTTACACCAACATGGACTGAAAAGGTGTCGACCAAGAAAGAAGCCTCTGCTGCAAAATCGGCTGCTTCAAGTCAGCTGAAATTTGCAGCTATCCACATGGAAAAGCCAAATGGCTTCTGGTGAACCATATTATGGTCAGACAAGAAAATGTTGCTCTTTTAGCCACAATGAGGAGAAGAAGAAGTGGGTTAGCTTCACTAGGGTTAGGCTTAGCTTTCAAACCTAAGAATACTGCACCAGCTGCCAAGTATAGTGGCAGTACAGTCATGCTCTGAGACTGTTTTGCTGACAGTGGTACTGGTGCACAGGGGATAGAATAATGAATAAAGCAGTTTTCACTCTGAATTCTTCCATTTCACCTTAATCCAACAGCTGACAGTCAAAACCTGGAAATAACCGGGTGGTCCAATAGAACAACTTACTCATCTACACATCAGAACTGTGATGGGAACGGACAAAGCAGGCTAACATTAAGCTTGTGGAATGGCCTTCCCAATGCACCCACCTAGGCCTCATTGAAAATTTATGAACTATGCTTATTAGTCAAATATGAAGCTAGAAATACACCAGAAGCTTGTGGATGGCTGCCAAAAGCTTCTGTTGAAGTACAACTTGCTAAAGCACATTTAAACAAATATTAATGGAAATCTATGAATACTTTGAACCCTGTATGTACTTCTGACACTCTGAGCCTCTGTGGATTTCTTTCAGTAGCTGTCAGCAGGGTTGGGTCTGTCATGCTTGGTGCTGTGGCCGGCAGGATGCAGAGGGATGAAAAACAAACTAGAAACTAAAAGCTATAACTTGGAACAGGGAGTCGTGAGGGGAAACCAGAAACATGGAGAAACTCACAGCACATGGGTGTGGGAAGTGGAAAACACAGGGCGTAAATAGACAGAGAAGTAGCTGTCAGTGGCAGTGTCATGGTTGGTGGTCGACCACGTGGTCAACGGTACTTCACAGGGGCCCGGCAGAGGTGACGAACCTTCTCAGGGGGTTCACCCATCCAGCTCTGGTTTCTCTGGTCAGGCCTGCACAGGACTTGCAACAGGCTCCGGTGATGGGTGTCCCTCATGCTCAGGCAGCGAGGGACCGCCTGCCTTGACCTCTGCAGCAGGTGGTGGCATGAAGGCTGCAGGTGGCTGGACAGGCTCGGCTGATTCTCCAGCTGGCAAGGCTTTGGTCAGTGGTTGTTCATCGATGGGCATGCCAATTTGCATATTAATGACCCATCGTTCCTTCAGTGGGCTGGTTTCAGTCATTGTGCAAAAGTACTGTTTATAAGATTGGGCAAACCTGCAGTCAGCTGAGACTGAAGAAGTCACTTGGATGAGTGATGAAACACTTCTCCCACTGAAAACGTCCAGATGAACAGAATCAACCTTTTGGGATAAACATACAACATAAATACACAAGAGGGTGATGAGGGAGGAGGAAGAAGAAACATATGGGGAACACAGCTGAGGCAAATACACATAATGGCAAGAGAGGAGGAAGCAAAACTGAACACACTGAACGTAGGATGTGACACTGTCAAACAAACAGGAAACACTAAAACACATTAAAAATACCAGTCAACATATACTGGTCAAATACACAGCTAGACACAGGCTGGGAGGAAGGAGCAGCCAGAAAAATCCACCCGACCTGTTCCAGACCCTGACAGGATCCAGACCTCGACTTCTCCTTTGATTATGTACTGTAGTTAACGTCTTCAAGTCCTCACAACCTTCTGAAATCACCTTGATGCAAACTCAACCACTCAAGTAAGGAAATCTCAGGAAGTCGATCCCATTTTAATCCCCAGTGGATTAAAATCCCAGTCATTTCATATCCCAATGAACAGAGCCCACTTTGTGATTTCCTTACCTGGATAATTGAGCATGCATCAAGTGAAATTGTAAAAGTCCCCTGGATGCGTGACAGATGTTTCTCCCACAGAAAATAATACTTCCAGATGAACAGAATCAACTTCCTGGGATTCTGAAATTGTTCCAGAATTTGTAGATGGTGTTTTTTTTATAGATTGGTGAACCTACCCCCATCTTTACTTCTTTACTTCTCCAGTACGTGCCATGTTACTGACATGTTGCCAGTTAGCCTGTGACTAAAATATGGGTTTCTGAGATTAGCAAATAGCATTTTATTTTTATTTACATTTTACAGTGTGTGTTTGTGTGTGAGTGTGCGCACATGTGGATAAGTGTGTGTGTATAATGTCTGTATTTGGTATATGTGCATTTTATTAAACTCAAGAAATGTTCATTATTGTTTTCCCCCACAGGTTATAGCATATGAAAATATGACAATACATACAATCTGAATACATATTCAATGATGTCCGCTGATCCAGTTGTGTTTTTCCACCTTTCAGGTTGAAGTTATTAGAGATTACTGCAGGTGTGGATGGTTTCATGGTATATGACCTAAATTTGGTTGAGCCCATGCAGAAAGTGAGCGCTGAAACATATAAAGCTTTATATGCATATAAAGTTACAGTGATTGGCATATGTGAAAGTGTGTGGCAATTCTTCATCTTTTCCAGCTCTTCAAGGTCCACACCGAAGGAGATAACCAGCTTGACCAGCTCCGAAATGACGTGACTGTATTTCCTGAAGACTTGCTATCCATGCCTTCAGTTAGTGGTTGCTCTTAGTGAACTGCAGAACACACCTCAATAAACTTTTAACAGTAATATTACAGTTAGCATTACATTTAATTGATTGAAATACATCAGATTTTAGTGTGGGTAGGAAAACTTCATCAAACAGGAAGAGGGAGGCTTTCACATCTAGATGATGTTAGGCATGAGTGAAAACATCCTCTATACCAGATGCATATGATATATTTTTTTAATAATCTGTCCACAGAATAACCGCTTTGCCTCATTTATTTTAAATGACGAATCAAACATTGTGTTCTTTTCCTAAAGATATTTAATTATAATTATATATATAATATAATATATAAAAAGTTTTGGTGTGCTGTATTCTTCGTAGGGAGGAGTCACGCTTAATGGTTTGAAGTATAACATTGCAGTTGGTGTGCTCTTTATTAATGCTTGGCTATCAGGTTTGTACTTTTATATTATCCATGGGAAAATGCTTATATGCACAAAATGCTATATACCTGTATGTTGATACCATTTTGTGTTTCTAAGGTAAAGGCCACTTCTTCTACAAAGGCCAGGTTGAAGATTCTGCCACAGCAGAAATTTCTAGATCGCAGGTGAGTTTTCAAAGCAAGCACCACAGAGCATATGTTGCTGAGATTCATGTAGAGCTTGATCCACACCCACAAGTAATTAGTATTTAGGATATATTTAAATGTTTTTGACAATGCTGTTTGGGAAACAAGCACATTTCTTTTTTAAATTTGCTCTAATAGATACATATTTAACACAGTGACTAAGATGCACCCTGTAATTTGTTTGTTTGTTTGTTTTTGTTTTTCATTCAGTGTCATGTGGCATGCTTCTTTCTCCTTTTGGCGGCATTTTTTTTTAAAGTATCACTGAATAGGTTTTGCTTGTGGGTTAATTACTTCATGTACAGTCAGTGTTGGGAAGGTTACTTTTAAAATGTATTCCACTACAGATTACAGAATACATGGCACAAAAAGTAGTTTGTAACATATTCCATGAAGTTACTTAATGTGAGTAACGTGTTCTGAATACTTTGGATTACTTGATATATTGTCATGCCTTTTACAACTACATGAATGTACTATTGCTGTGTGATTTATTACTGTTACTGAAGGCTACCTGCAACCAAGCTAACATTGTTAGCTGAGGTTAGTTCATCGACTGCAGACTGTTAGACTTGGTGGAGTAACAGTAGGTGGACATTAGGTAAGGCTGCACTTTTTGCAGCGATCTCATACAGAAAACTGTTTCTGTATCAGTAATATGTTTTCTTTCTGTCTGCTTTCAGAACTGCACATGATTATTTGCAGCTAGCAGGTTGTAATGCTGCCTTCATTAATAGTAATAAATCACACAGCAGTAGTACAGCCAAGATACTGAAGTGGCACGTAACCCAGGTAGCTACCAGAACTAAAACAAGCTAGCTGCAGTAGGCTAATGTTAGTTTTTTTTAAAAAAAACAACTTACTTCCAGATATTTCTTTAGGTTGGAGTCTTTTGACGCTGAGAACAGCTTGGTTGCTGGCAAACAGAGTTTGCATTGCACGGTCAGATTTCATCCCTTTCTTCTTTAAATGTGAAGTGTGTCGGTATTTCCAAGTAAGAAATGCATTCCTGCCCGTGCACTGCTGGCTCTGTTGTGCTAGACATTGTTCTGGTGTTCCCCAGGGATTCTGTACTGGGCCCCAAACTATTTCTTATTTATAAAAATACATTTGTAAAGTATCTGATATATTAAAACTGGTTTTATTTTCAGATGACACAAATAGTTTTGTTCTGAGGTAATCTAATGGAACTGCTGGGTATAGTTTGACAGGAACAAACTATGTAAAACCAAAATGATGTTATTTGTAAATCCTCAATTAAAGTCAAAGTGCAGATTGATCTAGATTGTGTGGAAACTGAAAGAGTTCATGAACATAAGGGTCTTGGTGTAATACTGGATTACAAAATAAGCTGGAAATCTCATATAAAACATGTACAGAACAAAGTTTCAAGAAGCATTTCAATATTGAGTAAAGCAAAACACATTCTGGACCACAAATCACTCCACAGTCTTCACCGTTCACTGATTTCACCGTATTTGAATTACTGGGCACTCAGGTCTGGGTGGACGTTTTTCTCAAATTTCAGCCTGTAAGATTCTGGCACTCATTAGTTGTTTTAAAGAGCAAATGTTCTTTGGCCAGTTTTTAACCTAGTTCTACTATGAAATGTAACTCCCCACTCTCAAGTAAAGGACAGCAATGCAGAAAAATTCAGGATGCCAGACAGCAGTGTGTTTGCTTCAGAGGTGAGCAATGCCAAAACAACAAAGACTTGAATAACAAATCTTCAAGGTCCATAAGCAATAACCAAGAAAAGAAAATCAACAAAAAACACTTCTCACTGCTACTAATCTGCTGCCAGCTGTTCTGTATGTACTGTGGATACGTATTTACAAACATTATTTAACTGCTGCCTCTGTGTTGGGTGCAGAGATGCAAAGTGGCTGTCAGCTGGAGGTTAACAGACTGCAGTCCATCCAATCATGCAATCCACATCTACCAACTTCCACCCAATAGAAGTGGAAGCTAATCCGCAGTCTCCACCTGTGTCACAGCATACACATAGACATGCACTCGTTCACACCATGGAAGAGGGGAAACTGCGTGCACCTCCACACACTCTGTCAGTGCGTCCCAGGGCAGCTGTGGCTACAATGTAGCTGCCATCACCAGGGTGTGAATGTGTGCATGTGGTGTAAAGCGCTTTGGGGTCCTTAGGGACTAAGTAAAGCGCTATACAAATGCAGGCCATTTACCATTTACAATTTAATGGGAGGAGACAACTTAACATGAGCCGTGATCATAGATCATAAGAACATGTTTTGCTTTGTGTGTTTGTCAGGTGTGGCAGTGGGTCCGTCATCAGACCCGGCTGGAGGACGATGGCAGGGTGGTGAGCAGGCAGCTGGTGACTGACCTCATCAAGGAGCTCATCATGGACCTCAGTCCCCACTGTGGCTCTGTTAGGTAAGCAAATGCACCCTCTTTGAAGAGGATATGGTAGGTGAGTGGTTCCGGTGACATCCTTCATTGAAGAATACAATATATATGTTTAATGCCTTCTTAATGTAAATAATAATTAATTTTTAATTGACTGATGAATCCTGTGTCCCAGGATATTTGCACCAACTTTTTTGATTAAATGAGAGTTTTCACCATAATCTCAGCATGGAGAAGATTTGTCAAATTATGCTACTAATGCTTTTAAATGTCACAGAAAATGTGGAAAAAATGGAAATGTGACAGATTTTTTTGGGATACCTTTCTATTGCTTCTTTTACTGCAGAAAGATTTAATGAAACCCGAGTTTGTCTTAGTCACATGATTTCTTTTTTCTGTCATCCAATAATTTTTGTTGAGCCATAATCAACAAATATGCAGTTTGTTTCAAGAGTGTTGGTCAGGGCTGTGCAGAGATGTTTGAAGGGGGGGTGCTCAAAGTTAAAAGGGGCACATAGAACCAGGCTGAATAACAACAAACCACATTCATCAGGACTCTAATATGGAACTGCATCACAGAGTCATCAGGTGGGGGCAATGCAAAGCAAACGTAGCCCATGTTTACCTGCTGGGGTGCAATGTTGCTGCTGCTCCTGCGGCTGATAGTGCTGCAGGGCAGGGTTGTGTTGATCTGAGACTGTAGACATTAAAAAGTCCACAGGAGAGATGGTAGCTGATTAAGCAAGTGTTATAAAATAATAATAAAATGTAAAGATTGGTGTCAGCACTTTGAACCATAAGGCAACAGATTGAAAAACTGTGAGAAATAAAGTGAAACTGGAATATTAGTAGGGCAAAGGAAAGAGGTGGCCACAGTAGGGTAAGAATGTAACAAAAAATACATGCACATAGAACACACACAACACATACAGTATTCTCCAGAATACTGTATATACTATGGCCACAAGTTTGCATCCTGGTGCTCTGACATCAAGAGCGGGCACTGGTTAATAGTCATCAGGTCATCATGTGACTGATGCAAGCCAGGTCCTTTTATTTAGCTAAACTGTGATTAATTAGTTAAATGTTATTGTTGAGGTGCACTCCGAAATAAAGTAAAAAAGAAAAATGCTTGAAGAAAAAGGCACATGGAGCACCCATGTTCTTTTGATCCTCTTTTGCTAAAATTTGTTATATATATATATAAAAAAAACAAACACCCAGCACGCCCCTGCGGACGGTTTAGCCTTCGAGCTCAGGTCCTCTACCAGAGGCCTGGGAGCTTGAGGGTCCTGCAGTATCTTAGCTGTTCCCAGGACTGTGCTCTTCTGGACAGAGATCTCCGATGTTGTTCCCGGGATCTGCTGGAGCCACTCGCCTAGCTTGGGAGTCACCGCACCTAGTGCTCCGATTACCACGGGGACCACCGTTACCTTCACCCTCCACATCCTCTCCAGCTCTTCTCTGAGCCCTTGGTATTTCTCCAGCTTCTCGTGTTCCTTCTTCCTGATGTTGCTGTCATTCGGAACCGCTACATCGATCACTACGGCCGTCTTCTTCTGTTTGTCTACCACCACTATGTCCGGTTGGTTAGCCACCACCATTTTGTCCGTCTGTATCTGGAAGTCCCACAGGATCTTAGCTCGGTCATTCTCCACCACCCTTGGGGGCGTCTCCCATTTTGACCTCGGGACTTCCAGGTTATACTCGGCACAGATGTTCCTGTACACTATGCCGGCCACTTGGTTATGGCGTTCCATGTATGCCTTGCCTGCTAGCATCTTGCACCCTGCTGTTATGTGCTGGATTGTCTCTGGGGCATCTTTACACAGCCTGCACCTGGGGTCTTGCCTGGTGTGATAGACCCCAGCCTCTATGGATCTTGTACTCAGAGCTTGTTCTTGTGCTGCCATGATTAGTGCCTCTGTGCTGTCTTTCAGTCCAGCTTTGTCCAGCCACTGGTAGGATTTCTGGATATCAGCCACCTCCTCTATCTGCCGGTGGTACATACCGTGCAGGGGCCTGTCCTTCCATGATGGTTCCTCGTCTTCCTCCTCTTTCTTGGGTTTCTGCTGCCTGAGGTATTCACTGAGCACTCGGTCAGTTGGGGCCATCTTCCCAATGTATTCTTGGATGTTCGTTGTCTCATCCTGGACTGTGGTGCTGACACTCACCAGTCCCCGGCCCCCTTCCTTCCGCTTAGCGTACAGCCTCAGGGTGCTGGACTTGGGGTGAAACCCTCCATGCATGGTCAGGAGCTTTCTTGTCTTTATGTCAGTGGCTTCTATCTCCTCCTTTGGCCATCTTATTACCCCAGCAGGGTACCTGATCACGGGCAGGGCGTAGGTGTTGATGGCCCGGATCTTGTTCTCACCATTCAGCTGACAATATATATATATATATATATATATATATATATATATATATATATTAGGGGTGCAGCGATACACAAAATTCACGGTTCGGTTCGATACTTTGGAGTCACGGTTCGATATTTTCTCGATACAAAAAAATGTTCATGCCTTTTTAATTTGTCATTTATTAAAATTATAAATATATATTTTAACTCAAAAGTATGGTTTTTAAATTTAATGTTGCTGAAACAACAAAGTAATAAAATAATAAATCTATCTGATGGAGAAATCCCTCATCTTTGGAAAAGAGAGTTTATTACAGAGAAATGGCTCTTTCCAAAATAAAAGCTCTACTATACGCTTCTTCTGGGCTATATTCTCAGCAGCATATTAAACATATCAGGTCCCCATAAGGAGAATCATGTGCTAACAGCTGTCTAAATGACTCGGCTAAAGTTTGTAGCATGCGTGCTTGTTGTTTTTGTCTGCTTCCACTTGTCTTTGCACTAGGATGCTGTCGGAGTAAATGTGCAGTCATATTCGTTGTGTTCCCACTAGTGCTGTCAGCCTTAATCTGAAATGACGTTAACGCCACAACACGGCAAATCTCCGTTAACGAGCTACCGCGGATCGCCCCGTGCGTGGGGCTGGACAGCATCAACATGTTCAAGTTCAAGTTCAAATTTTATTCGCCACATGCAGTGGCATTTTAGATTAGTTGCAATGGGAAAGTACAAGAGGAAAAAAAGAGACCTCTACTCATGCTGGGCTACAGGAGGACAGCATGAGAACAGGAAACAAAAAAACTCCTCTGCACAGAAAAGCACATAAATGTCCACAGTACAACATTATGGAGCACGTGACCAGCAACAGGGGTGGGTAGGGGATGAGGAGTAATCCCAGGCAACACAGCAGCCATCCTGCCACTGCGCCGACTCTCCAGCGCGGGCCCAGACCCGCCTCGTGTTCCCAGGAGGCAACAAGCATTGAAGGCATTGGAAGGGGAGGGGGGATGTGTTAGTGCTTATCAGTGTATGTGTGTGCGTGTGTTCCGCGAGCGGGGAATTATATATATATATATACATATGTATCTGTCAAGATCTCTGTCTAAATAAATAAATTTGGGTAAATTCCCAGTTGATTAAACATGCAACTATTTTTCAGTGTATTGATTGTGCACTTTATTGTGCAACAGCTTTTGCACGACAAAACTCGATGGGTCAGTTGAGCTGTGCACCAGCTGTATAAGCACTGACAGCAGCCCATTGGTTAATTTTCAAATTCATGATGCATGTATAACCTTTTAGAGTTTTCACTGAAACACCACATCCATGACACCTATAATTTCTGAACATCCTTAATTTGCTTATGATGCAAACTCACCTTTTAGTTTTTGTTTAGTTTTTGTTTTGTTTTTTGTTTGCTTTTTTACAGTTACTTTGACACATACCACCTTCCTAAGCATTGTTGTAGACCACGTACACCCTTTCATGGAAACAGTTCCAATAGTCCATTTGGCTTAGGAAGGTTCTTAACTGAGAGACACGACCTGAAAGTATCTGTGTGGCGACCATGATTAAAGTTCCAATTCTCCAAATACTAAGGAAAGGAGCTTCAGTGCTTATTGCCTCCCTTAGCATAGGATGCACTAGACCAGGGGTGGGCAACTCCAGGCCTCGAGGGCCGGTGTCCTGCAGGTTTTAGATGTGTCCTTGATCCAACACAGCTGATTTAAATGGCTAAATGACCTCCTCAACATGTCTCGAAGTTCTCCAGAGGCCTGGTAATGAACTAATCATCTGATTCAGGTGTGTTGACCCAGGGTGAGATCGAAAACCTGCAGGTTTTGGTTTTCCTAAACGTGCATGTTATAGCATATGTAAGATGATGTTTTCTTTTTCTTTTCTCGCTCTGATAAAATAGGGCGGCAGAGCAGGTCACCTAGCAGGTTGGTGGTTCGTTCCCCATCTGCATGCCAAATATCCTCGCACAAGACGCTAACACCAAGTTGCTCTCCGATGCATCCACCAGAATATGGATGTGTGTCAATTATAGACAGAAAACACTTATACAAGTGCATTGAAAATGTCTGAATCTGTGAGTGGGTGTTTGATGCAAGTTGTGTGCTCTGAGCAGCAAAGCACTATATAAAAACCAACCCATTTACCATTTATCGTTGCAAGATAGCTGCAATATTTCTGCCAGAGGGCAGTCTGAATAAGCTATTTTCAGGATTTTATCTTTCTTTTTCAGACAGAGGTTACACACAGCAGCAAACATGTTCCAGGAGGTGATCGCAAAGAGACATTTTCCAGACTTCATCACTACCTACCTGAACCAGGACCACACCTTCCTCAGCTCCCAGAACGCTGAACCCATGCAAGCTCTGGACAAAGACCTGAGGCGATCGAAACTGTGAAGCTGTGGCACTATATACCTCTGTGTGTGCTGGTGTGTTGGGGGGGATAGACACATCTGACAGCTCAGATATTTAAACCCTACTTGGGACTGTCCTTTAATGGGTCACTGAACCACTATTACCAGATGTTTCAGGTCAAACCATTATGAGCTATCGAGGTCATCAGATGCAAGATGTGAGTGGGGGTTGAGGCACCTGGGAAGGGATCTCAGAGCTGTAGTGTAGGTGGCAGATGGTGTTATAAGCCCCCCTCTGTGTAAAGATGGCTGCTCATTAGGTTATCTAAGTTCTTTTGTTTATTAGATTCCCCTTGTGCTTTCAACCCCTGTGGTAAGTCTCCTTTGTCCTTTATGTGTTTCATGTCTGCATGTCTTGTGTTGTCAAGTTCATGTTGTCGTGTCTGCGTCTCATTATGTTTCCTGTTTTATTTTGAAGAGGTCCTGTGTTCCTGTGTTCGATGTGTTTAGTTTTACGTTTCTCCTGTAACGTCGGTATGTGCATCTGTGTCAGCTGTTTCCCCATGTGTTCCCACTTCCCTCATTATCTTCCTGTGTGTATTTAGTCCGTGTGTTTTCAGTCTTTCCTTGTCTGATCGTCTGCAGTTTTTCCAGGCCATTCATGCTTCCATACCACATTGCAATGTTTAGAGCTTTTCTTGTCTGTTTTTCTATTCAGCGGGGTTTTTCATGGTTCTTGTTTCCTTTCTAGTTTACCCAGTTTAGGACATTGTTTAGTTTTGCATTGTGTTCACCATTTTATTTTTGTACCTTTTCCTGCCTCAATAAAAAGCTCATCTTCAGTTAAAGTTGAGTTGTAGTATGACCTCACCTGGGTCCACTCTTCACACTTCACACAGTTTGCCCCGGCAGACTGGACAAAGGAGGATTCCTCCTTCAGTCCATCTGTGTTCTTGGTCTAAAATGCAGACAGTACAACTCTGTACCTAACCAATAAAGGACATTCTTGGATGTCAATGTTCACATTTGGACTGACTGTAATTTGTTATTATCAGCACATCCTAAAAGCCTTTGTTAGGGTGCCTGGATCGTTGACCCAGTGTTTTGTGTTGATGGGTTTTTGAGTCTTGTTTAATCGTCACTGTTATGTTATCTAGTTGAGTTGATCTGTATTTCTAGTTGAGGCTGTTTGTTATTAGCTCTCGTCTCTGTGTCTTTCCCTCAGTGCTCGCCTGTGAAGTCTGTCGCCCTCCCTCTCCTCCCTGTAGTCAGCCACAGTCTTAGTGTGTGTTTAATGTGTTTCTTGTTTTAGTCTCACAGTGTGCTGCCCTGTGTGTTCCATGTTCAGCTCTGTTTCTTGTGAGTTGATTTTGTCCTATATATTGCTATATTTATATAGCAGCAAATCACAATCCCTCACTGACCCTGATAAAGATAAGTGGAAGAGGATGGATTGGATTTATTGAACAGGCCCCGCTAGTTTAGAGACTTATTCCTCATGAGGAACGAAACCAAGACAGAACATCTTCAACCGCTCTTTAACTCGCTAACGAGGGAAGCCTTGGTCAGAACCAGGCGGTGGAGCAATGCTCCTCACCTGTCTCTAGCCCAAATCTTTCAAAGAGCAGCTTCCTCGCAGCTGTTTATTGACATGACAGTTACAATACACAATAGTTTACAAGCACCTCCCACCGCAAAACCCCCCAATGGTTCTAAGACAAGGCAGTGTGTGTGTGTGTGTGTGTGTGTGTGTGTGTGTGTGTGTGTGTGTGTGTGTGTGTGTGTGTGTGTGTGTGTGTGTGTCCTCCTGCTCACCAAGAGGATCATAAAAGCAGGAAGCTTACAACACAAGAAACAGATCTTTCAGATAGGATGTATCTACAATAAAACCTCCCCAGCACAGAGTAGCTGGAGAGGTGGTCAGAGACAAAGGAACGTCTTTGATCGTATAGTTTGAACTAAGACTTTACAAATTTAAGAAACACAATGACAACATTCAACAATTTGACTCCAACAGAATGAGCACATAAAAACCCTCACATGCTGTTCAGGAGTTCCACATGAACTTGAAAAATCCATTACAATTAAGATGGGCAGCTAGTAACGTCTGCAGGATGCAACTTATATGCAAATTGCATCCAAGACTCGGACGTTAAGACTTTCCTCCCAGCCATCCTCACCTCTCAGCCTCTACCACACACCAAAAGACTGACACAATTTGATTAAAAAAAAAAAACCCAACAAAAAAAGAACTTTTTTTCAACGTCAATTGTCTTTCAATGCGTTTTTTTTCCATGTCAAAATCAAGTGTGGCTGTTCTGGCCCCATGTCAAAGGACCATCAGTGTGAAACATTCAGAATGACTGCAGTATAGACTGAAGTCATTTGTTCATTAATCTGAACTGGAACGATCTTAGAAGGTGGTAACTGTGCACCACTGTCCTGAAATAAATACTGAATGACCAACAGAGTTGTGACATTTTAGTAATGTGTGCATACATGTGCTGTAATACTGACTACTGTTATAATGATCTCGTGTTTAAAGCTAAAGAACACCTACCTGCCTTTAGTCTTCATAAGTGTTATAGTTTTATGTGATTAGATTTATATGATCTGCTCATCATATGATGAGATATGAGTTGGTGTCTCTGGTCTCTGATGAAAATGTCAGAATGCAGATCATCCAGATCCTTGGGAAAAATGCACCTGATATTGAGTCAAAGATGGAGGAAGCTGTGAGTCTGTTGGAGTTGAGAATAATATGGCAAGAAAAGACATCCTTCTGTTGGTGAAAAAGAGATTAGGCATTAAAGAAAGGATGGATGAACCTGCCCATGTAGTAAGACTATGATATGGGAGAAAGTAAAACAGAAAACACTAAACACGGCACTTGGAACTGTCAAAATAAAACAGGAAATATGTAATATGTTGTGGTCAACTGTATCAAATGCTGCACTGAGATCCAATAAAACTAAGACTGACATTTAGGTAAGGAAGCAGAAGCTGCTCACTCTCTCCACAGCAGCGCCGTTGATGGTGATGGGGGGTGTGTACTTCTCTGCACTATCAACTCCTTTGTCTTTGCGACGTTGAGGTTGAGATGGTTGTCTCGACACCAGTGGGTCAGGGCGCTGACCTCCTCCCTGTAAGCCGTCTCATCACCGTTGGTGATAAGACCCATGTCAATAGAAACTTGTACCTAGTAGTCAGTATAGTCTTTTAATAATATAAGTTTGCATATGATAGAATAGTGCATGATGACCTCTTGTATTGACTCAGACTGTTGTTTATAGTTCACTGTGACATGGGAAGGAGCAGTACGTGCTAGAGAAGAGCTTAACGAGCAGTTTCACTTCGTGCCAGGTAGAGAAGCCTCTCCTGGCATGCACACACACACACACACACACACACACACACACACACACACACACATTCCAATGTAATAAACGAATGCACCTACTGTTGTATATAAGTAAAGACCAGGGCGGTGGCAGAGTGTGAGTCCCGGAGCTCTCGCTCTCGTGCGAGTGCTCTGTGACTGCCCTTGCATGCAAGAAAAACTTATGGCTTATATTATTTAGACAGAATCAGTCTTTCAGAGAAACATTAGCCGCCTCCTTTGTAATACTCTGTGACCATCCACAGCTGTCGGATTTTCACCACATCCTCCCCCACTAGATTGTCGTATGCCTCGGTGATGGCGTCAAAGACTTTTGAGGAACAACAGCAATGTTGAGCCTGTTCCAAAATTTGAATGTACATGTGTTGAAGGTGCGGGTCTTGTTGAAGTGTTAAACATATTGTTCTTTAATCTGTAGAGCAACAAAAACAAACCTTTTAATTTTCTTCAGCTTGAATCTCGGCAGGTTCAGCAGGTTCTGAGGTAACTGTTTACAAGATGTTGTATCCTATCCAAAGGTTCTTTGCAGTTTTACATTGAGAAACATTATCCTTAACATATTTGACCCTCATAAAGTACTATGGCCGTCACACTGTCATTTATAATTGTTTAAATAACTCGTGTCTTAAGTCATCCCATCATACAGAAAATAAAAAAGTCGCGTGGTTCACTTTTACATCACAAAATGTTAGAAATATAAGTCGTTCATAACAACCTGAGAGGCTGGGAGTTTAAAATGCAAACCAATGGAAGCAGAAGTAGAAGACTACAATGTCACAGCGCACACGGTGTCTATTATTGTGTAAACATTTATAAATAAGGGCTTAATAAAGACGCTTCATTTCTCAAGAAATATGCAGGTGGAGTGATCTTTATCAAAAGTGGAAGTTAGTTCTGTGGCTAAACCATTGTACACAACAACTTTAAAAATCTACTGTGTGTGAGGCTGTGTAAGTAAAGCTCGCCCTTCTCGCCCGCGTGTAACAAACCATCTGTTGGGGGTTGTGGATTTGACACCTCAGCATTGTGAAAGTGGGGAAACATGGTTTTGGCTGAGCATAAGATTTCTGCTTACAACTTGTAATCTCAGTTATAAATGAAATTAAAAAAATGTTTTTTGTAAGTGTGGCTAATGTATAATTTGACTTCTAAGGCACACACACACACACACACACACACACACACACACACACACACACACACACACACACACACACACACACACACACACACAAGAACAACAACACAGAGAAGAAGAAAAGGGGGGTAGTTTACTACACATCATAAAACACAATCACTAATCTTCCAGCTGTATCTTTCTGTTCTGCCTTCAGAGTCCTTGTTTGTTTACTGAGCCGTACTTTGGGAGTCATACTGTTGTGATACTGGGAGAAAAGGGTGAGGTGTGAGAGACTAAACCATTACACACAAAGCTTCAGAAATCTGAAGAGTGTGTGAGGCTGTTAGCTGTGTTGTTCAGCAATAAACTTATCTACAATGTGTTAGTAAAGAGTGACGTGTACTTCTGTCCCATTAAGCAACGGTTTAACAAATTTCACTGCAAACTATAAAAGGAATCTGGGTTTAAATAGAACATAGCAGTGTTGGATTAAGTGCAGGAAACACTAGTATAAGGTGTCTATGGAACAAAGCTCCTTCAACATTCACAGTGACCAAAGTGGATGACTACAGGCATTTCTCTCAGTCAGCTGATTGTGTTTAGGGAAAAAGCAGCTAAATACACTGAGATTGCGCTGCGATGTTTGTGAGCTGTGGGTTTTGTCAAACTTGGAGTGAACAAAGCAGAAAAACAGTAAAAGATTCAGACATTGAAATTCTGGTTTATTTCATGAATACAGTGAAACATTTTACAGCCCACAGAGCAAAGTAGCATACACGATAAATGGATACACATAACACAGACAGTGAGAAGTAAAACTCATCGTCTTACCAGATGTTATATTCTGTAAATTTAAAATAAACCCCTGAAATTAGAGTTTAATGGGCTGCTGTTAGTCCTTGTACAACGGGTGCGCAGCTCAATTGACCCATCGGGGTCCACCAGGCAAATGCTCAGTATGACAGACAGTCATAACCCGAAGAAGAGAGAGCGCATTCCTAAATTTCTCTTAGAGTGACAGCTGTGCATCGCAGGACTTTTCTGACTGCAGGTGCACAAACAAAGTGATCAGAACGACTTTGCTAAACAAAATCTATTCTAATCCAGCTAAAAGAAACCTTATTCTAAAATCATTTGAAATTGGGACAATTAAGGTTATACAAAGAAAATGTATTTCACTCCCCCTTCCTCCTAAAGTAATGAAATCAATTTCAAGGTCATAAACACCGCCTTTGCCTCCGCGAACACATCGGACTACAAACACGCACATTACTGTCATGGTCCTGAGTCTGAGGACTCAGTGTTTTGTGTTTCTTTATGCTTTTGTTCATTCCGAGTGTGTATTCTGTTGTGATTTTGCTATTTGTTAGGTTTCTGTTCTTTGCCTGCCTGCTCCCACTTCTCTGTGTTCCCTCTGTCTGGCCATGGTGTTAGTGTCTGCTCATGAGTCTGCCTGTCAAGTTTAGTGTCCTGTCTGGTTCTCTGTGTCTGTTAGTTTCCTGTTTTATTCTGAAGGTTCATGTCTGATGTGAGTGTGTTCAGTTTACATTTCCCCTGTCCCGTCAGCTCTGATTTCTCCCAGCTGTGTTGCCCTCCTGTCTCTCATCCCCTGATTACTGGTGTGTGTATTTAAGCCCTGTGTGTTCTCCTGCCTGTTGCTGGTTCGTCTGTGTAACTCCGCATCAGTCTGTGTTACTCGGTGTCCTGCTCGTCTCTCTGCCTCGCTTCCCTTTTTGTTTCATCTCAGGTTTGTCATTTAGCTTTCCCAGTTCAGGTCTTTAGTTTTGTCTTCCCTCTTGCCTGTTTTGCCTTCTCACCACTGTGTAAATAAACTCACCGGCATCTCATCCACTGCCTGCATCTTGGGTCCTTCTTCTAACTCCACACGGCTCGCCTCGGCAGCCGTGACAGTACGAACCGGCCAAATATGGACCCAGCGGCATTCGCACCTTCCAAGGAGCTTCGGGAGGAATTAACCGATTTAGTTTCCAGATAGACTAATCTGTGGCTAGAGCATGAGGGGGAGGAATTTCGTCATGCTCTGGAGGCCCAAATACAGCGGCTAGTTTCCAATCACCCCTGACTGCTGGATTCACTTCACCCACTCCTACAGGACTTCATCCTCAACACGCTTCATCTTCACCCTCCAACTGCGACAGCTGACCTGCCTGGCTTACCGGAAGATTCTCTCCCCAGTCCACCAGAGGACTCTCAGCTGGACACAATGCCGCCCGATCAGTCGGCTTCCCCATCCTTCCGGGCAAAACGGCGGTCACGCCGCCGTCATCCTTCGCTTGCCAAACCAGCTCTCGGGGTCAGTGAGAGTGACGGTTTCATGTACATGCAGCCCCCCAGTGGCCAGCTCACACCAGCCCAGGCTTTTTACAAAGCACTGGGAATCATCCTCATTCCACCCAGCCCATCCACCTCACAGCAGGAGCAGCCACTTCAGAGCTGCCTCGTATCACTGTCCGCTTCCCCGGCCGCTCTCGCCCCTTCTCCCAGGCGGAAGCGACGTCCGCACGGCCGTCAGTTACCGGCGGATTCCGTGAGTCAGGAGCGCAGTGTTTTTTCTGCTCCATCTGAGCGTGCATTCATGAACACTCTGTCAGTTATTCCTGAATCTAGTAATTCAATACCAGTCAACTCAGGGTTATCCAAATTTGAAAAGAGTAATTCGGAAACTGTTAATTCTTTGTCTGATACTCCAAGGTCCGTTAACACTCGCTCTGAGGATCTAGAGGACTGCTTTCATTCTGCCTCTTCCGAGTCCTGTGTTATGCCAACCCGGACTTTCAAACCAAAATCTGGAAATAAGAAAGACTATCTACCAGAAGCTCAGTTAGCCGCCCGGCCAGAAGCTCAGTTAGCCGCCCGGCCAGAAGCTCAGTTAGCCGCCCGGCCAGAAGCTCAGTTAGCCGCCCGGCCAGAAGCTCAGTTAGCCGCCCGGCCAGAAGCTCAGTCGCCACCTCCACCACCGTCGTCATCACAACCATTATGTCAGTCACCCTTAGTCCAGCCTCCTGTTCAGCAGCCGCTAGCCCGGCATCCTGTATCAATTGCTCCACCTGTAAAACAATACAAGTCAATCCAACCCGAAAAACACCATTCCTCGCCCGTCCATTCCAAGCAGAGGGACACATCTAATAATAATGTCAACACTCCTCA
Organism: Simochromis diagramma; assembly: GCF_900408965.1. Taxonomy (NCBI): domain Eukaryota; kingdom Metazoa; phylum Chordata; class Actinopteri; order Cichliformes; family Cichlidae; genus Simochromis; species Simochromis diagramma. The sequence goes on from NW_024387398.1 coordinate 1,355,893, forward strand.
AAGGCTGGCCAGTTCTGAAACTGAGGTGCACTCCAGGGCCTCCCCAGAGGCTGGGTTTCAGCCCCCAGCAGACTCCGGACCCCTGGAGGTTAAGAAGCCAGCTGAGGGCCGCACCCGGCTGTCGCTGCATGAGCAGCGTCGATGCTCTATGCAGCTGCAGCCTGCTATGTGTTTGCCAGGGGCCCGTGTGCCTGCTGGTCCTGTCCCGTCCCTGCCAGAGGCCCGTGTGCCTGCTGGTCCTGTCCCGTGCCTGCCAGAGGCCCGTGTGCCTGCTGGTCCTGTTCCGTGCCTGCCAGAGGCCCGTGTGCCTGCTGGTCCTGTCCTGTGCCTGCCAGAGGCCCGTGTGCCTGTCCTGTCCTGCCTGCAGCCCGTTGCTGCTGTCCTGTCCTGTGCCTGCCAGAGGCCCGTGTGCCTGCTGGTCCTGTCCTGTGCCTGCCAGAGGCCCGTGTGCCTGCTGGTCCTGTCCTGTGTGCTCCAGGGGCCCCTGTGCCCACTGGTCCTGAGACTATTCTCACTGGAGGGCCCGAGGAGCCCGTCCAGCCTCCTTTCTCGTCAGCTGGGGGGCCCGAGGAGCCCGTCCAGCCTCCTTTCTCGTCAGCTGGGGGGCCCGAGGAGCCCATCCAGCCACCAGCTGCTCCACCAGCAGCCTCATCCACGCTTGCAGCAGCAGTTTCATCCATGCAGCCACCTGCTGCAGCGCCTCCGTCTGCATCCTCCACGCCGTCGCCTGGCCCGGCCTCTGCTGCATCCTCCACGCCGTCGCCTGGTCCGGATTCAGCATCCTCAGCGTCGCCTGGTCCAGCGCCTGCTTCGGCTTCATCCGCGTCACCTGGTCCAGCCTCCGTGTCTTCATCCTCGCCTGGTCCAGCCTCCGTGTCTTCATCCTCGCCTGGTCCAGCTCCCGCGTCTTCATCCTCGCCTGGTCCAGCTCCCGCGTCTTCATCCTCGCCTGGTCCAGCTCCCGCGTCTTCATCCTCGTCTGGTCCAGCTCCCGCGTCTTCATCCTCGTCTGGTCCAGCTCCCGCGTCTTCATCCTCGTCTGGTCCAGCTCCCGCGTCACCTGCAGTGGCCTCCTCATCAGCTTCAGCTGCTTCGCCTGGTCCGGCATCCTCATCAGCATCGCCTGGTCCGGCATCCTCATCAGCATCGCCTGGTCCGGCTCCGGCATCCGCTACTGCTTCATCCTCGCCGTCTGGTCCAGCCACTGCTTCATCCTTGTCGTCTGGTCCGGCTCCAGCATCCTCATCAGCTTCGGCCTCATCAGCGTCGCCTGGTCCGGCTCCAGCATCCGCTTCCGCTTCGGCCTCATCAGCGTCGCCTGGTCCGGCTCCAGCATCCGCTTCCGCTTCGGCCTCATCAGCGTCGCCTGGTCCGGCTCCAGCATCCGCCTCCGCTTCGGCCTCATCAGCGTCGCCTGGTCCGGCTCCAGCATCCGCCTCCGCTTCGGCCTCATCAGCGTCGCCTGGTCCGGCTCCAGCATCCGCCTCCGCTTCGGCCTCATCAGCGTCGCCTGGTCCGGCTCCAGCATCCGCCTCGTCTGGTCCAGCCTCCGCTTCGCCTGGTCCGGCTCCAGCATCCGCCTCGTCTGGTCCAGCCTCCGCTTCGCCTGGGGCTGCAGGGGCCACGCAGCCTTCAGGTCCCCTACTACCACCTCCACATCGTCGGTCATCTGCCAGGCCGCTTGTTGGGCATCTCCGCCACCGTGGACGCCCTCCTGAACGCCCTCCTGAACGCCGCCACTGCCTTCCGCGTGGCCGGCCTCCGGACTTGTTTCCACGCCACTGTTGCCATCCGCACGGTCGGCCCCCAGAACTGTTTCCACGCCGCTGTTGCCGTCTGCACGGTCGGCCCCCAGAACTGTTTCCGCGCCGCTGTTGCCGTCTGCACGGTCGGCCCCCAGAACTGTTTCCGCGCCACAGCCTACTGCATGGCCGGCATCCGGACCTGCCCCACTGCCATTCGCATGGTCGGCCTCCTGAATTTGGCCATCTGGGCCTTTTTGGACTCTGTCCCTCCGTCCTGGGCCCCCTCTGCCCGCCCTGGTCGGGTCCTTTTCTGTTTTGTTTTGGTCTGTTTTTGTGTTTCTGCTGGGCTGTCTGGAGCCTGCCCTTGAGGGGGGGGTACTGTCATGGTCCTGAGTCTGAGGACTCAGTGTTTTGTGTTTCTTTATGCTTTTGTTCATTCCGAGTGTGTATTCTGTTGTGATTTTGCTATTTGTTAGGTTTCTGTTCTTTGCCTGCCTGCTCCCACTTCTCTGTGTTCCCTCTGTCTGGCCATGGTGTTAGTGTCTGCTCATGAGTCTGCCTGTCAAGTTTAGTGTCCTGTCTGGTTCTCTGTGTCTGTTAGTTTCCTGTTTTATTCTGAAGGTTCATGTCTGATGTGAGTGTGTTCAGTTTACATTTCCCCTGTCCCGTCAGCTCTGATTTCTCCCAGCTGTGTTGCCCTCCTGTCTCTCATCCCCTGATTACTGGTGTGTGTATTTAAGCCCTGTGTGTTCTCCTGCCTGTTGCCGGTTCGTCTGTGTAACTCCGCGTCAGTCTGTGTTCCTCGGTGTCCTGCTCGTCTCTCTGCCTCTCTTCCCTTTTTGTTTCATCTCAGGTTTGTCATTTAGCTTTCCCAGTTCAGGTCTTTAGTTTTGTCTTCCCTCTTGCCTGTTTTGCCTTCTCACCACTGTGTAAATAAACTCACCGGCATCTCATCCACTGCCTGCATCTTGGGTCCTTCTTCTAACTCCACACGGCTCGCCTCGGCAGCCGTGACAATTACCAACTCCGGAAGACGATCAAAGCAGCCAAACGTGAGTACAGGGACAGGGTGGAGCAACAGTTTGACAACCCTCGGAGTATGTGGCAGGGACTAAACACGATCACAGACTTTAGAGGGAAAACCAGCACACCGCAGACCACGGCCTCTCTGTGTGAGGATCTAAACGTATTCTACGCTAGATTCGACACAGCGAACACCATGAGACCGGACAGTGTGCGCACCGCGGATGACGTCAGTGCACACACTGTGTCTGAGGAGGATGTGCGGAAGTGCTTCAGGAAGGTGAACGCATGCAAAGCTACTGGTCCGGACGGGATTCCCGGCCGCGTCCTCAAGTCATGCGCGGCTCAGCTGGCTGGAGTGTTCACACACATCTTCAACCTTTCCCTCTCTCTGTCTGTAGTCCCAGCCTGCTTCAAAATGGCCACCATCGTCCCTGTACCCAAATCCTCCACCATCTCCTCATTGAACGACTGGCGACCTGTAGCCCTGACCCCCATCGTAAGCAAATGCTTCGAGAAGCTGGTCAGGGACTTCATCTGCTCTGCACTACCCGACTCACTGGACCCTCTACAGTTCGCATACCGCCACAACAGGTCCACTGATGATGCCATAGCCCTGACACTACATACTGCCCTGTCACACCTGGAGAAGAGAGACACGTATGTGAGAATGCTGTTTGTAGATTACAGCTCAGCATTCAATACCATCGTTCCCTCGAAGCTGGACAGGAAACTGCAGGATCTAGGACTGAGCAGCTCCCTCTGCAGCTGGATCCTTAGCTTCCTGTCTGACAGACGCCAGGTGGTCAGACTGGGCAGCATCACCTCATCCCCCATCACACTGAACACTGGTGCTCCACAGGGGTGTGTACTGAGCCCTCTCCTGTACTCACTCTACACCTACGACTGCACTGCCACTAACAGCTCCAACATCATCGTGAAGTTTGCGGACGACACTACAGTGGTGGGTCTTATCACCAATGGTGATGAGACGGCTTACAGGGAGGACGTCAGCGCCCTGACCCACTGGTGTCAAGACAACCATCTCACCCTCAACGTCGCAAAGACAAAGGAGTTGATAGTGGACTTCCGGAGGTGCAGAGAAGTACACACCCCCATCACCATCAGCGGCGCTGCTGTGGAGAGAGTGAGCAGCTTCCGGTTCCTTGGTGTACATCTGGCTGAGGATCTTACGTGGTCAGTACACACAAACAAAACAGTGAAGAAGGTGCAGCAGCGCCTCTTCTTTCTCAGGAGACTGAAAAGATTCGGCATGAGCCCCCGCATCCTCAGGACCTTCTATCACTGTGCCATTGAGAACATCCTCACTGGATGCATCACCACCTGGTATGGCAACAGCACCGCCTACAACTGCAAAGCTCTCCAGCGAGTAGTGCGGTGCTCTGAACGGATAATTGGAGGTGCGCTTCCCTCCCTCCAAGACATCTACAGGAAGTGGTGCCTGAGGAAAGCGGGGAGGATCATCAAGGACTCCAGTCACCCCAGCCATAAACTGTTCAGACTACTTCCATCAGGAAGGAGGTTCTGCAGCATCCGGTCCCGAACCAGCAGACTGAGAGACAGCTTCTTCCACCAGGCCATCAGACTGCTGAACACGTCATAGACACCTCAGCTTCACTACTGGAACTTTAACATTATGCACTCCATACTGTACAGTAATGCCACTGTTTTGCACATGTCTCACTCTGTATATTTAATTTTATATATTTTATTTATTGTTTACTCTATTTAATTTGGAAAATATGTGTACACACACACACACACACACAGGTAGAAAAATATTTAGTATACACATCCAGAAATGCATATACTATTATATATTGTACATATATTTATTAGTTTCAGATGTAGCCATTCTTGTATTTTGCTTGTTTACATTCTTGTATTTTGCACAACTCTGTTGCTTGTGAAGCTCGCACACAAGAATTTCACTCACATGTGCTGTACCAATGTACCTGCACATGTGATGTGACAATAAAAGTGATTTGATTTGATTTGATTTGATTTGAACTTGGTGTCCCCAACTAATGAATTCCTGTCTGCCAAAAACAGATTACTGGTATTTGCCAAAAAGTGATTGTAACTAAGCTATAAATAACTTGTTGGTCTATAATATGTGAAAAAGATTTCAAAAATATCCCTCATGAATGATATCAAGTCATCTTGAGCCACGAACAAGATTCCTGTCACAAGGTAGAAGCTGCAATTAGTTTTTGGCAGTGACTTTTATATATCCTTTATGCTGTTAAAGATCTCTTTGACATTAAAAATGTCTTTTTTAAGAGTAATCTGACCAAAAGGAAAGCAGAAAAGGCAACAAATATAACAACAGTTACTGTAAACATATTTTAAGTGACCGGATCGGTTATAATGTATGTCCCTAACACAGAGTAATAAAGATACTTGAAATGCAGGAAACTTTAAATTTCATGTATAACCCCTTTGTAAATCCTGTTTACTGAAGTCTATTTACCAATATAAGTATAGACATTACACATAAAAAACACACGGGAACATCGCGAATGATGAATCGGAAATTGCGTTTATTTCCGCTTCCGTTTTATGCTCCGTTGACAGTTACAAGTCCGTATGTGCTGTAGGTAGCCGGTGAAGTGAGTAGCGCTTTAAAACCATTTAGAAAAAGCAATGGAAGACAAGGCTCAGATACAAGAAGCGATTAAAAGTCAAGGGGAAGTCGTCCGGAAGTTAAAATCAGAGAAGGCGAGCAAAGAGCAGGTCCGTACTAAGATTTACTCTTAATATTAATTATGATGTTAAGACAAGTGAGTTACAGCATGCTGCGCCATGCTTCGGCATTTTAACTGATTGGTTGTTTGCTAGCTAGATTAGCTATATAATACATGTAGAAGGTTTTCATACTCGCAGTTTAGCTCTCGGTCTTGGAATACATGCTGTTAGCATCTGACTCAGTACTGTCTAATATGATTATTAATCAGTTCTCATTTTGACATAGATTATGTTCAATAACTTGGCTTTACGAAAAAATGGAAGGCGCTTATATTTAGAAAACAATATCCGCTAAATTCAGGTTTCAGGGAGAAGGAGACTACACTTCCCAAAAGCCAGTTTTTTTATTCCACCATAGAGTTAGCTTACAGGAAAAGTCCTGCGCTCTAATCGGTCCGGCCTCCTTCATTCAGCCCAGTTAGCTAGCGGAGGTTAACATGCATGTTGGCACCTATTATGTAATGAATTAACGAATTAGATAACAATGATATAGCTTTTTATTTTCTTCACGGCTTTAAAACGTGGATTTTCAACGTTCTTATTCTCGTTATGGAAATGTGTAAGGAGAGCTGATGCAATAACGCGCATGCGTTAACACGGGCATTATCAGAGCCTGTGACCACTGAGAATATGTAGCTGATACCACAATAAATACCAAATGTATGGGAGGGTGCAGAAGCGTTTATTATTAGCAAACACTAAGACGATCAAGACATCTTCTAGGGGCCAGTGTTTGTTTTAGCCCGTCATAAATCCTCGTAGAACAACATGAATTAAAAACGTCCCCTTTGTGTTATTCAGGAATCTTCTAGACTGGACCGTAGATCATATTCTTATTTCTCAGAGAAGATGCCTTAGCCGAATCGTTCAGACAGCAGTGTCATCTATTTCCTGTCTTTTATCTGAATTGTTTGATGTTAGTTCTGACTCGCTTTATGAAAATGACACCATAGAGATTTATTGAGACTAAGTTACAAATGCTTGCTGACAGGTAGAGTTTGCTAAATGCAATAACAGGTTAAAGCAGCAACAGTAGACATGTTAACCAGCCTTTTGTTGCTGTGGACAATAAGTGAAGGAAAGCGCATACAAATACAGGAAAAAAAAAAAGGAATCATAGATTTTTTTAAACAGTTCAAGAGGTGCATCTGTGCGCTTGTTGTCTAAATCAGTTTTTATCACATTAGTGAAAGACTGTTTGTTTGCTGGGTGGGTGGGGGGCTGTTGGGCTGCTGTGATTGACTTGCTGCATCTCGTGTTCTGTTCTCCTCACTGTGGTGATGATGCATCATGCCCCACCCTCTCCTAGTGATAGGGTTGCTTACCACTTTTCTCCTGTTCTTCCTGCCTGACCTGTGGTGACCTTGGCCTGTCACACGATTCATCATCTCCACCATCTACTTCACCGTCTGGTTAATCCAACCCTCCTGACTGGCTGCTGCGGCTGGATTAAACACCACTGGATTATGCTGCACTCTTGATGCACTCTGATCTTTTTTTTGGTCCTACTTTTACTTTTTTTTTTTTTTTAATCCATACCATTTTCCTGCACTGTGGAATAACCATGCTGGGCATGATCTGGGTTCGTGCCTGCTCCGCTCTGGTGGGCTTTCGGGCTCCCACATGTGTCCGATCTCTTCACTCTTTCCCTGGGATCACTGTGGCTCAGGTAGGCTGCTGTCCATGTGTTTATTTGACAAGATGTATTCATAATTTTTCACGCTACAGTTGTTAAATACAGTATAAAACCTCTGAACACTTTATATTTTGTTCTGTGTTCTCATGCAGATTGATGAAGAGGTAGCTAAACTGCTGGAACTAAAGGCTCAGTTAGGAGATGATGGCAAAACCCAATTTGTCCTTAAAACACCAAAGGTAAGATTAAAGTATTGTTGTATTTAAGGAAATACACTTTTATATTTACAGAATATTCTGTGGCACAGGCCTGGTATCGTCTGTATTAGGACAAGACAAACACAACCATTTAACTTTATGTCACATGTGTAAAGCTTATCTTACTATCTCAGCATGACTTGGTGGAATAAAAGGAGCTCTCAATGGCAAAGTACCCGCTACCTTTATATTCGGGCACATACCATTTGATTAAAAGCTTGTTGTAAGTAGAAGCAGGCATAGCTTTGGCTACAGAGAAGCCTGTCTGTGAGATCATTGGCACCAAGTGGCTGCATTATAATTAAAAAAAAATATAATAGCTCTAGATAGCTTGTTACCAAAGATCAGATCAAAGAACCCCTTCATAAGAGTGGGTTTAACGAATCAAACTTTAGTGTCGGTAGTCAAAAATGCAAGGATCAGACTACCCCAAATTGTGTCATCAAAGTACATGATGCTTTATGTGGATCTGCTTATCCTTTAATCAATCACATCTCTTCTAGAGGACCAGAAAATGTATGTATGGTAAGCTTTCCAATGGTGTGTTACAACCCCAGTGGCTCTAAGTTAGATTTCTTTTTAATGTAAAAAGTTACATGGATTCAGTCACCCAGGCCTAGGACAGCGACCATTTACAACCTCTGGTAGGCTGAGTGGTTACTGGTTACCGCACGGTCAAATCTGTTACAAAGAGGATGCTGAACAAAAAAATGACAACAAACAACAAGTGCATACATATTCTCACAATAGAATTATTTGATCGACAATGTGTGTTTGTCAGGGAACGAGAGACTACAACCCCAAACAGATGGCCATCAGAGAAAAAGTCTTCAACACCATCATCCGCTGCTTTAAACGACATGGAGCCGAGACCATCGACACACCTGTTTTTGAACTAAAGGTAGAGTTTGACTTAGTTTAACAAGTTTGCTGCTTGAAAAATAGGAATGGGAATCGGGTATTAGTTCTTTTAGCAAACCGGTTCCCAGTAGTTCAATTCCTTGGAATTGTTAGTCTGCCAGACTCTCAATCCCGCTTATCGGTTCCACTCGTACTTATGCTACAATTAGCTGACTACTTTCATTTTTATTGCACAAGAGAACCAGAGCGCAATGGTGAAGTGCAAACTGCATTCAGGACCGAAACAACAGCTAACTGCTAAATAACGAAGTTGTGCCGCTAACACAACTTCGGCTCTTTGCAAGCACCTATCCGGTCTTTAAGTGATGACGTGATGAATCCTGCTTCCGGGCCCAAACTACCCTGTGTTTAATGAGGCTTTTGTGTTTTTAACATGTTTTAATACTTTGTATTTTGTTCTATTTAATCTCAAAAGCCCCTAAAAACAGTCAGTGATCACTGTCGGCCTCTCTCGGTTTTTATTACCGCTATTCATTTTAAAGCTCAGCTTTTAAAACCATCGGGAACCCTCAAGTTAACTTTTATCGAGTGGAAAAAAGTTAACCTTCATCCTCCAGCTTCACTGTTTATGTTATGCTAACATAGCTGTGTCGCTAGCCACCACGTAGGACATCGTTATATACCAGCTAGCCCAACTTCAGTAACCCTACAAGTGTCACTGCTGTTTACTTTCATTTATGTTGGAAGTGACAGCAGAGCTGTACGTTTGAATTTTGTCAAAAATCTCTCAGTCAGAACATGCTATATCATGTTTAGGTGGAAAGTAGCGAGCTAACTTCCTGCTAACTTCTAACTCCGTTAAATGTATTAAATTCTGTTTTCATGGATGCCTGGATGTTAAACTTAAGGCTATTGTTAAACTGGATATTAAGAGTTTTACTCTCAGTGATGCCGCAGTGTTCGTTTAACTTTGGGCCCAGACACAGCTAATGACGTCAGGCTTAAAGGCCGGATACAGACAGTGTGCTAATCAGTTTTCAGTTTTATTTGTCATATGCAAGTTAGCACAGGGTCAACATTGCAATGACATGTATTTGACGAGCAGAAGACAGTCACTCAGCAGAATGGTACAGTAGAAAAAAAATAGTTAAGAGCAAAATATTAATAAAATATAGTAAAAGAAAAAAGATTAACAGTTAACAGACTAAATATGTATATATTAGGGGTGCAACGATACACAATTCACAGTTCGGTTCGATATTTTTTCGATACAAAAAAAAATGTTCATGCTTTTTTAATTTGTCATTTATTAAAATTATAAATATATATTTTAACTCAAAAGTACAGTTTTTAAATTTAATGTTGCTGAAACAACAAAGTAATAAAAAATAAATATCTGATGGAGAAATCCCTCATCTTTGGAAAAGAGAGTTTATTACAGAGAAATGTCTCTTTCAAAATAAAAGCTCTACTATACGCTTCTTCTGGGCTATATTCTCAGCAGCATATTAGACATATCAGGTCCCCATAAGGAGAATCATGTGCTAACGGCTGTCTAAATGACTCGGGTAAAGTTTGTAGCATGCGTGCTTGTTGTTTTTGTCTGCTTCCACTTGTCTTTGCACTAGGATGCTGTCGGCGTAACTGTGCAGTCATATTCGTTGTGTTCCCACTAGTGCTGTCAGCGTTAATCTGAAATGAGATGAAATCTCCATAAACGAGCTACCGCGGATTGCCCCGTGCGTGGGGCTGGACGGACAACACGTTAACGAGCTAACTGCGCTAACGCAGTAGTTCCCACCAATGTAATTGAGCATTGCGTGGCACATCCGACATACTGTTTTACTTTTGTCCATGACGCGCTTACCTTCAGGGTCATACGTCACATGAAAACCAAAATAATTCCAAAGGCCAGATCTGAATGAGGGTGGGGGAGGTTCAATTTGCCATGTTGCAAGGAGAGCTTAACTTCTGTCTGCTAGCTTGCCCTGCGCTCAGTGAATCTGCGTTCGACTACTCCGCCTAGGCTGCACTGTCGAGTGCAGATCCACTGAGTGCTCAACACAGACAGCATCGTCAGAAGAAAAGTTGATAAAATAAATTTTAAAAATTTTGTATTGTTCGATACATATGCGTACCGAACCGAAAGCACTGTATCGAACGGTTCAATACCGATACGAGTATCGTTGCACCCCTAATGTGTATATATAAATATATGTACACAGTAGTGATTAAATAAAAAAAATCTTAAATAGGAATGTGACGGGGGGGATATTGCACAGTGGCAGGAATGAGCAGCAGTACAGACTGAACAGTTAGTACAGTATTGCACATTTTCTGCCTAATATAAATACCAATAAAGTGGAGTGACCAGTGCAGATTGTGCAGAGTACTTGTGAAGCTGCAGGTAGCTTCTGAGTGTGTCCTGTGGACTGTGTGTGTTTAAGTGTTGTGGTTGAGGTGTCGTATGGCTTGATGGTAAAAACTGTTTTTGAGTCTTGTAGTCCGAGCAGACAGACTCCTGTAACGTCTGCCAGATGGTAACAAGGAGAACAGCTGATGTGCTGGGTGGCTGTGGTCCTTGATGATGCTGTGTGCTTTGTGGAGGCACCGTTGAAGATAAATGTCCTGAATGGCAGGAAGCCTCGTGCCAGTGATGTGCTCTGCTGCCTTCACCACCCTCTGTAGTGATTTCCGGCTGCTGGCAGAGCAGCTTCCGTACCAAACTGTAATATAGCTCATCAGCAAGCTCTCGACTGCACACCTGTAGAAATTTGAGGTGATATTCGTGTTCATGTCAAACTTCCTCAGCCTCCTCAGGAAGTAGAGTCGCTGGCGAGCTTTGCTGATACCAGTGTCTGTGTGAGGGTCCAGGAGAAGTCCTCGGTGATGTTGTCTCCAAGGAATTTGAAGCTGCTGACCCTTTCAACCTTGACACCGTTGATGTGGATGGGCTGGTCTTCCCTGACTGGTCGTTTCCGGTAGTCCACTATCATCTCTCTAGTTTTGCTGATGTTGAGAGTCAGGTTATTTTCCAGACACCACTCGTACAGCGCCATCACCTCCTCTCTATAGGCCGTCTCATCGTTGTCTGTGATGAGGCCTATGATCGTTGTGTCATCTGCAAACTTGATGATGGTGTTGGACTCGTGTTTAGCAACACAGTCGTGTGTGAACAGAGAATAAAGGAGGGGGCTAAGCACACAACCCTGTGGCGTTCCTGTGTTTAGGATGAGTGATGACGAGGTGTGCTTACCAACTCTCACCACCTGGGGCCTGTTTGTGAGGAAGTTTAGAATCCATCTGCAGATCGGTGTTCCCAGCCCAAGGTCGACGAGCTACGAGGCAAGTTTTGAGGGGATGATGGTGTTAAATGCCGAGCTGTAGGGCTGCCACAAACGATTATTTTGATAGTTGACTAGTCACCGATTATTTTTGCGATTAGTTGACTAATCAGATCATCATCCATTGAGCGTAAAACCTACAGCTTATTGCACCAGCATGTATCTGCTCTTATATAACTATCATTAGCTTAGAGCTTTAAGTGTTTAAGGTCTGTGCTAACTAAAAATAAAGACAAGATGATAGTTTAATTTTTAATGAAATTTGCAGATTGTTTCGGTGAAGTTTAATAAACTCCTTGCTATCTAAAATATAACAGGACACCGGAGCATCTCACACTTCTGATAATCAGCCGTCTGCTTGATGTTTATTCAGCTGTGTGAAAACTATAACTTTAATCTCAGCCAAACCGATTTACACAGGAACAAGTAAAACACTGAAAAAAGCCAAACAATAACATTTGTAAGTTATCCAAGTGACTCATATATCATGTTTAACCTGAGTAGCGAAAGACGGTAGGGGGTTTGAAAACGATTTGCCGGGAGTCCGGTGTTCTCACGGCTCTAGTGAGCCTAGCCCCCGGTTAGCTATCGAGCTAGTGGGTAACAGACGTCTCCGAAAACGTCGGAGCGCTTTTGAAAATATGTGGTGTCTTGATAAACTGAGCAGATATTTGAGGTTTACACAGCTACATTCTCGCCTGAAAATATGTTAAACGTTTATTTTGTGACCCAGAAAGAATAATAAGAATAATATTAAAACTAACTAGCTGCCGCCATTGTTGGAAACTAAGCAGGGCGGTGCTATGAATTCTGGGACAGAGCTTCTTCTTCTTCAGGGTTTAACGGCAGCTGGCATCCTTGTACATGCAGTGCTGCCATCTTCTGTTTCAGTCAGTTATTACACTCTTAAATCCTACTACTTATTCCTGCGTCTTTTGGGATCTAACAAAGCTTCAAACGACGCGTCGACTATTAAATCAGTCGTCGACGATTTTGATAGTCGACGTAATCGTGACTAGTCGACTAATCGTGGCAGCCCTACCGAGCTGTAGTCGATGAAGAGCATTCTTGCATATGTATTCCCTTTTTCCAGGTGAGTGAGGGTGGTGTGCATTGCCAGGGCGATGGCATCCTCTGTGGCTCTGTTTGTCCGATAGAACTGAAGAGGGCCCAGTATGTCAGGGAGGGAGGAGCAGATATGACCTTTGACCAGCCGCTCGAGCCACTTCATGATGACGGATGTCAGTGCAACAGGACTGTACTCATTCAGACAGGAGACCACAGATTTCTTAGGAATGGGAATGATGGTGGATGTTTTGAGGGACGTGGGGACTACTGACTGCCTCAGGGAGAGGTTGAAGATGTTGGTGAACACCTCTGCCAGCTGGTCGGCGCACGCTCTGAGAGGCCGGCCTGGGATGCCGTCCAGTCCCGGAGCTTTGTGAGGATTGACCCTTTTGAAAGACCATCTTACAGCTTCTGTTTTGAGAGTTAGTTACAGCCTCACTGTCCTCATGAGGGTAGAGGATCTGCTCTATTATCTGCATCAAAACGAGCATAGAAGTTGTTAAGCTCGTCTGCAGCTTAACAACTTCTCGTCCAAATTCCCCGGAATTTGGATATATGCGGACGGTGGTTTTAGTGATGGTATCGTCCATGCATTTTCCAATATATCCAATGACAGAGTCTGTGAGTTCATTGATGTTGCCATCAGCTGCATCCACAAATATCTGCCAGTCAATTGTCTCAAAGCAGTCCTGCAGGACCTCCTCAGCCTCACTGTCCCATTTGTAGATGACCCTGGACGCTGGTTTTACCTGTTTCAGCCTTTGTCTGTATGCAGGCAGCAGCAGTATGGAACAATGGTCTGCCTTACCAAAAGCTGGGTCTCCCAGCTCAATAAAGGCAGCTTCGGGATTTTAATTCTCAAGTCCAATAATGATGTCATACAGTTCGTCCACAGCCGAAGCTTTATCAGCGTGTTGGGGAATGTAAACAGCTGAGAGGAGAACTGAGCTGAACTCCCTCGGGAGGTAAAAAGGCCTGACTTTAATGGTCAGTAGCTCGAGGCTCTGAGAGCAGTAAGTTTTTAAGATACACACATCTCTATCCCACAAAGAGTTAACCATAAAGCACACCCCTCCTCCCCTTTTCTTGCCTGAGTCCTTCGTTCGGTCTCCCCGGTAAACAGTGAATCCATTCGGCGTGACGGTGCGGTCGGGGACGCTGGGCTCCAGCCATGTCTTCGTGAAGGCCAGAACGCAGCAGTTCCTGATGTCTTTTGGGTGTTTAATCCGTGCAGGCGGCTCGTCAAGTTTGTTGTCCAGAGACTGGAGATTTGCGAGCAGGATGCTGGGCAGAGTTGGCTTGCCGTTTCTCTGTCGGGATCGGCTCAAAACTCTGGCGCGTTTCCCTCTCTTTGTTTTCCCACGGCGTCGCGCAAGTAAACGAAGGATCCAAGGCATCCACTGTGTCGAAACCTGCTGTAAAGTCCGAACTGGCTGACGAACATGGCTCCAAAAGCGTTTGTCTGTCATACCGAGTATATGATCGCGCTGTGCGCACAGAAATAGAAAGCAGTACAAAATAAACAATAACATTTTTGCTGAGATGACTGGGAGCTCTCGGCCGCCATCTTGCGGCGCAACCGGAAGTCAAGTTCCTCGATTGCTTTAAAGCTTTGTGCTGTTGACTTTGTGTTTATACCTGTTGTTAGCTAGGATTTGTGTTGGTGTGTAGCCTGTAGGTTTATATTGTTAAATGTTAATTATGAGAATTATATATCACATATTCTTTGTGAGACATTATTTTTGACACACTGATCACAAGGAGGTGAAATACCTTCAACATTCACAAACATTTGACCACACAGCACGCAATTGATTTGCAGGAATGTGGAACACATTGCACGGAGGTGACCTATTTGTCTGTTTGCACAGGAAACATTGACGGGGAAATATGGAGAAGATTCCAAGCTCATCTACGATCTCAAAGACCAAGGAGGAGAGCTGCTGTCCCTCAGATATGACCTCACTGTATCCTTTAAATAGACACAGCCAACTGTACTGTTCTCATTCATGCATTTCCACAAAAATGTTAGAAAGGATTAAAAGAGTGGTGGTACTTTAGACTGAGCATTCAACAGAGTCAGAATACGCAGTTAAATGAACGGGGCTTCTTATTAACCAAGTGCAGCTTGTGAAAAGGTTACATTGTCATGAAAGTAGCAATACATTGTTACACTGTGGTGTTGTTATTCTTGACCCGCCCTCTTTCAGGTACCATTTGCCCGCTACCTGGCCATGAACAAGATAACCAACATCAAGCGTTATCACATTGCTAAGGTCTATCGTCGTGACAACCCAGCCATGACCCGGGGACGTTACAGAGAGTTTTATCAGTGTGTAAGTCAACTGCAGATGGCATGGACTGAGTTCTTTTTCATAGCATTAATTTTGTCTCACTATGGGAATATCTACTCTGTCACCTCATCAGAAGGTCAAATATCACAGCCCCCCTATAGGCTGGCTCAGTGATGCCTATGTGAGGAGGGGCGAGGGGTCCCCTATATAATCTTGATTCAAGCAGAAGCCGTTGACAGCCCTGCTGTTTGTGCTAAACTGACACTGTCCATGAATTTTAGTGCAGAACGCTCTGTTCCCTACATGCCAGTGTATAGTAGCTCACAAGCAGTAGCAATACAGTCCTGTAGGTAGTCCGGGTGTTTGGTAGCAATGCTTTTACTCCAAAGCATCGTAGCAACACAACTACTACTAATAAGGCACTGCCAGCATCACCAACAGGAAGCATTCACGCGTTCAACACTCATTAGCAACAGCGCTTAATGTAGAAACTGCCCAATATGCAGCAAAACCTCCAGAAAAGTAGCACTACCTTTCACTGCTAGGATTCAAAGTCCACTAGCTACCCGAGGCTACAGCTAGCTACCCGAGGCTACAGCTAGTGTCACTACCCGATCCGTACCGGAAACCCGATCGGTACCACGCATGCGCAAATCTTACGTCACTTCCTCTCTTTGCCAACATTGCGACATTCAATACATTTGAATGATACGGTTAGCGCCCAGTTAGCTCCTAGCATTTCTCAGCAGCTCTGCCTCCTTTTCGACTACCAGGACATTTAAACAATGGATAATCCGTATACAAACAAATTCACGCTTTTCTCCTCAACAGAGAGCGTTCCCCGATTGAACAACAGCGCCGTAAAATAAGAAGAATGGCGCCTAATTACAGAGTTAATAATACAGACTTTATAATATGTCACGTGAAGATTCAGCAGCCAGATGAAGTGTTTACTGACAATTGACAGTGATAGCGGACATCATCATCACTACTCCAACAATCCTCTCCACACAGACAAGCATAAACACACTCGACTGTCACTAAATCAAATTTAACACACGTTTGTAATGACGCTAATTGAGTTTACAATAGGGTTCATTCGCTCAGTCAGCAGGTGGCGGTATCCTCATACACTGGGGAGTAAACTGCCATTAAACGAAGAGAAGAAGACGAAAACCCCTGCACATGCGCGGTACGGATCGGAGAGTCCTGATCCGTAACTATCCGTAACTTATCCGTAACTTATTTTCATTTTCGTCTACATTATATTGAAATGTTTCATTATTGGAAACATTTTAAGAGATACTTATTATTCTTAACATCTTAACAGATACTCTGACCCGTAACTATCGTAAAACGCTTCAACCGGAAGTAGACACCTTTCGCGCATGCGGGGTACCGATCGGGTTTCCGGTATGGATCGGGTAGTAACAGCTAGCTACCCGAGGCTACAGCTAGCTACCCGAGGCTACAGATGTGGAAAACTATTGTTGAGGAGTAGCAGGTGGTTGGTGTACTTTGGTAAACGGTCACTGCTCTGATGCAATAAAAAAAATGTGACTGTTAAATGCTGTCCACACTCCTTTCCCTGATCGCCATGGAGTGCTTCAGAAGGGTCGTCGAGGCCCACATAAAGGATTCCATCAATGTCACTGTGGGCTACAGGAAAAAACGTTTTTACAGATTGTTCCTGGCTCAGACTCGGGTGCAAAAAGTCTCAACCTGAGCTTCCTCCTCTACAATTTGGTCCTGGACTTCTTAACCAGCAAAATCCACAACATCTCTTCCTCCTGCATCATCCTCAGCACTGGCTCCTTCCAGATCTCTGTATTAAATCTCACCTTCCAGGTCACCCTGCTGACATATGACGCCAGAGCATCAAAGCTGTCGTACAGTCTTTGTAGATGATGCAACACTTTGCACAATACATTTTTATGTATTTATTTTATCTATTGACTATTTCAGTTTACACTGACATCTGCTGCTCGTCACCACTGATGACTGACTTAGAAGTGACAAGGTTAACATGTGTGTTTGTGTTTGCGTTTCAGGATTTTGACATAGCAGGGCAATACGACGCCATGATCCCAGATGCTGAGTGTCTAAAGATTGTACATGAGATCCTCAACGAGCTGGACCTCGGAGACTTTCGTATTAAGGTTTGTCACTTAGTTGAGCTGAGTGCTGCCGTGGTGAGTGAGTATCTCTAACCACATCTTCTACATGCAGGTGAACGACCGACGCATCCTTGATGGAATGTTTGCGGTGTGTGGCGTTCCAGATGACAAGTTCCGAACCATCTGTTCAACGGTGGATAAACTGGACAAGGTACTGAGGCTTACTGCAGTGAACATCCAACTCTTCTAATCACTATACTCAGTTCTCCTGACCCTCGTACTTATGAGAATGTTGTCAGTTGTCAATATTCAGAAACCAGTATTGTGGAGGTAAAAAGGAATGGCATTTTTATTTGTGACACCTCTGATGTAATCTAACAGCACTGTAAGCGTCTCCTTGGAGAGCTGCTATGTTGATGCCATTTGCACGAAAATGTTATGTGCAGCTGCTCAACAAGAAATAAGAAGTGAGATTAATCAGATGTGACTCTGGATCAGATCCGCCTCAGATGTACCACAGGCTCAGAAGAGTAGGTCCAGATCGGAAATCACTTACAAAACAGGATTGGACTGGATCAGGATGGATGAACCTCGGTGTGTGAAGAGGACTCTCCATTTACATGTACAAACTGGAGTCTATTAGATAGATATGATACAAACCACTGCAGCGCAGTACCTGTAATACCTACAGCATGTTCTAATCGCTCTAATAGGATATTATGGTCGACAGTATCGAACGCTGCACTGAGGTCTAGCAGGACAAGCACAGAGATGAGTCCACTGTCAGAGGCCATAAGAAGATCATTTGTAACCTTCACTAAAGCTGTTTCTGTGCTGTGATGAGCTCTGAAACCTGACTGAAACTCTTCAAATAAACCATTCCTCTGCAGATGATCTGTTAGCTGTTTGACAACTACTCTTTCAAGGATGTTTGATATGAAAGGAAGGTTGGAGATTGGCCTATAATTAGCTAAGACTGCTGGGTCTAGAGATGCTTTTTGAGTAAAGGTTTAACTACAGCCAGCTTGAAGGCCTGTGGTACATAGCCGATTATTAGAGATAGGTTGATCATATTTAAGATCGAAGAATTAATTAATGGCAGGACTTCTTTGAGCAGTTTTGTAGGAATGGGGTCTAAAAGACACGTTGATGGTTTGCAGGAAGTAATTATTGAAGTTAACTCAGAAAGATCAATTGGAGAAAAAGAGTCTAACTTAACATCAATGGTACTAAGAGTAGCTGTAGATAATATTACATCTGTGGGATGATTACTGGTAATTTTTTCTCTAATGATAAAAATTTTATTTGTGAAGAAGTTCATGAAGTCATTACTAGTTAACGTTAAAGGGATGGTTGGCTCAACAGAGCTCTGACTGTTTGTCAGCCTGGCTACAGAGCTGAAGAGAAACCTGGGGTTGTTCTTATTTTCTTCAATCAGTGATGAATAGTAAGATGTTCTGGCTTTGCGGAGGGCTTTCTTATAAAGCAGCAAACTATTTCTCCAGGCTAAATGATGATCCTCTAAATTTGTGACACGCCATTTCCTCTCCAGATTACGAGTCATCTGCTTTAGGGTACGTGTTTGAGAATTATACCACGGAGTCAGGTACTTCTGATTAGAGACCTTAGTTTTCACAGGAGCTACAGTATCCAGAGTCGTACATAGTGAGGAGGTGAAATTATTAACAAGATCATCTTGTTAATAATTTCACTTCCTCACTGCGTACGACTTCTGTTGGAGCAGCGTTCAGGTAGCTGCTCTGCTCTGTGTTGGTACAGGGCATTGAAGATGATAACAGTGGGTGGATTATATTCTTAGGATGTTCTTGACAGACGTCTTTGCAACCATCTAGCTTCACTTAGGAAAACATTTGCACATCAAGAAAGATTCTTCTTCAGCCACTTTAAAGCCCTTTGAGTGCTCAGTCAGTAGAATAGTGCTATATAAGAACCGGTCCATTTACCATTTATTTACCAAGAACTCAAATATTTATTGATTAGAGCATTTTAATGATTTATAATCCTGTCTTCCATGCACTTGAGCAGCTCCTCAGTGTATGATGAAATAGATGCTGTAAGATGAAGAGATATTAGCCACAAATGGTAAATGGCCTGTATTTGTATAGCGCTTTACACATCCAGTCATCCACCCATTCACAGAAATGTCATTGATTATCACGGTTTAGATAAGTGTGTTTGCATTTGTGCAATTATTTTGAACTATGGGTGCTGATTTTAAGTACAAGTAGCAGTGATGTCCCGTCTGAAGCTGAAGCTCCAGTGCGTGCCCAAAAAACGAACACACTGCTTCAGAAGCCCTGTGCCGAGGCGTGGGTCGTCTGAAAAGAGTCACGTGATTGATGACATCTGAAGCTTCATTTGTCAAACCCCCGATTCAGTGGTTAATAACGAATTGAAGGGAGGATAAGAAGGACAGATGCAACAACATTGTCATCCCCTATGTAGCCGGTGTATCAGAGAAACTCAGGAGAGTTTTCTCCAAGCATGACATCCCGGTGCATTTCAGACCCAGCAACACGCTCAGACAAAAACTGGTTCACCCGAAAGACAAAACGCCAAAACACAGACTTAACAATGTGGTGTTTGCTGTACAGTGCAGCGAGGAATGCTCAGACCTCTACATCGGAGAGACCAAACAGCCACTTCACAAGCGCATGGCACAACACAGAAGAGCCACCTCCACAGGACAAGACTCAGCAGTCCATCTGCATCTTAAGGATAAAGGTCACTCTTTTGAGGATGCCAATGTTCACATTTTGGACAGAGAGGACAGATGGTTTGAAAGAGGAGTGAAAGAAGCATCTATGTCCACTGTGAGCGACCATCTTTGCACAGAGGCGGGGTTTACGACACCAACTGTCTGCCATCTATAATCCAGTTTTGAGATCCCTCCCCAGACGCCTTAACGCCCACTCACATCCTGGGCCATCTGACCTCAGGAAATCACATGATAAGGTGGGGCCAGGTTTCACAATGAACTCACCCGAAACTCTGGCTGATTGGGACCCACACCCAGTTTCACACCTTGGCTCAGGCGATTAGAGGATCATCAGGGGGTCCTTTTGTCCCTCTGTGGGGGGAAACTCCCACTAGGTTTATATCTGGGACTCTCCACCATTTGACCTTAGAACGGAAGAAGCTTCTCGGGTGAGAGGTGAAACGTCTTCAAGCAACTTAAAGAAGTCCAGACGCTTTTCTTTTCAAGCTCCTTTGACTACGATGACCTGGATGACTGAGAACCTTCACAGACATAACGAATTGAATCATTGGTGATTTTTTTTGCGACAGATAGCGAACTAGTGTGCGACATAATGAGAGTTATAATTTGTAAGAAAACACAGCTGCAGTATATCTAAACGTATCACATGGAGGCAGGGACTTCACTGCACAAGCATACTCCCAACCTATTATAACATTGTGTTGTACTTAATATATAGTGTTTGTTTTTTTAATTAATACAAAACATCAAGAAGTCCCAAGCAGAGGGAGAACACACCATGGTGCATGTTTACATGAGGAAGGTAAAAAGCACCACATCAGCCCGATGTCAGACTGAACTGTCACATTATCATGTTAAACAGAAGCTGTCGTTTCAGCTCTGAGTGGCCAATCATAATGCAGCACTTCACTTCAAGTTGTAGATTCAAGCTGCTCGTCATATTTTTGGCACCAGATGTCACCAAAGAGCTCTGTGTTGAACCGTCTTTAAATACAAGGCTCAGTGCTTCGGTGCTTGGCAGGTTATGATGAGGGTGTGGCTTATCAGCAGATGGGTATAACGCCACTAGTGCTCCACAGAGCTGCCATGTTATGTTGGTAAATATAACAAGCTTGGACTGTGCTGTAGTCCCGTCTATGCCTGCAATGATTGCAGCCCTGCTGCTCACGGTCATTCGTTACAAGGCTGCTGAGCGTTTCTCCATCTCTCACCTCTTTTTACTCACCGTGTGTTTATGCACCACTCTGACATTAGTCATTAGTCAAACACACAACCGGTCACAGGAGATGGACTACCTGAGAGATGGACTACCTGAGAGATGGACTACCTGAGCCTGGTTAAAAGGGAGTTTTTCCTTCTTCTGTCACCAAGTGCTCACACAGGGTCATCTTCATGTTGGTTTTTTTCTGCATTATTGTTGGGTCTTTATGTTACAGTATAAAGCACCGTGTTGTTGTGGTTTGGTGCTATATAAATAAAGTTGAATTGAAATCCTTACCCGTGTCCTCCTCTAGATGTCCTGGGAGGACGTGAAGAAAGAGATGGTGAATGAGAAGGGCCTGTCAGAGGAGGCTGCCGACCAGATTGGGGAGTACGTCAGCATGCAGGGTGAGACTGTACCCAACATCCACACAGCTGATGTCTGTAGAACAATCAGCATGACCTGAACTGTCAGCTGTTCAGCGGAGGCATTTTTTAGCTCTTTTTCTTCAGCATCAAATAAAATGTGGTCCAGGCTTATGCTGCACTCCCACAGACTCAGAAACACAACATTAAACATTTTATCTTGTACCACCACAATGATGAAATAGAGCATGCCAAGGGAATCGCTTGTGCAACACACAGACTCACTGTGTGCTGGATGTAATGCAGGTGGAATGGACCTGGCTGAGCGCCTCCTTCAGGACCATAAAATGTCTCAGAGTAAGCAGGCCTGCGCTGGCCTCTCAGACATCAAACTGCTCTTCAAGTACCTACAGCTCTTCCATGTCACAGACAAGGTGAGAAACTGATCTTGGATTTCTCTGGTATAGGATTCCAGTATGAGTGCTCTATAGCAATGATCTGGTTTCCATGTGGACAAAAAAGGTTTTATACTGGTCATGCAACCCTGTGAAAAACTAGCACACCCTTACTGGTTTTCAGGGTTTTCCATTAGGTCATGGTACCTGGTACCATTAGCATACTAATTATGTCACGGTATGCTCGGCCATGTTGCTATAGCAACAATCACGCACTTTACGTGGTACTCGATTGTAAGTGAAAACCAGTCGATCCGAGTTGAGTGAACCTTGGCAAGTGAATCCGAGCAGGTAAATGGAAAAGGGGCTTTTGTTTCGTCTCTCTGTTGTTTTTGTTTGTTTTTCCGTTCTTCATTCTTCCCTGCCTGGATACGGACTTTGATATTCTGCCTTCTCTAGGTGGTGTTTGACCTTAGTCTGGCCCGGGGTCTGGACTATTACACTGGAGTGATCTATGAAGCCGTGCTGACTCAGGCAAGCGCAGTCTCAGCCGCTAATGAAGCTCAAAACGGCGCCAATGCAGAAGAGAGTGTGAGCGTGGGCAGCGTGGCGGGAGGGGGCCGATACGATGGCCTGGTGGGCATGTTCGACCCCAAGGGGAGGAGAGTCCCCTGTGTGGGTGTCAGCATAGGTATCGAAAGGATCTTCTCCATCATGGAGCAGAAGGCTGAGGTAATGTCTCGCCTGATATCTGTGAAATAAAATTTAAGCTGGAGCAGCTTTACTGTTCTGAGAATGATGCACAAGTTCAACAGTGACATTGTTTTATTGTTCAGGCCTCACCGGAGAAGGTGCGCACCACAGAAGTTCAGATCATGGTGGCATCTGCTCAGAAGAACCTGCTGGAGGAGAGACTGCAACTCATCTCTGAGCTCTGGAATGCTGGCATCAAGGTAGGTGTGTGGCAGGGGGGTGTCAGGACAGATCAGGGGGGAGATCTGTCAACAACCCCACCTAAGAGATTGGGTACCTTGTGTATCCACCAGGGGGAGCAGTGTGGCTGCTTTATCCAGTCTTTAAGTCTGACTTCATCAGCCGTTTCTGTGTCCAAACTCTGCTTCAGCTCCCAAAGTCAAACGAACACTGTGGCATCACTGAGAGTTAAAAACTGTTTAAATTCATCTTTAATAAAATCATCAGTGTTGCTGCTTTACCAGGTGTAACAATTAAGTTTAACATCTGGGCATCCATGAAAACAGAAGTTATTACATTTAACGGAGTTAGAAGTTAGCAAGCAAACAATTTATTTATATAGCACTTTCAGAACAACTCCCAGCTGAACACCAAGTGCTGTACACTGGACATGCCAGAAATGATACACAGAATAAGTTAAAATAAAATAAAGTTAGCAGGAAGTTAGCTCACTAGTTTGCACCTAGACATGTTGTAGCATGTTCTGACTGAGAGATTTCTGAAACAGTTCAAACGTACAGCTCTGCTGTCACTTCCAACATAAATGAAGACAGGAAACTAAACAGCAGTGATGTTTGTAGGGTTACTGAGGTTGGGCTAGCTGGTATATAATGATGTGCTACGTGATCGCTAGCAACACAGCTATGTTAGCGTAACATAAACCACAGGTTCCCAAAGTGTGTGTGTGTGTGGGGGGGGCGGCAGAGCCATTGCGGGGGAGGCGCAGTATGAAAAGAAAAAAAGAACACTTGGACACTGCTAGCATCATGGACAGGTGTTTGATGGGGCGCCTACACAAACGCAAAGCAGGAGATGAAGCATCGCTGAATATGTTTCCAAACCAACTTCCTTCCAAGCCAAAGACTAGAAAATATGGTGAAGCAAATCTTCCCTTTGGTTTCACCTGCACAGGTGCTGAGGTAGGTCTCCCTGCAGGATTGGTTTTCCCTGCGTCGGGAGCAGCGCTGGGCTGTTTAGATCACGGACAAACAGGATCCCACATTCTTGATCTTTAGTTCACAAACACTTGTTGTAATGACTAACTACTCCTGACATGTTGGAGATGTTTGCTCTTTATACAGTAAAGTTACAGCGGGATACAAATAACATCAGGCTGATCCTGCCACGATTTGTTCCCTCGGTTCAAACAAACAGGATCCCACAGCTGTTTATGTTTTTGAACCCATTTTGCACAGAGAGGCATTTTTTGAAAAATGCATTGATGTTGAATATTATTACACAGGAAAACACAACTACACGTAAAATAATCACACCGTGACGCCTCTGCCTTTGTAAATGGAGGGACAGTAACTGCGTGTAAAACCTGCAGACAGTCAGATTAACAGTATTTCGTCTCTGTCTGCCATTCTGCAATTCATCTCATGTAAACAATAACGTGGCCACAGTGTGACGTGAAAAAAGGCACATACCTTTGACGTTGCGTGACGAACTCTGTATCCCTCGTCCACACGTAAACGCAAAAAAGGGGTTTTAAAAAAATTTAAAAAATCTCACGCCGTTTACGTGGACAAAACAGCTGCGTGTTCAAAAATACCCGTGTAGGTGTTAGTAGTTTATTTTCTTATTACCTGTAAGTTATTGCAGGTTACTTGTATTTGCTTAATTGTTTACTAAATGTTTGAGGTGTGAAATAAACTGCAATGAAGCAAAATATGGGCGTGTGTGGTTGGAGGATGCGTGCATGTGTGTGTGTGTGCGCGGGGGGGCGTGAACATTTTTCTTGTAAAACAAAGGGGGGCCCAGCAAAAAAAGTTTGGGAACCACTGAAAGATACAAAACATGTTAAAAACACAACAGCCTTAATAAAGACTGAAGCAGGGTTGATATGTCATCACTTAAAGACCAGATACTGTAGTCGTACTGTTCAGGGATTCTATAATTATGATGGAATCATTATGTTCAAGCCTGTCTTAATGAGCAGGCCAGCTGCTCTCCATCCCCACAGACTAATATTTTTTAAAGTATGCAATCAAGAATTATTAACAACTGGTGGAAGCTTTTTAAGACTGACAATGAATAAATAAACACAACACATAAATCAACAATTTTAAGGGCAACTTTCACAGACAGGTAAGACAGCCCAGTCATTAGCATTACAGCACATGTCAGTGTTGTCTATTGACCAGCGATCGACTATGGTGGTGTGAAAAAGTGTTAGCCCCCTACCTGATTTACTGTATGTTTGTCACACTTGAATGTTTCAGATCATCTAACAAATTTAATGTTAGACAAAAATATTACAAACTGCATTTTGTGTTTACTTATGTCATCTTTGTCTAATATTTAAATTCGTTTGATGATCTGAAACATTTAACTGTGACAAACAGGAAAAAATCAAACTCATGAAGGAGGCAAACACACCACTGTATGTGTACTGGTGAGATGACATCGGAACAGTAAAGAGCGTGTGTGTGTGTGTGTGTGTGTGTGTGTGTGTGTGTGTGTGTGTGTGTGTGTGTGTGTGTGTGTGTGTGTGTGTGCGCGCGCAGGCTGAGGTGATGTACAAAAAGAACCCCAAACTGCTGAGTCAGCTGCAGTACTGTGAGGAAGCAGGAATCCCCCTCGTGGCTATACTGGGAGAACAGGAGCTGAAGGATGGAGTGGTGAAGCTGCGTGTAGTGGCAACCAGAGAGGAGGTATGATGCACGCACACCAAGTCATTGTAATTACACACATAAAGAAATGCTCACACACACGTCACGTTATCTTGCTGCCCCCCCCCCCCCTCTGCTGTTTGTGCACAGGTCGATATATCCAGAGCAGATCTTATCAGTGAGATCCAGAGGAGAACTGAGGCTTAGCCGCTTCCTGCTTGTTTAGCCATAAACCAGCCGCGTTATCTCATGGGCTCTTCAGAACCGTGTACAGAATTCCTTCCCTGGTCCACTACAGAACAAGTTGAACAAGAGCCCTGCAAAGACACAGCAGCCACGTGGACTGGTGTTACACAGCATGTGGTGCTCATGAGCACAGCAGGAAGCTAACAGGGAACATGTTTAAATGAATGATGTTGCTTGTAATGTGCTTTCGGGTGTGTAAAAGATGCCTCACTCGTTGTCATTGTTCACATTGTTCAGTAGGGTCTCTGGTGAAGAGATGGTAGATGTAAATCACACCAAAACAGTCAGTGCACTATTTAAAAAAAATACATACGAGGATAGCTGTAGTGTTTAAGACCAAGACTGAGAAAATGTTACACATTTGTTTTCTACATGAATCACGTCATGATTTACTGCAGTTAAAGTTCTAAGAATGCTCCTGTCTGTATAAAATATCCTGTACTGCCCAATGTCTCAAATAAAAAGCTTACATTTTGCTCAAACCTGGGAAAAGCTTCTGGTTTCCACATCTGTGAGAATGTGAAGGTCCTCTTGGATGAAGACGATGCTCCCACCACCAAACACCAAGCTGCCAACTTTACATGTGTCTTTTAAAGGGCTTAAAAAAGTCCAATAGAATTACTCAGCTGATAATCTGCTGGGGTTGTCCTTAAGCAGCATCATTAGAAGACACAGCATTTCATTGCTATGCAGCTGCATTGACACCTGACGCTGTGCAATGGGCACACTGATGGTTTTGAACCTCGTGGTCAGCTCAATACTTGGGATGTGTTTCCTCTGGGCACTCGTGTGCTAATCCTGCAGCAGTGCATCTCAAAATATGAAAATATTGTGACGCTCTATTATGTATTTCAGAAAGATAAACTTGATCACCACAACCTCAAGAGGCTCATCATGAAAGTAGATCCCAGCTGTCTTACCTAATTATAGATGTTTAGTGGGCTTTAGTGAAGGTGACAAATGATCGTATGGCCTTTGACAGTGGGCTCATCTCTCTGCTTGTCCTCCTAGACCTCAGTGCAATATTTAACACTGTTGAGCATGCTGTAGGTGCAAACAGATTTACTCCAATTTGGTCATGTAAATGGGGAGTGGTCTTCAGTTCTGTGCTAGTACCAATTCTGTACGTTACGCATGCTTTCCTTAGGCAGTATCACTGGAAGGCACAGCGTATTCATTGCTATGCAGCTACCCAGCTTTAGCTATTAAAGGGAGATGACACACACCATATTAGTTAGGCTGCAGGGATGTCTTAAAGATAAACATGTGGATGACATTGAATTTCCTGCTTCTAAATTCAGATAACACTGAGGTTATTGTACTTAGCCTTAAAAATCTTAGAAACGTGGTATCCAACCACATACTTAATGTGGATGGCATTACTTTGGCTTCCAGTAACACTGAGGAACCTTTTTAGTCATTTTTGAGCTTCTTGAATGTGCATGTTAAACAGTTATGTAGGACTGCTTTCTTGGATTTGTGTAATATCTCTAATTAAAAATGAAAAACTTCCTGTCTCAGAATGATGCTGAAAAACTGGTTTTTGCATTTAATACTTCTGGGCTGGACTATTATAATGATCTAACATTGGACTGAAAAACTCCCTGATAGTCAGTTGATACAAAAATGTGAGAGTACTGACAGGGACTAGAACGAGAGAGCAGATTTCTCCCATATTCTGTTAAATCCAGAATCAAATGTAAAAATCCTTCTCATACAGAACTGTTGATGTAACTGAGATATAAATAAAATTGACTTGAAGTGCTGACAGGGTGAAGAAATTGGTCTTCTTGGGATGTCCATTTCGTGGCCCGTCTCTGATATCCTCTGTTGTATTAAACTTGATCTTCAGTTTGGAAATACTACTTGGTTTCGTGGAATACGAGCTTCCACGAACATCAAACACGGCTTTGAGCACAGATAAGCTGAAGTGGATCTGAGTCCATGCTCATAGGTGCAAGTTTTGCTGGCAGCTTATTTGTTTTGTGGCCATCAAAATAAACTCCAACACTGCATAGATTCTCAGCAGGGCTGAGGATTCAGCTGCCACATTAATAATTGACATATGAAATGATCTCGGGGGCCAAATATAATTGTATAAAACAGCCCTGGTTTAGAGCCTGTTTCTACCCAATGAACCATCACACAGACCCACTGTATGCTTCTCATATGTCTCAGTTTATCTGTGTGCAGTTACCTGGAGGGTCAGAAGCTATTTCCTCTGTCACTGTTGTTCAAACAAATCCTCACCTTTAGTAGTGCCGTGCACGGCTTACAAAGACAGCAACTCCTCCTTCATTTCAAAGTCGCCCGTAATCCCACGCACAAAAGTTGCTAGCTGTGCTGTGTTTGTGACGTCTGCTGTCTCATCACAGGCCAGAGAAAAGTTCCCCACCCCTGATGTATACCATTTAAACCGCAGCACTCCGACGTTAACGCTGTATTCACGTTCATCCGGTTGCTTGAAAGTAGTGATGGTGACTTTAGCTGATGATGTCACCGTATCTATGTCCAGCTTTGAGATGGTGTTGGTGTACTTCAAGCACGTAGGTCTGGATGGCAAACCTAAGGCCCGGGGCCCAGAATCGGCCTGGCAAAGGCTCTAATATGGCCCACTTGATGGCTTTGGAATATATGAAGGAGGGCACAGATTTTGGACTTTAAAACTGTATTTTAAAGTTTTATCAGATTTTCCTACTGATAGAGTCCTCTCCCATTCATATTACACCAAGTAATGAATTAGATTAGATACTTTTTACTTTAGACTAAAAAAAAAAAAGCATAAATAAATGAAACTGTTGAATTACTGAAGAACTCTGTTTCTTAATTACAAGTGTCCGGGCACTAAGCTAAGAGAATCTTTGCAGTAATTTTACACATTTATTTATTTGTTCTGCTGCATTCACAGAGAACAGAATTTAGAATAATCACTTACAGTCATACAAAACTGAGACATACTGTTAAAACTGCACTTGTTTTTTTCATATTAATTGCAATTAAATGTGTCTTGAAACATCTTTACACTGACAGAAAGGGCAGTTTCACTGGTTTGGCCTACTTAAGATCACAGCGGGCTGTAAGTGGCCCACGATGTAAGCTGAGTTTGACATCCCTGAAGTAGGTTATACGATGGCTGGGAACTAAAGCTGCGCCTGATGCTACACACCTAGAATAAACCAGCGAGGTAGTGTCTTATTAAACATGGAAAGCATTGTTTACAACTACTGCTGTGCTACTGAATGTTTGTTAAGGAATCACAACAAACTGAATGCAACAAACTCGTCCCCAAAAATGTGATTTTGGAACACATGGAATTAGGGCTGCTCGATTATGGCAAAAATGATAATCACGATTATTTTCACTGAAATTGAGATCTCGATTATTTGACGATATTTATTTAACAATAACAATGTGTTGAATAATGGCTTTAAAGATTGTCAAAAAATAATATGAAATAGTACAAATACTGATAACAGTGCAAATGTTTGCAATATAAGAAATAAATGAAAAATGTAAACATCTATGTTTAGTGAACTTTGCAGTGTTGCTCTGTGGTGCAGCTACAACACTGTAGCAAAGTTTACACACTGTGTCTACTTGATCCACGTCTGACTGAACCCATAATGTTTCCACACCACTGAAGTTTTTTACCTCTCTTTTCAACCAACGGCAGTCACTCTCCTCTCCAAATAACTTCTGCTTAGCTTTCCGAGCTTCCCTCGGGTCCTCTTAATCAGCGGTCCCCAACCCCCGGGCCTCGGACCGGTACCGGTCCGTGAGTCGTTTGGTACCGGGCCGCGAGAGTTGAGGCTCAGGTGTGAAATGTGTGGTTTTCAGGGTTTTTATCGGTTTTCAGTGTTATTTTGTTATCGTTTTTATCGTTAATTCGGTTTTCCTGGGTCTTTTCACGTGTGTTATGAATAAATCTTATTTTTTTCGGTACCAGTACTAGTTTTATTTTGTTGTATTTATCCGCGACACCTTAAAGGCCGGTCCGTGAAAATAATGTCGGGCATAAACCGGTCCGTGGCACAGAAAAGGTTGGGGACCGCTGCTCTTAATTGTTGTGACGCGTGTGCAGAGAGGTGCGCTCGATTTGCCACACGGAGCAGCGCGAGAGTAAAGCAGGAAGGAGGGGCTAATAATCGGCTCAGTCATTTTTAATGATCGAAAGCCCAGATCGTAATCGTGATTAAAATTCGATTAATTGAGCAGCCCTACATGGAAAGCATGGTCGAACAGACAGAGTGAAACGTTTAGTAAAGACCAAATACTCAGAGCATCATGGGAAGCCTCGAGCAGCTTCGGCCAACTAAGGGAGGATTCAAGGTCAGCTAATCCAGCCCAACTGTAAGACTCCTCTTACAGTTTTTTCTGATTGCTTAAGCACATTTTTTGTAACTATTGGCTATTTTTGCAAAACTCTACACACAGATAAGAAAACCTGTCACCCAATTATCAAAACATTGTAGTTCTCTTGCAAAAGCGAACACAGCTAGATTAACTCTTCACACCTTCGTAAAAATGGTGTTTCCGTATCAAACAGTACACACAAGCCATCATCTACTAAGCACACAATGCGCCAACTGCACACTGATGGTATGAATACAAAACACATCTGGCTTTTTCTGTGTACAGATGTCAATTTGAGGTCACACTTTTGTCATAGTGTCATGTAAACATACAAGGATCCAAACTTCAAGTATTGGTGTTTATTCACACTCATCAAAACCAAGACAAAGTCAGAACACAAAATAGGAATTCCACAAAAAAAAGGGAACAAAAAGACAATCAGCCTACATCATGTCGTCTTTCTGGGTCCGGCCACAAAATTTCGTCCACATCGCATGCGATATCCTCCAGTCCAAGGCACCGGGGAAAATATCTCCTTGAATGCCGTATCCAGGCCTGACATGATGCCTGGTCAATATCTCCACATGCCTCCTCCATTGCCTGTAAAAGGGCTACCTGTTGATGAGGATGACGGTCGTACACTTTCCAGCGCCAGGCAGAGAAGAACTCCTCGATGGGATTTAAGAATGGAGAGTATGGAGGGAGGTTGAGTGCCATGAAGGATGGGTGGTCTGTAAACCAGTTGCGGACCAAAGCAGCCCTATGGAAACTAACATTGTCCCATATGATGACATATCGGGTCTGCTCTGGTCTCTGAACAGTGAGCATGTCATGCAAGGTGTCCAGGAATGCAATAATGTGTGCAGTGTTGTATGGGCCTATGGTTGCATGATGGTGATCAAACAAAAATAGATGGCGCCGAGTATGGCAGCCTCGTCGCGAGCTCCCCCAAGCAACAGCTTTTTTCTGTGTTTAATTTTACTTTTCCTTCATTTTTTCGTGAGTAGCACATGCCTCCTTGTGTACGACCGACAAACCTTACTGGACATAAAAGACGGTCTTTCTTATAACTTTCCGGAGTTCAAGTTTTGCAACACGGACGCTCCGTTTGCAGACCCCCCATTCATCTCACCTGAGACGCCTTTGTTCTCTGGCCCTGGAGGCCGCAAACGCCGACGCAGAGGGAGAAGATCTGGCGTTCTGGTTCGACTGAGACGGCGCACTAACAGACCACCGTTACCCAGTTTATTACTGGCTAATGTGCAGTCTCTGGAGAACAAGCTGTGCGAGCTTCGGGCACGGATCTCATTCCAGTGAGAGATGCGGGACTGCTGCGTGATCTGCCTCACAGAAACCTGGCTATCGGACAAGGTACCGGACTCCGCAATACAACTGCCGGGGTTCTCTGTGCACCGCGCGGACAGGTCACAGGATCTTACTGGGAAAAGCAGAGGCGGTGGTGTATGTTTCATGATCAACAACAGCTGGTGTGATTATGCGAACGTGCACCCGGTCAAATCCTTCTGCTCACCGGACCTGGAGTACCTGATGATTAAGTGCCGGCCATTCTGGCTACCGAGGGAATTTACAGCAGTGATTATTACGGCTGTTTACATTCCCCCACAAGCCGACACTGACCGAGCACTCAGGGAACTGTACAGCGCGATCAGCAGCGAGGAAACCGCACACCCAGAGGCAGCGTTTATCACAGCCGGAGACTTTAATAAGGGAAACCTGAAGAAAGTCTCACCCAAACTCCACCAACACATCCACTTTAACACTCGTGGAGATCGGCTACTCGACCACTGCTACACCTCTTTCCGGGATGCGTACAAAGCCCTCCCCCGCGCCCCATTCGGCCAATCAGATCACCGCTCCATCCTGCTCCTGCCCGCCTACAGGCAGAAGCTGAAACAGGAAGCTCCAACCCGGAGGGCGGTGCACTGTTGGACGGACCAATCGGAGTCTGCGCTGCGGGACTGTTTTGATCACGCGGACTGGGAAATGTTTCACGTGGCTGCTAGGGACATTGACGAGTACACAGACTCAGTCTGCAGATTTATCAGGAAATGCGTGGAAGATGTCGTCCCATCCAGAACAGTTAAATCCTTCCCAAATCAAAAACCCTGGATTAACGGAGATGTTCGCGCGGCACTGGCGGCACGGAGCACCGCCTTTGCCTCCGCGAACACATCGGACTACAAACACGCACATTACCAACTCCGGAAGACGATCAAAGCAGCCAAACGTGAGTACAGGGACAGGGTGGAGCAACAGTTTGACAACCCTCGGAGTATGTGGCAGGGACTAAACACGATCACAGACTTTAGAGGGAAAACCAGCACACCGCAGACCACCTCTGTGTGAGGATCTAAACGTATTCTACGCTAGATTCGACACAGCGAACACCATGAGACCGGACAGTGTGCGCACCGCGGATGACGTCAGTGCACACACTGTGTCTGAGGAGGATGTGCGGAAGTGCTTCAGGAAGGTGAACGCACGCAAAGCTACTGGTCCGGACGGGATTCCCGGCCGCGTCCTCAAGTCATGCACTCACTCTACACCTACGACTGCACAGCCACTAACAACTCAGCTGGCTGGAGTGTTCACGCACATCTTCAACCTTTCCCTCTCTCTGTCTGTAGTCCCAGCCTGCTTCAAAATGGCCACCATCGTCCCTGTACCCAAATCCTCCACCATCTCCTCATTGAACGACTGGCGACCTGTAGCCCTGACCCCCATCGTAAGCAAATGCTTCGAGAAGCTGGTCAGGGACTTCATCTGCTCTGCACTACCCGACTCACTGGACCCTCTACAGTTCGCATACCGCCACAACAGGTCCACTGATGATGCCATAGCCCTGACACTACACACTGCCCTGTCACACCTGGAGAAGAGAGACACGTATGTGAGAATGCTGTTTGTAGATTACAGCTCAGCATTCAATACCATCGTTCCCTCGAAGCTGGACAGGAAACTGCAGGATCTAGGACTGAGCAGCTCCCTCTGCAGCTGGATCCTTAGCTTCCTGTCTGACAGACGCCAAGTGGTCAGACTGGGCAGCATCACCTCATCCCCCATCACACTGAACACTGGTGCTCCACAGGGGTGTGTACTGAGCCCTCTCCTGTACTCACTCTACACCTACGACTGCACAGCCACTAACAACTCCAACATCATCGTGAAGTTTGCGGACGACACTACAGTGGTGGGTCTTATCACCAATGGTGATGAGACGGCTTACAGGGAGGACGTCAGCGCCCTGACCCACTGGTGTCAAGACAACCATCTCACCCTCAACGTCGCAAAGACAAAGGAGTTGATAGTGGACTTCCGGAGGTGCAGAGAAGTACACACCCCCATCACCATCAACGGCGCTGCTGTGGAGAGAGTGAGCAGCTTCCGGTTCCTTGGTGTACATCTGGCTGAGGATCTTACGTGGTCAGTACACACAAACAAAACAGTGAAGAAGGCGCAGCAGCGCCTCTTCTTTCTCAGGAGACTGAAAAGATTCGGCATGAGCCCCCGCATCCTCAGGACCTTCTATCACTGTGCCATTGAGAGCATCCTCACTGGATGCATCACCACCTGGTATGGCAACAGCACCGCCTACAACTGCAAAGCTCTCCAGCGAGTAGTGCGGTGCTCTGAACGGATAATTGGAGGTGAGCTTCCCTCCCTCCAAGACATCTACAGGAAGCGGTGCCTGAGGAAAGCGGGGAGGATCATCAAGGACTCCAGTCACCCCAGCCATAAACTGTTCAGACTGCTTCCATCAGGAAGGAGGTTCTGCAGCATCCGGTCCCGTACCAGCAGACTGAGAGACAGCTTCTTCCACCAGGCCATCAGACTGCTGAACACGTCATAGACACCTCAGCTTCACTACTGGAACTTTAACATTATGCACTCCACACTGTACAGTAATGCCACTGTTTTGCACATGTCTCACTCTGTATATTTTATTTTATATATTTTATTTATTGTTTACTCTATTTAATTTGGAAAATATGTGTACACACACACACACACACACACAGGTAGAAAAATATTTAGTATACACATCCAGAAATGCATATACTATTATATATTGTACATATATTTATTAGTTTCAGATGTAGCCATTCTTGTATTTTGCTTGTTTACATTATTGTATTTTGCACAACTCTGTTGCTTGTGAAGCTCGCACACAAGAATTTCACTCACATGTGCTGTACCAATGTACCTGCACATGTGATGTGACAATAAAAGTGATTTGATTTGATTTGGTGAACAACACCATTTTGGCTTATAGCTGCACACATGGTTATGTTACCACCACGTTGTCCTGGGACATTGATGATGGCACGGTGTCCAATAATGTTCCTGCCACATCTCCTGGTTTCACTGAGGTTAAAACCGGCCTCATCTACAAAAAGTAGCTCATGTCCCATTGCATCTGCTTCTAGTTCCATCACTCTCTGGACAAGACAAAACAAATGCAACACATCAGGCCCATGCACAGCACTACAGTATGCACTTCCAAATTCAGAACCAATGACACTAGCTTACCTGCACATAGTCATATCGCAGTTGCTTTACACGTTCTGTGTTTCTCTCGAAAGGAACTCTGTAAATTTGCTTCATTCTTATTCTGTGGCGCGCAAGTACTCAACTTAGTGCAGAAATGCTTGCACTGTGTATATTTTGAAAGATGGTGTCATTATCAATTATGCGCTGCTGTATTTCGCGCAGTCTTATTGCATTATTGGCAATCACCATGTTCACTATATGGGTCTCTTGCTCTGGAGTGAACATTCTGCCTCTGCCCCCAACATCTGGACGTCTAGCAATTCTGTAAAGTAACAATTTCAGTATTTTTGCATGTATGGTACTGTTGTGTTTCTCATTAGAGTACGGCAGTGCTACAAAGTACTTACCGATTCTCATTTCGAAATGTCCTAATGATGCTTGCCACAGTGTAGCGGCTCAGTTTAGGCTGAACCCGTTGGCCAGCTTCCCTCAGGGTCATCCCATGGTTGATGACATGGTCCACTATTGTAGCTCTGATGTCATCAGTTATTCTGTTTCTTACTCTTCTTACCCTTCCTCTTTCCCCTCCTCGTCCTCTTCTTGCTCCTCCTTGTCCTCTTCCTCTAACTTCCTCTAACCCTCTTGCTTCTTCACCTCCATGTCCTCTTCCTCCAACTTCTTCACCTCCACGTCCTCTCCCTCGGCCCCCTCTGATTCTCACTCTTCTCACTCTTACTGCTCCTTCCATTGTACTCCACATAGACAGCTTACCTGTGGCCTGTTTATAGTGCTTAGGCTGATTGCAAAGTGGACTAATTATCTAAAACAGTTTTCACATGTGAAAGTGTGCCAGACAGTTGGCAAAATAGTGTTAATGATAGCCATACATGTATAATTTTGCTAGGAGTGTGTTGGAAATTTGGTAATTGAGTGTAAAGCAGTGAGTTGTGTTTAAAGTTCTGCAAAGAGAGTGTTGTGCAGTGAATTGTGCCTACAGGTTTGCAAAGTGTGTGTTACAAAATGGCAAACTGAGTGCAAAGCAGTGTTTGTGCTTTTAGTTTTGCAAACTCAGTGAGTGGTTTTGCTATAAGTATTAATAGTTTTAGGAATTGTGCTGTAAGAATCACAGTTAGGGTTTAAGCATTCAGAAAAAACTGTAATAACATTCAGACTAGAAAGCAGGTCTGTCTTCACCTCTCTGCCTTCTACTCTACTCAGATGGTTTTCATAGCACTGTTCTACAGTATATCACCATATCAAGTGTGCAGGGTATTGCAGGGTGCTAATGCTCCTTTTGCAGCCAAAGTGGTGGTTTCTGTGAAACATAGCATGATTACTTATATTGAAGTACAGTGTTGTACAGTGGATGATACAGTATATACAGTAAAGTACTGTAAGAAAATAAGCAAAGCGATGACAGTATGTGGTTGTATTTCTCTAGAATGACTCGAAGACCTTCTGGGGCAGGACGCCAACGCCTGTTCACACAACAGCAGGAACTCGCCGTCGTGGACCTAGTGAGGGCAGACAATGCCATCCGTCTCCACCAGCTACGAAAGCAAATACTTGCAGACAGGCGAGTGTTCAACAACATAAACCATGTGAGCATCACCACCATCAGACGCATCTTGGGAAAACACAGCATCACCATGAAGCAGCTCTACAGAGTCCCATTTGAGAGGACCAGTGACGGGGTCAAAGGACTCCGAGCTGAATATGTACGGGTACGTGTAACTGTCCTTTACATGGACAATACTGTATTGGTGAAATCCAGCAGCAGCTGAATATGTACCATATCAGTACCACATGGATCCATCCTGAGAGCTACACAGGTACCTGTGTGATGGGTGAGGGTCCTGTATGTGTAGCACTGTAGTGCAGTAATATGTTCTCTTTGTTTTACAGAGAATCTCGGCCATGGATGGAGCTGCACAGCCTCATGAATTCATTTTCATTGATGAAGCTGGATTCGACCTGTGCGAAACAAGACGACGGGTCGTAATGTAATTGGCCAGAGGGCAATTGTGCACGTCCCAGGGCAGCGCGGGGGAAATATCACATTGTGTGCCGCCATAAGCCTTCGAGGGCTTCTGCATCATCATGCAAAACTAGGTCCATACAATAGCCAACATATACTCACATTTCTAGATGCTCTCCATGATATAGTTGTACAGAACAGAGCAGATCAGCCCAGGTTTGTGGTGATATGGGATCATGTCAGTTTCCATCGGCTGCTCTGGTCCAGGCCTGGTTCTCCAACCACAACCAACTTGAAGTGGTATACTTGCCCCCTTACTCACCATTTTTAAACCCTATAGAGGATTTTTTTAGGCTTGGAGATGGCGTGTATATGACCGCCAACCACGTGCCCGCATGCCTCTTCTGCAGGCAATGGAACAGGCCTGCGGCGACATTCAGGTGACAGCAATCCATGGATGGTTTCGACATGCAAGAGGATATTTTCCCCGGTGCCCAGCGGGAGAAGACACTGCTTGCGATGTCGATGAGGTCCTGTGGCCAGACCCCAACAGACGGCGGGATCCATGAGCCCACGTATGCACAATTGTCATGATGTTTTGTGTGTACAGTATAGTGTTTTTTCTATTACTGTATTATGTTTTTTTTGCTTGATCTGAATTCATGGTGCTGCAGTGGACAATACTGAGTAGGCCTATTTGCTTTTTTGGTTGTTTGTCTCCTGAAAATATGCCTTCAGAATAAACAATGACAATCAAAGACTGCAGTGTTTTATATGAAGTAGACTAGTGTGTCCCCCTGATCTGATCTGCATGTGATGCAAGTATGTGTCATTTTGTCAACAGAGTTACATTTTGACAGAGGAATGTTAGGTTTTGACAGCAGAGTTTCAGTTTGGCACAGATGTGAATGGTATATTCTGTTGTGTCATGTTTACTTGTGTTTAGAGTTTTGGCACAATGAGTGAAGTTTTGCAAAATGTGTTCAAGCAACGGGCAAAAACTGTAACATGTTTTTCACCAAAGATTTCAGCAATTATAAAAATTCAACTCAAACTATTCAGCTATTAGCATTCACACTGCATTTTCTACAGGAAGTACATTTTATATACCAGTTTCAGTTCAAAGTGCATTAAAAATAATAAATAATTGTATTAAAAATAATAATGAAAAATAATACCACCAATATGTTACTGCACTACACTTACTGGACTTGTGGAAGTATTTTGAGAACCATAAGAGATTCTTACAAATGTTTGAAAGAAAAAAATCTTTAACATAGCTGGAGACTCGTGTAGAAATATGAATGAGTTTATAAAGTTTCTGTCATGGTGTGCTGTGACAGGCAGGTAGCAGGACCCAAACACAGGACTCTTACGTGGAATGAAACTTGAATCGGCAGCTTTTATTGCTGGAAACTCAGGTGGACTCAAGAAACTTAAAACTAAGAAACAAGAACTAGGAAAACAAATCAGGAACTATGAACAAGAATTAAGTAAAGAACACGGAGGAGAAAAAACACCCAGCCCACTGAAAACTAAAGAAACCCCCAAAAACATGAACAACAATCATCAAGGAACATATTTACATATTTAGAGTTACTGCAACACCAACACTGGGTCACAGCTTCAGTGTCAGTCGGTGACTTTTGGTCTGCAACAGCAGCAGAACAGACTTCTCAGTCTTTTGAAGAAGCCCTTTTTCTTCTTGTTGATCTGACGGTCTTTGGACTTCATGCTGGCTTCAGGTTCAGGAGAAGGTTCCTCAAAGGGAACATCAGGAACCGGCCCAATTTCCGAACAAGATCCTTTGATCTTATGATCTTCGCCTTCAACACAGGATTTGGACTCGCCATAGGGTTCCTCACAGGGAACGTCGGGCTCTGGAACACTTTCTGACAGAGCTCCTTCGATCGTAAGGTCTCGAGTACTCAGACTGGATGCCCTTTCAGAAAGAAGTTCCTCACGGGGAACGTCGGGCTCTGGAACACTCTCTGACAGAGCTCCTTCGATCGTAAGGTCTCGAGTACTCAGACTGGATGCCCTTTCAGAAAGAAGCTCCTCACGGGGAACGTCGGGCTCTGGCACACTCTCTGACAGAGCTCCTTCGATCGTAAGGTCTCGAGTACTCAGACTGGATGCCCTTTCAGAAAGAAGTTCCTCACAGGGAACGTCGGGCTCTGGAACACTCTCTGACAGAGCTCCTTCGATCGTAAGGTCTCGAGTACTCAGACTGGATGCCCTTTCAGAAAGAAGTTCCTCACGGGGAACGTCGGGCTCTGGCACACTTTCTGACAGAGCTCCTTCGGCTGGTGGAACATTTGCCATTGAAAGGCCGTCAGAGGAGCGCTCTCCATTTGTGCTCTTCACATCAGGACTTGAAGGGGGCTCAAAGATGTCACATATCCGGATCCTTGCTACATCAGCAATGGTCTTCAGCAACACGGGTGCAAAGTTTGCAACTTTGATAGACAGAATTTCTTCAGGAAATTTCTGTCTGATCTCCGTCAGGATGCTGTCGACCATATCGTCTCGGATAGAGCGGGTGAAGACGGCCTGTGTTTCCATCGCCGTGAGACTCCTGGAGACACGATCTAAAGTGGCCTTGGTGACACTGGTGGAGAGGATACTTAGACTCTGGGAGGCCATGTTTAGGAGGGGACGAGGAGGAAGCTCCCAGAAGCCCTGGAGAACGCGGGGAACTACCTCGATCACTACCTCCTGCGCGGTGAGCAGTTTGCTGTTATGCTGTTCCTGCTGCTTCTTTTTCAGGATTTCAACGTAATCCTTCACCACGCGGAGGAGTTTAGGTGCTCTGTAGAAAAACATGATAAGAGTTATCTGTTAAACATATTCAAAGCATCACTTAAATATTGAAACACTGTAGCTGGACTGTTAACCCTGTAACCGCCTTTGTATCATACATGAGTTTCTGAGACCTCGATCTCATCAACATGATCAATACTTGCTATAATTTCTAAATGTTGTGGACAAAACTCTTTTTTAGTCTAAAGTTAACATTGTCGTTAACAAAAAGTTGCCAAAAACACCCAGTGTATCAAATGTGATACAAAAAATAAATACACAATAAAAGTAAATCATACACAACATGACATAGCAAAGAACTAATTTGTGGCTTTTGTTTAAAGGGTTAATAAACATCTCAGTTCCAAAGAATCTGAATTTTCTGGCTGTTTTTTGATGGGTTGGGTCTTACAGGGTTAATAACTGTATGTTACATGTGACTCACTGAAATTTAGGAGGTACGGCCTCTGGGAACTGAAGAAGCATCCTGGCTTCAAATTCAACGTCCCTCATTTTATTGCTGACGTTCACCGCCCACACCTGAAACAGAAAACACATTTACAGTGCGCTTATGTTTAAAGGTTATGTGCACATAATGAAAAAAAGTCTTGTGGGTTTTCTCGTCTTACCAGCCTTAGAAGAGGTTTGGCTTCCTCTTCGTCAAAATCCTCTAACTCGAACTCCCACAGCCTTCAAAAGAAAGCAAAGCAGAGGTTTTCTCTCAGCACTTACACGTCATCACAAACAGACTTTCAGGTGTGACAGTAACTCACTGCTCTCTGAGTGTCTCCCTGCTCTTCTCCACCAAAAGATCTCTCAGATCTTCAGCAGTGAGGTTCGGTGGAATTAGATC
This sequence comes from Simochromis diagramma, assembly GCF_900408965.1. Lineage (NCBI taxonomy): Eukaryota > Metazoa > Chordata > Actinopteri > Cichliformes > Cichlidae > Simochromis > Simochromis diagramma. The sequence continues at coordinate 1,396,039 of NW_024387398.1, forward strand.
TTCCTGCTGAAGTCTGAGAAACTCCGTCATAATCGCAATCTAAAAGTAAAGGAGACATTTAATCACCACCACTCTCAGGTCCTCAGAAATGACCTGATATTTTCTGTCAGCTTTGGTTTGCATGAATCTGGGTCTAACCTGAGTCCTGTAGCCCGGAAGATACCAGCAGATCTTTACAGCTGTTTCATAAATCGGTGTGTTGAACAACACCTGTCAAAGAAATAGCAATTTAGTCATTGTTACTTAAAAGGATTCTCAGTTTGTCAACTTTTAAAACGACATCAAATTCTTCAAATTACTGAAATGCAGTAAAAGCAAAAACGTCACCTACCCTGATAGGTTTATAGATTCCTTGACTTGATTCCATTTCGACGTTTTCAAATCAAAGTCAGGAAGAAAAACTTTAACTGCTCTCAACGAAGGCGTACGGGGGGATCTGGACCTGAAAATGCTCTCAGCTCGGTGGTCTCGCACAGATGAGCTCTTTTGACAGTCTGATGTTTATTTATGAATGCAGAATTTCTTGAGCAGTCACCATGGAAACTTGATGCAGCTTCATGTTGTTAAATTAAAAGTAAACACTGTGTATTTTGCACTACACTCCACTAAACTTATCATATAAGTAAATAAAGTGTGGGTTAGGTCCCTCCTGTGGAAAGAGCCACACAAACCGATGGATCAGAAAAGACAAAGTCAGCTACAGCATGCCTTTTCATATTATGTGCCTGCTTATCTCCATTTCTTTACAGTAGATGGGAACTTTTGCAGTAAAGCAATGGCTTACAAACAGTGGACTGTGGACTAATGCAGACATCTGAAGCCTGACAGCAGCTGGTATATACACAGCTTTGGATAAACTGGCCCTTTAAACAGCCCAGAGGAAGAAGAGACCTCTGCGTTATCAGTGCAGCCTAAAGCACAATAATAATAATACTATTAATATTATTTTTATAGCAATAATACCCCAAATAATGAAGTCATTAATTACACATTGGTCATGCTTCACAGGAGGTCAGGAGTGACCGATGAACGTGATGCTACATTACAGTCTGTCCTATGAGTTCAGCAGGAGGAGGTGAACCCACAGCTGGGACCAGTTCTCTAGTGGGTTCAGTATCATACTTGTGTTCATCCTGGTCTGAACCTGGTCAGAAGAACTGACTTCACTTTTGAAAATTCAATACTTATAAAAGGTAACCCCAAACAGTCTACAATGGCTGTTTTCTGTCCACCAAAGCAAATTTGCTTGACGAGGTTTTTGTACCTTCACTTCTCCAAAAAGCAAATAAAGAGATTAAACAAAGATTTACTGAACGACCGTCAGAATTCCCCGAGCTAACGTAGATCGCTTTATGCTCTTGAGTCAGGAGGGATAAGAAAAGTGACTGCACTGACTGCAATCTGCCGTCTACTGACATCTAATGGAGAGATTTATACACGTGAGAACTTTAATGGTACTTGAAAATAGGCCAGGATCTGCACTGCTTCAGCCTGAGCCTGTTCAGTCAGCACCGTCTGTGTAATATGAGAATAACAATAAACATGACTTTTCCTTCCTCTTCCATAAAAAGGATGCTGCTCCATACTTACCTTTTTAGAGACTTTGATGTTGTTTGGCAGGATAATGGCATCGCACTGAAGTTTAGGTGTTCAAAATACACAATGACTGATTTTCATGTCAACAACTAAGTAAATATTCTGATGAAGAGCCACTAAAGGAAGTTTTTGGAGTAACTCTCAGCAGTAATGTGGACATGAAATAGTTGGTAGACGTGTCATTAACCCCACAAGAAAAATCTTTAGTTCTATTCAGGTACAGAGACGTATTTAGGCTACAGGCAACAGTTTTATTCAAATACAATTTATTGTCAAAATGTTATAGTGCTGATCCGTGACTGCCTTTTTACAACTTTTACAAAGTGACTGCAAACATTGTGGAACGATTCATAGCGTTTGATTGCTTGTGTGAATGTATTAAACAGGAAACCAGGAGCTGCAGAAACCCAGTAATGCTGAAGACGCATGCGTGTGCGTTTATTACAGTTTTTTCTGAATGCTTAAACCCTAACTGTGATTCTTACAGCACAATTCCTAAAACTATTAATACTTATAGCAAAACCACTCACTGAGTTTGCAAAACTAAAAGCACAAACACTGCTTTGCACTCAGTTTGCCATTTTGTAACACACACTTTGCAAACCTGTAGCTACAATCCACTGCACAGCACTCTCTTTGCAGAACTGTAAACACAACTCACTGCTTTACACTCAATTTCCAAATGATCAATGCACTCCTAGCAAAACTATACACATTTACGGCCATTATTTACACTATTTTGCCAACTGTCTGGCACACTGTCACATGTGAAAACCTTTTTAGATAATTAGTTCACTTTGCAATCAGCCTAAGCACTATAATACAGGTAAGCTCTGTGTGTGGAGTACAATGGAGGGAGCAGGAAGAGTGAGAAGTAGAGGAGGCCGAGCAAGAGGACGTGGAGGTGAAGTAGTAGGATGAAGAGGATGACAAGGACGAGGAGGAGCAAGAGGAGGACGAGGAGGGGGGAGAGGACGAGGAGGGGGGAGAGGAAGGGTAAGAAGAGTAAGAAATAGAATTGCTGATGACATCAGAGCTACAATAGTGGACCATGTAATCAACCGTGGAGTGACCCTGAGGGTAGCTGGCCAACAGGTCCAGCCTAACTCGAGCCGCTACACTGTAGCAAGCATCATAAGGACATCTTGAAATGAGAGTCGGTGAGCACAGTCACTTTGCACTAAGATCTGTAGCACTGCCGTATGCCAATGAGAAACACAACAATACCATAGATGTAAAAATACTGAAATTGTAACTTTACAGAATTGCTGGACGAGCAGATGCTGGGGCAGAGGAAGCATGTTCACTGCAGACCAAGTAACCCATAGAGTCAATATAGAGATTACAAATAATCCTATACTTGGAAATAAACACTTGTGTTTGTTTTGATGTGTGTGAATAAACAGCAGTACTTGAAGTTTGGATCCCTCTATGCTTACGGATCTATGACAGAAGTATGAGCTCAAACTGACATGGCCTATTGTGCACAGAGAAAGCAAAAGCCAGATGTGTTTTGTATTCATACCATCAGTGTGCAGTTGGTGCATTGTGTGCTTATTACAGTTTTTTTCAGTCGCTAACAAGCGTTTGTCCAAACAGTTGGCACATTTGCAAAACTCTAAACACAATTAGCACAGCATCGGTCTGTTGTGGCCATACCATTCACACATTTCATGTCGTGTTCACCCAATATGCAGTCAGTGAACACATTTCCACAATGCTTACATTTTCTTAACAGACAAGCTATACCTCCCAACAAAATTATGGACTGTTTTTGTAGTATCTACGAATGTTAACACACAACATCCCACAATAGCAAAAACAATATTCCAAACCTTAGATACAGTATAAAAACCTCTGCTTCTGCAATGATATCAGTACAAAAACAATATCAATATCAAAAATATATCTCAGCTGATAATAAACAAACAATTGAATAATTGACACACAGCTGATTTATGTTGGGTAAATTGGGCCAACCACAGCTTCTTCCATTCTGGCTTAGACTCAGTGGGGTTTATAAGGCAAGACCTTGAGGAGTGATGTTTTTGGAAACAAAAAAAAGACAAACACTGTAATGTCTGGTCGAGGAAGAGTAAGAGCAAGGGGCCCAGGGAGAAGAGCAGGCCCAAGGAGAGGGCAAGGTAGAGGTGTAAGAATGCGTGGTGGTGGCATTCCAAGGGCTGCAAGAACAGTAGTCAGTGATGAAATTCGTGCCACTATCATTGACCATGTAATCAACCATGGTCTTTCACTAAGAGAGGCTGGTGAAAGAGTGCAGCCCAATTTGAGGCGGTCAACGGTTGCCTCCATTACAGTTTTTTTCAGTCGCTAACAAGCGTTTGTCCAAACAGTTGTCACATTTGCAAAACTCTAAACACAATTAGCACAGCATCGGTCTGTTGTGGCCATACCATTCACACATTTCATGTCGTGTTCACCCAATATGCAGTCAGTGAACACATTTCCACAACGCTTACATTTTCTTAACAGACAAGCTATACCTCCCAACAAAATTATGGACTGTTTTTGTAGTATCTACGAATGTTAACACACAACATCCCACAATAGCAAAAACAATATTCCAAACCTTAGATACAGTATAAAAACCTCTGCTTCTGCAATGATATCAGTACAAAAACAATATCAATATCAAAAATATATCTCAGCTGATAATAAACAAACAATTGAATAATTGACACACAGCTGATTTATGTTGGGTAAATTGGGCCAACCACAGCTTCTTCCATTCTGGCTTAGACTCAGTGGGGTTTATAAGGCAAGACCTTGAGGAGTGATGTGTTTGGAAACAAAAAAAAGACAAACACTGTAATGTCTGGTCAAGGAAGAGTAAGAGCAAGGGGCCCAGGGAGAAGAGCAGGCCCAAGGAGAGGGCAAGGTAGAGGTGTAAGAATGCGTGGTGGTGGCATTCCAAGGGCTGCAAGAACAGTAGTCAGTGATGAAATTCGTGCCACTATCATTGACCATGTAATCAACCATGGTCTTTCACTAAGAGAGGCTGGTGAAAGAGTGCAGCCCAATTTGAGGCGGTCAACGGTTGCCTCCATTATACGCATCTTTCAACAAACCAACAGGTAAGTATTGCATTTTACATGGATTGTTTCTATTCTCACTTGACATGTCAATATGGTCATACAGTAATGCATATGTTGAGTTTTTTGTCTTTCTAAAGAATGCAACGTCTTCCACCCTCTGGGGGAAGAGGAAAGCTCCTCAGTAATGATCAGGAGCTTGCCATTGTAGAAATGGTTACTGCAAATAATGCAATAAAACTGCGTGAAATTCAAACTAGAATTGTGGCGGACCATGAGATATTTGACAATATCGATAGAATCAGCCTCACAACCATTACGCGGACATTGTCCAAACACAGAGTGCGGATGAAGCAGCTCTACACTGTTCCCTTTGAGAGGAACAGTGAGAGGGTCAAGGAGCTACGACGACAATATGTCCAGGTATAGTGTATATTCAATCCAATGTCCAGTTCTATAAGCTTTGCACTTTGCAAGTAGGTAACCTACACAATACTAGGTTACAGTACAGTATGGTATACAGTAATAACATGACTTACATAAACTTTGTTTCAGAGAGTTATGGAATTGGAGGCCAACCAGGCCCCTCATGAATTCATATACATCGATGAGGCAGGATTCAATCTGGCCAAAAGGCGTCGACGTGGACGAAATGTAATTGGAAAAAGGGCCACAGTTGATGTGCCAGGACAGAGAGGGGCAAACATTACCATGTGTGCAGCAATTGCAAATGCAGGATTACTCCTTCACAGATGTCAGGTTGGACCCTATAATACAGAGCGCTTGCTTGCCTTTCTCAATGATCTCCACCAGCGCCTGGTTCCAGAGCAGGGTCAGGAGGGTGAAAACATGAGGACCTTTGTAATTACCTGGGACAATGTGGCTTTCCATCACTCGCAAGCAATAACAACATGGTTTGAAGTCCACCCAAGACTGGTAAGTCTCTTCCTTCCACCCTATTCACCTTTCCTCAACCCCATAGAGGAGTTCTTTTCTGCATGGAGGTGGAAGGTTTATGACCATCAGCCACATGACCAGATGTCCCTCCTTGAAGCCATGGATGCTGGCTCCAGGGACATCACAGTTGACGATTGCCAAGGGTGGATCCAACATACCAGGCGGTTTTATCCCAGGTGCATCGACTTGGATAACATCAGATGTGATGTTGATGAAAACATGTGGCCTAACCCTGAAGATCGCAGAGATTAGATGCAAATTTTTGCCTCTTTTTAGCCCCCCTCCCCTCCCCCCCTTTTTATCTTGGCTTTTTGCTGTTGTTTTTTTGTTCAGAATGCTCTTGTGTGTTTCATGGATATTTTGTTCACTGTAAGCAATACTGTAAAACTTTCTCTGTCCTATCATACCGTGTTTCTACTGTACCTCCTGTAGTAAAACAGTAAAGAAACAAAAACTTGTTTGCTTTTTACTGGAATGCTTTTGAATGTGAACATTACTGTACATGTGGACATACAGTTACCAACCAAGACATTTCTGGTGTCAAAATGGTGGATTGCATGTTTCGCATGCAAATACCTGTAAAACTGAAACATAAAAGTCTATGCAGTTTTTGTAATGTCAATAATAGCCAGTATTTTGAAACCTGGTGTACTTTGATTGACTGCATGTACCTTGTGAAGTGAAAACAAGTGTTATTCTTTGACAGAGTAATTTCATTTTGAGTCAGATTTATAGTGTTTTTATACAGTTAGTGTGTGCAGAGAAAGATGTGTTCTATTTTGAAATGAAGAGTTAGTATATATTTAACAAAATGTATTTTTGAGAAGAAAATTATCCATTTGGCCAATTGTGTTTTGTAGGTGTGAGTCTGTGTTAAGAGTTTAGAAAAAGTATCTGAAGTATGGGTAGGCGCTTGTTAGCGATTGAAAAAAACTGTATACGCATCTTTCAACAAACCAACAGGTAAGTATTGCATTTTACATGGATTGTTTCTATTCTCACTTGACATGTCAATATGGTCATACAGTAATGCATATGTTGAATTTTTTGTCTTTCTAAAGAATGCAACGTCTTCCACCCTCTGGGGGAAGAGGAAAGCTCCTCAGTAATGATCAGGAGCTTGCCATTGTAGAAATGGTTACTGCAAATAATGCAATAAAACTGCGTGAAATTCAAACTAGAATTGTGGCGGACCATGAGATATTTGACAATATCGATAGAATCAGCCTCACAACCATTACGCGGACATTGTCCAAACACAGAGTGCGGATGAAGCAGCTCTACACTGTTCCCTTTGAGAGGAACAGTGAGAGGGTCAAGGAGCTATGACGACAATATGTCCAGGTATAGTGTATATTCAATCCAATGTCCAGTTCTATAAGCTTTGCACTTTGCAAGTAGGTAACCTACACAATACTAGGTTACAGTACAGTATGGTATACAGTAATAACATGACTTACATTAACTTTGTTTCAGAGAGTTATGGAATTGGAGGCCAACCAGGCCCCTCATGAATTCATATACATCGATGAGGCAGGATTCAATCTGGCCAAAAGGCGTCGACATGGACGAAATGTAATTGGAAAAAGGGCCACAGTTGATGTGCCAGGACAGAGAGGGGCAAACATTACCATGTGTGCAGCAATTGCAAATGCAGGATTACTCCTTCACAGATGTCAGGTTGGACCCTATAATACAGAGCGCTTGCTTGCCTTTCTCAATGATCTCCACCAGCGCCTGGTTCCAGAGCAGGGTCAGGAGGGTGAAAACATGAGGACCTTTGTAATTACCTGGGACAATGTGGCTTTCCATCACTCGCAAGCAATAACAACATGGTTTGAAGTCCACCCAAGACTGGTAAGTCTCTTCCTTCCACCCTATTCACCTTTCCTCAACCCCATAGAGGAGTTCTTTTCTGCATGGAGGTGGAAGGTTTATGACCATCAGCCACATGACCAGATGTCCCTCCTTGAAGCCATGGATGCTGGCTCCAGGGACATCACAGTTGACGATTGCCAAGGGTGGATCCAACATACCAGGCGGTTTTATCCCAGGTGCATCGACTTGGATAACATCAGATGTGATGTTGATGAAAACATGTGGCCTAACCCTGAAGATCGCAGAGATTAGATGCAAATTTTGCCTCTTTTTAGCCCCCCTCCCCCCCCCCCCCTTTTGATCTTGGCTTTTTGCTGTTGTTTTTTTGTTCAGAATGCTCTTGTGTGTTTCATGGATATTTTGTTCACTGTAAGCAATACTGTAAAACTTTCTCTGTCCTATCATACCGTGTTTCTACTGTACCTCCTGTAGTAAACAGTAAAGAAACAAAAACTTGTTTGCTTTTTACTGGAATGCTTTTGAATGTGAACATTACTGTACATGTGGACATACAGTTACCAACCAAGACATTTCTGGTGTCAAAATGGTGGATTGCATGTTTCGCATGCAAATACCTGTAAAACTGAAACATAAAAGTCTATGCAGTTTTTGTAATGTCAATAATAGCCAGTATTTTGAAACCTGGTGTACTTTGATTGACTGCATGTACCTTGTGAAGTGAAAACAAGTGTTATTCTTTGACAGAGTAATTTCATTTTGAGTCAGATTTATAGTGTTTTTGTACAGTTAGTGTGTGCAGAGAAAGATGTGTTCTATTTTGAAATGAAGAGTTAGTATATATTTAACAAAATGTATTTTTGAGAAGAAAACTATCCATTTGGCCAATTGTGTTTTGTAGGTGTGAGTCTGTGTTAAGAGTTTAGAAAAAGTATCTGAAGTATGGGTAGGCGCTTGTTAGCGATTGAAAAAAACTGTAACATTCGTAGATACTACAAAAACAGTCCATAATTTTGTTGGGAGGTATAGCTTGTCTGTTAAGAAAATGTGAGCATTGTGACATGAAATGTGTGAATGGTATGGCCACAACAGACCGATGCTGTGCTAATTGTGTTTAGAGTTTTGCAAATGTGACAACTGTTTGGACAAACGCTTGTTAGCGACTGAAAAAAACTGTAAGTAGTGAGTGAGTATTCACTCCAGTGATGACCTGTGAGAAAGAAACTGCACACACAGCGATCGGGCGTTATCAGTGACCATAAGATTATTATTGCCAAGCAAGGACCTGCAGCTCGGGCAGGCTGAAGAAATCCTTTAATGCTGATGCAGGCTTCACAGTGTAGAAATGAGAACTCTAAGAAACAAAACAGCAGAAGTCATGTATGAAACACAACACAGTTAACATGTGAAGCACTTACAGTTTTTTCTGGTGGCTTGAGCACATTTTTTGTAACTATTGGCTATTTTTGCAAAAATACACACAAATAAGAAAACTCTTCACCCAATCAGCAAAACATTGTAGTTTTCTTGTAAAAGCGAACAACCCTTAACTTAACTGCTTAACTCTCCACACCTTTGTAAAAATGGTATTTTTGTGTCCAACAGTTAACACAAGCCATCATCTACTAAGCACACAATGCACCAACTGCACACTGATGGTATGAATACAAAACACATCTGGCTTTTGCTTTCTCTGTGCACAATAGGCCATGTCAGTTTGAGCTCATACTTCTGTCATAGATCCGTAAGCATAGAGGGATCCAAACTTCAAGTACTGCTGTTTATTCACACACATCAAAACAAACACAAGTGTTTATTTCCAAGTATAGGATTATTTGTAATCTCTATATTGACTCTATGGGTTTCTTGGTCTGCAGTGAACATGCTTCCTCTGCCCCAGCATCTGCTCGTCCAGCAATTCTGTAAAGTTACAATTTCAGTATTTTTACATCTATGGTATTGTTGTGTTTCTCATTGGCATACGGCAGTGCTACAGATCTTAGTGCAAAGTGACTGTGCTCACCGACTCTCATTTCGAAATGTCCTTATGATGCTTGCTCCAGTGTAGCGGCTCGAGTTAGGCTGGACCCGTTGGCCAGCTACCCTCAGGGTCACTCCACGGTTGATTACATGGTCCACTATTGTAGCTCTGATGTCATCAGCAATTCTATTTCTTACTCTTCTTACCCTTCCTCTCCCCCCTCCTCGTCCTCTCCCCCCTCCTCGTCCTCTCCCCCCTCCTCGTCCTTCTCTTGCTCCTCCTCGTCCTTGTCGTCCTCTTCATCCTACTACTTCACCTCCACGTCCTCTTGCTCGGCCTCCTCTACTTCTCACTCTTCCTGCTCCCTCCATTGTACTCCACACACAGAGCTTACCTGTATCATAGTGCTTAGGCTGATTGCAAAGTGAACTAATTATCTAAAAAGGTTTTCACATGAGGCAGTGTGCCAGACAGTTGGCAAAATAGTGTAAATAATGGCCGTAAATGTGTATAGTTTTGCTAGGAGTGCATTGATCATTTGGAAATTGAGTGTAAAGCAGTGAGTTGTGTTTACAGTTCTGCAAAGAGAGTGCTGTGCAGTGGATTGTAGCTACAGGTTTGCAAAGTGTGTGTTACAAAATGGCAAACTGAGTGCAAAGCAGTGTTTGTGCTTTTAGTTTTGCAAACTCAGTGAGTGGTTTTGCTATAAATAATAATAGTTTTAGGAATTGTGCTGTAAGAATCACAGTTAGGGTTTAAGCATTCAGAAAAAACTGTAATAAACGCACACGCATGCGTCTTCAGCATTACTGGGTTTCTGCAGCTCCTGGTTTCCTGTTTAATACATTCACACAAGCAATCAAACGCTATGAATCGTTCCACAATGTTTGCAGTCACTTTGTAAAAGTTGTAAAAAGGCAGTCACGGATCAGCACTATAACATTTTGACAATAAATTGTATTTGAATAAAACTGTTGCCTGTAGCCTAAATACGTCTCTGTACCTGAATAGAACTAAAGATTTTTCTCGTGGGGTTAATGACACGTCTACCAACTATTTCATGTCCACATTACTGCTGAGAGTTACTCCAAAAACTTCCTTTAGTGGCTCTTCATCAGAATATTTACTTAGTTGTTGACATGAAAATCAGTCATTGTGTATTTTGAACACCTAAACTTCAGTGCGATGCCATTATCCTGCCAAACAACATCAAAGTCTCTAAAAAGGTAAGTATGGAGCAGCATCCTTTTTATGGAAGAGGAAGGAAAAGTCATGTTTATTATTATTCTCATATTACACAGACGGTGCTGACTGAACAGGCTCAGGCTGAAGCAGTGCAGATCCTGGCCTATTTTCAAGTACCATTAAAGTTCTCACGTGTATAAATCTCTCCATTAGATGTCAGTAGACGGCAGATTGCAGTCAGTGCAGTCACTTTTCTTATCCCTCCTGACTCAAGAGCATAAAGCGATCTACGTTAGCTCGGGGAATTCTGACGGTCGTTCAGTAAATCTTTGTTTAATCTCTTTATTTGCTTTTTGGAGAAGTGAAGGTACAAAAACCTCGTCAAGCAAATTTGCTTTGGTGGACAGAAAACAGCCGTTGTAGACTGTTTGGGGTTACCTTTTATAAGTATTGAATTTTCAAAAGTGAAGTCAGTTCTTCTGACCAGGTTCAGACCAGGATGAACACAAGTATGATACTGAACCCACTAGAGAACTGGTCCCAGCTGTGGGTTCACCTCCTCCTGCTGAACTCATAGGACAGACTGTAATGTAGCATCACGTTCATCGGTCACTCCTGACCTCCTGTGAAGCATGACCAATGTGTAATTAATGACTTCATTATTTGGGGTATTATTGCTATAAAAATAATATTAATAGTATTATTATTATTGTGCTTTAGGCTGCACTGATAACGCAGAGGTCTCTTCTTCCTCTGGGCTGTTTAAAGGGCCAGTTTATCCAAAGCTGTGTATATACCAGCTGCTGTCAGGCTTCAGATGTCTGCATTAGTCCACAGTCCACTGTTTGTAAGCCATTGCTTTACTGCAAAAGTTCCCATCTACTGTAAAGAAATGGAGATAAGCAGGCACATAATATGAAAAGGCATGCTGTAGCTGACTTTGTCTTTTCTGATCCATCGGTTTGTGTGGCTCTTTCCACAGGAGGGACCTAACCCACACTTTATTTACTTATATGATAAGTTTAGTGGAGTGTAGTGCAAAATACACAGTGTTTACTTTTAATTTAACAACATGAAGCTGCATCAAGTTTCCATGGTGACTGCTCAAGAAATTCTGCATTCATAAATAAACATCAGACTGTCAAAAGAGCTCATCTGTGCGAGACCACCGAGCTGAGAGCATTTTCAGGTCCAGATCCCCCCGTACGCCTTCGTTGAGAGCAGTTAAAGTTTTTCTTCCTGACTTTGATTTGAAAACGTCGAAATGGAATCAAGTCAAGGAATCTATAAACCTATCAGGGTAGGTGACGTTTTTGCTTTTACTGCATTTCAGTAATTTGAAGAATTTGATGTCGTTTTAAAAGTTGACAAACTGAGAATCCTTTTAAGTAACAATGACTAAATTGCTATTTCTTTGACAGGTGTTGTTCAACACACCGATTTATGAAACAGCTCGTAAAGATCTGCTGGTATCTTCCGGGCTACAGGACTCAGGTTAGACCCAGATTCATGCAAACCAAAGCTGACAGAAAATATCAGGTCATTTCTGAGGACCTGAGAGTGGTGGTGATTAAATGTCTCCTTTACTTTTAGATTGCGATTATGACGGAGTTTCTCAGACTTCAGCAGGAAGATCTAATTCCACCGAACCTCACTGCTGAAGATCTGAGAGATCTTTTGGTGGAGAAGAGCAGGGAGACACTCAGAGAGCAGTGAGTTACTGTCACACCTGAAAGTCTGTTTGTGATGACGTGTAAGTGCTGAGAGAAAACCTCTGCTTTGCTTTCTTTTGAAGGCTGTGGGAGTTCGAGTTAGAGGATTTTGACGAAGAGGAAGCCAAACCTCTTCTAAGGCTGGTAAGACGAGAAAACCCACAAGACTTTTTTTCATTATGTGCACATAACCTTTAAACATAAGCGCACTGTAAATGTGTTTTCTGTTTCAGGTGTGGGCGGTGAACGTCAGCAATAAAATGAGGGACGTTGAATTTGAAGCCAGGATGCTTCTTCAGTTCCCAGAGGCCGTACCTCCTAAATTTCAGTGAGTCACATGTAACATACAGTTATTAACCCTGTAAGACCCAACCCATCAAAAAACAGCCAGAAAATTCAGATTCTTTGGAACTGAGATGTTTATTAACCCTTTAAACAAAAGCCACAAATTAGTTCTTTGCTATGTCATGTTGTGTATGATTTACTTTTATTGTGTATTTATTTTTTGTATCACATTTGATACACTGGGTGTTTTTGGCAACTTTTTGTTAACGACAATGTTAACTTTAGACTAAAAAAGAGTTTTGTCCACAACATTTAGAAATTATAGCAAGTATTGATCATGTTGATGAGATCGAGGTCTCAGAAACTCATGTATGATACAAAGGCGGTTACAGGGTTAACAGTCCAGCTACAGTGTTTCAATATTTAAGTGATGCTTTGAATATGTTTAACAGATAACTCTTATCATGTTTTTCTACAGAGCACCTAAACTCCTCCGCGTGGTGAAGGATTACGTTGAAATCCTGAAAAAGAAGCAGCAGGAACAGCATAACAGCAAACTGCTCACCGCGCAGGAGGTAGTGATCGAGGTAGTTCCCCGCGTTCTCCAGGGCTTCTGGGAGCTTCCTCCTCGTCCCCTCCTAAACATGGCCTCCCAGAGTCTAAGTATCCTCTCCACCAGTGTCACCAAGGCCACTTTAGATCGTGTCTCCAGGAGTCTCACGGCGATGGAAACACAGGCCGTCTTCACCCGCTCTATCCGAGACGATATGGTCGACAGCATCCTGACGGAGATCAGACAGAAATTTCCTGAAGAAATTCTGTCTATCAAAGTTGCAAACTTTGCACCCGTGTTGCTGAAGACCATTGCTGATGTAGCAAGGATCCGGATATGTGACATCTTTGAGCCCCCTTCAAGTCCTGATGTGAAGAGCACAAATGGAGAGCGCTCCTCTGACGGCCTTTCAATGGCAAATGTTCCACCAGCCGAAGGAGCTCTGTCAGAAAGTGTGCCAGAGCCCGACGTTCCCCGTGAGGAACTTCTTTCTGAAAGGGCATCCAGTCTGAGTACTCGAGACCTTACGATCGAAGGAGCTCTGTCAGAGAGTGTTCCAGAGCCCGACGTTCCCTGTGAGGAACTTCTTTCTGAAAGGGCATCCAGTCTGAGTACTCGAGACCTTACGATCGAAGGAGCTCTGTCAGAGAGTGTGCCAGAGCCCGACGTTCCCCGTGAGGAGCTTCTTTCTGAAAGGGCATCCAGTCTGAGTACTCGAGACCTTACGATCGAAGGAGCTCTGTCAGAGAGTGTTCCAGAGCCCGACGTTCCCCGTGAGGAACTTCTTTCTGAAAGGGCATCCAGTCTGAGTACTCGAGACCTTACGATCGAAGGAGCTCTGTCAGAAAGTGTTCCAGAGCCCGACGTTCCCTGTGAGGAACCCTATGGCGAGTCCAAATCCTGTGTTGAAGGCGAAGATCATAAGATCAAAGGATCTTGTTCGGAAATTGGGCCGGTTCCTGATGTTCCCTTTGAGGAACCTTCTCCTGAACCTGAAGCCAGCATGAAGTCCAAAGACCGTCAGATCAACAAGAAGAAAAAGGGCTTCTTCAAAAGACTGAGAAGTCTGTTCTGCTGCTGTTGCAGACCAAAAGTCACCGACTGACACTGAAGCTGTGACCCAGTGTTGGTGTTGCAGTAACTCTAAATATGTAAATATGTTCCTTGATGATTGTTGTTCATGTTTTTGGGGGTTTCTTTAGTTTTCAGTGGGCTGGGTGTTTTTTCTCCTCCGTGTTCTTTACTTGATTCTTGTTCATAGTTCCTGATTTGTTTTCCTAGTTCTTGTTTCTTAGTTTTTAGTTTCTTGAGTCCACCTGAGTTTCCAGCAATAAAAGCTGCCGATTCAAGTTTCATTCCACGTAAGAGTCCTGTGTTTGGGTCCTGCTACCTGCCTGTCACAGCACACCATGACAGAAACTTTATAAACTCATTCATATTTCTACACGAGTCTCCAGCTATGTTAAAGATTTTTTTCTTTCAAACATTTGTAAGAATCTCTTATGGTTCTCAAAATACTTCCACAAGTCCAGTAAGTGTAGTGCAGTAACATATTGGTGGTATTATTTTTCATTATTATTTTTAATACAATTATTTATTATTTTTAATGCACTTTGAACTGAAACTGGTATATAAAATGTACTTCCTGTAGAAAATGCAGTGTGAATGCTAATAGCTGAATAGTTTGAGTTGAATTTTTATAATTGCTGAAATCTTTGGTGAAAAACATGTTACAGTTTTTACCCGTTGCTTGAACACATTTTGCAAAACGTCGCTCATTGTGCCAAAACTCTAAACACAAGTAAACATGACACAACAGAATATACCATTCACATCTGTGCCAAACTGAAACTCTGCTGTCAAAACCTAACATTCCTCTGTCAAAATGTAACTCTGTTGACAAAATGACACATACTTGCATCACATGCAGATCAGATCAGGGGGACACACTAGTCTACTTCATATAAAACACTGCAGTCTGTGATTGTCATTGTTTATTCTGAAGGCATATTTTCAGGAGACAAACAACCAAAAAAGCAAATAGGCCTACTCAGTATTGTCCACTGCAGCACCATGAATTCAGATCAAGCAAAAAAAACATAATACAGTAATAGAAAAAACACTATACTGTACACACAAAACATCATGACAATTGTGCATACGTGGGCTCATGGATCCCGCCGTCTGTTGGGGTCTGGCCACAGGACCTCATCGACATCGCAAGCAGTGTCTTCTCCCGCTGGGCACCGGGGAAAATATCCTCTTGCATGTCGAAACCATCCATGGATTGCTGTCACCTGAATGTCGCCGCAGGCCTGTTCCATTGCCTGCAGAAGAGGCATGCGGGCATGTGGTTGGCGGTCATATACACGCCATCTCCAAGCCTAAAAAAATCCTCTATAGGGTTTAAAAATGGTGAGTAAGGGGGCAAGTATACCACTTCAAGTTGGTTGTGGTTGGAGAACCAGGCCTGGACCAGAGCAGCCGATGGAAACTGACATGATCCCATATCACCACAAACCTGGGCTGATCTGCTCTGTTCTGTACAACTATATCATGGAGAGCATCTAGAAATGTGAGTATATGTTGGCTATTGTATGGACCTAGTTTTGCATGATGATGCAGAAGCCCTCGAAGGCTTATGGCGGCACACAATGTGATATTTCCCCTGCGCTGCCCTGGGACGTGCACAATTGCCCTTTGGCCAATTACATTACGACCCGTCGTCTTGTTTCGCACAGGTCGAATCCAGCTTCATCAATGAAAATGAATTCATGAGGCTGTGCAGCTCCATCCATGGCCGAGATTCTCTGTAAAACAAAGAGAACATATTACTGCACTACAGTGCTACACATACAGGACCCTCACCCATCACACAGGTACCTGTGTAGCTCTCAGGATGGATCCATGTGGTACTGATATGGTACATATTCAGCTGCTGCTGGATTTCACCAATACAGTATTGTCCATGTAAAGGACAGTTACACGTACCCGTACATATTCAGCTCGGAGTCCTTTGACCCCGTCACTGGTCCTCTCAAATGGGACTCTGTAGAGCTGCTTCATGGTGATGCTGTGTTGTTCCAAGATGCGTCTGATGGTGGTGATGCTCACATGGTTTATGTTGTTGAACACTCGCCTGTCTGCAAGTATTTGCTTTCGTAGCTGGTGGAGACGGATGGCATTGTCTGCCCTCACTAGGTCCACGACGGCGAGTTCCTGCTGTTGTGTTGGCGTTGGCGTTGGCGTTGGCGTCCTGCCCCAGAAGGTCTTCGAGTCATTCTAGAGAAATACAACCACATACTGTCATCGCTTTGCTTATTTTCTTACAGTACTTTACTGTATATACTGTATCATCCACTGTACAACACTGTACTTCAATATAAGTAATCATGCTATGTTTCACAGAAACCACCACTTTGGCTGCAAAAGGAGCATTAGCACCCTGCAGTACCCTGCACACTTGATATGGTGATATACTGTAGAACAGTGCTATGAAAACCATCTGAGTAGAGTAGAAGGCAGAGAGGTGAAGACAGACCTGCTTTCTAGTCTGAATGTTATTACAGTTTTTTCTGAATTCTTAAACCCTAACTGTGATTCTTACAGCACAATTCCTAAAACTATTAATACTTATAGCAAAACCACTCACTGAGTTTGCAAAACTAAAAGCACAAACACTGCTTTGCACTCAGTTTGCCATTTTGTAACACACACTTTGCAAACCTGTAGGCACAATTCACTGCACAACACTCTCTTTGCAGAACTTTAAACACAACTCACTGCTTTACACTCAATTACCAAATTTCCAACACACTCCTAGCAAAATTATACATGTATGGCTATCATTAACACTATTTTGCCAACTGTCTGGCACACTTTCACATGTGAAAACTGTTTTAGATAATTAGTCCACTTTGCAATCAGCCTAAGCACTATAAACAGGCCACAGGTAAGCTGTCTATGTGGAGTACAATGGAAGGAGCAGTAAGAGTGAGAAGAGTGAGAATCAGAGGGGGCCGAGGGAGAGGACGTGGAGGTGAAGAAGTTGGAGGAAGAGGACATGGAGGTGAAGAAGCAAGAGGGTTAGAGGAAGTTAGAGGAAGAGGACAAGGAGGAGCAAGAAGAGGACGAGGAGGGGAAAGAGGAAGGGTAAGAAGAGTAAGAAACAGAATAACTGATGACATCAGAGCTACAATAGTGGACCATGTCATCAACCATGGGATGACCCTGAGGGAAGCTGGCCAACGGGTTCAGCCTAAACTGAGCCGCTACACTGTGGCAAGCATCATTAGGACATTTCGAAATGAGAATCGGTAAGTACTTTGTAGCACTGCCGTACTCTAATGAGAAACACAACAGTACCATACATGCAAAAATACTGAAATTGTTACTTTACAGAATTGCTAGACGTCCAGATGTTGGGGGCAGAGGCAGAATGTTCACTCCAGAGCAAGAGACCCATATAGTGAACATGGTGATTGCCAATAATGCAATAAGACTGCGCGAAATACAGCAGCGCATAATTGATAATGACACCATCTTTCAAAATATACACAGTGCAAGCATTTCTGCACTAAGTTGAGTACTTGCGCGCCACAGAATAAGAATGAAGCAAATTTACAGAGTTCCTTTCGAGAGAAACACAGAACGTGTAAAGCAACTGCGATATGACTATGTGCAGGTAAGCTAGTGTCATTGGTTCTGAATTTGGAAGTGCATACTGTAGTGCTGTGCATGGGCCTGATGTGTTGCATTTGTTTTGTCTTGTCCAGAGAGTGATGGAACTAGAAGCAGATGCAATGGGACATGAGCTACTTTTTGTAGATGAGGCCGGTTTTAACCTCAGTGAAACCAGGAGATGTGGCAGGAACATTATTGGACACCGTGCCATCATCAATGTCCCAGGACAACGTGGTGGTAACATAACCATGTGTGCAGCTATAAGCCAAAATGGTGTTGTTCACCATCATGCAACCATAGGCCCATACAACACTGCACACATTATTGCATTCCTGGACACCTTGCATGACATGCTCACTGTTCAGAGACCAGAGCAGACCCGATATGTCATCATATGGGACAATGTTAGTTTCCATAGGGCTGCTTTGGTCCGCAACTGGTTTACAGACCACCCATCCTTCATGGCACTCAACCTCCCTCCATACTCTCCATTCTTAAATCCCATCGAGGAGTTCTTCTCTGCCTGGCGCTGGAAAGTGTACGACCGTCATCCTCATCAACAGGTAGCCCTTTTACAGGCAATGGAGGAGGCATGTGGAGATATTGACCAGGCATCATGTCAGGCCTGGATACGGCATTCAAGGAGATATTTTCCCCGGTGCCTTGGACTGGAGGATATCGCATGCGATGTGGACGAAATTTTGTGGCCGGACCCAGAAAGACGACATGATGTAGGCTGATTGTCTTTTTGTTCCCTTTTTTTTGTGGAATTCCTATTTTGTGTTCTGACTTTGTCTTGGTTTTGATGAGTGTGAATAAACACCAATACTTGAAGTTTGGATCCTTGTATGTTTACATGACACTATGACAAAAGTGTGACCTCAAATTGACATCTGTACACAGAAAAAGCCAGATGTGTTTTGTATTCATACCATCAGTGTGCAGTTGGCGCATTGTGTGCTTAGTAGATGATGGCTTGTGTGTACTGTTTGATACGAAAACACCATTTTTACGAAGGTGTGAAGAGTTAATCTAGCTGTGTTCGCTTTTGCAAGAGAACTACAATGTTTTGATAACTGGGTGACAGGTTTTCTTATCTGTGTGTAGAGTTTTGCAAAAATAGCCAATAGTTACACAAAATGTGCTTAAGCAATCAGAAAAAACTGTAATAGATGGAGGGTGTGTTGATGGACTAATGGATGGATGTTCTTTTTTTTCCATAGATTGGAATTAGCATTTCCATTTCTTTAAAGTGAACAACAGAACAACACAACCATACATTCAGCTGAGGAAATATCTGTTTACATTCAATGATAATCAGTTAAAAGGTTAAGTAGAGTCGTCTCAATTCACAGGAAGTGTCCAAGTTGGAAAGGATTTGGAACATGTGATTTATTCTTTGAATGGATCATCAGACAATTTTTAAGACAGCCTGATAATAATAAATTACAAGAGAAGTAATTGAAGCATTAAGTAGTAAATGCATAAACAAGCTTTTCAGTATCACTCTGAGGCAGGATGTTTCTAATTTTAGAGATATTACACAAATGTAAGAAAGCTGTCCTACGTATTTGTTTAATGTGTACTTTGAAGCAAATATCCTGGTCAAAAATGACTCCAAGATTACAGATCATATTTAACCATATAAACATTAAAATGATGTGTAACAGCTGGGGGAAGTACAAAGGAAGGCTCCAGTCACTCCAGGCTCCCTCATGGTTCTGAAAAAAATGCACACAAACCCGTGCCTTGTACTTCTTGACTCACATCAGCAAATGTCACTCCTGCTGGCACCGAATAACAAGTTTCTTCTGCACCGATTTAAGGTCAAAGCCAGAGTCAGAAAGCCAGTCAGATAATAAAGTTGGTATAAACAGAGAGCAGCCATACAGAGAGAGGAGCTGAAGCTGAGTACAGTACCGGCATCAAGACTCTGCAGTGTAGATGGTGAAGAGGAACGGAGCCAGTTCCCTGTGGGCCCCCGTACTGCAGACAACCCTGTCCGACACACAGCCCTGAGTTCTCAAATACTGTGGTCGGTCGGTGAGGTGGTCCAGTATCCATGCTGTGAAGTGATGGTCCACTCCTGAGTTCTCCAGCTCGTCCTTCAGGACTGTGGGAAGAATGGTGTTAAAGGCACTGAAGAAATCAAAAAACATGATTCTCACAGTTGTTAGAATTTATGTTTTTAAGATTGTCATTTATGCTTAGAAATATATAATCATTTGTATGCTGATAAAATATCTTATCCTTATTAGATCTGATAAGATAAGTGTGCACTTGTGTACCATGAGATGGGAGGAAGCAGCCTCGACGCTATAATTTTCCATTAAAGCTTTAGAAACCAGACTTTTCTGTTCTGAAGTCACACACACACACACACACACACACACACACACACACACACACACACACACACACACACACACACACACACACACAGGCACCTTTACGGTGGGAGGTGCTTGTGTTGTGTTGTATTGTGTAAACTATTGTGTATTGTAACTGTCACTGCGCAACATCTCTAAAGTTAGAAATATCCTGTCTCAGAGTGACGCTGAAAAACTAGTTCATGCATTTATTACTTCCAGGCTGGACGACTGTAATTCATTATTATCAGGAAGTCCTAAAAACTCCCTGAAAAGCCTTCAGCTAATCCAAAATGCTGCAGCAAGAGTCCTGACAGGGACTAGAAAGAGAGAGCAGATTTCTCCTGTTTTGGCTTCCTGTTAAATCCAGAATTCAAAATCCTGCTCCTCACATACAAGGTCTTAAATAATCAGGCCCCATCTTATCTTAATGACCTTGTAGTACCATATCACCCTATTAGAGCACTTCGCTCTCGCTCTGCAGGCCTACTTGTTGTTCCTAGAGTATTTAAAAGTAGGATGGGAGGCAGAGCCTTCAGTTTTCAGGCCCCTCTTCTGTGGAACCAGCTTCCAGTTTGGATTCGGGAGACAGACACTATCTCTACTTTCAAGATTAGGCTTCAAACTTTCCTTTTTGCTAAAGCATATAGTTAGGGCTGGACCAGGTGACCCTGAATCCTCCCTTAGTTATGCTGCAATAGACGTAGGCTGCCGGGGATTCCCATGATGCACTGGGTGTTTCTTCTTCACTCACTATGTATTAATAGACCTCTCTGCACTGAATCATATCTGTTATTAACCTCTGTCTTTCTTCCACAGCATGTCTTTATCCTGTCTTCCTTCTCTCACCCCAACCAATCATAGCAGATGGCCGCCCCTCCCTGAGCCTGGTTCTGCTGGAGGTTTCTTCCTGTTAAAAGGGAGTTTTTCCTTCCCACTGTCGCCAAAGTGCTGCTCATAGGGGGTCATATGATTGTTGGGTTTTTCTCTGCATCTATGAAGCGCCTTGAGACGACTTTTGTTGTGATTTGGCGCTATATAAATAAAATTGAATTGAAATGAATTGGACTAAAGTGCTATACAGTACATGTTACAGTTTTTTTCAATCGCTAACAAGCGCCTACCCATACTTCAGATACTTTTTCTAAACTCTTAACACAGACTCACACCTACAAAACACAATTGGCCAAATGGATAATTTTCTTCTCAAAAATACATTTTGTTAAATATATACTAACTCTTCATTTCAAAATAGAACACATCTTTCTCTGCACACACTAACTGTATAAAAACACTATAAATCTGACTCAAAATGAAATTAGTCTGTCAAAGAATAACACTTGTTTTCACTTCACAAGGTACATGCAGTCAATCAAAGTACACCAGGTTTCAAAATACTGGCTATTATTGACATTACAAAAACTGCATAGACTTTTATGTTTCAGTTTTACAGGTATTTGCATGCGAAACATGCAATCCACCATTTTGACACCAGAAATGTCTTGGTTGGTAACTGTATGTCTACATGTACAGTAATGTTCACATTCAAAAGCATTCCAGTAAAAAGCAAACAAGTTTTTGTTTCTTTACTGTTTACTACAGGAGGTACAGTAGAAACACGGTATGATAGGACAGAGAAAGTTTTACAGTATTGCTTACAGTGAACAAAATATCCATGAAACACACAAGAGCATTCTGAACAAAAAAACAACAGCAAAAAGCCAAGATAAAAAGGGGGGGGGGGGGAGGGGGGCTAAAAAGAGGCAAAATTTGCATCTAATCTCTGCGATCTTCAGGGTTAGGCCACATGTTTTCATCAACATCACATCTGATGTTATCCAAGTCGATGCACCTGGGATAAAACCGCCTGGTATGTTGGATCCACCCTTGGCAATCGTCAACTGTGATGTCCCTGGAGCCAGCATCCATGGCTTCAAGGAGGGACATCTGGTCATGTGGCTGATGGTCATAAACCTTCCACCTCCATGCAGAAAAGAACTCCTCTATGGGGTTGAGGAAAGGTGAATAGGGTGGAAGGAAGAGACTTACCAGTCTTGGGTGGACTTCAAACCATGTTGTTATTGCTTGCGAGTGATGGAAAGCCACATTGTCCCAGGTAATTACAAAGGTCCTCATGTTTTCACCCTCCTGACCCTGCTCTGGAACCAGGCGCTGGTGGAGATCATTGAGAAAGGCAAGCAAGCGCTCTGTATTATAGGGTCCAACCTGACATCTGTGAAGGAGTAATCCTGCATTTGCAATTGCTGCACACATGGTAATGTTTGCCCCTCTCTGTCCTGGCACATCAACTGTGGCCCTTTTTCCAATTACATTTCGTCCATGTCGACGCCTTTTGGCCAGATTGAATCCTGCCTCATCGATGTATATGAATTCATGAGGGGCCTGGTTGGCCTCCAATTCCATAACTCTCTGAAACAAAGTTAATGTAAGTCATGTTATTACTGTATACCATACTGTACTGTAACCTAGTATTGTGTAGGTTACCTACTTGCAAAGTGCAAAGCTTATAGAACTGGACATTGGATTGAATATACACTATACCTGGACATATTGTCGTCGTAGCTCCTTGACCCTCTCACTGTTCCTCTCAAAGGGAACAGTGTAGAGCTGCTTCATCCGCACTCTGTGTTTGGACAATGTCCGCGTAATGGTTGTGAGGCTGGTTCTATCGATATTGTCAAATATCTCATGGTCCGCCACAATTCTAGTTTGAATTTCACGCAGTTTTATTGCATTATTTGCAGTAACCATTTCTACAATGGCAAGCTCCTGATCATTACTGAGGAGCTTTCCTCTTCCCCCAGAGGGTGGAAGACGTTGCATTCTTTAGAAAGACAAAAAACTCAACATATGCATTACTGTATGACCATATTGACATGTCAAGTGAGAATAGAAACAATCCATGTAAAATGCAATACTTACCTGTTGGTTTGTTGAAAGATGCGTATAATGGAGGCAACCGTTGACCGCCTCAAATTGGGCTGCACTCTTTCACCAGCCTCTCTTAGTGAAAGACCATGGTTGATTACATGGTCAATGATAGTGGCACGAATTTCATCACTGACTACTGTTCTTGCAGCCCTTGGAATGCCACCACCACGCATTCTTACACCTCTACCTTGCCCTCTCCTTGGGCCTGCTCTTCTCCCTGGGCCCCTTGCTCTTACTCTTCCTTGACCAGACATTACAGTGTTTGTCTTCTTTTTGTTTCCAAACACATCACTCCTCAAGGTCTTGCCTTATAAACCCCACTGAGTCTAAGCCAGAATGGAAGAAGCTGTGGTTGGCCCAATTTACCCAACATAAATCAGCTGTGTGTCAATTATTCAATTGTTTGTTTATTATCAGCTGAGATATATTTTTGATATTGATATTGTTTTTGTACTGATATCATTGCAGAAGCAGAGGTTTTTATACTGTATCTAAGGTTTGGAATATTGTTTTTGCTATTGTGGGATGTTGTGTGTTAACATTCGTAGATACTACAAAAACAGTCCATAATTTTGTTGGGAGGTATAGCTTGTCTGTTAAGAAAATGTAAGCGTTGTGGAAATGTGTTCACTGACTGCATATTGGGTGAACACGACATGAAATGTGTGAATGGTATGGCCACAACAGACCGATGCTGTGCTAATTGTGTTTAGAGTTTTGCAAATGTGACAACTGTTTGGACAAACGCTTGTTAGCGACTGAAAAAAACTGTAATGGGTTAAACACCAGTGGTGGAACGTGGGGGTGGCTTACTGGGCTTAAGCCCAGGTTGTTTTGTCAGAAGCCCGGGGTCTCTTGGAGTGTAATTTTTTCATAGTTAGATGCCTGGTTGACAACTGTATAAAACAAAAAGTGCAAGCAATATTCGAAGCACAGTGCACACTGTGGGAATTTACGACTGTGCGTGAATCCCCCCTGATATTGGTATGATCCGAGCTCAGACACTAAGCAACTGAGCGAGAGGGCGGGGCAGCTGCTGCCTGTGAGTGCGCTGTTGGAGAAACGGAGCCAGCCATACTAAGGAGAGCTTACAGTTTTTTCTGATTGCTTAAGCACATTTTTTGTAACTATTGGCTATTTTTGCAAAACTCTACACACAGATAAGAAAACCTGTCACCCAATTATCAAAACATTGTAGTTCTCTTGCAAAAGCGAACACAGCTAGATTAACTCTTCACACCTTCGTAAAAATGGTGTTTTCGTATCAAACAGTACACACAAGCCATCATCTACTAAGCACACAATGCGCCAACTGCACACTGATGGTATGAATACAAAACACATCTGGCTTTTGCTTTCTCTGTGTACAGATGTCAATTTGAGGTCACACTTTTGTCATAGACAATTAGTCCAGAATGCCGCAGCACGCCTTTTAAGCGGCACTAGAAGACAGGATCATATCACTCCTATTCTAGCTAACCTACACTGGCTTCCTGTCAAATACCTATTGTTTTTAAAATTCTTCTATACACTTTTAAAATCTTAAATAACTTGGCACCCAGTTATTTGATTGACCTTCTTAATTTATATATCCCTACAAGGGCACTCAGATCCTCTAATCAGGGGCTCCTAATGCAACCAATGTCTCGACTAAAGACGAAGGGGGATCGTGCCTTTGCTTTTGCTGCACCAAAACTCTGGAACAGCCTGCCGGTTGATGTCCGTGCGTCGGAAACTATTCAATCTTTCAAATCACGGTTAAAAACCCATTTGTTTAAGCTCGCCTTTCAAACTACTTAGCTTCCCGGTTCGTGCTTGTTGCAATATTACCATCCTAAAACTGTATTTCTTTGTTGTTAATTGTTTTCTTTTGCTGTAAACCTGCAAGTATGGCTCGTCTGTGAAGCACTTTGTTGTACCTGTGACTTTTAAATGTGCTATAGAAATAAAATTGAAATTGAAAATTGAAATAGTGTCATGTAAACATACAAGGATCCAAACTTCAAGTATTGGTGTTTATTCACACTCATCAAAACCAAGACAAAGTCAGAACACAAAATAGGAATTCCACAAAAAAAAGGGAACAAAAAGACAATCAGCCTACATCATGTCGTCTTTCTGGGTCCGGCCACAAAATTTCGTCCACATCGCATGCGATATCCTCCAGTCCAAGGCACCGGGGAAAATATCTCCTTGAATGCCGTATCCAGGCCTGACATGATGCCTGGTCAATATCTCCACATGCCTCCTCCATTGCCTGTAAAAGGGCTACCTGTTGATGAGGATGACGGTTGTACACTTTCCAGCGCCAGGCAGAGAAGAACTCCTCGATGGGATTTAAGAATGGAGAGTATGGAGGGAGGTTGAGTGCCATGAAGGATGGGTGGTCTGTAAACCAGTTGCGGACCAAAGCAGCCCTATGGAAACTAACATTGTCCCATATGATGACATATCGGGTCTGCTCTGGTCTCTGAACAGTGAGCATGTCATGCAAGGTGTCCAGGAATGCAATAATGTGTGCAGTGTTGTATGGGCCTATGGTTGCATGATGGTGAACAACACCATTTTGGCTTATAGCTGCACACATGGTTATGTTACCACCACGTTGTCCTGGGACATTGATGATGGCACGGTGTCCAATAATGTTCCTGCCACGTCTCCTGGTTTTACTGAGGTTAAAACCGGCCTCATCTACAAAAAGTAGCTCATGTCCCATTGCATCTGCTTCTAGTTCCATCACTCTCTGGACAAGACAAAACAAATGCAACACATCAGGCCCATGCACAGCACTACAGTATGCACTTCCAAATTCAGAACCAATGACACTAGCTTACCTGCACATAGTCATATCGCAGTTGCTTTACACGTTCTGTGTTTCTCTCGAAAGGAACTCTGTAAATTTGCTTCATTCTTATTCTGTGGCGCGCAAGTACTCAACTTAGTGCAGAAATGCTTGCACTGTGTATATTTTGAAAGATGGTGTCATTATCAATTATGCGCTGCTGTATTTCGCGCAGTCTTATTGCATTATTGGCAATCACCATGTTCACTATATGGGTCTCTTGCTCTGGAGTGAACATTCTGCCTCTGCCCCCAACATCTGGACGTCTAGCAATTCTGTAAAGTAACAATTTCAGTATTTTTGCATGTATGGTACTGTTGTGTTTCTCATTAGAGTACGGCAGTGCTACAAAGTACTTACCGATTCTCATTTCGAAATGTCCTAATGATGCTTGCCACAGTGTAGCGGCTCAGTTTAGGCTGAACCCGTTGGCCAGCTTCCCTCAGGGTCATCCCATGGTTGATGACATGGTCCACTATTGTAGCTCTGATGTCATCAGTTATTCTGTTTCTTACTCTTCTTACCCTTCCTCTTTCCCCTCCTCGTCCTCTTCTTGCTCCTCCTTGTCCTCTTCCTCTAACTTCCTCTAACCCTCTTGCTTCTTCACCTCCATGTCCTCTTCCTCCAACTTCTTCACCTCCACGTCCTCTCCCTCGGCCCCCTCTGATTCTCACTCTTCTCACTCTTACTGCTCCTTCCATTGTACTCCACATAGACAGCTTACCTGTGGCCTGTTTATAGTGCTTAGGCTGATTGCAAAGTGGACTAATTATCTAAAACAGTTTTCACATGTGAAAGTGTGCCAGACAGTTGGCAAAATAGTGTTAATGATAGCCATACATGTATAATTTTGCTAGGAGTGTGTTGGAAATTTGGTAATTGAGTGTAAAGCAGTGAGTTGTGTTTAAAGTTCTGCAAAGAGAGTGTTGTGCAGTGAATTGTGCCTACAGGTTTGCAAAGTGTGTGTTACAAAATGGCAAACTGAGTGCAAAGCAGTGTTTGTGCTTTTAGTTTTGCAAACTCAGTGAGTGGTTTTGCTATAAGTATTAATAGTTTTAGGAATTGTGCTGTAAGAATCACAGTTAGGGTTTAAGAATTCAGAAAAAACTGTAATAACATTCAGACTAGAAAGCAGGTCTGTCTTCACCTCTCTGCCTTCTACTCTACTCAGATGGTTTTCATAGCACTGTTCTACAGTATATCACCATATCAAGTGTGCAGGGTACTGCAGGGTGCTAATGCTCCTTTTGCAGCCAAAGTGGTGGTTTCTGTGAAACATAGCATGATTACTTATATTGAAGTACAGTGTTGTACAGTGGATGATACAGTATATACAGTAAAGTACTGTAAGAAAATAAGCAAAGCGATGACAGTATGTGGTTGTATTTCTCTAGAATGACTCGAAGACCTTCTGGGGCAGGACGCCAACGCCTGTTCACACAACAGCAGGAACTTGCCGTCGTGGACCTAGTGAGGGCAGACAATGCCATCCGTCTCCACCAGCTACGAAAGCAAATACTTGCAGACAGGCGAGTGTTCAACAACATAAACCATGTGAGCATCACCACCATCAGACGCATCTTGGGAAAACACAGCATCACCATGAAGCAGCTCTACAGAGTCCCATTTGAGAGGACCAGTGACGGGGTCAAAGGACTCCGAGCTGAATATGTACGGGTACGTGTAACTGTCCTTTACATGGACAATACAGTATTGGTGAAATCCAGCAGCAGCTGAATATGTACCATATCAGTACCACATGGATCCATCCTGAGAGCTACACAGGTACCTGTGTGATGGGTGAGGGTCCTGTATGTGTAGCACTGTAGTGCAGTAATATGTTCTCTTTGTTTTACAGAGAATCTCGGCCATGGATGGAGCTGCACAGCCTCATGAATTCATTTTCATTGATGAAGCTGGATTCGACCTGTGCGAAACAAGACGACGGGTCGTAATGTAATTGGCCAAAGGGCAATTGTGCACGTCCCAGGGCAGCGCAGGGGAAATATCACATTGTGTGCCGCCATAAGCCTTCGAGGGCTTCTGCATCATCATGCAAAACTAGGTCCATACAATAGCCAACATATACTCACATTTCTAGATGCTCTCCATGATATAGTTGTACAGAACAGAGCAGATCAGCCCAGGTTTGTGGTGATATGGGATCATGTCAGTTTCCATCGGCTGCTCTGGTCCAGGCCTGGTTCTCCAACCACAACCAACTTGAAGTGGTATACTTGCCCCCTTACTCACCATTTTTAAACCCTATAGAGGATTTTTTTAGGCTTGGAGATGGCGTGTATATGACCGCCAACCACATGCCCGCATGCCTCTTCTGCAGGCAATGGAACAGGCCTGCGGCGACATTCAGGTGACAGCAATCCATGGATGGTTTCGACATGCAAGAGGATATTTTCCCCGGTGCCCAGCGGGAGAAGACACTGCTTGCGATGTCGATGAGGTCCTGTGGCCAGACCCCAACAGACGGCGGGATCCATGAGCCCACGTATGCACAATTGTCATGATGTTTTGTGTGTACAGTATAGTGTTTTTTCTATTACTGTATTATGTTTTTTTTGCTTGATCTGAATTCATGGTGCTGCAGTGGACAATACTGAGTAGGCCTATTTGCTTTTTTGGTTGTTTGTCTCCTGAAAATATGCCTTCAGAATAAACAATGACAATCACAGACTGCAGTGTTTTATATGAAGTAGACTAGTGTGTCCCCCTGATCTGATCTGCATGTGATGCAAGTATGTGTCATTTTGTCAACAGAGTTACATTTTGACAGAGGAATGTTAGGTTTTGACAGCAGAGTTTCAGTTTGGCACAGATGTGAATGGTATATTCTGTTGTGTCATGTTTACTTGTGTTTAGAGTTTTGGCACAATGAGCGACGTTTTGCAAAATGTGTTCAAGCAACGGGTAAAAACTGTAACATGTTTTTCACCAAAGATTTCAGCAATTATAAAAATTCAACTCAAACTATTCAGCTATTAGCATTCACACTGCATTTTCTACAGGAAGTACATTTTATATACCAGTTTCAGTTCAAAGTGCATTAAAAATAATAAATAATTGTATTAAAAATAATAATGAAAAATAATACCACCAATATGTTACTGCACTACACTTACTGGACTTGTGGAAGTATTTTGAGAACCATAAGAGATTCTTACAAATGTTTGAAAGAAAAAAATCTTTAACATAGCTGGAGACTCGTGTAGAAATATGAATGAGTTTATAAAGTTTCTGTCATGGTGTGCTGTGACAGGCAGGTAGCAGGACCCAAACACAGGACTCTTACGTGGAATGAAACTTGAATCGGCAGCTTTTATTGCTGGAAACTCAGGTGGACTCAAGAAACTTAAAACTAAGAAACAAGAACTAGGAAAACAAATCAGGAACTATGAACAAGAATCAAGTAAAGAACACGGAGGAGAAAAAACACCCAGCCCACTGAAAACTAAAGAAACCCCCAAAAACATGAACAACAATCATCAAGGAACATATTTACATATTTAGAGTTACTGCAACACCAACACTGGGTCACAGCTTCAGTGTCAGTCGGTGACTTTTGGTCTGCAACAGCAGCAGAACAGACTTCTCAGTCTTTTGAAGAAGCCCTTTTTCTTCTTGTTGATCTGACGGTCTTTGGACTTCATGCTGGCTTCAGGTTCAGGAGAAGGTTCCTCAAAGGGAACATCAGGAACCGGCCCAATTTCCGAACAAGATCCTTTGATCTTATGATCTTCGCCTTCAACACAGGATTTGGACTCGGCATAGGGTTCCTCACAGGGAACGTCGGGCTCTGGAACACTTTCTGACAGAGCTCCTTCGATCGTAAGGTCTCGAGTACTCAGACTGGATGCCCTTTCAGAAAGAAGTTCCTCACAGGGAACGTCGGGCTCTGGCACACTCTCTGACAGAGCTCCTTCGATCGTAAGGTCTCGAGTACTCAGACTGGATGCCCTTTCAGAAAGAAGTTCCTCACGGGGAACGTCGGGCTCTGGCACACTCTCTGACAGAGCTCCTTCGGCTGGTGGAACATTTGCCATTGAAAGGCCGTCAGAGGAGCGCTCTCCATTTGTGCTCTTCACATCAGGACTTGAAGGGGGCTCAAAGATTTCACATATCCGGATCCTTGCTACATCAGCAATGGTCTTCAGCAACACGGGTGCAAAGTTTGCAACTTTGATAGACAGAATTTCTTCAGGAAATTTCTGTCTGATCTCCGTCAGGATGCTGTCGACCATATCGTCTCGGATAGAGCGGGTGAAGACGGCCTGTGTTTCCATCGCCGTGAGACTCCTGGAGACACGATCTAAAGTGGCCTTGGTGACACTGGTGGAGAGGATACTTAGACTCTGGGAGGCCATGTTTAGGAGGGGACGAGGAGGAAGCTCCCAGAAGCCCTGGAGAACGCGGGGAACTACCTCGATCACTACCTCCTGCGCGGTGAGCAGTTTGCTGTTATGCTGTTCCTGCTGCTTCTTTTTCAGGATTTCAACGTAATCCTTCACCACGCGGAGGAGTTTAGGTGCTCTGTAGAAAAACATGATAAGAGTTATCTGTTAAACATATTCAAAGCATCACTTAAATATTGAAACACTGTAGCTGGACTGTTAACCCTGTAACCGCCTTTGTATCATACATGAGTTTCTGAGACCTCGATCTCATCAACATGATCAATACTTGCTATAATTTCTAAATGTTGTGGACAAAACTCTTTTTTAGTCTAAAGTTAACATTGTCGTTAACAAAAAGTTGCCAAAAACACCCAGTGTATCAAATGTGATACAAAAAATAAATACACAATAAAAGTAAATCATACACAACATGACATAGCAAAGAACTAATTTGTGGCTTTTGTTTAAAGGGTTAATAAACATCTCAGTTCCAAAGAATCTGAATTTTCTGGCTGTTTTTTGATGGGTTGGGTCTTACAGGGTTAATAACTGTATGTTACATGTGACTCACTGAAATTTAGGAGGTACGGCCTCTGGGAACTGAAGAAGCATCCTGGCTTCAAATTCAACGTCCCTCATTTTATTGCTGACGTTCACCGCCCACACCTGAAACAGAAAACACATTTACAGTGCGCTTATGTTTAAAGGTTATGTGCACATAATGAAAAAAAGTCTTGTGGGTTTTCTCGTCTTACCAGCCTTAGAAGAGGTTTGGCTTCCTCTTCGTCAAAATCCTCTAACTCGAACTCCCACAGCCTTCAAAAGAAAGCAAAGCAGAGGTTTTCTCTCAGCACTTACACGTCATCACAAACAGACTTTCAGGTGTGACAGTAACTCACTGCTCTCTGAGTGTCTCCCTGCTCTTCTCCACCAAAAGATCTCTCAGATCTTCAGCAGTGAGGTTCGGTGGAATTAGATCTTCCTGCTGAAGTCTGAGAAACTCCGTCATAATCGCAATCTAAAAGTAAAGGAGACATTTAATCACCACCACTCTCAGGTCCTCAGAAATGACCTGATATTTTCTGTCAGCTTTGGTTTGCATGAATCTGGGTCTAACCTGAGTCCTGTAGCCCGGAAGATACCAGCAGATCTTTAGAGCTGTTTCATAAATCGGTGTGTTGAACAACACCTGTCAAAGAAATAGCAATTTAGTCATTGTTACTTAAAAGGATTCTCAGTTTGTCAACTTTTAAAACGACATCAAATTCTTCAAATTACTGAAATGCAGTAAAAGCAAAAACGTCACCTACCCTGATAGGTTTATAGATTCCTTGACTTGATTCCATTTCGACGTTTTCAAATCAAAGTCAGGAAGAAAAACTTTAACTGCTCTCAACGAAGGCGTACGGGGGGATCTGGACCTGAAAATGCTCTCAGCTCGGTGGTCTCGCACAGATGAGCTCTTTTGACAGTCTGATGTTTATTTATGAATGCAGAATTTCTTGAGCAGTCACCATGGAAACTTGATGCAGCTTCATGTTGTTAAATTAAAAGTAAACACTGTGTATTTTGCACTACACTCCACTAAACTTATCATATAAGTAAATAAAGTGTGGGTTAGGTCCCTCCTGTGGAAAGAGCCACACAAACCGATGGATCAGAAAAGACAAAGTCAGCTACAGCATGCCTTTTCATATTATGTGCCTGCTTATCTCCATTTCTTTACAGTAGATGGGAACTTTTGCAGTAAAGCAATGGCTTACAAACAGTGGACTGTGGACTAATGCAGACATCTGAAGCCTGACAGCAGCTGGTATATACACAGCTTTGGATAAACTGGCCCTTTAAACAGCCCAGAGGAAGAAGAGACCTCTGCGTTATCAGTGCAGCCTAAAGCACAATAATAATAATACTATTAATATTATTTTTATAGCAATAATACCCCAAATAATGAAGTCATTAATTACACATTGGTCATGCTTCACAGGAGGTCAGGAGTGACCGATGAACGTGATGCTACATTACAGTCTGTCCTATGAGTTCAGCAGGAGGAGGTGAACCCACAGCTGGGACCAGTTCTCTAGTGGGTTCAGTATCATACTTGTGTTCATCCTGGTCTGAACCTGGTCAGAAGAACTGACTTCACTTTTGAAAATTCAATACTTATAAAAGGTAACCCCAAACAGTCTACAACGGCTGTTTTCTGTCCACCAAAGCAAATTTGCTTGACGAGGTTTTTGTACCTTCACTTCT
The DNA here is from genome assembly GCF_900408965.1 of Simochromis diagramma. Classification (NCBI taxonomy): domain Eukaryota; kingdom Metazoa; phylum Chordata; class Actinopteri; order Cichliformes; family Cichlidae; genus Simochromis; species Simochromis diagramma. The sequence goes on from NW_024387398.1 coordinate 1,428,705, forward strand.
CCAAAAAGCAAATAAAGAGATTAAACAAAGATTTACTGAACGACCGTCAGAATTCCCCGAGCTAACGTAGATCGCTTTATGCTCTTGAGTCAGGAGGGATAAGAAAAGTGACTGCACTGACTGCAATCTGCCGTCTACTGACATCTAATGGAGAGATTTATACACGTGAGAACTTTAATGGTACTTGAAAATAGGCCAGGATCTGCACTGCTTCAGCCTGAGCCTGTTCAGTCAGCACCGTCTGTGTAATATGAGAATAATAATAAACATGACTTTTCCTTCCTCTTCCATAAAAAGGATGCTGCTCCATACTTACCTTTTTAGAGACTTTGATGTTGTTTGGCAGGATAATGGCATCGCACTGAAGTTTAGGTGTTCAAAATACACAATGACTGATTTTCATGTCAACAACTAAGTAAATATTCTGATGAAGAGCCACTAAAGGAAGTTTTTGGAGTAACTCTCAGCAGTAATGTGGACATGAAATAGTTGGTAGACGTGTCATTAACCCACAAGAAAAATCTTTAGTTCTATTCAGGTACAGAGACGTATTTAGGCTACAGGCAACAGTTTTATTCAAATACAATTTATTGTCAAAATGTTATAGTGCTGATCCGTGACTGCCTTTTTACAACTTTTACAAAGTGACTGCAAACATTGTGGAACGATTCATAGCCTTTGATTGCTTGTGTGAATGTATTAAACAGGAAACCAGGAGCTGCAGAAACCCAGTAATGCTGAAGACGCATGCGTGTGCGTTTATTATTATGGCTCCAGGTTACATTTCAGATCTTCTCAGCCCACACCGCCCCACTCGAACTCTGCGCTCCTCCAGTCACATGCTGTCATTACTTCCACGCTCCCAGTTCAAATCTAGAGGTGACAGCTTTCTCCATTGCTGCCCTGAAACAGTCGTCCCCCTTTCATAAAATCCTCTTCATCCTTGGAAGTCTTCAAATCCAATCTGAAGCCCCTCCTATTTTCCAAGGATCTCTCTGACACCTCTGTTATTGTGTTTCAGCTATTCTGGTCTTTTATCTCATTGGATGATGTTTGCATGTGTAGACACGTGTACGTGTAGTTTAAGTTCACATATGTGTGTTTGTGTGTGAATGTGTACATTTTTGTATATGTATGTGCATATTTGCATGTACACATATGTTTTTACAAACATATACGGATGTCTCACTGTTTCTATGATGTTTTCATCTTATCTATTTTAATTCTTTTCACCATATCATCCCTCTGTTCAGCACTTTTAAATGTGCTATATAAATAAAGATGACTTATATTTGCATCCGTGTGTCAGAGTGTGTGTTTTTACCTTTAATTTAGGACACACACACACACACAGAGCATAGAGTGAACAGGGACTATTAAGCGTGTGGACTGTGTGTATCTATGCCAGTGAAACAGCCTGGATCTGCTCATTTTGAATATTGAAAAATATCGTGACTTAAGAGAAACATAATAACTAAAACAGAGCAGAAACACGACAATTCAGCAGAAAAGTAACAACTTAAGCAGAAATATTGGAAAATGAGCAGCTGAAAAAAGCTGAATAAGGTGACGTTCACTCAAAACTACTTGTTGTTCAACTGTGAAAAACTGGCAGAAATTTTAAAAACGCACGAAAGAACAGCCAGCAGATACACACAATTAGAAATATGAGCACATATGGAAACACAAATGCATAGAGACACACAGGATGTCAGTCAACCACTATGAATATTCAAAATATTCAAGATGTACCACAGGCTCAGAAGAGTAGGTCCAGATCGGAAATCACTTACAAAACAGGATTGGACTGGATCAGGATGGATGAACCTCAGTGTGTGAAGAGGACTCTCCATTTACATGCACAAACTGGAGTCTATTAGATAGATATGATACAAACCACTGCAGTGCAGTACCTGTAATACCTACAGCATGTTCTAATCGCCTCTGTGTGGGTGTCAGCATAGGTATCGAAAGGATCTTCTCCATCATGGAGCAGAAGGCTGAGGTAATGTCTCGACATCTTGACATCAACTTGTCTCTTTGTTTTTATACATTTTTATCTTCTGTGGAGTTCGACATGTCCAAGAAAGCTGGATTTTTAGATCTGAAGAAGGTTTTCGACTCTGTAAACCATCAGATATTGTTGTCCAGATTGACTCGGTTTAATATCTCCAGTCAGGCTCTTCAGTGGTTTGCCTCATATCTCTCACACAGGAAACAGTGTGTGGTGTTGGATGGGGTTAAATCTCCATATTTAGACTGTGATACAGGGGTTCCTCAAGGATCTGTTCTTGGGCCCTTATTGTTCTCTCTTTTTATCAATAACTTACCTGAAGTCTGTCCAAATATATTTACTCAAATGTATGCGGACGATGCAGTTATATATACGCAAGCAAATAGTGTCCAGCAGGTGGCAAAAGATCTTACAGCTGCTTTAGCATTAATGCATAGCTGGCTGGAGGACTCATGCCTAATGTTGAACACCTCAAAAACTGTCGGTGTGTATTTTTCAAAACGCCCCTTAAACTTGAAGCAGTCAAACATATTCCTGGATGGAGTAGAGCTTGAATTAGCTCCAGAATTTAAATATCTTGGGGTCATTCTAGACCCAACATTATCCTTCAAGAGTCACATAAACAAAGTGTCCCAGGTACTTAAATTTAATAATCGAAATTTTAATCATATACGTAATAATTTAAATATGAACGTTGCAAAAACTTATTTTTACTCAATGATCATCTCTCATATGGACTATTGTTTGACGTCCTGGTCACTTGCTTGTCCAACAACACTTAAAACTATTGAAAACATTTATAAAAGAAGTTTAAAACTACTTGACAAAAAACCGACTTCCCACCACCACTGTCATGTGTTAAAAAAACATAAATTACTGAACTTCAATAACTTAGTGAAACTTAAAAGAGTGAGTTTAATATCGTTAGCTTCATAGCATAAGTGCCTAAGTCATTTTTTGGTCAAATTGAGATTTTTGCCTAACTTTACTCCCCTACCACTGCTGCATCATCCTGTCCGTCTGTTTTCCGAAAACACAAAAAAATGACTTAGGCACTTATGCTATGAAGCTAACGATATATAAAGTCTTACACTCCCTTGCTCCACCACCACTAAAGCAGTTCATTAGGCATAAAGAAAGCTCAGACAGGACCACTCGAGCTACAATCCGAGGAGACTTGTTTATACCCTACAGACGGACAGCATTTGGGCAGAACGTCCTTTCTGTCCAGGGTGGCCATCTGTGGAACAGTCTTCCTCAACCCATTAGAGAATGCTCGACATTCAATTTGTTTAAGGCAAAGGTTAAAAACTGGTTATGGACAAATCAAGTGTGTGATCATGTATGAGTTGTATAGTTTTAATGTTTTATTTGGGAACAGAATGGTGTGTATGTGTAAGTTTGGTGATGGAGTTTTTATTATGAATGAATGATGAATTTTTATGAATTATTATGTCTATTTTTATGCTTAAGGACAACAGATGGAAATTAGCCCTTGGCTATAATCTGGTATGTTTACATTCATGTAATTCTTTTTTTACATTTATGTTCATTAACATGCACTGTCCTAAATAAATAAATCTATGAACCTATATCATTTGAAAACGGGACTAAAAGGTGACATGAAATGACGTGCAACAACCCACTCACCCAACTTCTCAGTTGAGAATGCCAGGATCAGGTAAATAACATGTGACCACAACCCCATGCAATCACCTGAGGTGCAGGGGAATCTAAACACCTGCGGCACCATAACAAATAAAACATAAATATTCACTTTGGCTCTTCCACTCAGTCTGCACTTTCATTCATGATTTCAACAGGTTGAAATAAGCTTTGAAGAAACATCCTTTTAGTGCTGAAATATTCAAACACTGCAGGAAGAAGAACAACAAACTGATGACGGATGTTTGTGCTTCAAACAGGAAAACCAGCAGGACTTTCCGATGTTTACGTGAACGCAGCACAGTGTTTCCATGCTCCCGAGTGTCCTCAAACGCCGCATTAGGCTCAAAGTTTACTTCCACTTCCTTAACTTCGTGGAGTGGAGCTTGTTGTTGGTGTGTGAAGAAACTGTAAGTTTTCTTTGTTTCCTCTTTTAACAGTTTGTCTTTAGGAACTTTAATGCTTGTTCAGCTCGTGTTTGATTTCTTCACACAACAAACTGTGTGTGTTTGTATTAAAGTCAGTGTGTAATGTTTTCCTGGCTAACATCAGCTGTGTGCAGCTTAGTTTCAGCACAAACAGCACAAATCTGCTGCTCCATAGTTCACGGTAACGGACTCACAGCTGGACCAACGAGGCCGAGTGTGTACTTTTTTAGTTCCCTCAAGTCGTGTCGAAATTCATGGGCTGCATCCTCCTGAGGTTGCTATCTAAAATATAACAGGACACTGGAGTAAATTCTCGACCATCTCACACTTCTGTTTAACATTTATTCAGCTGTGTGAAAAATCAGAATCAGAATACTTTATTAATCCCGAAGGAAATTAGGGTTACAGCAGGCAGCACGCTAATGATGCATGCGCACTTACAAAGGAACCTTCTGACCAACTTTACACAAACATCACATTGGGGAGACGTGTCAGAAAGGTCGGCTGATAGGAAAAAACAACGAAAATACATAACATGAGGTAAGAGGAGGAGAAAAAAACTCCACTCAGACTGAGCTCCTAGTGGGAGAACAGTTTGATAACAGAAAAAACACCTCAGCACAAAAAGCACATGACTATCAACACACCATAGAAACACAAGCCAAGCAACAGGGGCGGGTAAAGGGTAAGAGAGAGCCGGTGTAGACAGCGCATCCGGTCCTGCAGCATATCTGCGCTGGTCCAGTCGACCGCCATCTTCCCCGGGAGGGCACAAGCATCGAAGGCGTTTGGAAAGGGAGGGGGGATCAGTGTGTGCACATCAGTGTATGTGTGTGTGTGTGTGTGTGCGCCCAGAGTTCAGCTGAGACAGTGTCCTTCGCCCTGCCAGGCTAAGTAAACAGTCTTCCAGCCAACCCAGGTGGGCTTGCATGGAATGGGGGGAACAGACTAAACACAGTCGTTATCAGGGTGGTTTGTTCAGCTCCAGCCTTGAGGCCGCAGCTGGCGCCAAGGTATCCGCATTCTGATGTTGACGTTGTTGATTTCTCTTTTATGCGAGCAGGTCAGGAGAATTTCAAAGCTGTTCTTTAACACTCCGACACTGGTCTCTCGATCTCCCGTTGGAGAGCCGCGAGCCTCCCCATGATGGTATCAAACTTCTGTTCCGTGGTGTTGTCATTCTTGTGATTCCAAGACCTCACAACTGCAGTGAGCTGTTCTGCGATGTGATCCAACTTTCGCTCAAAGGTGTCATTTTGAGCAGGCCTCTCCTTGATGTATCCCAATATACGCTCAGAGGTGTTATTTTGAGTCTTCATGGCAGCTGTAAGCATCTCCAAGGTCTTAACCATGCTGCTTTTGTTGTGAGAAGTCGCGCCTCGTCCCATTGTTTCAATCCCAGCGGGCAGCCTGGGGGGGGGGGGTTTGAACAGCCGGTTCTGCCCTCTTATTTCTCTGATAAGTCAGGGCCAAGCCAGCTCCGATCAGCAAGAACCCTGTTATCATGGTTCCGAATAGGTAAATATCTTCAGCGTCCTCGATCGACAGTCCCGCCAGGCACACGATCCTCCATTTCTGCCACCCGTCCATCGTGTATCCGGCAGGGAAAGTCCCTCCAGGGTACTCGGGCTCTCCTGAGCCCAGACTTCTCGTTGAGAAAAGGGTGTCAATAGCATTCAGAGACCAGTTGATCAAATCCATAATTCTCTTTAAGGTTTTAGAGAACGACTGTGAGAGAGTGTTCGAGGGAAAGTAATGCACACGAAACAGGACAAGGACACAAGAGGCTAAGCGGGGAAGGAGGAGAGGAGAAAAGTGCGACCGCCTTCGTCGAGAGCTGAAGAAAGACAAAGGAGGAACCCACCCGGGGGATTAATAAAGTTTTATCTAATTATCTAATCTAATCTAATAACTTTAATCTCAGCCAAACCGATTTACTCACGAACAAATAAAACATGGAAAAAAGCCAAACAATAACTTTTTAGGTTGTCTAAGTGACTTATATATTACGTTTAACCTGAGTAGCGGAAGTCCGCGGTGATCTGAAAATGATGTGCCGGGAGTTGTGCCGTTCTCGGCGGCTCTAGTGACCCTCGAGCTCTCGGCTAGCTATCGAACTAGTGGGTAACAGACGTCTCCGAAAATGTCAAAGCACTTTTGCAAATATGCGATACCTTGATAAACCGAGCAGATAACCTCGCATTACAGATTGCCGCGATCGGAAAAAATGTGGACTTTGCATGTGAGGAGATAAAAGATGTCAAATGCAGAGTGGGGCACCTTGGAGCAAAAAATCTCCAAAGAGGAAGAGCGTATGGATTAAAACCCAGCAAAGAATCACAGATCTCGAGCGATACTCCAGACGGTGGAACCTCAGGCTGTTTGGTGTCAAAGAAGTGCAACAAGAGGATACATGGAGAGTTGCTGTTCAGATTTGTCAGGCCGTGTTGCCTGAATGTAAAAATCAACTTTATGACACCATTGACACCGTACATCGGGTCGGCTCTAAACGCCCAAACAACACCAGTCTCCGACCTATTAACATCCAGTTCATCTCCCACAGAACTAGAGATGGCCTGTGGAAAGCGGCCAAGACATCTCCTTTCTTAAAGGAGAACCGGGACCTGAAGTTTGCTGAGGACCTATCCAGAGAAGACAGAGTGCCGGAGCAAGTTGTGGCCCATTATTGATTACCGATTAAACTCTCCAACTTTCATAGTCAACTCTTATCATCTTGGTTAATGATATACTCTTGCAACTTTTCTCTCCATAAATATCTCATTTGGAACAATCAGGATATTAAATTTAAGAACAAATATTCAGAAATGGATTGATAGAAATATTTTACTTGTGAGTCAGTTACTGAATGCTAATGGTCAATTATTTTCTTATAAGGAACTTTTGTCTGTTTATGATTTTCCTGTCACTGCAAGAGAATATGCTGTAGTTTTTGATGCAATACCAGATGGGGTGAAAAGGTTACTGGTGTCTGCTCCTAAAGGTAGAAACTGTATTATTCCAGAACTACATCCTGCTAGCATGTACATCGGTAACATCTGTCCTTTATTGAGTGATGAAGCCACAAATCAATGTATTAGACAAATCATTCAAAAAGACATTGTTTCCAAACCTGCAGCTGTATTTTACTGGAACAATATTTTCAATGATATAAACTGGAAAAACACTTGGATTCTATCAAGGAAATTTATTATCACTAATAAGGTAAAAGAAGTTACTCTTAAGTTGATTCATAGATGTTATCCGGTAAAGACACATCTGGTTAAATTTAAGAAAAATATTGATACTCTTTGTACTTTTTGCAGCAGTGCAGAGGAAACAATATGTCATTTATTTTGGAATGCACATATACACATGTTTTTTGGATTGATCTAAATAATTTTAGAAACACCAAAATTGATCCCTCATGTAAACTGAAGTTTAAACATATTCTATTTGGCCTCTCACATACCGATAAAATAATTCCAGGAAAAAAATACATTATCAATCTTCTGATTATTTTTGCCAAATTTGACATACATTGTACAATATTTTCTCAACAGGGTCCAAACATATTTGCTTTTAAAGCCCTGTTTTCCAATTATCTAGAGAATCTTAAGAACGGTTCTAATTCCAAAGCATGTAAAACACAAGAGCTGTGTCGAATGCATAGTTTCACTTGACTTACGTGTTGTTTATTTATACCTTGAGCCAGGGGCGATTTTAGCCCATTTTTGGGGGTGCTTCAGCACCGTCTCACACCTCTGTTTAATCAGTTTTCTGTTTGACGTTTATTCAGCTGTGTGAAAACAAAGGAGGAACCCACCCGAGTGACTTATATATCATGTTTAACCTGAGTAGCGAAAGACCGCGGGTGTCTGAAATCGATGAAGCCGGGAGTCCGCTGCTCTCGCCGGCTGGTGTGACCATTGAACCCCCCCGGCTAGCTATCAAGCTGGTGGGTAACAGACGTCTCCGAAAACGTCGGCGCACTTTTGCAAATATGCGATGTCTTGATAAACCGAGCAGATATTTGAAGTTTACACAGCTACTTTCTCGCCTGAAAATATGTTAAAAGTTTATTTTGTGACCCAGAAAGATTAATAAGAGTGATATTAAAACTTAGTAGCGGCCGCCATTGTTGGAAACTGAAATTGGCTGGGCCGCGCTATGAATTCTGGGATATGGTGGGCCACGAAGGACACACCCGACCCATCCTTCAAATTCGGGGAAATGAAGGATGCATTTGTCGGCTGCATTTGAAAGAGTTGACGAATTGGGACAGCCTTCATCGCCTGGCTTTGAGGTAATCGGCCTTCAAATGCGGCCTCCGGAGGATGCAGCCGACGTTTTGGGACACAACGTCTGTGTGAAGGTAAATGAAGCAATCTGTAATGTTTTCCTGGCTAACATATGCTGTGTGCAGCTTAGTTCCAGCACAAACAGCACAAATCTGCCGCTCCATAGTTCACAGTAACGGACTCACAGCGTATTTGACCAATGAGGCCGAGTGTTAAACGCTCTTCCTCCTTTTATTGTTTGTGCGAATGTGTGTGTTAATGTAACCAGTATAAAGACCTAAAAGTAATTAACTCATCCACTCCAGCTCCTCTCCCACAGGGGAATTTGTAGAAAAGTGGTGTGCCGTTATTTTTACATTTAACATAAAGTACGAACTTACATGGAACATATTTGACACAAGATAAAAAACCCCACAAAATTCGACATACCTGACAAAGAAAAGTAAAAAGAAAGAAAGACCTCCAAGTAATTAACTTGCCCGCTCCAGCTCCCACAACCAAATACAAATAGAAGGTAGGAAAGGGGGTTAGCTCCACCCACCGCAACTTCTAAATTAGCAAGAATTATCTATTCATGCTAGCATTGACAGTGCCTATAACACATGTGTGGCACACACATACTACACATTTACAGTATTTAGCAAAGACAGGCATAATAATGACAATAATTAAACTAAAAACACACAATCAGAAACATCCGGGTGGCTAAATATACATCATATGTGTGTTGTACAGTGTTGGAAAAGAAATGACACGAACCTCCCCCACAGGGGAATTGTAGAAAAGGGGAGTACACTGTATTTATAGGGTTGCACCAAAGAAGAAGAAGAAGAAAAGAATTAGGAGGGGCTTTAACTGATAATGAACATTACAGCCTTGGAGGTCCTAAAAATCAGGTATAAAAGGAACAGTTTGGGGTTTAGAACTCATTTTGTGTAATTAGAACAATATGTGATTTATGAGCCGATTACATTAACATTAAATCACTCTAAGCAGGTGTAAGTGATTATTTCCACTGTAGTCTGGACATAAAAGATGGCTGCAGACACCAGGTTCATAGTTTAGTTTTAGTTCAGTGTTGAAGTGTTGGGCTGAGTTTTTTGTCTGCTGTTTCTGGAAGTTTCAGCTGCTGTTTACAGACAGGTTTATTGTACTGGATGTTTGTAGTTTGAAGGAAAAAGAATCCATGATGAGTCAGTTTGAATGTTTTCACTGATGATCTGTAGAAAAATAACAGTGAAGACTTTTTCAATTCTCAGTACAGGGTGGAGTGTTTGGTTCAGTTTGTAGATGGAGGCAGCAGCTCTGTAGGTGGACAGTTTTATTCTTGGACTGATGTAAAAATTCTTGCTGATGTTTCTGTTGATGCTGCTCACAGACAAACATGAGGTCAGTTTTTGCTAACATTGTTTTCCTGACGTGATTAATGTGCAGCTTGGAAACCTCTGGAGTTGGTGAAGACGGGTTGACACTATGATCAGCAGCTGAGCTGGAACAGAAGATTTCCTCTCAGTATTTGAGGATTCAGAGACTTTTGGAGACTTCTGGTCACTTTCTGTTAGAAATGTTCGACTGTAAAACTGTCTGAAATGATGCTGCTGACTTCAGGGTTCAGCCTTCACAGTGAAACAAAAGAGGAAAGATGTAAATGTTCTTGTGCAGTGAGTTCCCTCAGACTTTTGATTACACTCAGACAAACAGCAGCTTCACTGCATTTAGTTCATGTTTGTCTGTTTAGACATAATCACTGCTGTGTTTTAGTGTCTCTGCTGGAACTGCACCAAACTCCTTCATTCACCATCCCAACACTGAGAGGATGTTAGAGACACAGGGGCACCTTCACCTCTCCCCAGAAAAAGAACCAGAAAACAGACGTCTTTTCAGGAGCTCAGAAGGAACCTCTTCAGATTTCTTCCACTCGAGCAAAATTTCCAGCAAAGAAAATATTCAAAGATCAGAAATGAATAGATCAAATCTATCAGGTGTTACATGGACAGGAAGATGACTGTTGACCAGAGGAGGAAGAAGAGAACAGTCTGAGGTTTCTCTGTTTTATACTTCCCCCTCATCCTAGCCTGTATGACATCAGCACACATAGCAACAGTTTAGCAACCACACTTCCTGTTTCATAACAGCTCCATGAGTCCTTATTTGGAAGAAACACTAAACAGCTAATGACTGTGACCACAGAAAGTTGAAGAGTCCACTTGCTCTTTATCAAGCAGAAAACGGTAATGACCACACTCAATCAACAATAACAATGACTAAGAAGTTCTTGAAATGAATTTCAGTTAAAAAAAAACCAGAAAAAAAAACCTATTAAACCTGTGACTGTGATTATCAGGAACATGGTCATTGAAGGCATCACGTGATGCTGCTGTCTCCTGTATCTGTACAGAGTTTAAAAAACTCAGTCACATGATGTTCCTCTGTCTCTACATCTGTTTCTCTGACTGCAGCTCTGTTTGAATGAACTGGATCGTCCAATTCTCAAACGTGTTAACTCTGCTGATCATCTTTGAATCCTAGATCTGGAAATAAAGGTGGTGAATATTTGGTTTTTAAAATTCTTTCTTTGACTCAGTGTCACTTTGCTTTAGAGACAGAAAGAGATTTCAGATTAACTGGTGTTATTTCTCAGAAACAAAATAAACTTTTTTTCTACATTTGGGGTATTTAGCCCATACAATTAAAGCTGTAAAATAAGAAAATAAAGAAAAAATAATAATAATAAAAAATAAAACATTTTCCAAGATAGCATAGTCCCTGCAAAATAATCCCATTTATCCCCACCCAGGTCACTGCCCTGTACACTGTATTTCCAAACCTGACATGAGGGAGTTGCACACAGACAGAAGTTACAGAGTTCGAAACGCATCAAGGAACGGACCCACATGCTTTGAAATTTCCTGGTAGAGTGTTGGAGTGAGTGTTTTATTTTTTCCAGTTTTAGACACAACGTGAGGTCACATAACCATTGTTAATGAGTGGGCATAAAAATTCAAATCAATATGGTGTCCAAAGTGTGCCAAAATTGAACAAGGCTGGACAACGAGAGTCCCTCCCTCTGAAACCACTCTGTGTGGGGAACATGAGAGCCAGACCAAAGCTCAGAGGTGAGATGACCATCTCTAACTGTCCATGACTGCTCTCCATGTCACAGCTCAGCACTCACATCACTGCTCCATCATTATTCACAGGAACCCACCTGGACCTCCACCCAGCTCTGTGTCCTTAAAGAGTGACAAGTTAAAGGACATTGGTTCCTCTCATGCAGAGAAGTTTGTCTAAATGTCTAAATGTCTAAATGTGTGTCTAAATGTTGTTGTGACTCAGTGTTTGTAAAGAAATCCTGCATCATTTTTAATGTCAGCTCAGCTCTTTTTCACACATATTTCTATGTTCATATGTGAAGCGGTGTGTGTTGGACTCTCTCATTAGATTCAACAGGAATAAGGACCAGAGTGATCCCATCATCAAATATGTATATTCTGACTGTGATTATGACGAATTCCTTCTTGGTACCACACTCTATGGCAGATTTAGAAACCTCATGTTAAACCAGTACTAGTATATATGTAGACTTGTTTGAATGTTCATCTTTTTCTGGACTCCTCTGCTTTTATTTTCTTTCTTTGATTTCATATTTCTTGTTTTATAGACTTCAGCTGACTGTAAGCAGTTTTCTAAAGATTGTAAGCTCTCTTTGTTTTCTGTTTGATCAGTTCTGTCAGTTTCTTTTTCATTTATATATTAGCAGCAGCAGAGTTGGAGCTCCATTAAATTAAATATGCACCACCAGAGGGCGCTGTTAACTGTGTCACATATAGTTCTACATGATTTTGGTTTAATGAGGCATTTGGGTTGTTGTATTCTTGTTCTTGTTGTATCAGGTCTACTCATGAAGTCATTATCATTCAGTATGTCAGTGGTTCCCAAACTTTTTTCGCTAGGCCCCTCTTTGTTTTACAGGAACTCCATTGCAGTTTATTTCACACCTCAAACCTTTTGTAAACAATTAAACAAATAACAAAAATCTGCAATAAATTACAGGCAGCAGTAAAATAAACTATTAACTCTTTTACGCTACGTCCACATGTACACTGGTATTTTTGAAAACGCAACTTTTCGCACCTTTTTCTATGCGTTTGGATCTTTCGTCCACACTTCAACAGTGTTTCTAATCACCGAAAACTGAGATTTTTTAAAAACTCCTGTCAGGTTGGAGATTTTTGAAAACTGCGTTTACGTGTGGACGAGGAATACGGAGTTTGGCACACAACTTCAAAGCTATGTGCCTTTTTTCACGTCACGCTGTGCACCACGTTATTGTTTACATGAGATGAATTGCAGAATGGCAGATAGAGACGAAATACTGTTAATCTGACTGTCTGCAGGTTTTACACACAGTTACTGTCCCTCCATTTACAAAGGCAGAGGCGTCACGGTGTGATTATTTTACGTGTACTTGTTTTTTTTCCTGTGTAATAATGTTCAACATTGCAATCAAATCAAAAAATGTCTCTCTGTACAAAATGGGTTCAAAAACATAAACAGCTGTGGGATCCTGTTTGTCTGTGATTTGAACCGAGGGAACAAATCGTGGCAGGATCAGCCTGATGTTATTTGTATCCTGCTGTAACTTTACTGTATAAAGAGCAAACATCTCCAACATGTCAGGAGTAGTTAGTCATTACAACAAGTGTTTGTGAACTAAAAATCAAGAATGTGGGATCCTGTTTGTCCGTGATTTAAACAGCCCAGCGCTGCTCCCAACACAGGGAAAACCAATCCTGCAGGGAGACCTACCTCAGCACCTGTGCAGGTGAAACCAAAGGGAAGATTTGCTTCACCATATTTTCTAGTCTTTGGCTTGGAAATATGGCTCTGGCCCCCCACTTTGGGAACCTCTGCAGTATGTGATGGTTTTCCCATAATCCAGATTGAAAATGTAATCTGCTGTGAAATATACTAAATAAGTAAAAAGTAGATGTGATGAGACATGTTCTCATGTTTTACAGATCAAAGATGGAGAAGTCTTTTCAGGAGCAGCTGCTGGATATGCTGGATGATTTGGGAAAAGAGGAGCTGGAACGTTTCCACTTTTATCTGCAGTATGGACCTGGAAGTGATTTCACAACCATTAAAAAGAGCCGTCTGGAGGACGCAAGCAGAACGAGAACAGTGGATCTTATGGTGGAGACATATACTACTGACCGTGTGATGGAGGCGACAAGGTTGATTTTAAAGAAGATGAATGAAGGTCAGTCAGAGGAAAAAGAAACATTAAACACTCGGTGCAGTATGCAGACAAGGCATTGTCACAATTTATTTTATGAAGGTATTAAACTGTTTTAGTCCGACTTTTTAGTTTTGTGTCTTTCTAATTAAATTCTTTAGTACAAATGTTACATTTACATGATTTTGAAGCCAGGCAGGCTTTCATTTTTAAAGAGAGCAGTTCATGATTCAAGCTGTACTTTCTTCCAACAGGAAGTCCCTCAGCTCAGGAAGCTTCATCGCGATTATCAGAAGGTAAGAATTCATGTGTTTGTCTGTAGAGACGTCAATATGGCAGAAACACATGAAGCCTGAGCTGACCAGTCAGAGCTCTGATTATTTCCATGTGGTATCTCTGTAGCCTCAGTGTATGTATGACTAAAGTCAGAGCTCCAATGGTTGTTTGGTTTAATAATGTCTAACTTTACTTCACTGCATGTAACAGCAAACAACATTAAAACAGAGGACATGGTTACACAGCTTTACATGAGATGTGAGGATGGCTCATAGCAGTTTATAAGAAATCTAGAAAAACATCTAGCATGTTTGCACTCAGAAATAGTCACAGTTATCATGCTTATAATACATTTAGACCTTCACTCTTCATGGTTTTAAATGGCCTTTACATTTTAAACGGGAGTTTTTAGAATTTTTTTTATTAATTTGTGATATGAATGAACTAAAGATATTCAATATTTTAACTGTGCTGTGCAGGATGTTATTAGTTTAAAATTATCAAAGTAAGTCAATAATTAATAACCAGAAAAAAAATGTCCATTAAAGTCTAAAACCTGATTGGAATTCACATAAAATCCAGCTGTCTTTTGTCACCTCAAGGTGCCTCATGTTATAATGCAGAGACGCTGCAATAGTGCAGAGAAAAGCTTAACAATGAGACAGCCCCCTTTGAACAGTGGGAAGAAAAAACTCCCCTTTAACAGGCAGACATGCTGTGGAAGAGGGCCAGAGATTTATAACAGCTGTGTGCTGTATAAACAAGGAGAGGAGAAGAAGAAGACAAAGAAGAAACACCCAGTGCATCATGGGAGTCCCCAGCAGCCTACACCTATTGCAGCATAACTAAGGGAGGATCCAGGGTCACCTGGTCCAGCCCTAACTATATGCTTTAGCAAAAAGGAAAGTTTGAAGCCTGATCTTAAAAGTAGAGATAGTGTCTGTCTCCTGAATCCAAACTGGAAGCTGGTTCCACAGAAGAGGGGCCTGAAAACTGAAGGCTCTGCCTCCCATTCTACTTTTAAATACTCTAGGAACAACAAGTAGGCCTGCAGAGCGAGAGCGAAGTGCTCTAATAGGGTGATATGGTACTACAAGGTCATTAAGATAAGATGGGGCCTGATTATTTAAGATCTTGTATGTGAGGAGCAGAATTTTGAATTCAATTCTGGATTTAACAGGAAGCCAATGAAGGGAAGCCAAAACAGGAGAAATCTGCTCTCTTTCTAGTCCCTGTCAGGACTCTTGCTGCAGCATTTTGGATTAGCTGAAGGCTTTTCAGGGAGTTTTTAGGACTTCCTGATAATAATGAATTACAGTCGCCCAGCCTGGAAGTAATAAATGCATGAACTAGTTTTTCAGCGTCACTCTGAGACAGGATATTTCTAATTTTAGAGATGTTGGCAGAAAGCAGTCCTATATCAGTCTGGTGCAGAACAGTCTCCAAGTCTATGAATCTGCTACATTAATAATAACTGAATGAGGCCAAGGAGTGACTAAACATTAGACACCTTGAGATGCAGAGTGTGAGACTGAGACAGCTTAAACATGGCTATGCCAGTTCATCAAAAAGTTAAGTTGACACACCTTAAAATTCTTAATAAATAAATGCTACACCTCCAATTTCCCACTGACTAAGCAGAAAGTAGTTTACAATATGAAAAAAAAGACACTATGTAAAAGATTAATTACCAATCATGTTTTCCAAACTAAAATGATCAGACCACTGTCACCAAGTCCTTTTCTCATAGAAGATCTTTGAATGTTCGGGTTTTCTCTTTGTTATTGTAGAGTCTTTACCTCACAATATAAAGCACCTTGAGATGAATGTTGCTGTGATTTTGCGTTATGTAAATAAAACTGATTAAAAATTCAATTTTTTTTAGGATTTCTCAAAAATGTCATAAAACCTGATTTTTTTTATCTTCTTTTTTCTTTCATTCCATTATTTACATAAACGTTACAGAAATGAATAAAAAAAAATAAATAAAAATTAAATAAAGAATATATATATTTTAACTAGACAGTACTCACAGATCCTTTCTCCTTTTTACGTGAAGAAAGAGTAGTTAAAATTAGGCTTTTAGGCTTTTATTTTTAATGGTCTGAGGTATTATTGTTCAAACATTTCATTGTGGGGAAAAGACATGCTGGGATTCAGTGGACTATTTTAAAAAAATCCTAAATATCTCATGAGATTCAATTAAAATAGGCAAATAAATGAAGTTATTTACACTATAAACCGCAATTGGCCAATCATTTTATCTCCTGTTTCAAATTCAGAGGCTCTTCAAAACTGTCGACTTAAATTAAAGTCTAACCTGGAAGAGCAGTTCCAGTGTGTGTTTGAGGGCATCGCTAAAGCAGGAAACCCAACCCTTCTGAATCAGATCTACACAGAGCTCTACATCACAGAGGGAGGGACTGCAGAGGTCAATGAGGAACATGAGGTCAGACAGATTGAAACAGCATCCAGGAAACCAGACAGACCAGAAACAACAATCAGACAAGAAGACATCTTTAAAGCCTCACCTGGAAGAGATGAACCAATCAGAACAGTGCTGACAAAGGGAGTGGCTGGCATTGGGAAAACAGTCCTAACACAGAAATACACCCTGGACTGGGCTGAAGACAAAGCCAACCAGGACATCCAGTTCATATTTCCATTCACTTTCAGAGAGCTGAATGTGCTGAAAGAGGAAAAGTTCAGCTTGGTGGGACTTGTTCATCACTTCTTTATTGAAACCAAACAAGCAGGAATCTGCAGCTTTGAAGACGTCCAGGTTGTGTTCATCTTTGATGGTCTGGATGAGTGTCGACTTCCTCTGGACTTCCACAAAACTACAATCCTAACTGACCCTAGAAAGCCCGCCGCAGTGGATGTGCTGCTGATAAACCTCATCAGGGGGAAACTGCTTCCCTCTGCTCACCTCTGGATAACCACACGACCTGCAGCAGCCAATCAGATCCCTCCTGACTGTGTTGGCATGGTGACAGAGGTCAGAGGGTTCACTGACCCACAGAAGGAGGAGTACTTCAGGAAGAGATTCAGAGATAAGGAGCAGGCCAGCAGGATCATCTCCCACATCAAGAAAGCTCAAAGCCTCCACATCATGTGCCACATCCCAGTCTTCTGCTGGATCACTGCTACAGTTCTGGAGGATGTGCTGGAAACCAGAGAGGGAGGACAGCTGCCCAAGACCCTGACTGAGATGTACATCCACTTCCTGGTGGTTCAGGCCAAAGTGAAGAGGGTCAAGTATGATGGAGGAGCTGAGACAGATCCACACTGGAGTCCAGAGAGCAGGAAGATGATTGAGTCTCTGGGAAAACTGGCTTTTGATCAGCTGGAGCAAGGATATCTGATCTTCTATGAATCAGACCTGACAGAGTGTGGCATCGATATCAGAGCAGCCTCAGTGTACTCAGGAGTGTTCACACAGATCTTTAAAGAGGAGAGCGGACTGTACCAGGACAAGGTGTTCTGCTTCATCCATCTGAGTGTTCAGGAGTTTCTGGCTGCTCTTCATGTCCATCTGACCTTCATCAACTCTGGAGTCAACCTGCTGGAAGAACAACAAGCAACACCGTGGTCTAAATTCTTTAAAAAGACAAAGAGTTTAAAATCTCTCCACCAGAGTGCTGTGAACAAGGCCTTGCAGAGTCCAAATGGACACCTGGACTTGTTCCTCCGCTTCCTGCTGGGTCTTTCACTGCAGACCAATCAGACTCTCGTACGAGGTCTGCTGACACAGACAGGAAGTAGCTCACAGACCAATCCGGAAACAGTCCAGTACATCAAGGAGAAGCTCAGTGAGAATCTGTCTGCAGAGAAAAGCATCAATCTGTTCCACTGTCTGAATGAACTGAATGATCGTTCTCTAGTGGAGGAGATCCAACAGTCCCTGAGATCAGGAAGTCTCTCCACAGATGAACTGTCTCCTGCTCAGTGGTCAGCTCTGGTCTTCATCTTACTGTCATCAGAAAAAGATCTGGATGTGTTTGACCTGAAGAAATACTCTGCTTCAGAGGAGGCTCTTCTGAGGCTGCTGCCAGTGGTCAAAGCCTCCAACAAAGCTCTGTGAGTACATTTGTAGTTTTTAACATCCAACTGTGTCAGCAATTTATTTCACCAGGCTTTCTGTCGTCATATGAATTCTCTTTTTGGAATTTCTCCAGTATAACTTTAACCTCTTTGATGGCTCAAAAACTCGGTGTACTCAAGACACTGAATCAACCAAAAACTTTGGTCATTACTGCGGCTGTAGTGTTATCAGTCTTTTTTTAAAAACTGGGGGCTGCATTTGCTAATGTTGTAATACTTTATATTCACATGCATGCTCCTAGATACATTTCTACTGCTGGTCTGTTTTCAGTCACAAATGCTGGTGAAACACTCGCTTTTACATGCATGGTGGCTCATGCATTAAACAAAGCATTTGCACTGAGAATGTTTTATAATCAAGTTCTTTGAATTACTCAGTGAATCATTTTAGCCATAGAAACATCCCTAGTTACATTTTTTAAGCTTAGATTTCTGGGCATTTCCCAGGATGTACTGAGCATTACTTCTTCACCCACCTGTCTCCACTTTCCATGTGTTCATGCTCCATTGTTGAATTGAACTGATTACTAAACTCTGCCTCGGTCTTCCACAGTGTGGTTTTTTGTTTCTTTGTTGTTTTTGGCCTGCTCTCTTCTCTCACTCCAAACTGGTTGCAGCAGATGGTTGTCCCTCCCTGAACGTGCTTTTCTTCAAGTTTTTCTTTCACACTGTTGCCAAGCAGGGGTTGTCATAATGTTGGTACAGACTTTGGTGCAGCACATCAGTTAATCTTCAATCTAAAATGAGCTGTTTTAGCCACTTCCCCTTTAAGCACACCTTCCCTGGTCATCTCTTCTATGGTTGCCATAAAATTTGATCTTGATTAAAAAAACAAACAAAAGAAAACCAATAACAACAACAAAAAAACCCAAGTCAGACTTCAAACCATTTATTGGCAGCATGGTGCCTGTTTGTCAGCCTTTGATGATAAACTGCGTCCTAGTCTAAAGCAAACCTTCTCATCTCTTTTCCTAACAGCCTATGAAACACATGAGGGGCAGAGTTTTCCTCTGTGTGTTGCATATCTATCATGTATGTATTCTTCCTGTTCCCCTTGGACACACACAACAGCTCTCTTTTTGTTCTGACCTAAAGGTCAGAACCTAAATTGGACCTAAATTGGACCTAAATTGTTTTCTAGATCCAATCTAGATGATTTTTAAAGTGGCATCCTAATGAAAAGTTAAAGATCAACTTGGATGGCCTGTACAATGATAGCTGTCCTTTATGATGGCCTTCGTTGCACCACATTGATAGCCATGCAGGGTGGCTCACTCCCTAGGCAAGAAGACCATTCAAGCTCTCTGTTTTTTCCCCTTGTTAGCTGATGATAAGTTATTTTTTTTTATTTTTTATTTTTTTGTTGTTTTTACCTGACTTTGTAACAACCACACACCATAATAAGTTATGGTATAACATAGGGGGGCGTCGGCCTATCATTGTAGTAGTTGGAGAGTCTCCTAGTGTGAGTGCAGCCGCAGCCATTACATCCGAGCATGCTGCTCTCCATGCATCTGTTTAGAGCAGGGGTCGGCGGTGGATTGGCCAGATGTGGCCAGTGTGTAAAAATAACTCAGTTGTTTGGTAGTGGCTATGGCATAGCTTCCACAGATTCAGTAACATTAGCAGAGGCCAGCAGGTGGATGAGGGAAAGGGGAAGCAAGAGGACACGATCTGATATCCTCGTGTTGGTGTTGTTCCCAGATCATCATACTAAATGTTGTTCCAGGATCAACATTGCAAGTGACCAATCAGAATGTTGTGACATCATACTTTTGCGACTTCGGGAAAAACCGGCGTAAAACAAAAAACTGTACTTAAGCTGCGAGAAACCGCCTCTGTCCGCCGATCAACGGACCCTGACCCTAACCCTAACCGTAACCCTTTAATAAACAGTAAGCAGAATTGATATTGTCCTTGCAACATTGGAATTTCATAAATGCACGAATGGCTTGGCGCGCCAAAGAATAACGTCACAACAATGTGATTGGTCACTTGCAATGTTGAACCTGGAACAACATTTTCATGATGGTCTGGGAACAACACCAACACGAGGATATCAGATCATCCAAGCAAGAGGAGAGACCCTAGGCGGCCGCCGGTCCGAGTGTCAGGTGAACTGAACTTCAGGTAAAAAGTTATGACCTGCAGTCTGTCTGGGAAACATATAAACCAAGTTTAGGTGGAGTTTATTTTTGTTTTGCAGACTTTTTACCTTACAATAACTTGTACTGCGTACTAGCTAGCATGATGGAGTTTCTATACAGCTGGGTGGGTGCTATGATGTTACTGATAGTGAACTTTATTTTATTCATAAGGTTAGTTAGTAGAGTTGCCAAATGTCAAAAGACGGAATCGTCCCGTATTCAGAGAAAATATCACACGTTTCGTGTTGAGGTGAAAAGGAGCAGTTTGTCCTGGACTTCAGCTACAATGAAAAAGACACAAAAGTTATTCTGTGTCTTTGCTGCACAGCTGCCTCTTCTTCTCTCATCCTCTCCCCTCTCTCTCCTGTTTCTACTTCAATCATGAAACTGATCAATGATCAGCTGATCGGCTTTTCTCTCTTGTTTGTTTATCGCCCACTTTGCATAAGAAAGCGGAAACTGGCGGCTGTCGCACTAAACAACAGCAGCACGTTTAAGCTTGATCAGCTGTTGTTAGAATTTATTTAATATTAATTTCTAGTATCAGCTGATGTTTGCTGGAGCCACAGCTGTAAAGCTGCTGGTCATGATGTCGGTTTGGATATGTGGTGAGAGGGAAACATGAAGATGAAACCAGGAGATGTCCTTACTGAATCATCAGAGCTGAACAGGTGATGGAGAAGCAGGTTTACCTTTTAGGAGACATGAATGAGTTGAAGTTATGAACTGTTTCTGAGAGATAAATAACACCAGGATCCTTTTCTAAGTAGCTGACAGCTGGTAACTGTGCAGGGGCGGGTCTAGCAAAGTTTAGCCAGGGGGGCAGGTAGGGCATTAACAGGGAAAGGGGGGCACAAAGAAATACTTTCTTATTCTCATTTATAATGTCTCGCTGTTATTAAATAATTATCTGAAGCTTACAACCAAAGTTTTTATCTGACGCAAAATGTATAGAAATCATGCATATACCAACAAGACTGTACATCACTGTCACAACAGCGTTTGTTTTCATTCAAAGGCTTTATGGCTTTAATACCTGGTGGGCCGGTCTCTATTCACAATGCCCGGGCTGATTTTTTGTCCCAGTCCAGCCCTGGGCACGACACGCAGTGAGTTAATCTGAGAATGTGCATTAAAAAATAAATGACCGCGCCAGCGGTGCACATCGCAGATTAGCTCACATATACACATTAGTTGTGCCGCTTTTTAATGACGGTATCTTAGCTATTAACCCCAACTACCAGATTCAGCTTGTAATTGGCTAAAAATAACTTGGCCTACCGATGAGAGGGACGTTGTTAGCTTTCCACATTCTGAAATTTCAAAAGCTTCAGCAGCTGTCCGCTCAGCGCAGCATCAGCACCACGGAAATACACGGATACATCCGTAGACTCGAGACAGAATTCACAATGCGTTTTTGGGACTTTCAAGTGTTTGGACCAATGTTTATGATCAAACCAGAAAGCTTTAATGAGCAGCTAGATTTGTCTCTCATTAACTGACTGAGTTAATGCCAGTTAATGAAACATCGAAACAGCTGGAACCCATAGCTGTGCGTGTTCATGGAGCTGCATTTTCACCTGCTGGACATCACTACCTGACAAGTTTAACTGTCTTCAAAACATTGCAGAGGCCTTATTGACAGTATTTGGCTCTAAATATCTGTGTGAGCAGATTTTCTCTCACATGAGTCCTCAGGTAGCCTCTGAATGCTGGACACTCGGAGACCTGTGTGTCTGAGTGGGAGACCAGAGATCAGATTAACATGTGTATTAACAAACATGCCATATTGGCTCAGTTTATTTTTCTTATCATTGTTGTGAGGAGACCATAAATAGAATGTGCATTTTCTGTTGTACAGTTCATTTGCTGTTATGAAGTTCTTGTTATGGATAAAAAGTCTTTTTTTTGTTTCAGAATAGCTGATAACTATTCGCTGATAGCTGCCAACATCTGCAAACAAATATAATTCTATAAAGTGGTTCTATATAGTGTGTAACTGTTAATATAGAGCGTTATTAAATTTATTGCTAATGCAATCATATGGCACATTGACTTCTGAGGAAATTTCAGATGGCACTCGTCATCAGAAAGGTTGCCTACCCCTGGTTTAGAGAGACCATACCATTGTAACAGGCTACCTAACCCCGGCGCATGTATGTACAAATAGGGCAGAGCCTTGGACACCTGGCTTGCATGGTCTTTTTAAAGGTCTGTTGTTCTATCTAACTGACTGGCCTCCGAGTTGTCCGGCTAACCTCCATTTTTCTGCGAGCGAAACATCGGGAAGTGGCGTCTTTTCTCTCTCTCTCTTTTTTTGTCTGTCCACAATGACCAAGCTGATAGGATGCTGTGATGGAGCTAACACCTCGCAATTTCAGTGATATTGCAGGCAGGGGAGAATGCCGACCCACTGGCTGAAACGCTCGCCTGCTGAAGAAGAGTACTCCATGAGTAACTGTATGGTCCATCGGACTGCCAGCGCAGTAATATTGCACTGTTAAGAGATCAGCGGTGCTAATACTAATGCTAAAGCCACAGTGAGTTTGACTTGGTGTTCATTCAGAGGGACGTATTATTTTGTGTGAGACATTAAGGCATCACAGTGTGCACAGACACTCGGCATCTGACTGATATTGACACTGTGTGAACACTCTTTCCACTTTGCCATAACTCTTGTTCGGAGAGAGTAGTTTCGGCCACAGACTTGAAATGGCATCCCACGCAGACACATGGGCTGTGTCCCAATCCAGCAACCGCATGCTTCGGAGTACACGCAGTTCGCGCACTACGTACGGTGCGTACTACGAAGTACGAGAAGTGCGGAAGTGAGAGGCTTGTAAAATGGGAAATGGGTTACCACGCGTACGTGCCCAAGTTGCATCTGGGTTGCCCCTAAGAGAACGAGGTGCTGCCACACCCAGGCCAGCCTCCCAGCAACCCAGTCCTGCCATCATCAGCCCTAGGGCCAGCCGATGCAGAGGGGCTCCAGTGACTACCAGCAGCTCGTGTAGCTGGCCGGCAGTCAGGAAACCCCAGAGGAGGGAGGATATTTCACTGAGGCAACCCTTCCCCCATTTGCAAAATATGCCTCACCCACATGATGCCCCCCAGGTAGTGCAAGGCATTGTTGGGTACGTGGAAGATGTGGAGTCTAGAGCGCACTGGAATACTCCACTGAAAGCTAAAGTTAACGTCAACTCAGTGGCATTCGACGCCACCCTTGACAAGGGGGGCGTCCTTGTCTGCTGTGCGAGTCAAAGGCATTCAGGTGAACAATTTGTATCCCAACAGGATTCAAACTGTTTGCTGGAGGCTAAAGCTCCAGAGGCAAACCTAGCAGATTGTGAGAGAGAATCATTGGTTGACCTCCTCGAGCAATTTAGCGATATGTTTGACGGCCATTTGGGTCGCATGTCCTTAACAAAGCATGCGATCGACATGGGAGATGCAAAGCCTATTAACCCTTGTAGCGCACCTCCCCAGCAAAAAACAACTAATTGAAGAACAGGTTTAGAAAATGCTGGAAGACGTAAAAATCGAACCCTCCAAAAGTCCCTGAGCCTCGCCTGTCATGATTGTTAACAGGCTGGGCTCAGACCCATGGTTCTGTGTGGACTTTAGGGGGCTGAACCAGGTGATGCGTAAGGACTCATACCCCTTACCACGAGTCAACGATTTTCTCAACTTCCTGGCAAGAGGTCGATTCATTTCGACATTGGATCCGAGAAGTTACTGGCAGGTGCTACTCTCAGAGGACTCGCACCCCAAAACGGCCTGTGTTTCACAGGATGTTTCAGTTTCGCGTGCTCCCTTTCGGCCTCAGCCGGACTTTGACTTCACCGTTGTACATAAAGCAAGGGTGCACACCAGGGTGCCAGATGGTCTGTCTCACAACCCCCTGCTTGAGTCTGAGGGTCCCCCTATTGAAATCCTGCCAGAACATACTGTTATCTGGGGCATGAACCCTTGTACTTAGCCTCCCATTTTTTTGGAGGACCGAGCACAACTCAGGCAGCGGCAGTTGAATGACCCAGACACGGGTCAGAAGCTCCGAGACCTGGAGTTGTCCCCCCGTCCGTATATCCACTGTCCTTGGTGGTCAACGACGGCATGCTCTATTACCCAGGCCCAAAACGATTTTGTCGGACCACTGCCTCGCACCGCTTCTGGCAACTCTTACATACTGGTCTTTGTGGACTACTTCTCCAGGTGGATCAAGGTGTGTGCTGTTCAGGATAGAACTGCTCAAGTGGCAGCTAGTAAGTTTGTTAGTGAAGTGTTCGCTAGACACAGGGCCCCTAGGTACCTTATTTCGGACTGAAAAAATGAACAGAATTCCCAAAACAGCTATTCGTGTGTATGTGGATGATAAACACACTTCATGGGATAAGTTCATGTCCCAAATCTGTTTCACATTGCGCTCGGCCCCCCATGAGAGTACAGGACTCAGCCCTGCTATGATGTTATATGGCAGCGAGCTGGCGACACCACTTGACCTGCTTTCAAGGCCCTCTGTGGAAAGCAAGGAGACCCCCATCCCCTATCCAGAGACCCTTAAAGCTTCACTGCAGGAGGCCCATGATTGAGCCAGGGAGACACTGGCTCACAGCCATGCTAGGCTACTATGACCTGGGGGGGCGATCGTGGCTCAAGAGTTGGGAGTTCGCCTTGTAATCGGAAGGTTGGCGGTTCGAGCCCCGGCTCCGACAGTCTCGGTCGTTGTGTCCTTGTGTAAAGCGCTTTGGGGTCCTTAGGAACTAGAAAAGCCCTATACAAATACAGGCCAGGCCATTTACCTGAGGCGCCGGCCGATGACCTATGCAATCGGTGACTTGGTCAAAGTCAAAACTCATCATTACTCAGATGCCCAATCTAGCTTCATTGAGAAGCCGGTGCCCCTGTTCACAGCCCCCCACCAGGTTACTCAGAAGCTGGGGGAGGTTAGCCAAGTTTGACACCGGTGAAGATGCGGGAGTCTTTGTGAACGTGTTGTGCCCCTTTTTATGCCTGGGACTCCACACCACCTTCAGGACAGTGGGCTCCAGTCCACGAGAGGCCAGATGAGACTGGAGCGTGGGTTCAGCCCTCATTCTTGAATGCGGTGGATGACGGCACAGCCGGGCACCCTTCTAAGGGTGTCTCTGCATCTCAACTGGCCAAGGTGGCGCGCTATCGTTTGAGACCCCGCCAGTGCCCCAGGATCAGTGATGGTTGGACTGGTACCAGGTGGACTAACCGTTATCATACAGACAAGCTCATTGTTGACTGAGGGGTGGTTGCATACAAGATAGATGTGTTGTGATTGTTCTGTTCATAAGGGATGCTTACTTGTTCTGTTCCACTCAACCTACGTCAACGCTGCCCATGGGAGGCTTTGGGTTTGATCTTCTATACTACCAGGTTAAGCGACAAGATGTCTTGTATTTTTGACTGTTTTTCCCTGGTCTAGGACTGTCTCCAGAGGATGACTAGCCAGTGACACTACATGTTCTATATTGTTTGCCTCAAGGATTCAGTATGTTTATTAACTGTAGCAATGCCATAAGGGTGTATCAAAATTCCTCCAGAGCGTGCTTATTACCTGAAGTAGTTATGTATTGGGGGGCGGGGGGGTTACCTGGGTCCGGCTGAGGCCAGCCTCCTTATTAAATGGATCTGAGAAGATTACATTTCCAATCATGGGCCAGAAATGATATTTCTACTAGATTTACAGTTTGTTTTCATGTCAGAAGGTGCAGCAGTTGGAGCTTACATGGAGTAAGTGCTGATATAGAAGGACAGTTGTGTTTTGATTAAGCTATTTAGCTGTACCTGCTGCGGAGACTCAGGTCGTTTGGAGTGAAGGGCCCACTCCTGAAGGACCTTCTATGACTCTGTGGTGGCCTCAGCCATCTTCTATGGTGTGGTCTGCTGGGGCGGGACAGGAAGAGACTGAACAGGCTGATCCGAAGGGCCAGCTCTGTTCTGGAATGCCCTCTGGACCCAGTGGAGGTGGTGAGTGACAGGAGAATGGTGGCTAAGCTGTCATCCCTGTTGGACAACATCTCCCACCCCATGCAGGAGACTCTGACAGCACTGAGCAGCTTCTTCAGTGGGAGACTGCGGCACCCACGGTGTATAATGGCCTGTATTTATATAGCGCTTTACTAGTCCCTAAGGACCCCAAAGCACTTTACATATCCAGTCATCCACCCATTCACACACACATTCACACACTGGTGATGGCAAGCTACGGACGGAGAGATTTCGCAGGTCTTTCCTCCCCACTGCTGTCAGACTCTACAACAAAGACTTTTGCAGCTGATCAAACACACAAACCCACACATGTGCAATAAGACTGCTATATGTGCAATTCTTCTTCTGACGAAGTTGTATTTTTGTATTTTCTTACTCAGTTGTATATAGTATTTGTATTTCTATTTTATTCTATTGTATATATTATTCTATTCTATTTTATTCTATTGTATTTTATTGCATTCCAGTGTTTCCTAATTTCTGCTACATAACTTTGCACTTTTGCTGTAACAAAACAAATTTCCCACCTGTGGGACTAATAAAGGTTATCTTATCTTATCTTATCTTATCTTATCTTATCTAACCATTAATTGTATTGTATGCTGGCATTTTTTTTTTAAATGGTTTCATTTAACTGATATAATTTAATTTAATTTGTGTTTTTTTTTCTTTTTCAGACTGAGTCACTGCAACCTCTCAGAGAGAAGCTGTGAGGCTCTGTCCTCAGTTCTCAACTCTGTGTCCTCTTGTCTGAAAGAGCTGGACCTCAGTAACAATAACCTACAGGTCTCAGGAGCAAAGTTTCTGTCTGCTGCACTGCAGAGTCCACATTGTACACTGGAAACACTCAGGTCAGGATCCAAATGCTCCCACTGCTGATCATTTAAAGTCTGAATGATATTTTCCATAAACAACTGAGCTTTTTAGATTTGGCAAGTAACCTTTTCATTATCTTTGGATAGCTTGGGAGATTCTTAATTACTGTCTGAAGATTTTTTACAGTTACAGTTATTTCGTTTAATTGGTAAAAGAAAAGTATTGTTCGATTCATGTTTTCTGTGGAAGGGTTTGTTTGACACACTGATGAGCAGGCCATTTGTTCCACAGCAGTCCGTATAGCCAACAAGAGGCCTGCTCCCCTCACAATACATTAATAGATAATTCAGATTTTGCTACAATCCATATATTGAATTTGAGGCTTTTGTGAGCACTGATCACGTTGAGCTCTTTTTCCACATTGACTGGCTCAGATATTTATTGTCGCCACTTTTATCTGCATTTTTGGTGTAAAGTTTCAGTCTATGGCCAGTAATTCTCTTCTTACCAACACTGTGGGGTTCCCACTGCTGACACATTGGCTCCTCCCGGGGTGCTATCAGATGACCTTGATGCTATATCCATGTGTTTTTTTTTTTTTTTTTTTTGCCAACTTTCCCCAGTTTAATGGTTCTGGTCACTTCAGTGGGGTGGTCACTTTCCTCGTTTCTTCCGTGGGAAGAAAACTGTGTCAAAATTAAATGGTATGGTGTCTAAATGGTCGTAATTAAAATTAATATTCTATACTATTTAATCATCTCCAGGTCCATATTTCAGGAAACTTATGATTTAAATTTATTTGTGTGGAGAGAGATTGGTTCATAGTTTGTTTGTTTGGTAGCTTGTTTTGTTTTTCATTTGTGTTAAATTATCTGTAATTTTAGAGAACATATTTTTAAAGTCTTATTTCTTAAAATTACATTGTAATCGGATTCTGTGAGAATACGGCTTCACGTCTGCAGCACTTCCATCAATGAAAGCTTCAGTTTCCTGTCAGTATTCATTTTTATAGAGCTGTTTGTTCATATATCAGACTCTGATTTAGGTTATTTTCTTGTTCAGATTTATCAAGTGGTCAGATTTGGCTTTGCCAGCTGTATAAAACCACAACAACACAAAATTGGGCAACTGTTGTTGTGTTCCAAAGGGAGAATTATTTAATATGTCCCAGAAGTTGTTACAAAAACAACAAGTGCATGTTAACATGGTGACTGCAAACCAACAGTTGTCCTTATTTGGCTCAGGTTTCTTCTTCTGCAGGCTTATCTCCTTATGTGGAGATGCCTCCTCGCCCATCACCATGGCAAACGGGTTTTACCCTCTGGTCAGACCTGCATAAAGACTCAAAAACCAGTGTTATTTGTTATCATCTACCATCCACCTGGGCCTTACACAGAGTTTCTGTCTGATTTAGTGCTCAGCTCAGCCGCAACACATCATTTAACCTGTTATTAAACTCAATTGGCTTCTCTCAAAATGTAAACGAACCCACCCACTTTAATAACATTCTAGATCAGAGGTCTCCAACCTTTTTTGCACCACGGACCGGTTTATGCCCGACAATATTTTCATGGACCGGCCTTTAAGGTGTCGTGGATAAATACAACAAAATAAAACTAGTACCGGTACCGAAAAAAGAAAATTTATTCATAACACACGTGAAAAGACCCAGGAAAACCGAGTTAACGATAAAAACGATAACGAAATAACGCTGAAAACCGATAAAAACCCTGAAAACCATACATTTCACACCTGAGCCTCAACTCTCGCGGCCCGGTACCAAACGACTCACGGACCGGTACCGGTCCGAGGCCCGGGGGTTGGGGACCGCTGTTCTAGATCATGTTTTAACATATGGCATAGAAACTGAACTTTTAACAGTGTTTCCTGAAAACCCTCTCTTTATTTTTTTATTTTTATTTTTTAAACTTCTGGTGCCGCTATGAGCTGGCAGCCAGTATCAGCAGCTCCGACCTGACAGTCTTTTTTTTTCTCTTTAATATACTTTTTTTTTTGCCGTTCTTGTGTTTCTTTTTTTTTATTTTTCTATTGTGGGATGCTGTCCCCCACAATGGAGCTCAGATTTTTATTGACAATCGTGTTTTTATTACATTTTTTACGGCATCTGTGTCCATAGAGCACGTGGAGGTCTGATCTCCCATTGTTTACGGCAGGGATCGTCTGTTAGCCCTCGGGACTTCCGCTGTTCTTCCTACCGCCGAGTGAGCGAACATCCCCCCACGGTACTCCGGCTGGGATCGGGCATCGCAGTAAGGTTAGGAGGTACTGGACAGCCATTCCATCTGTTGGGGAATGTGAGATCTCTCCCCAATAAAATGGATGAGCTGGCGGCTCTAACCCAACATCAGAGGAGCTACAGGGGGTGCAGCGTGATGTGCTTCACAGAGTCGTGGCTAACCGCGCTAACTCCGGACTCGCATAAACATGGATGGTATCAATCTGATCCAGGCCAACCGAACAATGGAGATTGGTAAGAAGAGAGGAGGGGGTCTGGCTGTGTTTGTGAACAATCGATGGTGTAACTCTGGGCATTTATCTATCAAAGAGACGCTATGCTGTAAGGACACTGAGCTGCTAGCGGTTAGCATGAGACCGTACTAACTACCGCGAGAGTTTACACACGTTGTTGTGAAAGCTGTGTATGTTCCGCCCTCTGCTAACGCTGCAGCAGCCTGTGAGGTCCTGCACACTGTAACCAGCAGACTCCAAACACAGCACCCTCAGGCCCTTTTCCTGATCTCTGAGTACTTTAATCACATCTCCCTGTCCTCCACTCTCCCCACCTTCACCCAGTATGTCACCTACCATACCAGAAACAATAAAACATTGGACTTACTGTATGCCAAGATCAAGGAGGCCTACAGCTCATCACCTCTCTCTCCCCTGGGGGCTCGGATTACAACCTGGCTCATCTCCAGCCTGTGTATAAACCGCTGGTACACAGAGAACCAGTTGTGAAACGCACGGTAAAAAAAGGGCCTGAAGGGGCCCTGAGGGACTGTTTCCGTTCTACTGTGTGGGACAACCTCTGCAGGATGACCTAATCAGCATCACAGACTGCCTTACGGATGACATCAACTTCTGTGTGGACAACACCATGCCTTTATGCTGGGTACGGTGGTCCTCCAGCCGATCCAGGAGAGAAGGACAACCGCGAAAACCTCTAGTGATCCCATATGTGTCAGGAGAATCAGAACAGTTGAGATGCATTTTTTCTAAACCATGGGTCTCTGTGGTTTTTAAACCCCAAAACATGCTGCACCAAAAACTGGTCCACCCCAAGGATCGGGTCCCCGACACAAACAGAGTAACATAACGTACGCTGTTACGTGCAGGAGGATTGCCATCAATTATACATCGGGGAAACCAAACAACCTCTGGCGAAGAGGATGGCACAACGCAGAAGAGCTACTTCGTCAGGCCAGGACTCTGCAGTCTATTTACACCTACAGGCCACTCTTTCACTCTTTCAAGGATGAGGATGTGCACATCTTGGACAGGGAGGAATGCTGGTTTGAGCGCGGAGTCAAGGAGGCCATTTACGTGAAAAGGGAAAGACCATCTCTGAATCGAGGAGGGGGCCTAAGGGTACATCTGTCACCATCTTACAATGCTGTGATTGCAGCCATTCCCCAACTCTGTGAATGGGACTCATGGACATTGATCAGTGGTTGTTGATCAGTGGTTGTTGATCAATGGTCATGAGAATGATTAAGGAACTGACCTCCCAGCCCATTGTTTCTTCAGTGGGCTGGTTTCAGTCATTATGCAAATGTACTGTTTGTAAGATTGGGGAAACCTGTAGTCAGCTGAGACTGAAGAAGTCACCTGGATGAGTGACGAAACGTTTCTCCCACAAAACGCTACGTCCAGATGACCAGAATCAACTTTTGGAGATACTTTGTGTGTTGCGTTTGACTTACCTCGGAAATAGGAACACAGACCTGGGAATGATGTTTACTCAAATAAACGGCGTGTTAGCCTCGTCAGAGAAGTCGGGATTCCAAGATGGCGACGCCCTCGGAAATGTTTTTTTTGCTAGCCCTCTACATAAACAAATTACTCCTAAACACATATGCAGCCGTAGCTGGACTGGCCATCGGCCCACTGGGCAATTTTTCGTTTTTATGGGCCGATGTTTTATTTCTTTTATTTTTTTTTGTAACGGTATAAACAATGAAAGGTGGTGGATTGGCCAGATGCTGGCAGATGTGTAAAAATAACTCAGTTGTTTGGTGGTGGCTATGGTGGAGCTTCCACACATTCAGTAACATTAGCAAATGGTGGAGGCCAGCAGGTGGATGAGGGAAAGGGGAGGCAGGAGGAGGAGGAGAGACCCGAGGCGGCTGCCAGTGTCAGGTGAACTGAACTTCAGGTAAAAAGTTATGAACTGCAGTCTATCTGGATCAGATATAAAGGTGGAGTTTATTTTTATTGTGCTAACTTTTTACAGTCGGTTACAATAACTCATACTGCGTACTAGCTAGCATGATGGAGTTTCTATACTGCTGGGTGGGTGCTATGATGTTACTGATAGTGAACTTTATTCATAAGGTTAGTTAGTAGAGTTGCCAACCGTCCCCTAAAAAACGGAATCGTCTCGTATTCAGAGAAAATATTAAGCATTTTGTATTGAGGTGAAAAGGAACACAGTTTGCCCCGGACTTCAACTAGAATGGAAAAAGACACAAAGCTGGAGTTATTCTGTATCTTTACGCTGCACAGCTGTTTCTTCTTCTCTCATCCTCACCTCCTTGTCCTGTTGCTGCTTCAATCATTAAACTGATCAATGATCAGCTGATCGTCTTTTCTTTCGCAAGTCACGTCTCTCATGTTTGTTTATTGCCCACTTTGCGCCAGAAAGAAGAAACCAGCGGAGGTCGCGTTAAACAACAGCAGCACCTTTAAGCTTGATCAGCTGTTGTTAGAATTTATTTAATATTACCTTCTAGTATCAGCTGATGTTTGCTGGAGCCACAGCTGTAAAAGCTGCTGGTCATGATATCTTTTTGGATATGTGGTGAGAGGGAAACATGGAACACTGCTCTCCAGTTTACTCGACGTTTGATTGTAATGAGTTTTTGAATTATTTCACAAATAAGGTCACTGCCATTAGGTCAAATATCTCTCCATCATCTTCTCAGTACCAAGCTTACAATTTACTCACCTCTGATACTTGGTCTTCCTTTACTCCAGTTACATTACAGGACATCAGGGCTTTGCTTGGTCATATGAAACCAACTTCAAGCCCCCTTGATGTCCTTCCTGCCTCTTTTTTTTCATGAATGTATTTGACTCTATTGGCCCCTGTATTGTGGAAATGATAAAATATTTCTCTTCGTACTGAAGGTGGAGGTAATGCACCAGAGGTCGTTTGTCAACCTCCATAAAAAGACAGAAGAAGAAGTGGCTCTGATACGTTGTGTGAGCACCACAATTATCAGGAGCTACGGCGGCTATTGGGAACTAGTGAAAACAAACTGGTGTCAAGCCACCCTCATGTTGAAGAATTACAGTCAAGCCAGCCTCCCCTTTGTTTTATGTTCCCTGTGTTTGGCAAGTATTATGGCAAGACGTGGAAACCTGAATTCAAAATAAAGAACAACTTCCAGTGAATGTAGCTTCAACATTAACCCTGATTTTAAAGTATGTACCTTCGAAACCTGATTTCAAAATAAAAGCCAACTTCGAGTGAATTAACAGACATGTTATGTACATAATAATAAATATAATTTAGTGTTGTTTTCACACTAATGTTAGATCCAAATGACACACCCTTGTACTCTAGTAGCGCTCTGTCAATATCAAGGCCACCTTTCTTTGGATTTCAAAGTAAAAGCCCTGTGAATTTTCATTATTGAACTACTCTTTCAATGCCAAAAGGTTGATTCTGTTCATAAGGAGGTAGCATTTTCAGTGGTAGAAACATTTTTTCACTCATCCAATTGACTTCTTCAGTTGAAGAAGCTATGTCAAGATGAACAGAATCAACCTTTTGGGATTTACTTACGTGGATGAATGAGCATGCATCAAGCACTCTTTCAATGACTTCGGAATGCCCTTGAAAGGAAAATTCATGTTTCCACCGGATAATTGCAGTCTATATCGCCAGTATACAACCTCTTTCAGTGTTGCACTTTGTATACAGTCCCTGAGCGCTCGTCTTACAACCAGCTGCACATAGAGACCATTGTTGTTAGTCCAGGTCAGAAGATGACTTGTTGGAATGAAAATGAGCTTGTAGTCTGTCTGCTTTAATAATGTGACTGGAAAAAGGTGTTGGACTTCAAATATGTCCATTTCTTTCACACTTCACCTTTAAAAGTGAAGTGTGAAAAAAGTGAAGCCATTTTGTTCCTGGAATGAAAAACATGACTTTTTCAAGTCTTTTTCATTTTTTAATGATAAATGTACGACTTTAATGTGAAACATTCAGAGTTTTTTCTCTTGTTGTGTTTGTTTGAAGCTGCTTCCTGTTGGCTTCAACTGTTTGGATTTCCATTTTCTAAACTTCTACATTCTGAACCTTCTTCAGCTCTGAACAGATTATGAAACACTGAATGGATTTAAGCTCACACTTTGTCTAATAAACTCACATGTTTCATTTTTTTATACAGATTGAGGAACTGTGATTTGTCAGAGATCAGCTGTGATTATCTGGCAGCAGCTCTGAAGTCCAACCCCTCCCATCCGAGTGTGCTCGATCTGAGTGGACACTACAACAATCTGCAGGATTCAGGAGTGAAACAGCTGTGTGTTCTTCTGGAGAATCGACGATGTCGATTTGAAACTCTGAGGTCAGTCATCATGTTTTGGTTGTATTTATTGTTTATATATTAATTGTGCTGACACTGTTGATGGGTAAGCTCACAGACCCCTATACGGGAAGTCTTGTTTGGCTCTTTGTAGAACTTCTAATCTCTGATCCTCTGAGTCTAACTCAGTAAGTAATGCAGAGTTGTTTTGTTGAGAAGCTGAGCGATGTCACTATGGAGGCAGATGAAACCATGGTCTCGTACAACGTTACATCTCTCTTCACTTGCATCCCAGTCACGGAAGCGTTGGAGGTAGTCTGTAAGAGATTACAGGATGACCCCAACCTCAGCAACAGGACCACTCTCAGCATCGACCAAGTGTGTTTGAACTGTGTCTTCATTCCACCTACTTCACATACAAGGGTCAGTTCAGAAACATGGGTGTGCCGTGGGCTCCCCAGTTTCACCCATCGTGGCCAATTTGTACATGGAAGAAGTGGAAAAGAGGGCTTTGCTATCCTACCCTGGAACACCACCGAATCATTGGTTCAGATATGTGGATGACACCTGGGTGAAAATCAAATCTCAGGACGTACCACAATTCACGGATCACATTAACTCTGTGGACTGACACATCAAATTCACCAGGGAGGATATGAAAAGTGGCAGGTTAGCCTTCTTAGACTGTGAGATTTCCATCAGTAATGGGGGACACCTAAAAGCTGACGTGTACCGTAAACCTACACATACGGATCAGTATCTAAGGTTTGACTCTCATCATCCACTGGAGCACAAACTGGGCGTCATCAGGACGCTACAACACAGAGCGAACACCATCCCCACTGACACAGCAGCCAGGGAGGCAGAAGAACATCAAGAAGGCCCTGAGTAAATGTGGTTATCCCAGCTGGGAAGGCGCCAAACGAAAGCTCCAGCCGATCCAGGAGAGAAGGACAAGAGAAAACCTGTAGTGATCCCATATGTGTCAGGAGTATCGGAGCAGTTGAGACGCATTTTTTCTAAACACCGTGGTGACACCAGCCAACAAAGTCACTGATGACCCCCCTGTATTCCTGATCATTCCCGTCTGATATGCATCCGATGATGGCTGTATCATCTGAGAACTTCTGTATATGGCAATCGTCCGAATTATAACAGAAGTCTGAAGAGTAAAGGCTGAACAGGAAGGGTAAGAGAACCGTGCCCTGTGGTGCCCCCGTGCTGTAGATTACCACCTCAGACACACAGTCATGGAACCTCACATACTGTGGTCTGTTGGTAAGGTAGTCGATGGTCCATGCAGTCAGCTGTGTGCCTACTCCGGCTCCCTTCAGCTTCCCTCTCAGTAGTGCAGGCTGGATGATGTTGAAAGCACTGGAGAAGTCAAAAAACATGATCCTCACAGTACTCCCTGCTTGCTCTAGGTGAGAGAGGGATCGGTGTAACAGGCAGATGACAGCGTCATCCACCCCAATTCCAGACCGGTAGGCGAACTCCAGGGGGTCCTCGCTGAGCCCACCTTTCCATGGTCTTCATCAGATGAGAAGTCAAGGCCACTGGCCTGAAATGGTTGGGCTCCTTGGAGTGTGTGATTTTTGGCACCGGAACCACACAGGAAGGTTTTCACAGTTCAGGTACCCTCTCCAGATTCAGGCTCAGGTTGAAGATGTACAGGAATTCAGTTCTGGGGTCACCCACGGTTTATTGTTTGAGAAACACTGTACCTTCTTGGTAGGCACAGTGTTCTCAACACAGAAATTAATGTAATCTGTAATGCAGTGGGTGAGGGCGTCAATGTCCTCTTGGTGAGGCTTGCAGAGTTCCTGGCAGTCTGTGCATTCGAAACAGTCTCTCAGGGCCTCACTGTATTCCTCAGACAACACCCTTATCACTTTCTTCGTGGGTTTCCTCTTCACCATAGGGGTGTAAGTGGGGTGGAGAAGGACCAGGTTGTGGTCTGAGTGGTCAAGCGTGGCGAGGGGTGATGTGCTGTAAGCCTGCTTTGTGTTGGCAAACAATATGTCCAAAGTTTTTCTGTCCCTTGTATGGCAGTCAACATACTGGGAGAAGTTAGGGACACTGGCAGATAGTGAGGCATGAAAGAAGTCCCCAGAGATAATAATGAGGGACTGCGGATGTGCCATCTGTAGCTGAGAGACAGTGGAGTGAAAGTACTCACAGGCTGCCGCAGCGTCGGCCGAGGGTGGGATGTAAACAGTCAGCAAAATAACGTGTGAAAATTCCCTGGCCAGGTGGTATGGCCGGACACTAACCGCCAACAGTTCAATGTCTTTGGTACAGTGCTGTTCCTTCACAGTGATGTGTCCTGGGCAGAGATGGGCAGTAACGTGTTACAAGTAATACGTTACTGTAATCTGATTACTTTTTCAAGTCATGAGTAAAGTAAGGGATTACTATTGCAAAAGAGGTAATTCGATTATTGTTACTTTTCTGTAAGCACGCTGCGTTACTGCGTTACTAAACCGTGACTTCGTTTGCGAGAGTATCTCATGACGAGTAAGCGAGTGCAACTTTCGTGGCAACAGCTGTGTGCAGATCAAGAATGGATCATATAACGAGTGAGTATGAGCGTGCAGCATTTAAAGCGTGGAAGTACTGACCTTACTTTGAGTTTGATTCTGTAAAAAGTGGCAAAAAAATTAGCATCCGCTGTTCACTCCGTGGGAAGAAAACTTATTTTTACAGTGAAAAATACCTCTAAACCTCTGAGCAAGCACCGAGTGCGCTACCAGGGAGTGGGAAATTCACAGACAAACTCCCGGATCCTTCCACTTACATGACCGCTGCGGTACACCTGCACCAGGGTAAACCTCTGCCTGCCTCACTCCTGCTAAACAGGTGAAAATAGAGCAACAGGACCGCTAGTCTTTGATTTTATTTATTTTAGTTTTATTTGCATCTATTTGAAAGAGTGAGTGTAAACACACAAAAACCTATTTTATTTTATGTGCTGGAATGTGCAGAAAATAGGTTTAAATGTTAAACAAATTTCTTCCAGTCAGAGAATGGTGCATATAATTAAATTTTTGCTTGATGCATAAAGTTAAAAGATTAAAACTAATAAAACAAGTTTAAAGAAGAGACTTTTTTTATTTGATTACACTCTCCATTGCGTTCCGGTGCGGTCTAACTAGTTGAAAGCCATCCAGTGTTATGACAGAGTCCGGTTTGTGGTCCATGAGCCAAGTCTCAGTGAACAGCAGGAGGCTGCTCGGCTGGTACTCCCAGTCTGTAGATGTGCAAAGCTGGTAGAGACATACCCTGAAAGACTGGCAGCTGTAATTGCAGCAAAAAGTGGTTCAAGTATTGACTCAGGGGGCTGAATAATTACGCACACCCCACTTTGCAGTTATTTGTAAAACATGTTTGGAATCATGTCTGATTTTGTTCCACTTCTCACGTGTGCACCACTTTGTGTTGGTCTTTCACGTGGAATTTCAATAAAATTGATTCATGTTTGTGGCTGTAATGTGACAAAATGTGGGAAAGTTCAAGGGGGCCGAATACTTTTGCAAGCCACTGTATGTACATACATATTTGAACAAGAAAAATACTAATGGAAACTGCCTTTTATCCATTGTACCACTCATTTATGTGTGTTTCACCTGCAAGGATGAAGAGAGGGACTGGTTGTCATCACAACACAGTCTACCATTTGAAATCTGCTACACCTTGAGGCAACTGTTGCTGTGATTTGGCGCTGTATAAATAAAAATGAATTGAAGAGTAAAGAACAGGATAAAGAGCTCCCATGATGGTGGCAAAGAAATAGTCAGCAGACTGTAGCAGTTTATATCTGGATGAAAGTAGAACTAGCTCAGCGGAGCTCAGTCCCATATCTTTGGTTAGAAAAGAACAACATCAGCGATATACTGCTGCTCACACAAATTCAAGCAGTGCGCTCACATTACAGCACCTGATGAGAGAATCTGTGTATATGATAAACAGCTGATTGCTCGCAGCGCATGCACTGTTGGATCTCCAAATGTTCACTTGGCTGAAGTCTGCGAAGAAACTGTGCTCCACATAGTTCCCACAGTACGACCTCAGATTGGACCGAGCTCCCTGGATCACTGCAGGATCTTCAGCTGGTACATGGACGTCTCTGTTCCTCAGTCTTGGAGCTCCTGCAGGTCCGTCCACACCACCATAGGTCTTCTCACTCGCCTTTTCTTTGTCGTCGTTCTTCATCAGCCATTCTATGTCTTTATTAGTGCGGTGTTGTTCTTACGTGGCAGCGCTGATGTTCCCTCCTTGAATGCACAACAAGTACGGCGCTGGTCTTTCCTCGGGTGGAAAATCATCCTTCAGTGATCCAGAGCAAAGGTCCTAGTAGGACAGGAAACATACTGATAAGTGTTTCAAAGTGTCTTTGTAAGCAGACATGATTCAACTGAGCCAGTATGAGCTTGATTCCTGCAGTTTGTGCATCATAAACAGTGCTGAAGCAGAGGCAGCGTGTGCCTGCAGGTGAATGTACACTGCTGTTACAAGAGCTGTGGAAACTCTGGTAAAAAGGACATGACCATACTGCTGAAAGTTCCAGGACAGTCACAGAGTTACAGCATCATTTGTGAACATAAGGACAGAAAGGTCATCCAAATCTCGGGATTAAAAGTCTGTGTCCTAGTCGTGTCCAGTAAAACACGTCTCTGTGAAAGCTTCAATCCAACAGGCTCCAAAATCCTTCTGCTCTTCTTTGGGTTCTTAATGCTCTTGTACCATCTTTCTGTCATCCTCCTCGCTCCCTCTTTGAATTAAGACGTATGTGCATCATTAACACTGACATGTGGAAAACCAAAGTTTTACTGAGCAGAAGATGATCATGAGTGACGCTGTCTTTAAAATACTCTTGTTCGAAATGTATGACTTTAATGTGAAAATTTCTGAGTTTTTTTCTTCTTGTTGTGTTTGTTTGAAGCTGCTTCCTGTTGGCTTCAGCTGTTTGGAGTTTCCATTTTCTAAACTTCTACATTCTGAACCTTCTTCAGCTCTGAACAGATGATGAAACACTGAATGATTTTAAGCTCACACTTTGTCTAATAAACTCACATCTTTCATTCTTGATACAGATTGGGGAACTGTGGTTTGTCAAAGATCAGCTGTGATTATCTGGCAGCAGCGCTGAAGTCCAACCCCTCCCATCTGAGAGAGCTGGACCTGAGTAATGACTACCTGTCCTTGACTAGGAACAACAACCTGCAGGATTCAGGAGTGAAGCAGCTGTGTGGTTTTCTGGAGAGTCCAGGATGTGGACTTGAAACTCTGAGGTCAGTCAGCATGTTTTAGTTGTGCTGAGATGAATATGATGTGAAAGTCGTGCTGACACTAAACTGCAGACATCAGGCTGATATTATGTGTGTGTGCACAGATGGATTCCACGGAAGATCTCTGTTATGAAGGAAGTTTGTCCAACAGTGGGAAACATTTCAGAGAATATCTGTGAAGCAGAAGCTAAACATAGTAATAGAAGGAAAGCAAAATAATGATCCAAATTCTGCTCTGAGCCATCGTTTAAACATCACTATCAGACAGTAAAGGCTTCCAAAGGCTGCTCACCTCTCAAACTTAGTTAAAGATGCTGGTGCTGACCACAGATCAGCTGACCTGCTGGGTCTCTTCAGTTCTCCAGAGCAGCAGGATGTCTGAGGTCTGCAGAAACACAAAAACACAGCAGCTAAAAATAGTTGTTCAAAGAAAATGGTGGGTGGGGGGGGGGGGGGTGCTGATTCCTGAGCTTTGAAACTGGATTTGCTTCAGTAGTTATTCCCATCACTGCTTTAGGAGTTGCATTTAGTCACAGCTGATTGAGTTCTTTGAACAATCACAATGACTACTGTTGTAAAAACAAGCACACAAACAACCAATGAGAGTAAGGAACAGGATAAAGAGCTCCTGTGATGCTGTTAAAGAAATGAGCAGCTGACGGCCGTCTACATGTTCTAGAGGTTTACAGTCACCAGGGGGCGCTGTCACAGCCATGCAGTCAGTGAGCTGCTCTACTTGTGCTGTTGTTGGTGAAGCTGAAGTGAAAGCTAGTGTTAAAACAATGGAAAGTGTCCACTGCAGGCTCCATCTGAGCTTCTCATGCTCTTCTTCTTTTATCCTCCATGTTTGTGCTGAACACTGCTGTCGCTCTCTTCCCTGTTCCCACCCACTTTCCAACCAATCAGCATTGGAGCGGGCACAGCGTCGTCTGCACCAACTTTTGTTGTGAGCACGTAGACTCGTCTGCAGAACATTTCCAGTAAAATAACCAGCTTTGCATGCTCCCCAAGCAGCAGCTTCAAGCTCACCTCAAATAAGTTTACAGGAAGAACTACTTGGCTATCCACGAACAGCTGGACAGCCGTCCGTCCAGCACTTGTCTGCACAAAACTTCTGACACGTTCCCGTCTTCGAAGTGTCTTCGAAGTGAAGCTACCAGGTTCAGGTCCAGCTTGTTTATCTGGAGCTGCAGTGATCCATCCTCACGTGCACATTTTACAAAACAACACAGACACTGTTATGACAAGATATAGGTGGACCTCATGAGCAGAACACACAGACCCATTCTGGATACAGTGCAGGGGTTTTATTTACATTGCCAAAAACAACACAATTCTGGGGCATGAGGTGAGTGCTTGAATGGTCTACGGAAAAAAGGAGAGCAGAGATTCATGTACACGGAGAAGGGAAAACGAGGATAATACAAGGGGGTGAGAGTTGGACAGCTTACTTGTCACAACCTTATTACTAGCCTTGGCTGCAGTGTTGAGGAGCCGGAGGTTGGAAGTGGGTTGAGTGCAGGCTGTCTGTGGCGCAGGTAAAGGAGGAAAGTCGGAACCTCTGAGGAGACGGGGCTGACAATCGGAGAAGCGAGGTAGGCTGTAAAAAGGAATGAAGAGAGGAACGATCTTCACACATTTGTTGGGTTGAAAGTATAACATTTAACACAACTAGGAAAGTTACCACTTGTGGATAAAACAATACTCCGACACGTCTGCGGCACAGCTCCTTAAATGCCCTAGCTGACGACTCCTGATGTTTTGCAGGTGCGCCGGGGATCCTGCAGATCACAGCCCCACCCTTCTGTTCTGCAGAAGTGAAAGTGACAGCCCAGCCAGAGCTTCCAGCTCCTAATAGTACCTCCCCCCTCAACAGATGCCTCCTGTAAAAATCAGCAATGAGAGCAGGGTCCAAAACTAAAGTGACAGGGATCCAGGAGCGTTCCTCCGGACAATAACCCTTCCAGTCCACCAGGAACTGGAAGCCCTGGCCGTGACGGTGCACATCTAACAGTTGCCTGACTGTATAGGCCGGGGCATCATGGACCATCATCGACCGGGGATTGGGAAGGCGGGCACAATGGATGGCGAGAGATGGGCTTGAGCTGGGAGACATGAAACGTGGGATAGACCCTTAAGGAGGAGGGTAACGTAACATGAAGGGTAACTGGGTTTATGATGCTCTGGATCGGGACTGGACCTAGAAACCATGGAGCTAGTTTCTTGGATATACATTTGACTGAGGGTGATAGCCAGAAGACAGGCTCACCCCAGCCGCCAAAGCCGAGCAAAAAGCTCTCCACGTGTGAGAAACGAATTGAGGGGCCCTGTCAGACAGAATATCTACGGGAATTCCGTGCAGTCTGACAACATGCTCTACTAGCAGGCTGGCGGTCTCCAGAGCAGAAGGAAGCATAGACAGGGGGATGAAATGGGCTGCTTTAGAGAATCTATCTACAATGATTAAATTGGCTGAATGATTAGAGGAGCATGGCAAGCCGGTTACAAAGTCCAAAGCTATGTTTGACCAGGGGCAACTCGGAACTGGCAGAGGATGTAACAACCCGGGAGGAGCCTGATGATGGCAGGTCTCACATGCGAGCACATAAGCGGAAGTAGAGGATCGGGCTCTACTTGCTGAGCGCTGTGCAGCAGTTTCTATCTCCCATGTTACGGCCCCCACCATGCAGGACACAGGTAAGATTGTTTTGGCCTCCACATAACTGGACTCTGGAGAAAATTGGCAGGACAAAGCGTCAGGCTTAGTGTTGCGTGAACCGGGGTGATATGAAATGGAGAAATTAAACTGTTTCAAAAACAGTTGCCACCTAGCCGGTCTGGAGTTTAACCGTTTTGTGTGCTGCATGTAAGAGAGGTTCTTGTGATTGGTCCAGACTAAAAACAGCTGTTCCAATCGCTCTAACCAGCGACTCCATTCTTCGAGGGCCATTTTAATGGCCAGAAGCTCATGGTTTCCCACGTCATAATTTCTCTCGGCGGAGTTGAACCGCTGAGAGATGGACGAGAATGTGAGTTGTGCAAAATAAATCCTCTAAGTGGCAAAACACTTGTCTGGCTTCGGGGGACCATTGGAAAACTTCAGTGGTAGATGTCAGTCTAGTGAGTGGGAGTGTGACCTGACTGTAGTTCTTTACAAACCAACAATAAAAATTAGCGAACCCTAGGAACCTTTGTAGTTGCTTGCATGTGGAGGGAGTTGGCCATTCAACTATTGCTTTGACTTTGCTGGGATCTGCCCTTACCTGTCCTCTCTCAAGTATGAAACAGAGCTAGCATGAAAGTCACACTTCTCGGCTTTTACAAAGAGTTTGTTTTCTAATAGGCATTGCAATACACTGCGTACCTGCTGTACACGTTCCTCCAGTGACCGAGGAAAAATTAGAATATTGTCCAAATAAATGAAAACAAAATGATTAAGGAAGTCCTGTAGCACATCATTAATTAAAGATTGGAACACTGCTGGTGCATTTGTCAGCCCGAAAGGCATTACCAAGTACTCATAATGTCCTCAAGGGGTGTTGAAGGCAGTCTTCCACTCATCTCCTTGGTGAATCTGCACCAGGTCATAAATGTTTCTGAGGTCCAGTTTTGTGAATAT
Source organism: Simochromis diagramma (assembly GCF_900408965.1). Classification (NCBI taxonomy): domain Eukaryota; kingdom Metazoa; phylum Chordata; class Actinopteri; order Cichliformes; family Cichlidae; genus Simochromis; species Simochromis diagramma. Next base: position 1,471,393 of record NW_024387398.1, read on the forward strand.
GACTGCTTCCTGTAATGGTTCAAAGGTGGAGGGAATTAGAGGCAGAAGATAGTTATTTTTAACAGTTATTTCATTAAGCCCCCAATAGTCAATGCAGGGTCTGGCCGCTGGACGTCTTTCTTTCCTATGACAAAAGATCCAGCGGCCAGGGGTGATGAAGAGGGGGGGATTGAGCCTGTCTCCGGTGACTCCGTGATGTATTTCTCCATGGCCACTTTTGCCAGACCAGACAGATTGTATAGCCGGCTGGCAGACAGCGGGGCTCAATTGTCAACTTCATGCGATCCACGTGCATCAGCTATGTGTGGGCCGTCACGGGAAAAGGAGAGGTCCAAGGAGCGGCGTGCACAGAAGTGCTTCCACCCTTTCTGATGGCTAAATTCACTAAAGCTTCAAAGCTCTCAGGCTCATCGCGATTAGCAAGCTCATCCTTCATTCGCTCATTACGACCACTCACAAAAGCTCTGCACAGCACATTGTCCTCTCACCCAGTCTTTGCGGTTTCGAAGCGGAAGTTAATGGAAAACTTGGCAACCGAATGATTGCCCTGCCGGAATCTGAGCAGTTGCCAAGCAGCTTCATTGGCATGCAGAGGGTGGTGAAAAACAGCCTTGAAGTCGAGGATGAACTGCAAGTAGGAGAAGGTCTCGAGAGGGTGCATATTTGGCATGTTACCACTTCTGGATGAAACAATGCTCCGACACCAGACATCTGCCTTGCAGCTACTTGAAAGCCCCAGCTGATGACACCTGTTTCGAAGGTGTGCTGGGAATCCTGCAGACCACAGCCCTGCCCTTCTGTTCTGCAAAAGTGAAAGTGACAGCGCAGGCACAGCATACAATCTCCCAGCTCCAAATACACACCTGATATGCAAACACAACATCATACAACACAACTAAGAAATCCAAAGAATTCTCACTGTATTTCTGTGGCTGATGCTGCTGGAAGAAAGCTGTTTGAAACTGTGGGAAATAAAAGCTTAAATGGCAATATATGAAGTATCATTAACTCCAATAAAGTGTTATGTTTCAGTAGTATCATACCAAATGAAGTACTAATCTTAGGAAGATTGTTTTACTTGTAACTGCTTGTAACAGTCTATACTCAGATTGCGCCACTTATGATCATGGGGCCTCACAACAAGAAACAGGAAACAGCTGGGGGGTGGAAAAGTGTTGAAACCGTTGGTGAGGGATAAAAAAACATCAAAACCAGACAAGGAGCTGCAGCTAACTGTCGCTGATGGATGATAAATATACTCTGCTTATGCATACAGGGTGTGTGCAGCCCGTTAAATAGTGATCTACCGGACTGCGCTTTGGGTGGTATCGTGTGGATCTCCCACATATATGTGCTTAATAAATAATTGTTGTTGACTGGACCTGCTCTGAGTATTGGTTGTTTATTCTCAGCCCATCATGAAAGAATTGGGACGAAACCTTGTTGTTCTGCACTTTGGGACCAGAAGAGGAAACTGAAGCTCTGTGCAGAGGGTTCAATGGAAGCAGCCAAGCGCTATAAGTGTCTGCTGTACAGGGATGCTGGTTCAGCTGTGGCTCAGCACAGTTTCACAGCATGACTCAATAAAAGCAGCATGAAACAAAACCATGATGCTTTCATCAATGTGGAAATAAGAAAGTTTCCTCTAATGTGACATACGCTGGAGCTCTTTCACTTACAGCTTTACAGTTTCAGCTTCAAACTTCAGCTTTTTTGTGTAGCTTTAGTGTAAAGCCTTCACCACAGTGCGACTGTCAGCCTCCTGTGTCATGATCCTGGGTCATGTTGACCCAGCATTCTTAGTTTTCGTGTGTTTTTGTATTTTGTTCTTTATTTATGCCATGGTTCCTAGGTTGTCCTGTTAAGATGTTGCTTATTTGATTTCCCCTTGTGACTTTAGCCCCTGTGTGCCCCCTCTGTGTATCTGTGAGTCCTCGTTTCTCCTCCTTGTGTTTTTTTCCATGCTTTCCCCAGCCCATTATGTCTGTGCTCTCCCGTGCTCTCTCCCCCCCCGGTCTGCCGCTGTGTGCTTCCTGTTTTACTTTGATAGTCTCCCGTCAATATGCGTCAGTGTTGTGTTTGTGCATGCCGTGTCTCGTTATGGTTATCAGTGTCACCTGTGTTCCCCGTGTGCGCCCACTTCCCTCGTTTACCCTCTGTGTATTTATGTCCACGTCTCCCTCAGTTTAGTGTTGCGTCGTCAATGTCTCTTCCCTGAACCTGTGTGCCTTTCTCTGTGTTCCCTCGGTGCTCAGCTTAGCATTCCCAGTTTAGTTTTGTTTCTTTGTGAAGCCTGCAATAAAGCAGAGATTTTGTCTCTGTGAGTTTTCCATTTGGGTGCTCATCTGCCTGAACACAGCTAGTTCACGACATCCTGAACTGGTAGTTTGTTTGTTTTGGATATTTCTTGTTCCGTTTTTTTATTTCACACAGCAAAACTTAAAAAATTTTCATGTTTCTATGATAAATATATTACTTTAATGTGAAACATTCAGAAAAACGTCAATGAGATTTTTTTTTCCTTGTTGTGTTTGTTTGAAGCTGCTTCCTGTTGGCTTCAGCTGTTTGGAGTTTCCATTTTCTAAACTTCTACATTCTGAACTTTCTTCATCTCTGAACAGATGATGAAACACTGAATGATTTCAAGCTCACACTTTGTCTAATAAACTTTAATCTTTCATTCTTTATACAGACTGGAGCGCTGTGGTTTGTCAGAGATCAGCTGTGATTATCTGGCAGCAGCGCTGAAGTTCAACCCCTCCCATCTGAGAGAGCTGGACCTGAGCCTGAACAACCTACATGATTCAGGAGTGAAGCATCTGTGTGGTTTTCTGGAGAGTCCAGGATGTGGACTTGAAACTCTGAGGTCAGTCAGCATGTTTGAGTTGTGCTGAGATGAAAATAATGTGAAAGTTGTGCTGACACTAAACTGATATTATACTGATCCACACTGAGGATCTTCATGGTAAAGTCTGTTTTCTTCTTCTCTGGTTTAGTCCATTAACTGTTGTAGAACAATATTTACATTTCAAACAGTGATACTCAACGTATGGCCCGCGCCCCACACACGGCCCTCCACAGGGTGCCGAGCAGCCTGCCGACCTTTCCTAATTCAGAGAGAGGGGACCCTGATTACCGTTCTTCCTCACAGTTCTAAGTATCAGACACAACAATGAATAATCCACAGCTGACTCTCTTTAGCAGGTCAAAGGTCAAGGCACACAGCAGACTGTGAAACAGAAACAGTTTGGAGCAGAAGTTATTGCACACTTACAAACTGACACTGCTGCACGGCATGCTGGGTAATGCTAGCTGGTCAGGTATGGGTGTGTTAACAGCTGTGAGGCTTCATGGCTGCAGAACACTGAAGAAGAGAAAAGAGATGGAGGATGAAGAAAAGAGGCGGAGATGAAGCAGAAGTTTAACTCCAGAGAGGAGCTGTGTGTGTGGCCGGGGCTCAGGCGACTCCGCCCACACAGTGACAGTGAAGCAGGTGAAGAGTAATAAATAAAGACTTCAACAGCAGACAGGATTTCATAAGCTGATGTACAAACATGTAGACTGATGGTGGCATCTACAGAAACAGGTCCATAAAGACTGAAGCCTGTCTCCATTCCTTTGCATCTTCCATATTTGATACTGAGAGTTTCCAGAAGAGCAAACATCAAACATGCCTCCAAACATGTGATGAGTCAGACTGACATAATTTCTACAGAGAACAGTGTGAGCTCTCAGCAGGTCACTTCAATAAGAAAGACAGACAGTGCAGCAGGAATGACTAAACCCACTAACAGTCTGATATCCCCGTGTTCCTGTTGTTCTACAGCATCATCAATAATGCTGCTCCACCACCATCACTGCAGCTGACCAATCAGCTTGTGTGACGTCATGTGACGCTCTGTGACTCTGACTGGAGAAATGCTAAATGGCCTACCTGAAGCTGACCTGAGAAACAGTCAAAGTACAGATGATTCCTACAAACTGTGTGTGTTCAGCATGAGATGAGTTTGGCAGTATTGTGTGTGCACAGGTGGACTCCACAGGAGATCTCCTTTATGAAGCAACTGTGAAAGTTTGTTCAACAGTGGGAAACATTTCAGAGAACATCTCAGAGAATACCTGTGAAGCAGAAGCTAAACAAAATAATAGAAGAAAAGCAAAACAAATTCTGCTCTGAGCCATCGTTTAAACATCACTATCAGACAGTAAAGGCTCCCAAAGACTGCTCACCTCTCAAACTTAGTTAAAGATGCTGGTGCTGTCCACAGATCAGCTGACCTGCTGGGCTTAATGCTAACATGCACACATGAAGCTAATACCACCACGAGAAGCTGCTCAGTGGATTTGGAGAAGAAGTGTCTCCAGCTTCTCACAGGCAGTATGCAGAATGTGGATCTCCACAAAGACTGTGGAGAACTCGTCCCAGACTCAAAATCCACACTTGTCTGCACAAAATTTCTCACATGTTCCCATCACAAGTGTCTTCTAAGTGAAGTTACCAGATTCAGGTCCAGCTTGTTTATCTGGCGCTGCAGTAGATGATCCATCCTCACAAAGCAACACAGACCAGATATGCAAACAGCATCATACAACACAACCAAAGGATTCTCTCTGCATTTCTGTGGCTGATGCTGCTGGAACGAAGCTGTTTGAAACCTTGTTGTTCTGCACTTTGGGACCAGAAGAGGAAACTGAAGCTCTGTGCAGAGGGTTCAATGGAAGCAGCCAAGCGCTATAAGTGTCTGCTGTACAGGGATGCTGGTTCAGCTGTGGCTCAGCACAGTTTCACAGTGTGACTCAATAAATGCAGCATGAAATAAAACCATGATGCTTTCATCAATGTGGAAATAACAAAGTTACCTGTAACGTGAAAGACACTGAAGCTCTTTCACTTACAGCTTTACAGTTTCAGCTTTTTTGTCTAGCTTTACTGTACAGCCTTCACCACAGTACTGTCAGCCTCCTGGGGTCCGTTCTTCGTACCTCGCTAAGTAAGTTAGCTGGATTTGATTGTTGACGATTACGCGTGATCTTGGATCGTTCGGTTCTCCGAAGCTCATCCGGGACTTGCTGTCATAGCAACAGATCCGTAAGCGTAAACCTGCTCGGGAGCAGGCTTACTTTATGTAAACAGGATTAGATCGCGCCCACACAGGTATGTCCGCTTCATTTATACGAAAGCAACAGCGATATTTTACCACTGTTTTACCATAAATAAATATTATCAATGTAACTAAAGATAATGCAGTATTTGATCCTTTTATTGATTCCATACAGATACATACAGGTCATTTCCTAAAAAAAGGGAAATGTACTATTAATCATTCTATTTCATGTATTTGATTATTTCAGATGTAATTCATATTTTAGAGTAGTAATAGTAAATTACGTTGTGTAATCAAGATGAGAGACCACGGCTATAAAAGCGAAGGTGGATTTGGGAAGCCTGTTGCAGCCATGTCCTGTCCGTATACGCGAGCCACCCATTGCGGAAGGTGCAAGATTGATAAGGAGAGTTTTCAGAATTCAGCGTATATTGCGGGATAGACAGGATCCTTCAGCTCAGCGCGACAGTGTGCTCATAGAGAGATATCGATATTCCCGTGAGGGTATTATTCACTTAACCAACTTCTTGACGAGGGGGTGCAGGACCACCACCTGTCTTTTTTTGCTCTGCCCTTTTCTTGGTTGCTGTTATAAACAAACAAACAGATTATTTCAGGGTCTCTTTTCAAGAGACTAAAAGCAATATAAGTGATAAATATTACCATTCTGTAGAATATTCTTATATTTCACTTTTACTTGTTCCCATGTTCTAGTGGGTCCTGTAGTAGCTCTAATCTGAAAGAGGATATAATGTAATATGATATAATAAATTTACCCTACTGCCTACTGGTGTTGGCCAGAGGGGCCTATGGCGCGATATGGCAGCCTGGCTTCTGTCAGTCTGCCCCAGGGCAGCTGTGGCTACAACTGTAGCTGCCGCCACCAGTGTGTGAATGTGAGAGTGAATGAATAGTGGCATTGTAAAGCGCTTTGGGTGCCTTGAAAAGCGCTATATAAATCCAATCCATTATTATTATTATTATTAAATTACTTACGAGTTTAATTTGTCAGCAACTTTCTGCCAGCCCTCTCTCCTTGCTTTTGCAGCCTTTGCAGTGTTCCCTTGCGTTTTAATTAAACTCTGAAACTCCTGAAATCCCTCAATCAAGAGTTCTTGCTCTGCTGCCGAAAAATACTGAGTGCGCTCCTTTGACATTTTCGCCGACCAATCAAAGGGTTGCCGATCAATGTTTCTACTATCGATGCGTAGCCCCTGTTAAGCCACCCAGTGATCTCACATTACTTCATCCAGCTATACTAATCGTCAACAACAGGTGTGTTCGGAGAACCGGAATAGCGAGCTCAAAGTTGGCGCGATGATTTGATCTTGGATGTGTCATTTGATCTTGGATGTGTCATTTGATCTTGGATGTAGTAAGCGAGGTACGAAGAACGGACCCCTGAACTGGTAGTTTTTTTTGTTTGTTTGTTTGTTTTTGACGCTGATGTTTCCTGTTTAGTTTTTTTTATTTCACACAGTAAAACTAGACCATTTTTCATATGTTTATGGTAAATGTATGACTCTATTGGCGATCGTGGCTCAAGAGTTGGGAGTAATCGGAAGGTTGCCGGTTCGAGCCCCGGCTTGGACAGTCTCGGTCATTGTGTCCTTGGGCAAGACACTTCACCAGTTGCCTACTGGTGGTGGTCAGAGGGCCCGGTGGCGCCAGTGTCCGGCAGCCTCGCCTCTGTCAGTGCGCCCCAGGGTGGCTGTGGCTACAATGTAGCTGCCATCACCAGTGTGTGAATGTGTGGATGACTGGTTGTGTAAAGCGCTTTGGGGTCCTTAGGGACTAGAAAAGCGCTTATACAAATACAGGCCATTTACCATCTATTGTGAAACATTCAGAGTTTTTTCTCTTGTTGTGTTTGTTTGAAGCTGCTTCCTGTTGGCTTCAGCTGTTTGGAGTTTCCATTTTCTAAACTTCTACATTCTGAACCTTCTTCAGCTCTGAACAGATGATGAAACACTGAATGATTTCAAGCACACACTTTGTCTAATAAACTTACATCTTTCATTCTTTTTACAGATTGTGGGACTGTGGTTTGTCAGAGATCAGCTGTGATTATCTGGCAGCAGCACTGAAGTCCAACCCCTCCCATCTGAGAGAGCTGGACCTGAGCCTGAACAACCTACATGATTCAGGAGTGAAGCAGCTGTGTGGTTTTCTGGAGAGTCCAGGATGTGGACTTGAAACTCTGAGGTCAGTCAGCATGTTTGAGTTGTGCTGAGATGAAAATAATGTGAAAGTTGTGCTGACACTAAACTGCAGACATAAGGCTGCTATTATACTGATCCACACTGAAGATCTTCATGGTAAAGTCTGTTTTCTTCTTCTCTGGTTTGGTCCATTGACTGTAGCAGAACAATGTTCACATTTCAAACCCTCAAAGAAGAAGGAAAAATCCTCCACTGGATAATTCACTATGAAACTCTTAACCTCTTCATTCCACCTTAAAGACATTCTGACACTGAAATCCAAACCAAAATGGCAGTTTGCTTTAGAGACAACAGTCCAACACAAAACATACATACATCATACAAAACACAGACCAACATCCAAAAACAATGTGGGCTTTATAGATAATTGAGAAACTTTTTGGGGGAAACCCGGGCTTGTTAGGAGAGACAGCATCCATCCCACTTTGGATGGAGCAGCTCTCATTTCTAGAAATCTGGCCAAAATGATTAAATCCCCCAAAACATTACTATCCAGAGTTGGGACCAGGAAGCACAGTTCCAGTCTTACACGCCTCTCTGCAGCTTCTCTCCTCCTGATATCCCCCCCAAAACCCCATCTCCACAGAGACTGTGTCAGCTCCCAAACAGACACAAAGCAAACTTAAAACGAGCAAAAACAACTTAAACATAAAAAAAAAAAAATCACAAAAAAAGTCAGTATCCACATCTGCACCAAAGAGTAAAACAGTGAAATGTGGATTATTAAACATTAGGTGTCTGTCCTCCAAGTCTCTGTTAGGACTTAATAATTGATCAACAAATCGATTTACTCTGCCTTACAGAAACCTGGTTGCAGCAGGATGATTATGTTAGTTTAAATGAATTAACACCCCCCGAGTCATTCTAACTACCAGAAATCTCGAAACACAGGCCAAGGGGGAGGTGTGGCAGCAATCTTTCACACCAGCCTATTAATCAACCAAAGACCCAGATAGACTTTTAATTCATTTGTAAGCCGGATGCTTAGCCTTGTCCACCCTAGGTCAAAAACTCAAAGCCAGTCTTATTTATTATCATCTATCATCCACCTGGGCCTTACACAGAGTTTCTGTCTGATTTCTCAGAATTTTTATCTGATTTAGTGCTCAGCTCAGATAAAATATTGTGGGTGATTTTAACATCCATGTAGATGCTAAAAATGACAGCCTCAACACAGCGTTTAATCTGTTATTAGACTCAATTGGCTTCTTTCAAACTGTAAAAGAACCCACCCACCACTTTAATCACACTGTAGTTCTTGTTTTGACATATGGCATAGAAACTGAACATTTAACAGTATTTCTTGAAAACCCTCTCTTGCCATCCATCCATCCATCCATCCATCCATCCATTCATCTTCTTCTGCTTATCCGGGGCTGGGTTGCGGGGGCAGCAGAGAAGCACCTCACCCGGGAGAGATCCTTATCAGATGCCCGAACCACCTCAACTAGCTCCTTTCAATGTGGAGGAGCAGCATCTCTACTCTGAGCCCCTCCCGGATGGCTGAGCTTCTCATCCTATCTCAAAGAGAGAAGCCAGCCACCCTTCGGAGGAAGCCCATTTCCGCCGCTTGTATCCGCAATCTTGTTCTTTTGGTCCCTACCCACAACTCGTGACCATAGGTGAGTGTAGGGACGTAGATTGACCGGTAAATCGAGAGCTTCGCGTTTACACTCAGCTCTCTCTTCACCCCAGGTCTGGTACAACGACCGCATCACTGCAGCCGCAGTACCAATCCGTCTGTTGATCTCTCCATCCCTTCTCCTGTCACTCTTGAACAAGACCCCAAGATTCTTGGACTCCACTTGGGGCAGGAACTCGATCCTGACCTGGAGTGGGCACTTCACCCTTTTCTGGCTCAGGACGATGGCCTCAGATTTGAAGGTGCTAATTTCCATTCCCACCTTCACACTCGGCTGCGACCAGTTTAGTGCGAGCTGGAGGCCATCTCCTCACCTGATGAAGCCAACAAAACCACATCATCTGTGAAAAGCAGAGATGAGTTTCTGAGACCACCCATGTGAAAGCCTCCCACCACTTGGGTACGCCTAGAAATTCTGTCAATAAAATTACCAACAGAATCAGTGACAATCCCTTGCCACCTGATCCAATTCACCACCAGGTTGTGATCAGTTGACAGCTCAGCCCCTCTCTTTACCTGAGTTTCCAAAAAACACATGGCCGCAGATCCGGTGACACGATTACAGAATGTACGCCGGGAGAAACCAAAACGTACAGGCAGCAAGCCGAGGGGATACTAGGCAACCTACCCCAGCCTGCCGCCTCTCACCAAGGACAACTCCAGACTGAGACAGAGTCCAGACCCTCTCCAGGAGAATGGTCCAGAGCTCAAGTCATGCTTTGAGGTGAATCCGACTATATCTAGTCGTTACCTCTCAGCCCCACGCACTAACTCAGGCTCCTTCCCCACGAAAGAGGTGATGTTCCATGTCCCAATCGCTAGTTTTGGTAGCTGGAGATCAGTCCGCCAGGGCTTTTGCTCATGGCTGCCGCTTGGCACACATTCCAGCCGACCCCTACGGCGCCTCCTGCGAGTGGTTGGCCTCCAGGAGGATGGGCCCGTGTCCCTTGTTTGGGCCTGGCCGCTAGACGCTTGCCCTCGGGCACCTTCCCTGGGCCTGGCTCCAGGGCGGGGCCCTGGTAACCCTATCCCGGGCAGGGTGAACTGTTCCCTCAATTTTTCTTTAATAGGGGTCTTCTGAATCGCTCTTTGGTTCTGGGTGAGAGACCAGATAACTTACCATGGGAGACCCTACCAGGGGACAAAACATAGCCCCTGGGATCCCTGGGACACACAAATTCCTCCACCACAATAAGGTAGCAATTCATGGAGGTGCCCTCTCTTGTCTGATTTCCTAATAACATTTAAATTTACAATAACTGATCACACAGCAGTGGGGAGTAGACTTCATCACAGTAGATGTCCTGTAACTAAGTTTAAGAATATAATACACCCACTGTTATCATCTTCAATGTCCTGTACCAACTGAAAAAACAAGTCTTTATGATTATAAAATGGATTGAATCGCGTAATCCTTTTAAACACAGGACTTACCACCTGATAAGACTTACCACCCGGATAAGGGAATTTCTCCACAGCCCATTGTAATCTGGAGGAACTCACCTTGTGATCACTCTCAACAAAAAAATTATTTTTTCACAAAAAAAGAAACATTTGACATGCTATCATGTATTTTACAAAGCAAGTTTGTTCCCATATAATCAGGTGTGTGTCTCTAGGTGCAAGCTTCACCCATACATCAGAAACAGGAAACTCAGTCTGTTAGAGTCTGTACTGACCTCCCAGCCCATTGTTCCTTCAGTGGGCTGGTTTCAGTCATTATGCAAATGTACTGTTTATAAGATTGAAACCTGCAGTCAGCTGAGACTGAAGAAGTCACTTGGATGAGTGACGAAACGTTTCTCCCACAAAACGCTACATCCAGATGAACAGAATCAACTTTTGGAGACCTTTAACCTTATTTATTCATCATAAATGAATTGTCTTTAAATGATGTCGTCTTTCAGTCCTTCACAGAATTTCCCTCATACAGTAAATCACTTGTGTTGCTCAATCAGCAAAAAGCATCTCATAATTTTACTATATTACCAACTAAATCTGATCACTGGTTGGTCACACCAGAGTCTCTTTTCCAAAGGTTAACCTGCAACCTGGAGAGTTAATTGTCAGCAGTGGATAAACTCAGCATTTGATAACAAGTGTATGTTAAGTTTTCCCTGTTTTAACAGTGATGAGAAATATGGGCATGTCATGAGTGTGATGTTCATTGCATGTGTGTGTTAGTAGGAGGGTTAATACACTCTCTGCTTGTGTACGTGTGTTTGCATTCTTTTACCATTTGTTGCGATGCTCCGGACACTTTCTCAACCTCCACCAGTCAGTCGGCCTCAATTTTCAACCCAATTTTCATGTGCTCTCACATTAACACCAACAGACTTCATTTTTCCTCCATGATCTCTTCTCCCTCCTTCCCACCGCTGCTGTCTGTCTCCCACATCTGCAGCAGGTCACAGTCGTTGACGTATCAGAGGCCCAGTTCGCCATTCTACTTCTGCTTCGACTTATTTTTCTTCTTTTCAATCTCTTCATTTGCCATTTCAACTCCAGTGTGGCACATGTCAAACTCAAATAGTCTTCTAGTCTTCCATTCACACACAGCACTCAGCCTTAGTTTAGCCCTACTCGCAGTGCCATATTGTCATGTAAGTTTAAAAAATAACCTGCAAACCACCCAGTGAGCATTATTTGAAGTGGGTTTAATAAACATATTGCAATGTGGAGAGAAACATCCAGGCCAAACACCAGGTATGACCTCTGACGATGGCCACCGCCTTGGACTCTTTTATACACACACAGACACTCTCAAACAAAGAACATTCCATAGGACATCACATATCCCTACACCTTCAGTCCAGCTCATCCTTGACCCCTTCCCACTCTAAGAAAAGTTACAACCAGTCACCTCCCTTGAGCAGGGTGCCTAGATGTCTTCAACTCTACAAAAGGCCCTCTGTGAAGATGCAATAAAACCTGAGGCCCACTTGTGATAACATTCCACATGCATACAACTAAGTGAGAAAGTGATAATACTACTGCTAAAGTGATGTGGTTAAAATATGTGATTAATACACAGAATAAAGAAATTTCCACCACACAACACAGAGCAGAGCAGCTACCTGAACGCTACTCTAGCAGAGGTCAATTATCTTGTTAATAACTTTGCCTCCTCACTACTGTTATGGAATAAATATATATTCTTAGTGCTTATTTTCTGATCATATTGTTTCATGTATTTTAATAATAAAGGCCTGTATAAAGCAAGGCCAGCTGTGAGAGAGAACTAGGTCAGAGGGTGACAGGTTGCCTTAACAACGGAGTCTTAATTTAGAGGAGAATTAAAACAGGAAGTTTTGTGCAGAGCTGCAGAGAACAGGAAGTGAAACTAATGCAGCACAGGAGTTGTTTTTATCGAAACTATGTGTGACGCGTAAAGGACCAAAATAACACCTATATGATACCCATTTTTGGCTTCTAATGCTAGAGATCTGCAAATTGGCTTTGGACTGTGCAAGTCTCTCTCTTCCGGAAGATGATTAAATAAAATAATTATAAATATTTTGACTAACTGAGTTGTGTTCTCTCTATTCAGTAAAAGACTGACAAGAACCAGATTTAGAACTACGTACAACTCTGGATACTGTAGCTCCTGTGAAAACTAAGGTCTCTAATCAGAAGTACCTGACTCCGTGGTATAATTCTCAAACACGTAGCCTAAAGCAGATGACTCGTAAGCTGGAGAGGAAATGGCGTGTCACAAATTTAGAGGATCATCATTTAGCCTGGAGAAATAGTTTGTTGCTTTATAAGAAAGCCCTCCGCAAAGCCAGAACATCTTACTATTCATCACTGATTGAAGAAAATAAGAACAACCCCAGGTTTCTCTTCAGCCTTGTAGCCGGGCTGACAAACAGTCAGAGCTCTGTTGAGCCAACCATCCCTTTAATGTTAACTAGTAATGACTTCATGAACTTCTTCACAAATAAAATTTTAATCATTAGAGAAAAAAATGCTCAAAATCATCTCACATTATCTACAGCTACTTTTAGTACCATTGATATTCATTTAGAAAGAACAACTGGAGAAAAAGACTCTGAGTTAACTTCAGTAATTAAACCTTCAACATGTCTTTTAGACCCCATTCCTACAAAACTGCTCAAAGAAGTCCTGCCATTAATTAATGCTTTGATCTTAAATATGATCAACCTATCTCTAATGATCGGCTATGTACCACAGGCCTTCAAGCTGGCTGTAGTTAAACCTTTACTCAAAAAGCATCTCTAGACCCAGCAGTCTTAGCTAATTATAGACCAATCGCCAACCTTCCTTTCATATCAAACATCCTTGAAAGAGTAGTTGTCAAACAGCTAACAGATCATCTGCAGAGGAATGGTTTATTTGAAGAGTTTCAGTCAGGTTTCAGAGCTCATCACAGCACAGAAACAGCTTTAGTGAAGGTTACAAATGATCTTCTTATGGCCTCTGACAGTGGACTCATCTCTGTGCTTGTCCTGCTAGACCTCAGTGCAGCGTTCGATACTGTCGACCATAATATCCTATTAGAGCGATTAGAACATGCTGTAGGTATTACAGGTACTGTGCTGCAGTGGTTTGTATCATATCTATCTAATAGACTCCAGTTTGTGCATGTAAATGGAGAGTCCTCTTCACACACTGAGGTTAATTATGGAGCTCCACAGGGTTCAGTGCTAGGACCAATTCTGTTTACATTATACATGCTTCCCTTAGGCAGCATCATTAGAAGACATAGCATACATTTTCACTGCTATGCAGATGACACCCAACTCTATCTGTCCATGAAGCCAGATGACACACAGCAATTAGTTAAACTGCAGGAATGTCTTAAAGACATAAAGACCTGGATGGCCGCTAACTTTCTGCTTCTTCATTCAGATAAAACTGAGGTTATTGTACTCGGCCCTGAAAATCTTAGAAATATGGTATCTAACCAGATTCTTACTCTGGATGGCATTACCTTGGCCTCCAGTAACGCTGTGAGGAACCTTGGAGTCATTTTTGACCAGGACATGTCCTTCAATGCACGTATTAAACAAATATGTAAGACTGCTTTCTTCCATTTGTGCAACATCTCTAAAATTAGAAATATCCTGTCTCAGAGTGATGCTGAAAAACTAGTTCATGCATTTATTACTTGCAGGCTGGACGACTGTAATTCATTATTATCAGGAAGTCCTAAAAACTCCCTGAAAAGCCTTCAGTTAATCCAAAATGCTGCAGCAAGAGTCCTGACAGGGACTAGAAAGAGAGAGCAGATTTCTCCTGTTTTGGCTTCTTGTTAAATCCAGAATTCAAAATCCTGCTCCTCACATAGGTCTTAAATAATCAGGCCCCATCTTATCTTAATGACCTTATTACTTTATTTATACAGATTGAGTTACTGTGGTTTGTCAGAGATCAGCTGTGATTATCTGGCAGCAGCACTGAAGTCCAACCCCTCCCATCTGAGAGAGGTGGACCTGAGGAGAAACTACAGCCTCCAGGATCCAGATGTGAAGCAGCTGTCTGATCTTCAGGAGAGTCCAGACTACAGACTGGAGACTCTGAGGTCAGTAGAGTGTTGGAGTGTGTGGGTGGTGCTGTCAGCAGTATTGTACTAAACACAGTCAGTATGAAACAAAGAAGCTGTGAGAGGAGAATGGTGACAGGCTTCAGGATTGGATACAAACACTTCCTGTTTTTGCCTTTTTGTGACCTTTATGGTCACCATAGTAATGGCTGACACTCTCTGATCAAACACTGTAAACATCCAATCAACTCTCTGAACAAAGCAGCACGCAGACCAATGACTGCATTCATTTCCAAGTTTAAAGCAGTGAAGAACAGTCTGTAGGTGAGGAAGAATTTAGTGAGAGCAGATGTTTGGATGGAATACCTCCAGTTAACAGCTGGAACCATCCATATGGATTGTTGGGCTTGTTGTTGGGGTTCCTACAGAGCTCAGAGTGGACACACCAAGGTTATTCTAATGAATGAAAGTCCAAACTCAAACTAGGAGTGAAAAACATTTTCACCAACTTCAATAAAAATCCAATGTTAAGATTAGCAAAAGTGAAACAATGAGTCCTAGTACAGTCCCAGCACTGAAGTCCCTGCTGCTCTTTATACTGGATGTGTCACGGCTGCTAGGGCAAGCCATGTGGTGTTTGTAGAACAAGGACCCAAGATGCAGGAAACAGCTAGATGCAGGTGAACGTTTATTTACAAAATGGAAAACAGGAAATGAGGCACGAGAAAATACTAAAAACCTAAACTGGGAAAACTAATGAGACCTGAAATAATAACAAAGCAGGACAAATAGCAGAAAGACAAAGAGCAGAAAGACAGAGAACGAATGAAGAGAACACTATGAAACGCAGACGGCGTGACAACCAGCGCAGGCAAACACACTCTATATATACAGACACAAGGTAACGAGGGAACTAGACACAGGAGGGAGACACAACTGAACCTAATGAACATGACGAGGAGGAAACAACCAGAAAGCATGAACCTACAGGGAGTGCAGAATTATTAGGCAAATGAGTATTTTGTCCACATCATCCTCTTCATACATGTTGTCCTACTCCAAGCTGTATAGGCTCGAAAGCCTACTACCAATTAAGCATATTAGGTGATGTGCATCTCTGTAATGAGAAGGGGTGTGGTCTAATGACATCAACACCCTATATCAGGTGTGCATAATTATTAGGCAACTTCCTTTCCTTTGGCAAAATGGGTCAAAAGAAGGACTTGACAGGCTCAGAAAAGTCAAAAATAGTGAGATATCTTGCAGAGGGATGCAGCAGTCTCAAAATTGCAAAGCTTCTGAAGCGTGATCATCGAACAATCAAGCGTTTCATTCAAAATAGTCAATAGGGTCGCAAGAAGCGTGTGGAAAAACCAAGGCGCAAAATAACTGCCCATGAACTGAGAAAAGTCAAGCGTGCAGCTGCCAAGATGCCACTTGCCACCAGTTTGGCCATATTTCAGAGCTGCAACATCACTGGAGTGCCCAAAAGCACAAGGTGTGCAATACTCAGAGACATGGCCAAGGTAAGAAAGGCTGAAAGACGACCACCACTGAACAAGACACACAAGCTGAAACGTCAAGACTGGGCCAAGAAATATCTCAAGACTGGTTTTTCTAAGGTTTTATGGACTGATGAAATGAGAGTGAGTCTTGATGGGCCAGATGGATGGGCCCGTGGCTGGATTGGTAAAGGGCAGAGAGCTCCAGTCCGACTCAGACGCCAGCAAGGTGGAGGTGGAGTACTGGTTTGGGCTGGTATCATCAAAGATGAGCTTGTGGGGCCTTTTCGGGTTGAGGATGGAGTCAAGCTCAACTCCCAGTCCTACTGCCAGTTTCTGGAAGACACCTTCTTCAAGCAGTGGTACAGGAAGAAGTCTGCATCCTTCAAGAAAACATGATTTTCATGCAGGACAATGCTCCATCACACGCGTCCAAGTACTCCACAGCGTGGCTGGCAAGAAAGGGTATAAAAGAAGAAAAACTAATGACATGGCCACCTTGTTCACCTGATCTGAACCCCATTGAGAACCTGTGGTCCATCATCAAATGTGAGATTTACAAGGAGGGAAAACAGTACACCTCTCTGAACAGTGTCTGGGAGGCTGTGGTTGCTGCTGCACGCAATGTTGATGGTGAACAGATCAAAACACTGACAGAATCCATGGATGGCAGGCTTTTGAGTGTCCTTGCAAAGAAAGGTGGCTATATTGGTCGCTGATTTGTTTTTGTTTTGTTTTTGAATGTCAGAAATGTATATTTGTGAATGTGGAGATGTTATATTGGTTTCACTGTTAAAAATAAATAATTAAAATGGGAATATATTTGTTTTTTGTTAAGTTGCCTAATAATTATGCACAGTAATAGTCACCTGCACACACAGATATCCCCCTAAAATAGCTAAAACTAAAAACAAACTAAAAACTACTTCCAAAAACATTCAGCTTTGATATTAATGAGTTTTTTGGGTTCATTGAGAACATGGTTGTTGTTCAATAATAAAATTATTCCTCAAAAATACAACTTGCCTAATAATTCTGCACTCCTTGTAGATCCAGAAACACTAGACATTACACAAAGACCTGACAGAACTGGAACAGAGAGAGTACAGAACCAAAAACAAAGATAATATTTAATAATCAAAACAAAACCACTGAGTCCAGAGAGTCAGGACCGTGAAAGGATGTGCTGCATCACTGACTGACAGCTGATGAAGAGTCTCTGGAAACACTTGTTTATCTCCTCTGCTCTTCCTCCTTCTCTCTGCAGGTGGTCCTGATGGTAAACAGGACGGTGTGTGTGCCTAGAGAGGATGAGCTGTGTCCTGATGATCCAGAGAGGTCGAAGCAGCAGCAGCTTGTGTGTAGAGACGCTCTGACTGGGCCATGTTACTGGGAGGTGGAGAGGAGAGCTTCATCCAGCAGTGACTGATAGAGGAATGAGAAGAAGTGCAGATGACTGTCAGTGCTGCAGAGTGAACTGCTCTGAGAACAGCTCCACTGTCAGACACAATGTAGAGTCCAGCATCATCCCTGTGTGTCCCTCTGGATCTAACAGGATCTTCAGTGTATCTGGACTGCTCTGTCCTTTTACAGTCTGTGACTGAAACCTTTGAATCAGACTCATTTTTAATCTTTGCTGTTAAACTGGGCAGTGATGCAGCTTTGAACTGTTAAATATTCCAATTCTTTGATCTTTGGGCAGAAGGAAGAACAACACTCGTTGTATAAATGCTCAGTCAACAATCCCTTTATTCCATACAATTCTCATTATTCCATACAACACTTTTGAGCATTGACCATCCGGATGGGAGATGTGCCTGAAGAGGGTAACAGCAGATCTCAAAATGTCAAACCATTACTCAAACTCTTATAGCCTCTGGTGGCCCCCACCTAGTCATAAAAGCCTAAACATCCACATTCTTTCTCTCTCTCAGTGAGCCTGAGTTACGACCTTGGCTCCCTGTTCAGTATGTTCTGTTCTCTTTGTAATCAGAAAAGATAGGCCATGATTCTACACAAACAGCATTTCTTATAACTCAGCAGTATAATGCATCATAAAACTATGTACAGTATTCATTCACAAGAAATCAGCAGTCTAATGTAATACAAATCAGTCTAATAAATGTAACAGTTATCACCTTCTTCTAAGTCAGGAGAATAATGCAACCTAAAACTACATAATAGGTTCAGAATCTTTAATTAGAGGTATAACGTGGCATAAGATAATATAATAATCTCACAGAACCCATGAGAGTAACCTTTGACCTTTAAATGACCCCATGACCTTTCCTCCAGCGCCACCCTCAGTTTACAAACAGCGTGTGACTGATTAACTGAACTGATCAATATTCCAGAAGTTTCACAGACTCAATGCTGCACTCTGATTAAAAAGAGCTTTCACTTCCTGTCACTGCTAGTGTATGGGCAGTGTGTATCTGTGCCATCAGAAACTGAATTTGAATAAGTTAAATTTGAATTTGAATTGCTCGGATTGAATCTGAATTGTAACTTGAATAAATGCTTTTAAAAACCGAATATGAATTAGCCTAATGAATGAAATTCAATTTATTGGTATGAAAATGATCATCACTAAATTGAAATTGAATTTTATATTTTGAAAATGAATTCATTTACTTTGAAACCGTATTTTATCCTTTAAAAATTTAGATCTCGAATAATTTCAGATTCACTTCTCACCATTCAGTTTCAGCTTTACAATTCAATTTCAGTTCCAAAATTCAGTTTTTTGGGACTTACATCTGGTTCCGGTTCAAGAGTAATCGAGCGCAGATTAATAGAACTACGTTTTACTAGCGGACCGAAAGTGTTACTGATGGGAATCTACAGCATCTTGAGCTGAATTAAGACTTCAGAAGTCATTTGTCATGTCAAATGACCAGGTTGGTAATAAATTTATTACATGTATAAGAATGAGCGTCATGTTAACAAATGATAGCCGTACAGTAACTTTTATGCTTATTGTAGCTGTTAGCTAAAAAGGCTAATTTAGCGTAGTTTGCCCTGGATTCAGCTTTGACAAACAAATATGATCGACTGTTTCTTGTAGAATTCTAAAGTTGTCATCTTGTACCCTCTCAGAGCTCTGTATGCTTGCAGAGACCCCTACAGTAGGGAAACATGCAAAACAGTGTCCAAACCTTTGTATTTTTGCTTTATTTATGTCTTACACAGCATCCCAACTCTTTAGCTAACTTAATAACTTAATAACTTTAGCTAAAGTGAATAGCTAATTCATATCAAATTAACATTAGCTGCTAACATCAGCCTACCTTCCACTAGCTGCTCACATTGTTATAAAGAAAGGGAAAACGGTATTACCATTAGCTGCTAATAATTATTCACCCCTAATTACTATTAGCCGCTAATGGCAACCTATTTAGCATTAACTATCACATCGTTATAACGCATGGGAAACTGGAACTGTTCCACTTGATCTTAAACATGCTATTGTCCACCCACTTCTCAAAAAAAATTACTGTGACACAACTTAATTTTTAGACCAATCTCTAAACTGTCTTTTTTGTGTAAAAATTTAGAAAAAGTTGCCTTTCTCCAGCTTCAAGCCTTTCTGGAGACTAATGCCATCTTAAAATTATTTCTGTCTGGTTTTAAAGTGCTACATAGCAGTGAAAATGTGCTCATAAAAGTTCTTAATGATCTTTTACTGATTACCGATTCTGGAAATACCGTCATTTTAGTACTTTTAGATTTAAGTGCGGCATTTGGTACAGTGGATCACGGAATTCTGCAATCAAGATTGAAAAATTGTGTGGGCATTAAGGGTACTGCACTTAAATGGTTCAGATCCTACCTAACTGATAGGAGTTTTTCTGTCAGGTTTGATGGCTCTTCTTCCACATCCACCCCACTTACCTGTGGGGTCCTACAAGGGTCTGTCCTTGGACCAATACTTTTTCCCTGTGTATGCTCCCGCTAGGTTCTATTTTTAGAAAACATGGAATCTCGTTCCACTGTTATGCTGACGATTCTCAAATCTTTTTTCCCATTAAAAAGAAATCTGCAGACTCCTTTAAAGTTTTACTTGACTGTCTTGATGACATTAAATCATGGTTCACGTTAAATTTTTTGCATATAAATGATCAGCTACTAATGATTTTTTTAACCTCAAATTAGCATTAGCTGCGAATGGAAGCCTACTTACTGTAGCATTAGTTGCTGACATTGTTTTAAAACAAAGGTAAACAGTGTCAGCATTAGCGGATAATGCTAATTCACATCAAAATAGCATTTGTTGTAACGGCGGCCTACTTAGCTTTAGCTGCTCACATTGTTATAAAGCAAGGGACAACGGTATTAGCATTAGCTACTAATGGTTTTTCATCTCACGGCTCTTTCTGTGACTGACTAGAGGATTCAAACCAATCAGATGACAATATTTACATGACTACCACTCCTTGAAGTGTATTTGTGAAAATGTTGGACTGTTCCGTTATCAGTGTCTAACAGTATGTGTATGAGAGCCATGTAATGTTGAGAGAGAGAGAGAGCAAATTTTGATATGTGAGAGATTTGTGATTTTTAGCGTGTTTCAGTTAGTGTGTAGTTAGTTTGTAATTAGTGTGGGAATAAAGAAAATATTTTACTGCTACATATGGCTTTCATCATTATCATTGCATTAAAAGCTACTGGCATTAGATTAAAACTTTTATTAAAGGTGTGGCTATAATCATTTTATACACACATTGCATTGTGCTCATGAAGAGTTGATGCTCAGTCTATTTAAAGGTCTTAAGCTTCGTTTGGCGCGATGTCCCGACAATCCATGGTGTAAGTGACTTGGAGCAGCAGAAAGTGAAAAGGCCTACACGCTTACAAACACAAATGATTTTAAAGATAGGCCAGGCCAAAGGCCTGGAATTAATTTAGCTTCTAACTGCATTTGAGTTTTCCTAGTAACAGGTGACAGAAGAAGAGTCGAGAAGGTTGCAAACCCACAGGGACCATCTGGAGGGTGAAACAAATTGCCATGTATGGAAGAATGTGATAGAAAGAGGAACTTCTTTGTCTGTTTTTAGCTTTTTAATTGACCGTGTACTGTAACAGCTGACTGCGGTCGTGAGGTCTCAGAATCTGCTCTTTGAGCAAAAGAATGACAAGACCACGGAACTGAAGGTTAATAACATCATGGAGAAACTCGCGGCTATCCAACGGGAGATTGAGAGACCAGTGTCGGAGTGTTAAAGAACAGCTTGAAATTCTCATGAGTTGTTGCAAAAGGAAAATTACCATCATAATGCGGCTACCCCTTCGGCGCCAGCTGTGGGCTCAAGGCTGGAGCTGAACAAAAACTCCCTGATAACGACTGTGTTGAGTCTGTTCCTTCCCATTCCATGCAAGGCCACCTGGGTTGGCTGGTAGACTGTTTGCTTAGCCTGGCAGGGCGAAGGACACTGTCTCAGCTGAACTATGGACACGCAGACACACATACATATACACTGATAAGCACTCACTGACGCATCACCCTCCCTACCCCGGATCCAACGCCACCTCCAACGCTTACCTCCCCTCTGATTTGGACATCGGGTCAGCTGGAGGCGCAGTCGAAGATTGCAGCGGTCCCAGATCAGATCGACACACTGGAACTCTTTCCCATGTTGCTTGTCTGTTTTTATTGTGTTATGGTGTGTTGATATCTGTGCATTCCTGTATTATCCTTTTGTGTTACACATTTCGATGTTTTTTTTCTTCGCTACCTAGCCTGACCTGTCTCCCCAATGTGATGTTTGTGTATTGTATGTACGGTCGGCAAGGTCTGTCATCTCGGTTGTGGGCAAAAGACCTGCAACTGGCAAATAAAGGCTATCTCATCATCATCATCTGATGCATGTCATATTCTTGTTAATGCATGAAGGGGCATTCTGAAGTGTATTTTTGGGCGAAGATCTATGCTGATGTGTTGCAGTGTACATCTTCCCATGCGTGTGTTCAATAAAATCATTGTTTGACTGCACTCTTCTGGGCCAGTGTTGGTTTGTTCTTATCCTCAATATTTAGAATTCGGGACAGTTTTGGTGCCATCACCCGGATATTGAGGAAAAACGGTTGGAGGTGTTGACGGAGAAATCCGGGGCCCGAGGGGGGTCAGACGGACGGACACTATCCAGTGGTTCAACTGAGTGGACTGGGCCCTTATAGAAAGGTAGGCACATGCCTGTTGATTTTTATCCAAAGTGTGCTGAATTGGACGACAAAATTAAAAGTCTACTCAGTTAATTAATGGTAAATGTCTGTTTTGATTTTTGATGAATTCTTGAAAAGAAAGTGAAACTTTGAAGTAATGATAATGAAACTTGGAGAATGACAGTACTGATTTAAAGGTCACATGTTCGTTCATGGTAAAACACAAAGAGAATAATGTGTGTTTGAGAATATATAGGTGATTGGTCATTTTTGTTAAGTGCAAAGTTCAGGAGTGGGAACTCCCTGCCTTTTACAGATGTGTAAAAGGACCCTCCGGCGTGAGGATTATCCCAGGTAGCACCTGCCAATTCTTGGGACCTTGGTTGAAAATAGCTAATGATCAAAGGATTTCTTTATGCACTTATTTGGTCAGTAGAAAACCAGATTTCGGGCGTGGGAATGCTGAGGAATAAACCTTGGGTTGGTCAACGCTTTTAAATTGATTTAGAATTTTAGAAAATCGAGCCAGTGGTGGTCCGGCAGTTTCCTGGTAAATTGATTTTAAAGAAGGTCAGACTCTGGTGAAAGACGCTGCCATTAAGTAGGTCAGATTCCAGGTGGACGCTGCTAAAATTTGTCGAAATTGTGTAGGTTTTGGTGTTGAGTATGTCAGGGATCCGTCTGTTTATTGTTATAATTGTAAGACGTCTGTGTAAAATAAAATAAGCTTCTGTTTATAAAAGAAATTATTAAGTGGGCATTGTTGGAAGTGTGTTGACAATGTGTGTTGAAATGAAGGTGTGAATGGCGTGTGTATGGCTTTGAGCTGTGTTTAAATCATTGCTGGACCCGCCGAGGTCCATTTGCTAAATCTCTTGGGTGAAAATATGACAGAGGCAACTTTTGAATTTTGTGGAGAAGTTTGAAGAACTGAGCTTCAGTCTTCTCCGTATCTTTGTGCGCTGTGAGGAGTTAAACCACTGTTATAACCCCAAGAATTGTGTGTAAAGTAAGTGTGTTTTTAATGTGATTCATGAAAACAAAGCAGCACACATGCAACCATCTTCATCATTCACATCTCTGATGTCAGGAGTCATCATCAAAGTGTCAATCAGTGAACAGATGATGGATCAATAACTGCAGCTGGATTGTGTTTGTTCTCTCCATCAGATTCCTGTCAACTCACAATCGACACAAACACAGTGAACACAAACCTCCAACTGTCTGACAGCAACAGGAAGGTGACACATGTGGAGGAGGTTCAGTCATATCCTGATCATCCAGACAGATTTGATGTTTCTCAGCTGCTGTGTAGAAAAGGTCTGACTGGTCGCTGTTACTGGGAGGTCGACTGCAGAGGATAGGTTTATATATCAGTGAGTTACAGAAGAATCAGAAGGAAAGGAGACCGTGATGACTGTGGGTTTGGATGGAATGATCAGTCCTGGAGTCTGAACTGCTCTGTTGATGGTCCTTGTTTTGTCTGGCACAATAACACAGAAACATCCATCTCCTCCTCCTCCTCTGTCTCTAACAGAGCAGCAGTGTATGTGGACTGTCCTACTGGCACTCTGTCTTTCTACAGAGTCTCCTCTGACACTCTGATCCACCTCCACACCTTCAACACCACATTCACTCAAACTCTTTATCCTGGATTTATGTTCTAGTTTCCTGGTTCATCAGTGTCCCTGTGCTGAGTGGAGTGTAAAGAGTGTCTCCTGTTAGAGAAACACTCTGACTGTTGAACAGATAGTTCAGTCTGTACATGTCTGTCTCTTTCACTCACCAACACGTTTTCAGACTCATGGATTCAATCAGTTGATGTTTCTCTTTCTTAATGGCATGTTTCCATCATGGCTGAATAAGTGGACATCCAATAGTACTCAGTGTATCAAATATTAGAATAGAATAGAATAGAATTCAACTTTATTGTCATTGCACATGCACAGGTACAGGGCAACGAAATGCAGTTTGCATCCATCCAGAAGTGCTTTAGTGATATAGATATATTACAATAAATATTAGCAATAATATAGATATGTAAGTATATTACAGAAATGGGTCTATTATGGAATGTTATAATGTACACGGTATGAAGTATGTTGTGAATATTCTATAACTATAAGTATGTACAGGCTGTAGTGAGTACAAGCTATGTACAGGGTATGAACAGGATATAAATATGAAAAACTATACAGAATATGAAATAAATAACTTTACAGAAATCTGAGATATACAGCTATACAGAAATGGGAACTATGCAAGTTGTAAACAGTTGTAGGGTTAAAAATTATCGTATGTACAGAATGATTATTACAGAGCTATACAGTAGTGCAGTTAAGATAAGTGAGATATGTGGATCATTTCTACAGAGGCTATATAAAGTGCTAGTGGTTGTGAGTGGTGGTTCAGTCCATGTTATTATTGTGTGTTTGAGGGTACAGTTGTCCATTGTGGGTGTGTGTATGTTCAGTCCATGTGTTAACGTGGGTCAGATGTCAGGAGGCAGAGTTCAGGAGTCTGACAGCTGTGGGGAAGAAGCTGTTCCGGTACCCGGTGGTCTTAGTCCGGAGGCTCCTGTAGCACCTCCCAGAGGGCAGGAGGGTGAAGAGTCCATGTGATGGGTGACTGGGGTCTTTGATGATTTTCCCAGCTCTTTTCAGACACCACTTCCTGTAGATGTCCTTTATGGCAGGAAGTGGTGCTCCGGCGATGCGCTGGGCAGTTTTCACGACCCTCTGCAACGCCTTCCGGTCCGAGGCAGAGCAGTTCCCATACCAGACTGTTATACAGTTGGTCAGGATGCTCTCGATGGTGCAACGATAGAAGTTCACCAGGATGTCTGAGGACAGGTGGTTCTTCCTCAGAGTCCTCAAGAAGAAGAGGCGCTGGTGAGCCTTCTTGACCAGCTTGGAGCAGTTGGTCGTCCAGGTGAGATCCTCGGAGATGTGGACTCCCAGGAACTTGAAGCTGCTCACACGCTCCACAGCCGTCCCCTTAATGTGGATGGGTGGATGTGGGTCAGCATTCCTCCTGTAGTCCACGATGAGCTCCTTGGTCTTCTCGGTGTTAAGCAGCAGGTTGTTTCTGTCGCACCACTCAGCCAGACAATCCACCTCCTCCCTGTAGGCGGCCTCATCGTTGTCACTGATGAGGCCAATCACCGTGGTGTCATCTGCAAACTTAATGATGGTGTTGGAACCATCAGCAGGTCTGCAGTCGTGGGTGAAGAGGGAGTAGAGGAAAGGGCTCATCACACAGCCTTGTGGTACACCGGTGTTCATTGTGATGGTAGATGAGCAGTGGTTATCCAGCCGGACATGTTGGGGGCGGTTGGTCAGGAAGTCCAGTAACCATTTGCAGATGAGGGAACTGATGCCCAGGTCTGTCAGTTTCCTGATGAGTTGTGAGGGGTGGATTGTATTGAACGCTGAACTGAAGTCTATAAACAGCATTCTGGCGTAGGTGTTGTTGTTGTCCAGGTGTGAGAGGACAGAGTGCAGTGCGATGGAGACTGCATCCTCTGTGCTCCTGTTCTGGCGGTATGCGAATTGGTGGGGGTCCAGGGTGGGGGGGAGACAGGATTTGAAGTGTGCTAGGACCAGCTGCTCTAAGCATTAAAGACATTCAGCATCTCTCATGTTTCTGTTGTTCTATAAAAACAGCTGCTTTTAAAAACTGATCCAATCACAGAAACATGAACTTACATTAACTTCTATATTGATCAGATCAATACGTACAGCTCTGAGGTCACTAACATCTCCTTGAACTCTTCATTGATGGTGATTTGTGGCCCTCTGCTGGTGAGAAGATGAACTGCATGATGTCAGTTTAATGAGCACAGATGACATGAAGTGTTTTAAAATCTGCTTTTTCTAATTTTTCAGGGTCCTGCTCCAAGAAACGGCTTCAACAAACTCTGGCTTTCAAATTAAGACCTCATTCTGAGTTTTTAAAAAAGCTCTTATTTTGGAGGGACCTGACATTTAATCTTCATGTTATCAGTCCATCAATGGGCGTTATTAGCAGTTATCAGCCCATAACTGTGGCTCAGATTGGCCCTCTTGCACCTGCTAGCAGGCTCAGTAGGTCGTTATCACCAACATGTGTCAAATGTATCCATCATGAAAGATATCAGATTATCTTGAGCCACAAAAACATTCCTATCATGAGGTAGAAGCTGGACTCAGTTTGTTGCAGAGGGACGTTTATATATCCGATATTTATCCAGTTAAAAGTCACACTAAAATTCAAAAATGGCTTTTCAAGAGTTGTCTGTCCAACAGGAGCAGAAACTGCAACAAATATAACAATAGTTATTTAAGGCTGTTTTAAATGGCCACAAAGGAGCAGATTGGTTATAATGCAGCTGCTTCAGAGGAATAAAGATACTTGAAAAACTGTTTTTACTTTATGTGTAAGACCTTTCAATAATGTGTTCACTAAAGTCTATTGACCAGTATAAGTAAAGACATCACACACACACAAACACATGGAAACACTGAAACCTGTTTTTGGTGCAGCAGCGGTCCCAGCTGCTCGCCTTTATCTAGACTGGGTCGGCTGCTTATCTCAATATAATCAATGTTTAAAGTTTTGTTCTCAGTGTTTCTGTATTGCTTCGTATAGGATCTCCCAGCATCATCAGCTGTGCTGTCCAATCATTGTGTGCTAGGTTACCCTTATAGTGCAATGTGTGTTTGCACAAAGAGAAGCATGTGTGTCAAATATAAATAAGCACAGAACAGAAACAGCTGCTCGTTTCTTCTATTTAGAGTCAAGTTAGTGTTTTGTGTCTTTGTTTGAGGCCTAATGTCAAGCAGAGGTGTGTGTAACTGGACTGGTCTGTTATATGTGTGAAATGTGTGCTTCTCTTCAGCATCATCTTTGTCACTGCTGATTCCTTTGTGTCATCATTTGTTGAGAAGAGAGAACAGTTATAACGGAGGAGCAAAAGGAAGCCCTGAAATCTGCATCCAACAAGGAAGTGTTGGCTCACCAGTGATCCCAGCAGAGGCCACTGGTTTGGCTCCAGTTGTTATAGATTCAATGATGTTGTTCCTACAGATACATGTCAGCATCTTTATTGTAGTAAAGTCTTGTAATGTGAAGATAGAAACAAGGCAGGAAACAGCTCCATGATCTGATCTTAATGATGTTGTTTTTATTTCTGTCTGTCAGAACTGGATTGGAAACTATCAAAGGTCTAAAAACAGCCTCAACCCTCCCAAAGAGCAAACTTTACACACGTCATCTTTCAGCTACAATCTTTGTTGCAGGGATCTTCTGCCAAACAAGGCTGAGAGATTCTTACAGCTGTCATGTTGATGCTGTTTCAGTCTTTGGGCAAACACCCTCATGCTGCTGAAGATCATGTTTGCTACATTATTATATGTCCTGTTATTGTTCTGTATTATATTCAGCTTTCAGCATCCTTTCCCAGCCCCCTGTTACACCATCCATACAAAGCCAATCTGACTGTGAGCCAATGTGTTTGTTTGTGTTGGATCAATAGATTTGACAGACTTGGTTCATCCAGAGGGAAACAGTCCAAATTCAGATCTAATGAAATGATGGAGGCTGTTTCCTACCACGGTGCTAATGTGTGACTAACAAGGCTCATGGTCTCCAGCAGACAAGCGCCTGGAATGAGGTCAGCTGAGTGTTGCTTTGGTGGGTCTATGCCCACGTCATGCATCAGGATTCATATTGGCAATAGTTCATATCTCTGTTCTTTAGCCTTCATCACAAAGCTGTGAAGGAAAAACAATCCAAACATCTAACAGGATTTGATGGATGCAAAGTCCACTGAGCTCTTTGTCATTTAGAAACTTGTCCAACCAACAAGAGCACAGATGAAAAACACAGTGACAGTTAAAGGATTTTGCCATATATGAGCATAGATTACTTTAATATAGATTTTCAATGCAGGCTTTTGGTGAGCCGCTGGGTTCTGTCTAATAATCATCTCAGCATTTGACAATAGAATAGCTCTTTATTAGCTCTTCATTTATCGTTATTGTACATGAAACAAGGAAGCTGTGTTTCTCATTGGATGTTAGTTCCATGTTCATCAGGATCATTTTCTAAAGAGCTGATATTTAGACCATTTACTGCACTGGCTGCACATCCTGTCTACATTTCTCAGTATGTGCTGTGTTTGTCTTTTCATATTTCTCCATATTTACACAAACAGTGAACAGCAGTAGATCTACTCTTCATCTGTTTGTAGGCCCAGTGAAAGATATGAAGCAGAAATGGTGTCATTAGGAGAAGAAGAGAAGAACAAGTCCGGCGAGGAGGCAGCAGCTCTTAAAGATGAAACAGCAACTCAGCCCTGAGCTCAGAGAGCTTCACATGAAAAAGCTCCTCAAGCAGATCATGTCAGAGGTTTGTCATCAACCGGAGGAACTGTTCATATCATAGGATGAAGGATGCTGTCAGCTGGATGAAGAAGCTTATTTAATGGCAAACGTTCACACTGAAGTCAAATTGTTGTCGTGTTGAACAGATTCATGTACTGATCGTCTCCAGAATGTTAGAAGAGCTTCAATGAATCATTAGAAACAACTTACAGCTGCACAGTTGTGTCAAACACATCTTTGTGTCATTGTGGGATTTTTGTGTTTCTACATGTGACACACGTCTAAAACATGCACACAATCTGAACACAAACAGGGACTCATTTGTTACCACAGCCAGATGCTGAGAGCCATTTCCTTGTAGTCCTGTGTCTACATATATGAACCATTAGATGTTATTGGAATGATTGTCAGCTTTGATAGTTTCATGTGTGTTTAGCTGGACGGCTGTTTGATCCTCGACATGTTTAAAGGTGTCCAGTCCTGAGACACTGGGGGTGGAAACAGCTGTGATGTCATTGGACTGTCACACAGACAGAAGTGCATGAAGTGAGCAGCCAAGGAGACACAGACACATTTGCACATAGAAAGCTGAATCTGTCATATGCCACAGTGAACTCACTGTTCAGTGTTTTTCAGGAAGCTTCTTAACTGCCTCTGCGTCCAAACAAGCAGCTGAGAAGAAGCTGAAGAAGTCTTCAACAACAAATACAGGAAGTGGACTTTCAAATACTAGATTCACTTTAGACTCACACAAGAAATTACTAAACTAGCTGTGTTTGATTGACTCATTTGACTATATGAAAGGTCAGTGTGTGTCTGTACACAGACTGTTGTGTTGGACTATTATTCAGTTGTCTGCTGAATGTTTTCAAATGTCTGCATCTCAGTGTAGATGAGGCTGGGGGTCATGGGAGGCCACCGTAGCAGCCTCTTCAACATCATGACATCATCATAAATGCTGCTGGACTGTCTGATGGGCTGACGGTGAAAAAGCCGTCGGGAAGGAAACAGAAGACATTTCAGAGGCTGCAGGCAGATTTCTTTGATTTGGGGCCTTTTTCAGCTTTATTGGACAGAGCAGTGAAGATAAGTGACAGCAAAGCAGAGGGAGAGAGAAAGGGGGCGTGGCCCGGGTCAGAATCAAAGCCAGGCCAGCTGCTCTCCACCTCATGGCACATAGTCACCTGCTCATCCTAGTGAGCTCCAGCAGCAGCCCTTTCACACAGTTTACACTGTCAAACACTGTGTGTGGACCTCAGCTAACAACAGGCTACATTTAAGTCTGGACTACATGCTTTTATGTTGAGGAGATTTTTCACTGTTTTTATTCCATCAGCAGCGCAACATCATGAGCAGCTTTGACATAAAGACATCAAACTCAAGCTGACTTTAAACTGCATCTACTTTTAATACAGGGGCTCAAAAACAACAACATCTTTATTATATATCCGGACAGAAAGTCATTTCATCTCAAATGGAAAACAGCTTTATTTGGAATAACCAGCACTATCAACTGGTTTGGGATCTCCACCAGTTTCATGTCTTTACAGCTTCTCCAACAAAGTTCCTGTAAAATCAGCATTTTTGTCTTTATTGGTTTGATAGTGATTAATTATTCAGTCCCAATCTGCTGTCATCTAAAGAACAAAATTATGCTTCTATGAGTCAAAAAGCTCCAGATGTTGTCGGGTTCACAAAGAAAACAAAGATTAGGAACTTAAACACAAAGTGTTTGGAGCCAAAATGTTCCCAAGCTGCTCTTTTTGAAATGGCAGAGGTACAGTGGTGTCTAACAGCACACTGTGGAACGCAAACATGTTATTGTTGGATGAAACTTCATGAATCCTTTGTAGATTTGAGCTGTTGGAGCCTTTCTTTTCTCTTCAGGTGTACAGATGCTGAGGAGGCAGGTGGAGCAGGTGGAGCTGTTGTAATGCTGGCAGAGGGTGTGTCTTAGTAACTCTGTGAGGTAGAACTGGATCCAACATTGTGGATGTGTTGATGTTGGAGCCATTAAGATTCTCTGGCCACACTGTAGGATTTCCCTTTGATTCACCGCGGGGGCATTTTGGAGTCTGTCAGTGAAACTCTTCATATTTGTGTTTGACTCCAGTTTATAGAAACAGAGAAATGTGTCATGCTTTTGTTAGGCCTCCACACACATATACACATTTGTTCATTGGTTGGACAAAGACACGAAACATTTTTTAAAAACTTGCTTTTGGTTGATTTCTGTTTTTCTGTTTTAGTTTTTCTGTGAAGCACTTTGTGATTCTTGTCTTGAAAGGTGCTATACAAATAAAATTTTAATTACTTACTTTTTGTAAGGAGACACATTGAAAACCATGTTAATAAGATCTTGTTGTTTTGTGTTTCCTGTGGATCCGACACAGAGAGTGGACTTCAGACAGAAACCGTAGGAAAGCTTTTAGAGGCCGTGTGTGGCAACAGGAAGTTTCTGTTTGTTTGCTGATGACTATCTTACATGTGGAAAACAACACGTGATGTTTATGAAGTTCTACAATCATCATTGTTCATCATTGTTCTAACAGCATTTTGAGTGGGAACAGTTCAAACTGAGAGTAATAATAATAGATTGCATTTATATAGCACTTTTCGAAGCCCTCAAAGCGCTTTACAGTTCCACTATTCATTCACTCTCACATTCACACACTGGTGGAGGCAGCTACAGTTGTAGCCACAGCTGCCCTGGGGCAGACTGACAGAAGCGAGGCTGCCATATCGCGCCATCGGCCTCTCTGGCCATCACCAGTAGGCGGCAGGTGAAGTGTCTTGCCCAAGGACACAACGAGCCGGGGCTCAAACCGGCAACCTTCCGATTACAAGGCAAACAGCCAACTCTTGAGCCACGATCGCCACAGTAGTCTGAGTTATTTACTGATTTAAACAAGCTGAATGTTTCTGTGCACGATGAAGATCAGCAGCAGCAGCTCAGCTGATCAATGAATTGACATCTATCAGTCATTTCATGAGATGAAGTCATCAGTAGACATTTGTTCTAACTGTGTGATAAATGTCAGAACATCAGGGCTCCGGTTTAGTCACTACTTGACAAGATGATCATTGGCTCATTGTTGAATCCAGTGGCCCAGTCTGACCTCTGACCCTTTGCTGCAGGTCTTCTGTGTTATCTCCACTTTCATGTCTGAGCATTTGCTGTATTGTCCAAAATAAACATATGAATCATTTCCAACACTTCAGCAGATCTTTAGTTAGGCCAGTACAGTACAAAATAACACATATTGTACTATACTGCCCACTTCCTGATCTTTTTGGATCTGTGTGTGAGGTTGGTGAAGGAAACACATGTTCATATAGATATATATATATTAACATATATATATATATACACACATATATATATATATACACATATATATATATATATATATATATATATATATATTTATTTATAACGTAAGAACGAAATGGCTCTTATGTTACATTGAAACCAAGCACACCATTGTTGTTCTTGTGACATTACCAATAAGTTTGATGTGTCACGTGGCCCTCTTCCTATTGAAAAAAAACAAAAGTTGTATCCAAGATGGACGACTTCTAAATGGCCACCATGGTCACCACCCATCTTGAGGAGTTTGTCCCCTCACATATACTAATGTGCCACAAACAGGACTTTAATACCACCAACCATTCCCATGTTATTACAGTGTATCCATAGAAATGGCCCACCCTGTATATCACAGTAAGTCACTTCCCAAACCATAAATCACAGTCCCAACAGATCTGTTTAGACTGAATCTATCCAAACAGGTTCTCTGTAAACGTGTCTGTCAGTTTAACATAAAATGCCGAACCAGTGAGGGGGTTAGTCTCAATCCACAACTTCAAAGATGCGTTAAGGTCTGGATGAGAGTCACTAGGCTTCATAACAGCATGAAGTGAGACAAGTAATAACTGCTTTACCATTTTCCTAAGTTAATTTAAATCTTTCATTCATTTGAAAGAAATGCCGACACTTTCTTTTCAAAGCTCATTTAATTAAAATGAGAACCAATCCAGTAACACAGAACACTAATGTACAGTAAAAATCATGCATAAAACAAACCACAAGTTCTAGTCAGAGAAACAAACTTGGTGCTACTCTAGTAAAAACATGCAGAAAAAGAAAGCACATAACACAAACGAGGTGAAACAGAACTGCAGGACGGCATCAGCTGTTCAGGGTGTGAGACCAGTGTTGTACATCTTCTGCAGGACCTGCTGGGCTACAGCCTTCTGAGCCTCCTCTAGCATGGTGCTGGCATTAGGACCCGGTAATATCATGACCAACCCCTTGAAAGTGGCAGTGATCCCGAGGATCTGCACCTTATAGGAGAAGTAGAGGAATCCATCAGGCCCAGCGTGGCTGTACTGCACTTCATAAAACGGCTGACCAACACCTGCTGTCTCACACAGCTTACTGAGAAGCATCACTGGGGATACTGCAAATACAAGATGGCCTTGGGTGGAGGAATCGGGGAAAGAGCATGTAGGGTGAGGGAGCTGAGGAGCAGTGGGCCCTCCCACTGCTCTGCAGAAACCTGCGGGTATGGATGCAGGGAGGGTCAGGAATGAAGGCGGGCCTGAGGGTTGTGGAGAACTGTGGTGCAGGGGCCCTAGGTGTGACGGCAACAGGCTCTTTGCACGTTTCTGAGGGCAGCGTGACTCGTCAGGGTTTGGCTTCTCTGTTGGCTGCCACTGGACTGACACACACATTGCAAACTGCTTCTTAAATGCTGGAGACACAAGAAAACAGTGAAGAAGTGAGATTAGAAGGAAGAATGTTTCCTTCAACCAAAAATACAGTTTTTTAAAAAAAAAACCTAACAGATCAAATCTTAGAGATTAATTATAATATGAGACAGAACACATTTAAAGGATTCAAATGGAGAACTGTCAAGTGTTAACAGTAAGATAGACATGCAAACTTAGAATTCCAAGTGGTTTCCACTGGAAGCCCCATCAGGCTCTTGGTTGATCCACTGGCCAAACCATTAAAAAAAGAAATTTGTGTTTATTTTTAGTTTAAAGTCAAAATTTCAACATTAAACTTGAAATAGTATTTTGAACTGTAATCTCCACATTTGGACTTCTCTCTCAAAGCCAAACGACTGCCGTGGCTCCTGCAGCCACTACACTACGTGCATTTCAGTGAAACAAGTTGATCAGCTGTCTTATTGTATAAGCATATTGATCGAGGGTGTAATCCTTCCATCGGTCCACTCCCTGCCATTTCATTTGCACCAAGTTGACAGACTCGTCCAGGTTTGTGCATTTTCATCTTCTGCACCTTCTTCTGCAGCTTTCTGCACCATGACTTCAACACCCTTGTGTGTCACCACACTAAGGTTATGTCCTAAAAGAGAGAGCTCAATGTAACCAAAACTGATTCTAAAGTACGATTTTGCTAACTCACCTATGCAAGTGCTTTAATCTATAGATTTCTACTTTATTCTCCAAAAGATCAATGTATGATTTTGTTAATGTGGCCCCAATACTACTCCTTATTAATTACATAAAGTATGTTATCTCGTAGATAAGGTAGACTGAGTGTGCACTTGTGTGTGCATGTTTAAATCACTTGTGCATGAGTATGTACTGTTTTAAGCCCATATGGTGGCTGCAACGATGAAAACTGTTTGGCTTTGATACAAAAGGGTTTGCTGCTGAAAACAAGACACTGGTGTAGTTGTTACTAATTAATGATGATAATTCATTGTCCAACCTAACAGCCCAAGATGAATGGCTCAGAGTTTTAATGGCCCATGGACATTTTATTAGCCTGTGAGGGGGGGGAGCAACAACAGCTACACACTTTAATACTCCATTTTACTTTAAATCTGAAAAATAATGTTATGAAGTCCTTGAGATAAAGATGGTTTAGTATCCTCCCTTCTTGCTCCAGTCCTCACTGTCACAGAAACTGGTGAGACTGCCATCAGCCTTTAGCAAACTAGCCAATTTAAACATCAGAACAAATTAAGTCTGCATTAAATGCAGCTTCTGCAGATTTTCACCATGTAAAACAAACAGCTACAAAGTTCGCTTTTCTTTGCACAACTCTGTTAAACGCATACACAGACACTGTGTTGTTATCACTTGCCGATCTATTATTAATGCCGTCTTCCTTTTGCTTGTCCACCACTACGGTGTCCTGTTGGTTAGCAATCACCAGTTTGTCCGTCCGTATCTGGAAGTCTCACAGGATCTTAGCTCGGTCATCCTTCACCACCCTGGCTGCATCTCCCATTTTGACCTCAGGACTTCCAGGTCGTACTCAGCACAGACGTTTCTGTATAGACACTTGGTTATGGCGTTCCATGTCTACCCTGCTAGCATTTTGCAGCCTGCTGTTATGTGCTTATGTGATAGTCTGCATATCCTGCACCTGGGGTTTGCCTGGTGTGGTAGACCCCAGTGCAGATCAAACTTGTGATTAGAACTTGTTCCAGTGCTGCCATGATTTGTGCCTCTATGGCGTCTTTCAGTCCAGCTTTGTCCAGCGCTGGTAGGACTTCTCCATACATCAACCATGTCTTCCACCTGTCCTCTCATGGTGGTTCCTCTTCTTTCTTGGGTTTCTGCTACCCGAGGTATTTAGTTCTGAACATCTTCCTGATGTAACTTATGGATCTTTGTTTTTTCCATTCTGGATAGTGGTTCTGACACGCACTAGTCCTCAGCCACCTTTGTTTCACTTAGCACGCAGTCTTGGAGTGCTGGATTGGAGGAGCTTCCATCTCCTCTTTTGGCCAGATACTTGTAGCTGTCCTCAATGTGTGCATGGTTACCTTCTACACTTCTCCAGTCTTCATTATAGATCCTAGTGTTATGGATCAGTGAGTTGACGTCTTGTTCACTCCTGGCATACAGCAGTGTATACTATAAATGCATACACTATAGTTGTGTTAACATCACAAATATTCATCATGCTTGTTTCAATAGTGGCCTAATTCTTTTTGACATTACAGACCTTTAACCTCCTAGGACCTGCGTCCACATATGTGGACATCACATTTTGGATTATTTAGAGTAAAATACTCAACTTTGCTCTACAAGGGCCTGATATCCACTTACGAGGACATTATGCTGCTACTGTTCTATCAAAATTTTAAACGAATATCCTCATATGTGGCTCTGATTTTTCTTAGAAACAAAAATAAGGTTTAAAAAAAAATAAATAAATAAATAAAAATCTGGTAATTCTTTGTTTTTACATTCATCGGGCCCCAATATGCCCAAATATCAAAGAGAAATTCAAAATGCATGCCGTGGAAGAGTTTGGGTCTTAGGAGGTTAAGCTCTAGTACTATTCACTGATCTTAAAAGATGAAAGTGAAAATGAAACAAATTTATTGACACCAACTAGAAAACTTAAAGCTAAAAACATGAGATTCAGTTTATAATTTGAAAAAAGAAAAAGAGCACTTACTAGGGAGGATCTTAAAAATATATTTCTGCTGTATGTTCTTATTAAAAATATTAAAACTCCAAGTGATGAAACAAAGAATGATAAAAGCATAAAAATAAGCTGAATCACATTATACGAGCGAATTTGTTGAAACTTCTCGGGGTGCTCAGAAACAATATTCAAAGGTGTTCAACCAGGTCTTTCATAAGGGTCATAAAACTGTTGTTCTTCCTGACGCCATAGTTGAGCAATGCATCATAAATTATTATTTTTGATGCTTCATACTGATGAATTTCTGAAATTCAAGATGCATACTGACAGTGAACATAAAGATATAGGGACCTAGATACTCCCTCTGCTCTGTCATTGTTACAAAGTTTTTTCATTTCAAAAAGCTTGTGTTATGTATAATGCAGGATTTAGACTTAAGATTTACTGTAGAGGTCCACAAATTTAGATTTAGCTTTGAAGGACTCACAACTCTGAGCACTCAAAGCATTTTATACAACTGAGTTATGTTTGGACACCGCTTCATATGGACTTACATGGATATGGATATTTAGTGATTTAGAATATAATGTAATAAGCAGTGTTGGGCAAGTTACTTTGAAAAGGTAGTTATAGTTACTTCATACACGTAACTGAGTTAAAAACTGAGTTACAATACTATAAAAGTAATTACTAGGAAAAGTAACTATTGTGTTACTTTAAAATAAAATAAAAAAATAAAATAAAATAAAAAGTTGAACCCTCTGGGGTCCAGGGTATAATTGGCTGTTTCTGACTACTTTTGATTTGACCTCTACATTTCACCTTTAAAAAACTGTTTACCTCGCCTTGTTTGGTATCATCCTTTTCTGCACAACCTCACACGTCTGAATTTACAGTTATTTTTCCCCCATTTTGACAAACTGTATTAACACAATTTATCTAAAAATCAGACTATAAAACAAAATCAGCGTAGAAGTTATTTTACTGTAGCGACCACAAACATGTTTATTGGATCATTTTCACAACTTAAAATGCAAATGTAAATTTTTAAACTTATGCACAAGTTATGCAAACAGAGTTGTATGCAGCTATTTACCTAAAAATGTGGTGGTTTTCTTTTTTTCCAACATTACAAACTCTACACAGAACAATCAGGTGTTCTGCATCAAATAAGATACGAGAAATTATTTGTGCCACTGCAATAAAAATAATTTCTGTCCACTATA
This sequence comes from Simochromis diagramma, assembly GCF_900408965.1. Classification (NCBI taxonomy): domain Eukaryota; kingdom Metazoa; phylum Chordata; class Actinopteri; order Cichliformes; family Cichlidae; genus Simochromis; species Simochromis diagramma. The sequence goes on from NW_024387398.1 coordinate 1,508,546, forward strand.
AGACAGTGGAGCACATCCCAGCCTGATACCTGCAGGCCTGACAGCAGGAGGTGTATCGCTCCTCCTGTTTTCTACCTGGAGACAGCGTTTACACTGCAGTCTGTCTGAAGCAGCCGCCTCATCGATCTGACACAAAACAAAACAACCTACACTACACACTAACTACACACTCCAAACACGCTGAACATCACAAATCTCTCTCCCTACTTCCCCCTCTTCCTAAACAACCAAACGCCATGTTGCATATAATTTTTTGATTGGTCGACATGTTACATTTCTCCACCAATAGGAAAGGGGTGTTTTTTCCTTCTCTTTTTGGTCACAAGCAGAGAGTGCTTGCAAGCGCTTTCCTTAGAAAATTTCATTTCTAAGGTTTCTTCCTGCAGTAAACAACAGTATTCAGGAAAATAAAAATATTGCATATATTTTTTATAATAACTCTGGTTTTACGTGGCCGATCAACACAATTTAAAGACTGCTATATAATCTGAAGTCCCCACTTTCTTGTCTTGGGCTTACATAGCATCTTGTTGCCATGTCATCTTAAATTGGTCAAATGATTCGTTTACCATGACTACGTTATTCTTCCTCAGCCAATCAGCAGAACTTGTGTGATTGTTTCTCCCCCAGCTCCAAGTAGGCTGAAGACAGCTTCAAGCGTCGTAACGATAAAAATAGTAATTACATTACGAACACTGTTACTTTTAATGCCATTATTCTTGCAATGTGAGAATTATGCATTTGTAGGACATTTTCTAGTGTTTACCAGCTGATTAGCTTTTGGGGAGCTCCACTTCACAAATAACCATTTTACTTATTTTCATGCTACAATTTGTATTTTAATTGAAAACTGAACTGACTTGTGAATAAAATGACTTCTGACTTAAGACCTAGTTTTCTGCTCTCCATACCAAGTGATGATGAGAGTGGAGTAACAGTGCACAACCAGAAACTGGTTTGTAACCAAGTGACACCCAGGCTGGCACAGAAATGGGACCATGATCAATATTAAGTCACTCATCTATATGAACAAGAGCTCCCATACCTTCCACCAGCACTTTCTTAGCCATAGAAGCTGCATGGTGAGATGAGAACGCAACAGTAGCAGATACCCCCTCGATACCAGGTCCAGCCTTCAGGGAAACTCTCTCCACACCCTCTACCAGCACACGCAGCACCTAGAAGCAAAGCATGATCACTCAGAAGACAACATTCATCCACACAGCAGTTAAATGACAACCTCAATACCAGATGTGACTGAAGGGCCAGACATCTATAAACACCTACTGTATTTTCATGTTTAGGTGGAAGCTAGCGAGCTAACTTCCTGCTAACTTCTAACTCCATTAAATTTAATAAATCCTGTTTTCATGGATGCCTGGATGTTAAACTTAATTGTTACACCAGGTAAAGCAGCAACGCTGATCATTTTATTACAGATGAAAGAATTTTGACAATTTTTAACTCTCAGTGATGCTGCAGTGTTCGTTTGACTTTGGACCTGAACCTGATGGAGTTGCGAGGCTCCTGCCTACAGTAGCTGTAATGCTCCAACAATCCATCAAGCGGTGCGGCTTCGTAGCAACCAAAGTCGTGCTAAAACAAGTTTTGACAGGTTTTTGAGCGCCGTGTACCACATAAAATCGGTTTGAGGTCAGTAATCACAACCAGAATTCAGACATAAGGCGCACTGTCGATTTTTGAGAAAATTAAAGGATTTTAAGTGCGCCTTATAGTGCAGAAAATACGGTATATCATCTATAACCCTTTCAAGTACAGTACATGTACTGCAGAGAGGTTTTTTTTTGGCCTTCTTTTGTTTTGCACTCGTTTCCTTGCATGCACACACTGCACATCATGTCCAGGTATTCCATGGGTAGCTGACAAGTCTTTGGAAATCACCTTGCTGTTGGAAAAACTATTTTGCCCATCAAACTCATATCATACACAGGGGAAACTGGTCAATCTTCATAGTTGATTTGCTTTTCTTCAATTACCCCACCCCACCTCCCCACCTGGATGGCTGGGTGTGTGTGCAAGTTGTTAACATGGGAAACACCTGGCTAGGATATATTATGAGAAGAAGGCAAGCCAGTCCGAGGCAGTGTAATAGTTTGGCCAGTGTTTGTTGAGAATCCTTGGGTCCTGGCACCCATGTGGATGTTACTTTGACATGTACCACCAAACATTGTTGCAGACCATGTACAGCTTTCCCTGATGGTGCCGTGTCACAATGCAAAAATGGTTCAGGAATGGTTTGAGGAGCACAACACTGAGTTTGAGGCATTGACCTGGCCTCCAAATTCCTCTGATATCAATCTAACCAAGCATCTGTGGGATAAAAAAAAAAAAAAAGATCCAATCCAGTCGAGAGGCATACACACTAACCAACCCTGCATCAGAGTAGACTTTATGAGTGATTTAAGACACGAACACAGAAGTACCAGCTGTTATGGGTTAACTAGCACTGCCTTTAACTTGGAAACACTGACAACCTCCTGCTCATTCACTAAATGTATTGGTGCATAGAGATGTGGGTGATAGATGATGTGTGCCATTTCTTACTGGGTGACACAGAATGAATTTCACCCCTTTCCCTCGTCAACACACTCAAAACATTCCACAGTTCAGCTATACCTGCAGTATGTCTTCTTGCCTAGTGGACGCAGGCAAACCTCCAATACAAAGGTGTCGCTTCTCTGTGCTCCGCCGTACACTGATGCGGTAGCCAGGCTCCAGCATGTGACCGTGCAGCTGCCGTATGGCTTCAGCAACTACAGCAGCTGAGCCATATTTGGCATACGCAAAGCCGCGGTTCTGCCCACTGAAGTTCATCATCAGCCGGAACTCCCAGAGTGGTCCAATGGAGCTGAACAGGGGAATCAGGATGTCCTCGTACGTGTCCCGTGGGATCTGGCTGATGAAGACTTCACAGCGCGGTCCTGGCGTGGGACCTTCCCACACTGACCGTGAAACAGAGGAAATGGTATGGCTGATTATGCAATTTTAAAATTCAAGCTCATGCAATGCAAAATGTACAACAAATCCTTAGTGCACTTTACAAAGCAAGTCCGTGTCTTTACAATAGAGTGACATGTGAGCAAGCCGGGCTTTTCTTGTTTCAGCTGGATATAAGATCAAACTGACTTTTAAGTCCGTGGCCATCAAGTATTTCCACATTTAGCTTTTAGAGATTTTTTTTTATATATCAACCGAGTCTTTTCACAGCTGCATTTTACAAACAAAAGCAGCTGATTCATTTTTACCTTTGAGAAATCTATATCATTATTGGCACTTGGTGACAGTGGTGAAGTGTTGAAAATCTCTGAGCCAAAAACTTAATATTTCTTAACGCTCAAGAGAACAGGCAGTGTTGGTACTACTGCGGTGAAGATTCGAGAACAAATTATATTATATTAAATTAGGCAAAGAAATATGGAGACGCAGATTCTCTCACCCTCAGGTGGTCCTCCATATTTCCTCTGGCCATTAACTTGAGTCAGCGTTGTGTTGGTTGCTTTCAACCAGATTTCCAGGGCCTGCACCCGTTCAAGGTTCAGCACCTGATGTGGAAACAAAATAGAACCAGCACAAGTCCATCATCTTCATGTGTACTACCAAGTGAGTCCAAAATACTTTGTTTTTTCGATTTATGATATGCAGTCACATAAAGCTGCTCATCCATTTGCCAAGTTTCCCTGATATAGGTTTGAGTGTGTTCACATGAATGAGGTATGGTTGGCAGCATCTGACCAATCACACTGATTATTATACCAGCAGCAAGGCCTCACTTTCAAATGCTAGAAAACCAGCAGACCCAGACAGTTTGGAGCCCCTCCTTTAAAAGCTGGCTGCTGATTTTAATTGCACCAGCAGTTACTTTTCTAATCTTTTGAATACCAATTTAATTCTAACCATATGAAAATCTGCTCTACTCCTGTTAAAGTTGTGGAAACTAGTGAACAGCTGAAAGACTTCCTGACTGTAAATAAGACTTTAGGTGACTTTCAGTGATGCTTCAGGGCAAATTAATGTACAACTAAAGCAGCCTTAAAAGCAATAAATGATTTCATAAATTCAGTTGAAAACAATGCTGTGCAGCCTTGACATTTGATACAGTTGATCATAAAATGTCTTAAAGACAGCTGAATGGTTCTACACTTCTCTCTCAGGCAGGTCTCGGGGTGTATGGGTAGAAGGACTTTGTTCTAGCTTGGTTTATGTCACAACAGGAGTTATCCAGGGTTCTGTTCTTGGATCACTGTTATTCATTTTATATATAAAACAATCGTAGTAATAATATCGCTACAGCACATTCTCATTTTATGCTGGTGATATGCTGATGTACTACTTTGTACCTACTCATAGCCAGGCTCTATTTCAGCTTTCACTACACTACAGCATAACCTGTGCAGAAACGCGTTTTGAATATTGACAACATCAAACTGACGATCTTCTCAAAGGAAAACTAAACCTTTTATGTACAGTTCAGGCAACTTTAAAATAAAGTCCTGTTTGTCCTGTGAGGCAAGAATAACACTCGTTCTCCCTTTTTTCATGTCTGTACTTAATTACAATGATGTGATTTATATGCATGCATGCTCAGAATGCCTACAGGCTGGATTCTGTCCATCATGGAGCACTAAGATTTATTATTTATAAGAGTTTTAAAGCTCTTACTCACCACTCTACATCACATGTGTGGGTAACTGGTCTTCTTTGTCATGTTGTAGATTCAACCACTGGTATATTCTTATTTATGAGGTTATTCTTGGTTTGTTCCATCTAATTTATAGACTTGCATTCTTTGAAAAAAATAATAAAATTAATAAATAAAAGGGACGTTATTCTCTTAGATCCCAAGAGTTATTATAGCAGCTCACGAGTTCATTCTGTGTCTGAAATAAGCTGTTTGGCTCACTTTAAAATAACCTTTTTCCCATTGGCAGCATCTTGCAAACAAACAATTTTAACAATAGGCTGATGATGCTCATCTGCTCCTCTGGTGTGTTTGAGATGACAACATGAGGATCATCTGGAGTGCTCCAGCCACGCTTAGTTGAGTCAGTGTTTTTAATAAATGATCACCTGAGGCTGACACAGGCGCTTGCTGTCAGACATGTCTGGTCTTGTTTTAGTATTGTGTGTTTGATATGCTCTTTGCTAGCACATGCCAGACTTTTTCTACCTTAACTCTCTTTTTACGCCAGCTATCTGCAGTCCTCTGTGCCTGCCCAGCAAGTGTGCACGTTGACCTTTATACACTAAATTGAATTGGTCTGAAACGCTATTAAGTGGGAAAGGAAATGCATCATATTTGCATAGGTGACTTGTCATTTCTTTATGACAAATACAGCAATAATAACTGTAGTGTAGAGCCATTTACGCAAAACCCAACGAATGAATCAAGTGATGGGCTCTACAGGTGAACAGAAAATGCTGCTTGAAGACTTGCAAACATCAATGTCAACCTGTCTTTTTCTTTGATAAACTCAATTGTTGATTTACTTGTGCCAAACTCAATTGTTTATTTAAACCATGTGTTGGCATTTAATATGTTTAAAGAGAATGAAATTGAACTATATAGATACTGTGCCCACTTTGATACATTTTTGTTCATTTCTATTGGAATGGAAAACCATGAACCAGCATTTGAATAGAACTCCAAAATCAGGCACAAGCTTGGCATTCCCAGCCAGTACTTGAAGAAAAAAAAAAAAGGGAAAGAATGTTGGTAGTTTTCACTACAGCTGAACAAAACACTGTCTGAGGCTTTATTTCTATAATTAGCTGCAGGTGGGCCTTCATCGGGGAAAACAGCAGAGCGTCACCGCTGGAAACACAAGCTAAACGAATCGCGTAAAGCACAGGAAAACGCTTCAAGCGCTGTAGCCAACTCTGCCAGCGACTTTTTATTTTAACCAAAACAGACTTGCGCCTTCATTTCTGCTTAGATGACAAAACTTTTTTTCCTTTTCACGTGCCTGCTTCCACTTATTTCCTAGCTAAACGACATATTTAAAAAAAGTCTAAAATCAAGCAAACAGAAAAACTCGAGAGGAAAAGGATATTCCAGAATTACCTGGCTTTGCTTGTTTTCCATCGTCTCTGCGTGGTTGTGCGCACAGCGACGCAACTTTGTAGAAGGTTTCCAACTGCAGAAGTCCTTCTATTGGCCAGCAGCTTCCACTCGACGCTGTGGCTTTAGTGCCCACTGACCCGTGGGCGGGGCCTAGCATAGCCCGTCGCTAAGGTGTGGAATGAAATTTTGTCACAAATAGCAAGAAACGGCTGTATGGAGGACTGCTTCTAAACTTCTTTGTAACCTATTGTGCATTGTCTCTCTTTATCATTTATCTGTGCCACTCTTATTATATATGTTAACTGTTATCAACATATACATCATTTCCACAATATTGTTTTTTTGTAATCTTCAAGTCAAGTGACTGTGTAAAAAGGAAAAAGGAAAGTGCTTTTGTCAGTAAAACTGGAAAAGAGCTCCCACATTAATAAAGTCTGGTCTATTTAAAGCTTGGAAAGAAAGCTGGCAAAAATGCTGCATGAAGTGGTTTTTATGGGATGGCCCGTTTGCCTGCACTGAGCTCTGTTGCCACAAGGAGGCGGTGTACATGGTATGTCAGGTCTGTGGCCACCAGTGATGGGAATAACGGCGTTACAAGTAACGGCGTTACTAACGCTTTGGCACAACACCTCGAGCTAGGGGGCAAAACAATCACATGAGTGCTGCTGCTTGACTGAAGAATAAAGTAGTCGTGGTAAGCCGATCACATGACCACTTCAAGATGACAAAGTAACAATGTGATATATACCAGGTTATAAACTGTGCTGATAGGCCAGTAAAACCAGAGTCATGATACACAATATGTACGAGTGTTTTTTCCTGAATAGTTTCGTCACGTTTAACGTCTAAACGTCTAAATTGTTGTGGACTTCAGGAGAATGCACACCCAACATGCTCCTCTGACCATTGACGGAGCGTCTGTGGAGAGAGTGAGCAGCACCAAGTTCTTGGGTGTGCACATCACAGAGGATCTCTCCTGGACGTACAACACCACAGCACTGGCCAAGAAATCACAGCAGCGTCTCTTCTTTCTCCGCAAACTAAGAAGAGCAGGAGCACCAGCCCCCATCATGCACACTTTCTACAGAGGCACCATCGAGAGCATCCTGTCGAGCTGCATCACTGTGTGGTTTGGAGCCTGCAATGCGTCCTGTCATAGAACCCTCCAACGCATAGTGAGAGCTGCAGAGAGGATCATTGGTGTCTCTCTCCCCTCCCTCCAGGACATTTACAGCACCCGTCTCACTAAAAAAGCCCTTTGCATAGCGGCTGATCCCACGCACCCAATGCAAAGCTTCTTCAAGCTGCTGCCGTCGGGGAGGAGACTGCGGAGTCTCCAGGCCAGGACCAGCAGGCTGAAGGACAGCTTCATCCATCAGGCTGTCAGGAAGCTTAACTCCCTCCCGATTCTGCCCCCTCTCCCCTCTCTCCTCCACGGTCTCACTGAACTCTGTCACACACACTCACACACACACACTCTCTGACTCACTCACTGGCCTGCACCAGTTACCAGTCACTTTGTGGAGCATTGGACTGCCATTACCTCATAAGACTTTGTTGTTACACTATCTCTTACCGTACATTACTATATCTCCATTTGCACTATTTGCCCATTTGCACTACTCTGCCTGGTTTGCACTCAATGTCATTTACCCTTATATTGTATATTGTATAGCTTTCTTGTTATATGTAAAATTGTATTATATTATTTAATTTTATTTAATTTTTTTTTACTTTAAAATATTTTACTTGCATTTTTTAATCACTCTTATATTTAAATGTTCATTTTCTATTTTATCTAGGGATTGAGAGTAACGAAGTTTCTATTCTCTGTATGTCCTGTACATGTGGCAGAATTGACAATAAAGTTGACTTTGACTTTGACTTGACTTTAACGTCTAAGGAAGCGCAGCGAGCGCTCTCTGCTTATGAGCAAAACAACAACAAAAAAACCCCCAAAAAAATCCCTGCCCGTTCGTGAAAAAATGCACCATGTCGACCAATCAAAAATGATATGGCAACATGACGTTTGGTTGTTTAGGGAGAGAGAGAGAGAGAGAGAGAGAGAGTTTTGAGATGTGAGAGATTTGTGACGTTTAGCGTGTTTGGAGTGTGTAGTTAATGTGTTGTCTTGTGTAGTTAGTGTGTAGTGCTGTGGATAGTGTTGTGTTGTGTGTCAGAACAATGAGGCGGCTGCTGTCTCCAGGTAGAAACAGCAGTGACACACCTGCTGCTGTCAGACCTGCAGGTATCAGGCTGTGATGTTTCCTTTATAGTGGACAGAAATATTTGGAGTGATACAAATAACTTGTGTGGCATCTTATTGAAGAACAGCTGATTGTTCTGTAAACAGTTTATTTTAAAAAATCAAGGTAAAAGGTAAATGGCTGCAAATATCTTTGTTGTTTGCAAAACTTGTGCACATGATTTTAAAATTGACAATTTATATTTACATGTAAAGTTATAAAATATGATTCATTAACCATCTTTGTGGTTGTTACAGTAAAAAATAAAACTTTTTCTACTCGGATTTTATGTTTTTTGTCTGATTTTAGATCAGTTGTGTTAACACAGTATGTCAAAATTAAAACATGACTGTAAATTCAGACACGGGAGGTTGTGCTGAAGAGAATGAGACCAGACAAGGCAAAGTAACTACTTTTTAAAGGTGAAATGTGGAGGAAACATCAGAAGTAGTTAAAAATGGCCAATTGTACCCTGGACCCCAGAGGGTTTTTTTTTAAAGCAATGCAATAGTTACTTTTGTATGGCTGGGGCTGAAGTACACCGGGATGTCATCTTTGGAGAAGACTTTCCTGAGTTTCTCTGATATACCTGCTACATAAAGGATGACAATATTATTCCGGTTGTCCTTCTGATTCTCCTTAGTTGATGTCTGACCTTTTCTGTGCATCTTTGCTGATTTGATGAAAGCCCAATTGTGATAACCACATGTTTAAAGACATTTCTTTACATGCGTGTTCCTTTTCTTTCCCTTCTTCCTTTGGGGGGAACATTTTCTGCCTGGTGTTACAGGGTCCTGAAAGTTTATGCTCCAGAGGGTGGTGGGAGTCAAAGAGGAGGTACCGGTATTTGTATGTGGTATATATTCAGGTTTCCATTCTCCTCAATGTGCACAGCACAGTCCAGAAATAGCAAACTATTATCCTTTGTATCTTCGCTGGTGAAACTTATGTTTCTTTTGATGTGATGCAGGGTGTTACCCACAAGGGGGGCAAGGATGATGGCAAGGTGATTGGAAATGTTGTAGGTGACAGAGTTTATACTGCTGACAATGGGTCTGAGTGGGATTCCTTCTTTGTGAATGTTTGGAAGTCCGTAAATAGAGGGTATAGCATCCCCTGGGTACTGACAGAATATGAAAGGCGGTCAACTGATAACTTTCTTTTTGTTGTTGCTTGTGGGGTCTCATTTTAGGGCTTCATTGGCATTGCTGTCACTGAGGAGTGTAGGAATTTGTGTGTGATAATCTGTTGTCTTTAGAACAACAGTGCACCTCCCCTTGCCAGACGGTAATATAGGGATGTTTTGGCTGTCACTTCCCTAATGACCTTCATTTCTTGTATTGTAAGCTTAGGTGGTTTCTTCACCCATTTTTCTTGACTATCCTCAGTTGTGGTGTCTTTCTTTTCTTGTCTGTATTATCTAGGCATGAACTAGGAAATATACGTTTTTCTTTGCAATTTATGGAATTTCTGGAGTCGACTTTAACGTGTTGGGCCCGCTGAGCCTGGTTCACAAACATAAAAACTTAAAGAGGGGAGGGTGGGAGTAGGGCTGGTATTACCATACTGTTCATGGTAATACTGTAATGTTGGGCAATGATAAGAAAATGAAATATGGCGATAGAATATGGGTAAAACGCGCATGCGCAGTGCCTTTGTTTTCATACGCACATGATGGCGCCCGTTCAATTACAATTGACCTATTTAATGTCGTATACAGACATATTTCCACATACACACATTCCATGGATAAAAGTAATCATAACTAATCATAATAACTTTTGTGATTTGAAATCATCACACACATATATGTTTGAAGTATTCCACAAGATGTCAGTGTTGGATAAAGTCTGTTCTCGCCTGCAGCAGGAGACCACTCTGTGTCGTTTCTATGGGCTGAATAACAGCTGTTATCCATTTAAGTTTGACATTGATAAACATTATGAAATCGTACAGTTCTGTTCAAATGTAGAGTTCTGACAATGACAGAGACACAGCCAGTCAGTGTTTCTGCAGGCACAGTGATCAGTGAAAGAGCAAGTTTAAAGTGTAAGCCATAGAAAAATCCTTCACTATGAAAAGCTGTCTGGTCACTGAGCTGAGATCTGAAAGTTGAGGATGTCTGCTTCACCCACAAAGAGGAGTTTTTCTTTACCGCCTATTGCAGGAGAAAATATAGCAGAACTGTTGCATTGTCAGCAACACCAACATTATTTTCAGAAAGAGAATTTCTGCATTATACAGAAGCAAAATGCTGCCATACTGCTGACTTTGATTTTCAGCTGAGCTATCTGTTTTAGTTAAACGAGCAGTCTCTGTCCCCTCTGCCTATGAGTGTGTGTGTGTGTGTGTGTGTGTGTGTGTGTGTGTGTGTGTGTGTGTGTGTGTCGCCTGGCTTCCTCATATTACTGCTACACACACCAAATATATGGTAAATGGACCGGTACGTATGTAGAGCCTTTCTACTCAATTTGAGCACTCTCTCCATCCAGTCACACACACTTTCATAAAGTGATTTCATCTACATCCAAGCATTCTTACATAACATTCAGACCCACGCTCTGACATCAAGTGGTGGCCTACAGTAAAGAGAGCTCAGCGTAAAAGCTCACCTATCTTTCGATCACAGCTCTTTTGAATGAGATTGCAGAATCCAAACAAGATGGCGCCAGTGTTCACGGCAAGCCGTCTCCTCCGTTTTTGTTTGTTGTTTATTGTCCTTCTCTCTATGTGCTGCCCTGATGTCTCCACGTTACTTGTCTATGATCGCCAAACTCTTTTGAATCTCCGGCCTTTGGACTACCAGACACAAGATTTTAAATGGAGATCTGACGATCCTCCTCCGCTTTCGAAGGACTTTCCTGATTACCTCCGCCACTTACCATCTACCTTCTCTCAAAGGAAATGTTCACGGAGACGGGGTAAACGTGGCGGCATCCGTGTTCGTATCAAGGCCCTTTTAAAGTCCTATGTTGCAATAAATGATCGCTATTCTACAAACATTTTGTCATGTATTTCTGCCCTCCGAAACCATGCTAACTTCAGACTGTTCTGTCATCGCTGGATTCGCCCTGTCGGACCTTATGGTTACCTGGACCTCCCAGCTGATCTTCCACCCGGTCGGTGCTGGGTGCGGTCCTCCAGAGGAGGCGCGAATCTCGGCAACCTTCGCCTGCTGCGGCGTTCTCCTACCAGTAACAGTGTGACCACTCTCCGTATGGCCTTATTAAATACAAGGTCACTGTCGAATAAGACTTTTATTTTAAATGACCTTATTCTATCGTCGGGACTGGATTTCTTATTCCTGACGGAAACTTGGCTTCGCCCCGGCGAACTTTTTCCCTTCTTGGAGCTGCTCCCACCTGACTATGCTTTTATTAGCTCACCCCGGACCACTGGAAGAGGTGGAGGGCTAGCTTCAGTTTTTAAAAACAAACTTCGATGTCGGCAGCTGCCACCTGTTCTGTACCGCAGTTTTGAGGTGCAGTTATTGGAAGTGAACTGCGTCCCCTCCATCCTCTGCGCTGTGGTGTATCGTCCCCCGAAACTTATTAAGGATTTTCTTCCAGAATTTGCTGATCTACTGGGGAGCCTAGTGCCACGTTATGACCGTATATTAATTGTTGGTGACTTCAACATTCATGTTTGCTGTGAGGACAGTTCGCTAGCTAAGGATTTCCTCGCTTTTATTAGCACCCTCAATTTCACCCAGTGGGTAAGTGAACCAACTCACACTAAAGGTCATATACTTGATTTGGTACTATCTTATGGTCTGGATATTTGCATCACGGACATAAAGGACTTTGGGATTTCAGATCACTTTCCGGTTTTGTTTAATACTGTAGCGAGCGATGTGGATTTGAACAGTGATGGTCCTGTGCGGCAATCGCGCACGATTAACTCCCAGTCAATCGCCCACTTCATTGATGCTTTCCTTGACTGTCCCCTCTCTGATGCTAACTGTAATGGGGTTTTATCAGCGGATGAGCTTGCTAACCTCTTTTATACTACATGCGCTGACATCCTTAATTCTGTGGCACCTCTGAGAATTAAACGTGCCAAATCCTCACAACCCTGGCTAAATGATACTACTCACGCCCTTAGGCGTGAATGTCGTCGTGCTGAAAGAAAATGGAGGAAAGACAAACTCCACGTCTCTCTGGACATCCTCCATAATTGTCTATCTAAGTATCAAAAGTCTGTTAAAGCTGCCAAATCTGCCTTTTTGTCTAGCATTATTATGACTAATAGCCACAACCCCCGAGCTCTTTTTAATACTTTTAATTCTGTGATAAACCCTTGCACTACCACTTATAGGGATGCTTCCCCTGCTCTTTGTGATAAAGTATTTCTCTGATAAAATCTCAGCTCTAAGGGCTTCTCATCCATCTCATCCATCATCAGTTTTAGACCCAGTTCCAGCTTCTGAATGCTTGACTGTCTTCCAACAGTTTGAGCCAGTGTCTTATTCTGCTTTAAAAGATATAATTGATCATCTCAAAATCTCTGGTTCCCCGCATGATATTCTTCCTTCTCGTTTCTTTAAGGAAGCTTTACATGTTATTGGTCCTTGTATCTTATCTCTGCTGAATGCATCATTGTCATCAGGTTGTGTACCGTCTGTCTTTAAGCATGCTGTTGTGCAACCTATTATGAAAAAGAAAAATCTTGACCCTAATGCTCTCACTAACTACAGGCCGATCTCTAAACTCCCTTTTATTTCCAAAATATTGGAAAAGGTAGTTCTAAAACAACTTCAGGCCTTTTTAGATGCAAATGGTATTAATGAAAAGTTTCAGTCTGGTTTTAAACCTCGCCACAGCACAGAGACAGCCTTACTTAGAGTTTTTAATGATCTTCTTTTAACTGTTGATTCTGGATATTCTGTGGTCTTAGTTTTACTTGACTTGTCTGCTGCTTTTGACACGGTTAATCACAACATTCTTCTATCAAGATTGGAACATGTTGTTGGTCTCAAAGGTACGGTTTTATCTTGGTTTAAATCCTATCTCTCAGAGAGGTCGTTCTCTGTTGCTATGGGGCAACACTCCTTGGCTTCTGCCCCTATTTATTGTGGTGTGCCTCAAGGGTCCGTGCTCGGTCCTGCTCTTTTCTCTTTGTACATGTTGCCATTGGGATTAATTTTTAGAAAACACAACATCTCCTTTCACTGTTATGCCGATGATATCCAGATTTATTTACCTTTGAAATCCGATGTGACTGCTTCTTTGCAACCTCTGTTCAACTGTTTGCATGAAGTTAAAATTTGGTTATCACATAATTTTCTTACATTGAACGAGAATAAGACCGAAATCATAGTCTTTGGTAGTCACACTCCGCTAGACCAGTTAGCTGATGCCTTAGGCCCTCTCGCTAGCCATCTTTCGTCCACTGTAAGAAACCTCGGAGTGTTCCTGGATGGCTCTTTTAAACTCGAGAAACAGGTGTCCACTGTGGTAAAAAACAGCTTTTACCAGTTGCGTCAGATTTGAAAAGCAAAGCCGTTCCTTCCTTTAAAGGACCTTGAAAAGCTTATCCACGCATTTATTACATCCAGATTGGACTACTGTAACTCCCTCTACTCGGGCCTCCAACACTCCTCTCTTTGCCGGCTCCAGTTAATTCAAAATGCAGCTGCGCGTCTTTTAACAGGTACGAGAATTCATGAACACATAACTCCAATTTTAGCCAAACTACATTGGCTCCCTGTTAAATATCGTATAGATTTTAAAATTCTTTTGTTCACTTTTAATATTTTGAATAATTTAGCGCCCAGTTATCTTTCTGATTTACTCCATTCATACAATCCCAACAGGGCACTTAGATCGTCCAACCATAGGCTCCTAGCACAACCTAGGACTCGAATGAAGTCGAGAGGCGACCGGGCCTTTGCATCCGTGGCACCCAGACTCTGGAATAACCTCCCCGTTCATATTCGCACTGCCGAGTCTATCCAGTCTTTTAAATTACGTCTTAAAACTTATTTTTTTACTTTGGCTTTTGATTCTGTCTAGTTGGCTGTTTTAGCTTGTTGCGTTGTTACCTATTGTTTGTTGTCCTCTTCTATTGTTTGTTTTAACTGTCTCATGTTTTTATTGACTGTGAAGCACTATGGTCAACACTGTTGTTTTTAATATGTGCTATATAAATAAATTTTGATTTGATTTGATTTGATTTGATACAAGTGCTGGAAATGAGCTTTACCCGAAGGGTGGCTGGCTTCTCCCTTAGAGATGGGGTGAGGAGCTCAGCCATCCAGGCTCAGCCATCCAGAGGCACCGCTACTCCTCTACATTGAAAGAAGGCAGTTGAGGTGCTTTGGGCATCTGACAAGGATGCTTCCTGGGGACCATCTGGGTGAGATGTTCTGGGTGCAGACCCAGGACACGCCAGAGATATATCTCTTAGCTACCTAGGGAATGCCTCCCTGTAACTTCTGACACCACTCGTAGCAGGGTGGCCTTTTGTGGCTGGATTTACAGTGAGGAAGACCAAGATGGTGGAAGCAAGATGCATTTATTTGCCTATATAGCTCTGAGGCCATGACAATCAGCCCTCTCACAGCACAAACAATCCCTCTGCTAATGACGACTGGCAGCCTGAAATACTCTCAGCTGTTAAGGACTAAAGCGTTTATTTTACTGTCGGGTGAGTTTTCCAAATTCCAACCTTCCACCAACAATAAACCATTTTAATAAATAAATATAGACATACATTTTACCATTTTCATATGATTAAACATTTTTACACTTTACCCTTACACCTTAAAATCATTATAAAAACACCAAAAGCCCATGAACAGAGATTTCCCACACTCCCTTAACCCACAGCCTCTGCTGGAACCTTTAAATGGTGTCCAGACCCCCGGGGAAACATTTGCCCAGACACCCTGGAGAGGACACAGGAAAGACAGGTGAGTAATCACATTTCAACAGCAACTTCTTTGCATCACCTTTACCTCTAGACTTTGCACACACATTTGCCTATTAGGTTTTCCTTAATAGTAGACCTCATTTTCTCCCAGTAACAGTTGTTTCCTCCTCACAGACAACCACCACACTTCCTGATGAGGAGCAGCTGTGCCTACCTTCTAATTATTAAAATACTCAATAAATAATTAAACCTCTTGTGTGCAAATAGTTATTGATGTGCAAATCTATTCTTAAAGTGCAGTGCTAAATAAAGTGCAAGTAAAATGCTTTTAATAAAGTGCAAAGGTGCACCCAAAGTGCTGTACAATTTATAATACCAGTAATACCAGTAAAAGAGTCCTCTTCCTTGCACTCCCCTGGATAGAGGAGGTGGCTAGAGAAGATGGAGGTCTGGGGTTCTCTTCTCAGGATGCTGCAATCACAACCAGGCTCTGGATAAGCAGAAGAAGAAGGATGGACGTGTTTACCTTCCCTTGCGTCACCTGTTTCAGTGGTTTCTCTTTCCATTTGTGCTTAAACCAGTTGCCTGAAGCTTGTACATGACAGCACTGTAAACATGGCTCTTGTTGCTTTGACTGAATTAAGTTATAGCTAGTGTAGCTTCAAATTACCTACACTTAAATGACTTAATTACTTATATAATATAATTTGGATTAAAAAAAATAAGATAAAGTTAAAAACTTAAAACACGGCAGTTGAACCGAGTTTATCAAGTTTTTTCAAATGTGACACGAACTGGCTCCACATAAAATATTACTTAACCTACACTACCAAGCATCGTTTAGATTATGTGACCTTTTCCAGAACTTACTAAAACAAGAACATGCCTATAAAGCTACTATAATGTAACAGTGAATGAATCTATCCAAAGCATAATACACACGAAAATACCTGGAGATCTCTTTCAAATCAAGAGTTTAATTGCATTAATTTCAACAAGTAACTTGTTCAACACAGTTCATAAAACCACATTTCTCAGAGACAAAGTAGCTCCAAATAGAAACATGATGATGTTCAACTAAAAGTGTCCGCGCCAAGGTGACAGGAAATCAGAAACTGACTCTCAGTGTAACCATGTCCTGGCAGATCACCAGTGTTTGTGACATTATGGAAGTCTCGGAAATGGTGAGGAGTAACTAGTAACACTTGCAGGACCACCTCGCTCACTGCACCGCACAGCCTTCACTGAAGTGATCCTGTGAAAAAATTAGTAAAACAAACACTTACATTTTTAAGTTTATCAGCACACAACAGAGTGAAAGTACTTTTTACTGAGAATAAAAAGATATTTCCTTTCCAGATTTTAATGCATTAAACATGGAGACGCTTGAGTTTGTTAGAAATGGACGCTGAATGACGTTGCAAAAACAGATGCAAAACAACGAGTCTTCACTCAAAAACGTATAAATGAACAGAAAAACATAAATATCACTTTCAGTTACACAAGACCTTTTGCTTGTGTGTGTTGAAGGCAGCTTGGCGTCTAAAATAGGAAACATTAAAACTGTAACTTTTTTTCCTGAACTTACAGGAAAGAAAGAGATAATTAAAAAAACTATGGTAACGCTTTATATTAACGATTGTTTACATAAACCTTACGACCGACCATTTATTCATCTATCCATCCTATCTAGTCCCGATCATAAGTTTAAGACCGCTTGCAAAATGGCAGAAGATCCTATTTTGCATGGTTGGATCTTAACAAGGTTCCAAGTAGAGCTTCAACATAGAACAAGAAGAAATGAGTGAGACAAAACATTTTTTGAGCCTGTAATTTATTGATAATGAGCAGCTCCACCGTTATTGTTGATCACTTCAAATATTCATTGCGCCATACATGATGCAAACCCTTCCATGAGGTCAGTGGGAACATTTCTCCAAGTGGTGAAGACGGCCTCGTGAAGAGCATCTACTGTCTGGAAGTGCTGAGTGTTCGCACTCTTGGGCTGAGTCCCGATTGTCTCAGCTGAGTTTCCTCCTCTCCTCGTCTGTTACCTCTCCGTGTTAACTAGGCCTCCCAAGAGTCTTGCTTCCATGGTTTATTCGCTGTGTATAATCTTGTTTCCTTGTACGTCTTGTCCTCCAAGATCTGTCCGCTGCTGCACTCACACAAATACTATATCAGATACCTGACTTAACTGGTATGCTAACTGTGGTCTGTCTGTCTCTACTATCACGTCTTCGCCAAGTGTGAGGAGAAGGCAGTGCTGTCTGAGTGTCTGTACTGAGAGAGGTAAGTCTTTCACTGTTCCTTCAACTCCCCATCACATCTGCACATCAAGGCTCATGCTGCTCCCACAGCTGGGTTTCAGCTGGTAAAAAAGTCAGTTCAGTCATGTCTCAAATGTTTAATTTAGTAACAGCCGTCTGTGCTTGACAGTTTGTGTATGTGTTCCAGTTTTTCTATCCTGAGAACAAGTTGAAAAAGACTTGGGACATTCCTCATTTCTGAAAGGGATTAGTTCAGTATTAGATCTAGTTGGATAGCTGAATGATCTGAATTTAGAATGGGTTTGATTTATTATTATCAAACAAAGTGGTTGAAACAACAAAAAAAGGCATTAAAACAGCACATTTAACTGTATGCAAAGGTAAAAAAGCATATCACGTCTAGAGTGAAGATGTAAAACAAGAAAGTGTTAGTGTCTAAAGCATCATGCTTTTTAACAGAACACAAGCTTTATGTATAAAGAACCCATTAACACTTATAAAAAAACAACTTTTTTTCATTTGTTCCAGATTAATCCTTTTGCTGCTGTAATTTTTTTTCTTAAACATAAAATGGCCTATTGAAAAAATGTAGTAAGAAACACTACATTGTTTCAGTAGGCCATCTTTATGTTTAAGACAGACTATCACACACACTTCTCATCGGACGGACTCTGTTGCAATACATCAGTTTTGTCATGGGCCTCACCATTTGGACTTAAAAAGACTAATTCTTTTCTTGCACACAATTTTATTTTATTCTATATTTTTGCTACTTTGGGGGAAACTTCATATACTCGAAACCTTTGTTAAAAAATGTCATAATTCTGTGTTGTTTACAAAAATCTTTTAAAAAGCTTAAAATCGCTAAAGTACTTATAAGCCACACGACTGTGTTTTTTCTGGTTTCTCTTTCATTCATGTAGCAGAGCTCCAACAGTCAGTGTTATTCTTCTGATACCCAAATTACTCATCACCTTGGTTATTACCTATTTATACTGTATATAAACCCACGTAGGTGCTACAAAGTGTTTAACATTTCCTTATCAGACACATTGTTACATCCGTTTTACCTGTGATGACATTCACAGGTAAAATCACCTGTGGTGTCTTTGAGGGGAAAATGATGGGACAGAGTTTTCTACCCCTGATGATGCAGCAGTGTGTGAGGAAGAAGAGGAAGAAGAGCCAGCAATCAGCTATGAGATGGAGAGAATAGACATTTTAAACATTTTCTATAAATGTTTAAATATATATTTTAAAAATTCATGTTCATTCATTCACTTCCTGTTGTAATTACAAGGCACAGTGAAGCCAATTTTATTAAAAAGCTTACTGTCACTGAATCACTGAATCGGAGACCCTGACTCTGCACCCTTGAAAAAACTGTACCTAGTCTGGCCCCTGTAGTTGGTGCTGGCCAATCTAACATAGACCCCATTAGCTCTCCCACAGCAGATTGTCTTGAGCAGCTGGGAAAACAGGTTGGCTGCGCACTGGTGAGGAGGAAGCGTAATTCTAAAAAGAAGCCCCCGATACATCACCAACCCATACGTGGATATTCTTCCAGGGCCCAGAGCGAGCGACACTGAAGGAACCCTGAAACTGCTGGTAAATGTAGATTTGGTAAATCTATAATTCATGTCAGCAGTAATGACACTTGATTACAATCTGCCTTACAGAAAGCTGTTTACAGCAGGATGGTTATATTAGTTTACATGAATCAACACACCCCAGTTATACTATACTGGGAATCCTCAAAGCACAGGGTGAGGAGGAGGAGCAATCTTCCAGCTCAACTCATTTGAAAGCTGGACTCTTTGTCTTGTCCACCCTAGTTGGAAAACACAAAAACCAGTTTTATTTTTTGGTGTCTTTTGTCAAACTGGCACTTATTCAGAGTTTCTATATGAGTTCTCAGGTTTTTTATTCGATTTAGCGCTTAGTTTAGATAAAATAATTTATCTTTAATCATATTCTGGCACTAAGCAGTGAGAAATACTCTTCATCAGAGCAGATGTCTTTCAGAAAGCGCTGTAACTAAGTTTAAGGATATAATTCCTCCACTGTTATCTTCTTTAATGCCGTGTTCCAACTCAGTGCAGAGCTAAATTCTACTCCCACACAGGTTGCTTTTCTTGTTAATCGTGTTACTTCCTGTGTACAACTCTGGATACTGTAGCTCCTCTGAAAAAGAAAGCCTCACATCAGCAGTACTTGACTCCCTTGTGTAACACCACACACAGCTCTCTCATCAGGTCCCAGCATCCTGCTTACGTAGGGGAGGCATGATTAGATGATCCGCTGTTCTCGTCAGCCTCCCCTGACACCACACCCTGAACCCACTGCTCCACCCCTTCCTTGGTGCTCCCCAGCTGAGACACAAACCGCACTCTGTCACTTTCTCCTTGGACTCTGCAGACAAGAGAATCTGCCAGTAGTCCTCTGTTAAATCCAGTGTCATGAATAAACAAATCCAACCAGTCCCTGTGGACCCGGTGCATGGGATAAGCATCAAACTGTGGCTCATCTTTCTTCATCACAAGAACTGTGGGGCTACACCATGTGCTGTAGGACTATGCTATTATACTCATTTCGAGCATTTCTAATCATTCCCTCTGAACAATTTGTCTTTTGTATTCAGGTAGGGAGGTGAAAGCACTGTCACGCTTGGACGTGTTTCAAAATGGTGCTCAATCAGCGAGGTACAGCCGGGCAGGGGAGAGAACATCTGCAAAATGCTGTTTTAATGCATTAACATGCACTCTCCGGGCCTGCGTAAGATGGTCATCACAGTGGAGGGAGGGGGGATTTGGCACCCCAACCTTCACCGGGCTCACCACAGGAGCGGCTTCAGCTTCTCTCCATGCTTATAGGAGTTTGAGGTGATATCCCTGTGTGGCTGCTCCCTTCTCTGTCCGCACTAGCTCATAGTCGACGCCCCCCACTCGCTGTGTGACCATGAAGTGTCCTTGAAATTTGGTGTGTACCTTTAAACACAAAGAAGGGAATAATACAAGCACTTTATTTGCCGGTGAAAATTACCAGAGCTTGGCCCCTCTGTTGTACAGGTGCTGCTGACCTTCCTGCACAGAGGTGGGGAGTAACAAAGTATGTGAATGTTTGGGTTTAGTGCGAACAGCTGCATCCAATTTTTACAGCTGGTCTAATGTCCATCACTTGTCACCAATTCTCTCAATTCCCGTTGTTCTTCTCCAAGATCTTATCCATATTCAAAACACAGTCTGAGTACTCACAGCCCTGCCAATCGTCTATCATGTCGGCCAGCCTTGTGGGATTTTGAACAGCTGTAGCTGCTTCTTGTACTTCGAGAAGCCAGGTCCGAGCCAGCTCCAATCAGCCAGAACTCTGCTGTCATGATTCCGAATTGGTAGCTGTCATTCAATGTCCCTCCATCGAGAGTGTCGCCAGACACACGACGCAACCGACCATCGAGTATCCGGCAGCACAAGTCTCCGCAGGACAGTCGGGCTCTCCCGAGCCCAGGAAGGTGTCAATTCCGTTACGGGACCAGTTGAGCCTGCAGGCTCGTCGGGTGCAGCGACGAGCCTGCAGGCTCCGCTGACAGCTGGCTGCACCATAGCAGACCGAGCTCCTGGCCCAGAGACCTGAGACCCAAGAACTGTAAGTCACTCCTGCTCTTGCCTTTATTCAGCCTAGCCTTTACTGTGTGTGTTTTGCATACTTCCTGTTTTACTTTGATAGTCACTTGTCTTGTGTGCAGCATGTTTTGTTTCCCCTGTTTCGTCTGTTAGATTGTGTTCAGCTGTGCACGTCTCTCTTAGCTGTGATTCCCTCCTGTGGTTTGTTCCCTCATTTGCCCTTGGTGTATTCATGTCTGTATCTCCCTCTGTCCTGTGTCGCGACCTCCCACATCCTCAGGCTGTGTGTTCAGTCTCTTAGTGTAGTTTCCTGTACCTCCCAGTTTAGTTTTGGCCCAGGACGTGAGTGGGCGTTATGGCGTCTGGGGAGGGAACTCAAAACTGGATTATAGATGTCAGACAGTTGGTGTCGTAAACCACCGCCTCTGTTCAAAGATGGTCGCTCATAGTGGACATAGATGCTTCTTTCACTCCTCTTTCAAACCATCTGTCCTCTCTGTCCAAAATGTGAACATTTGTAATACTCGAAAGAGTGACCTTTGACCTTTAGATGCAGATGAACTGCCAGCCACCATTTGACCTTAGAACTGAAGAAGCTTCTCGGATGAGAGGTGAAACGTCTTCAAGCAACTCAAAGAAGTCCAGACGCTTTTCTTTCCAAGCTCCTTAGTCTACGATGACCTGGATGACTGAGAACCTTCACAGATATAAACACTAAACTGAGGAAGAACAGAATCAAAGTGACAATAATAGAAAACACAAAACGCTGGGACCCAGGATCATGACAGCATGAGTACTCTATCAAATTAAATAATCAATGTGCATTGACAAATAGCCCCTCCACCAGCCCATCAGTCTGGTCTGGACAGACTTAAAGCCCAGTAATTTGTAGAGCTCTTTTAGTGTGCAAGATATTAATGATGGGCCCTGGTCAGTCAGTATCTCTTCATACTGCCAACTCGGAAGATGACCTGAAACAGTCTTTGCAGAAATGGCACTGCTTTGGGATGTCGCTTAGAGGCCACACACCATCAGCACACATCCACCTGAATGCCCAGCCAATAAAATCAGACCATTATTCATTCCGGACTTTTGTCATTTCCAATATGCCATTTCATGGGGTTGTAATGAGCCACCTGGAAAATAATTTCCTGGTGGCTTTTTGGCACCAGCAACTGGCTGTCTCCCTTCAAGTGTCCCACCTCCTTTGATACAGCCTATCTTTAGTCTACATAAAATGTGGGTAGGTCAGCACTAAGTCAGTGTGTACCATTTGACCATCAAGTTTTATCACCTGGTCAAATGCTGAGCAGAGAGTATCATCACGAGTTCGTTTGTTGTTTGTTTGGGTCTCCTGAGTGAGGAAAGAGACATGCCACTTTTAACTCGAACCTTTAACTGCTCAATAAATTTAAGAAAATGCACTTTGGGCATAAAGAGAACTTTCATACAATGAATCTGACAAATTGGCTCCTCAACATGGGGCTTGATTGGATAGAAGAGAAGGAGACCATTGGAATCTGGACCAGTGGTGCAAGTTGAGCATCAGCCTGGTCAAAGCAACAAACTGGTTGATCACTCACGAGAGAAAAAAAAAGGGGGACACCCTGAAAATTAAGCGTGGAGTATACATTGACCATAATTACTACGGGTGCAACGATATTTGTATCGATATTGAACCGTTCGATACAGTGCTTTCGGTTCGGTACGCATATGTATCGAACAATACAAAATTTGTAATTTATTTTATCAACTTTCCTTCTGACGATGCTGTCTGTGTTGAGCGCTCAGTGGATCTGCACTCGACAGTGCAGCCTAGGCGGAGTAGTTGAACGCAGATTCACTGAGCGCAGGGCAAGCTAGCGAGACAGAAGAGATGTGGCGTTTGGAACTATTTTGGTTTTCATGTGACGTATGACCCTGAAGGTAAGCGCGTCATGGACTAAAGTAAAACAGTATGTTGGATGTGCCACACAATGCTCAATTACATGGGTGGGAACTAGTGTGTTAGCGCAGTTAGCTCGTTAAGGTGTTGGCCGTCCAGCCCCACGCACGGGGCGATCCGCGGTAGCTCGTTAACGGAGATTTGCCGTGTTGTGGCGTTAACGTTATTTCAACGAGATTAACGCTGACAACACTAGTGAGAACACAACGAATATGACTGCACATTTACTCCGACAGCATCCTAGTGCAAAGACAAGTGGAAGCAGACAAAAACAACAAGCACGCATGCTACAAACTTTACCCGAGTCATTTAGACAGCCGTTAGCACATGATTCTCCTTATGGGGACCTGATATGTTTAATATGCTGCTGAGAATATAGCTCAGAAGAAGCGTATAGTATAGCTTTTATTTTGGAAAGAGACATTTCTCTGTAATAAACTCTCTTTTCCAAAGATGAGTGATTCCTCAATCAGATAGATTTATTTTTTTTACTTTGTTGTTTCAGCAACATTAAATTTAAAAACTGTACTTTTGAGTTAAAATATATATTTATAATTTTAATAAATGACAAATTAAAAAGGCATGAACATTTTTTTTGTATCGAGAAAATATCGAACTGTGACACCAAAGTATCGAACCGAACCGAACCGTGAATTTTGTGTATTGTTGCAGCCCTAATAATTATGACTGTGATGAACAGGAAAGGCTTGAGCCGTCTATATTTTCGGACTCGGCTGAGTTCTCTTAACATCTGTCAGACAATGATCAGGATTTTCTGTTGTGGCCAGTGCCATACTCATACTTTCATGCTGGGGCAGCAGGCTGAGTGTCGCAGATGCCGACAGACTCCATAAACTGAAGCGAGGCCAATAATGTTGTGGGGATGGGCCCGAACTCTGTAAAGGTGGAGAGGTGGTTGTTCTCCAAGATAAGGACAATACTGGACAATACCTCCCATCCACTATGTGTGCTGGTCAGTGACACGTTGAGTGGGAGACACAGTGAATCATTCCTGTCTGTGGATAATCTCTCTGGACAGTTCCTCCATCTGAAAGCACAAGTACACCCTGAATCAGATCATCTGCAGAGAAAATAACAAAGTCAGTATGATAAGAAGGGCATCTCAATCTCTAACATGTATATCAGGATATTTATTGATTAGTGCTATTTGTATTACTAAAGCTATCTTCTAATACTTTGTAATATACTATATTTTTTAATATTGTAACTTTAACTTGTTCAGTATTGTTATTCTTTATCTTTAATTTGAATTAATGCATTTGTTCTTTAACTTAAATCAATGGCCTGATGCTACTGCCATCATTGAAGACCTTACAAATACAGAGAGTACAACGTGTGCAAAGCAGCACATTAAACTGCTATTGACAAGGTTGTTTTTGGAAAGGAATGACAATAAAAAATACCCAAGCCACTGACTGTACTTAGATCCAAGAGCCGAGTGCCATTAGTGTGCACGTGTGTTAGTGAGGTTGTAGCGCAACAAAAACATAAAAAATACTTGTGAATTTTTAATTTTTTTTATAATAATGCCTCTGCTGCAGTTTGAGATCATTGTACCAAAAACAAGTTGCAGATGAGAAGAAAGATTATTTTAGAAAATTCATGAGGATGACCTTAGAGTAGACTAGAACAGCCCTTCATTGTGATTGGACATGTACAACGACAAAGATGGAAAGATAGACGAGAAGAAAATGGAAAAGAGGGGGGCCACTGAGCTGGGATATGGTGTTTCCTCCTATTGGCCCTTGTTGTTGTTGTGTTTCCAGCAGAGGAGTTTATCTGAAGTATCTGGGATCTAAGTGAATTACTGTAGGCTATCTCCATGCAGTAGATAAGCAGACCTGGCCTGCTTTCAGGACAATCAGATCCCCATCAAGGTCTTGGGACATTTTTATTGACCATTTGAGGGTACCTGTGGAGTTTATGTTGCTCTGTGTGTGTGCTAGTTGATTCCTGCTCTTTTTAGGTCTTTGCTAAGTTATTTAATAACTAATAATGTAATAACCAATAATAAGTTATTGTGACTGACTCTTAGGTATGGTTTGTAGTGTGCTCAGAGATCACGAGGTCTAAGGAGTTTGGAAAGAAAGCAACGGGACTTCTTTAAGTTTCCTAAAGATGTTTCCCCTCAGACCCAAGAAGCTTCTTCAGTTCTAAAACCAAATGTTGGTGAGTGTCCCCGAAGAGGGTTGTTGACCTATTATTGATCATGTGTCTCACTACGTGAGCCAAGGCGTGAAAAAGGCATGGGTCACCATCAGAAGAGGTTTCGGTTGAACCTGTTGAGACCACCTGACAGAAGAGGTGGGGGTTGAGGGGGCTGGGAAGGGATCTCAAAACTGCGCTGTAGGGCAGACAGTGGGTGTCGTAAGCTCTGTTCAAAGATGGTCATTCACAGTGGACGTGGACTCTTTCTCTTTTCTTTCAAATCACCTGTCTTCTCTGTCCAAAATGTGAACATTGGACCTTTAAGAGTGACCTTTAACCTTTAGATGCAGATATACAGTCTTGTGCCATGTGTTTATGGAGTGCACTGCACTGCATATCAGATACTAAGTAAACATAAGCCATAAACAACCAGAGGAGTCTGTTCAGTGACAGGTTGCTTCTCCCAAAGACAAGAACCAACAGACTTAAAAACTCCTTTGTCCCACACGCCATCAACCTCCTCTCTGGAGGGGAGAGGGAGGGGAAACAGGAGGACAAGGGAGGGGGGAACAACTAAGCTGTAGTGCCTTTTCACTGTGCAATACTTTTGTTAATATCCAACGGTGCAATAGACTCACAACACTTGAAATGTGCAATTCCCTTGTATTCTTATTCTTATTTATTCTTTTTATCCCTTTTATATACTCTGTATTTATATATGTGTATATATGGTATATTTCTGCTCACATTCTGTAACTTCTGTCGGTGCTGTGCTACTGGAAACCGAATTTCCCGGAGGAACCCACCTGAGGGATTAATAAAGTTTTATCTAATCTACTTGTTTAGCTTGTGTTTAGGAGTTTTGTCCTCAGGATGAATCAGTCTTTGTCTGAGGGTGTGGCTGGGTCCTAAATGCACCATCATGCTTGGAGAAAATTGTCTCTGATAAACCTGCTACACCTCTTAGGAGAATTTTGTGTCAGTGCTTATCTTATTTTTCTCTTTCAGATGTTGTTTAGTTTGTAGTTAGCCACTGATTTAAACGGCTAAATTAGCTCCTCAACATGTCTTGAAGTTTTCCAGAGGCCTGGTAACGAACTAATCATGTGATTCAGGTGTGTTGACCCAAGGAGAGATCTAAAACCTGCAGGACACCGGCCCTCGTGGACTGAGCTTGCCCACCCCTGGTTTATAGAGTTTGTGTTTACAACAGTACATTCAGATCATAATTCTGACTGCAAATGCTGAAAGGAAAGAGGCTAAAAATTTTAGGCTTTTACTGGTTTGTTTTTGCTGCTGCTCAAAAGTTAGGGATGCATTCATTGAGGTAAGTGTTGTAGTTTATGCACCTTGCTGAAAAGACTATCTGACTTTAGCAGACAATTTAGTTTTCCACTCCATGCCAGTAGCCAAAATCCTGCTGTAGAAGTGTCAAAATGTGGCGTGCGGAGGTGGTTATGTTTTTGTTTTGTCCATATTTGATATGGTCAAAGGTCTGAGGCTGTCCAGAAATGTAACATTTCATAAAGTTTAAAATGAGTATTAGATGTATACACGTGTGTTGTTGAATCGGTTTTTTTAATGTGGTGAAACTTGTAAAACAAATGTAAATATAATAATTCTGTGATATTCAAAGGCTGTGTGGAAATCATTGGCAGTTTGCTGCAACATTATGGTTACAATAGTGCACTATCATGAAGTTGTGCAGGGTGTGTTGAGTCATTGCTGAGGTTATATTCACTCACTGAACTCTAACCTTTCATGCTGCTCCCAACTTTTTCAGATTGCTATGTAAAAACAGCCTCGTGTTTAAGATGTTAAATTTTCATGGTTTTTATGTAGACTACTTCAGCAGGTACTTCTTCCTGTTTTGCTTCAGTCTACTTCTTATTCGTAGTACTCCTGTTTACTACTATAGATGTTGTCCACCTGTATGCACCTTCCTTTCCTCTTAATACATCACTCTATGTTCCTCCCTCTTCCTGAAGTGTGCCAGGAAGTCACACCAGAAGCTCCTTTAATAACAAGGGGAAAGCGAGTGAATCAGAACCCAGCGAACAGAGACTGGGCAGGTATAAACAAATTTATTCCCAGAGGAAGAAAACAGGAATAAATAAACACAATTTAAAAACAAAACAAATAATAACAAAAATGTTCTTTTATAACTAAAATCCCAAACAAATCCCCATTAAGTTATCCAAAAAACCCCACCAAGAAGAACATTTTAAGAGGAAGAGAAACGATTCCTGTTCTGATGTTGAAGCCGTGCCAGCCTAATTCCAGGATGACGATGAACCTCTTCTCTCTGCCCTGTCTCTCCATTGGGTTCATCGCACTACAACCCAGAGCGCAAGTCCCTGGCTCGCTGCAACCACGGCCTAACTCGTGGCACTGTGCTGTGAACAAACAGACACAGGCCAGAAACGTTGTTATGAAGCTGGCCTAGCTAATCTCCACTGCGACCCTCCCCCTAACAGGGCTGCACCTGGCGAATGACAGTGGAAAACAGTACCTATGGATGCAGGCAGAGGTTGGCCCCTGCCCTGCTGGCAATCACACGTGTTCTGTTGCCAGAAATGGGACGCTGTCCATCTTCACACAAGCGATCAGACAGCATGTCCTCTCTCTCTCTCTGGCTCCTACGTGCTCCTTCCTCCTCTTTGGGTGCTCAGCCAGCTTTTCTAACAGGTCCTTTCTGCAGCTGATAAGTCACCTGAGGGCACACCCACACCTCAGCAGGTGGCTGCTATTAGCCACTTTGTCCATTGTCCAGCCAAAACAATGCAATACAAATATTTAAAATACAAATCATGCAAAAAACAAACAAACAAACAACAAATATACACACTAAAATCAGGATACAACTGATTATAAAGACAAATACAAATTTCCACAGCAATTTCCATCCTTTTTGCAAAATCCACTACCATCATTCTAGACCGTATCTACTCAACATTTGTTCCCTTTACCTACATACCCACTAAAGTTTGCTCCAATCACCATGGTTAATGGACGGTTACTGGTCATGCCTGCTCAGTTTGAGTACTCTGAACTCTTCCTGCCCATTCACCCAATCACAGACATGTTCTCTCACCAAGCAAGAACCGAGATATGACTATGGCTGCACAGAGACTGGAAACAACTAAATCTAAACACACACACTACAAGCAGTTACTGCTCTGCTTGATAAAGGTAACATTTTTATCAAGTAGATTTTTTCCAGCAGAGCGACGGACAGTCATGTTAATGAGTAGCTTTCCTTGCTCATAACTGCTTGGATCAGGCTTGGACAGCAGCTCTCATGTTCAGCTTTAGAAGGGCATGACCCATTCTGCTCCAGTCACTACTCTCCACCTCTAGCGACACTGTCCACCACTTTATCCAACTTACTCCTTGTTTCCTTTTCTATCTCCAACATGGTAGAACAATCTTAATCCATCTCCAGTACTCCTGGCCTTGTTTTCCTTCTCCGTGGTCTCACTGTAGTACACTAGCTTGTTTTGTTTAAGGTTTGCTAACCCTAACCCAGTGTGCAATTTTTGCTCCCAGTCCTCCTTTAGTCTGTATTAGCTCCAGCTGTGTTCCCACCAGGCAGGAGCAAAAGAGAAAGACCACAGAGGAAGTCCATATACGAAGGACCAGGCCAAGAGTCTGCTAGTGGAGGCGTGAGATGGACGTGTTTCCTAAATGGACCAGCTGAAAGCAAAAGCAGAAACAAGAAGTACACTATGAACGCACATTTATTCTTGATGCTACTTTATTTTTTTTTAAAAAATAGGTCCTGTTCACGTCTGCTCTGTCCTTGAGGAACAAGTGTTTTCATGGAAAATCTACAACATCCTTGGAAATGTTGTTTATCAATAATACTTGTTTTACTAGTCTTTCTATATTTAGCTGAAAACAATAAAATAATCCAAAACTCAACATTTACATGTGTTAACAAGTTTTTATTTCTAAGAATATTTTATTAAAACAACACCTATCAGCATGTTTATGTTGTTCTATGTGAAGTACTGCACCATAAAGCATAATTATAAACATTTATTGTCACAAGTAACAACTAAACTTTGTAAAATAAAATAATAATAAAAAAAAAAAGTATAAAAGTAAATATTCCACTGAGTATATTTACTTTTTTTTTAAGTTGTGTGTTCATTTTTAGTGTTAGGGTACCTGGGTCTGGTTATGGATTATCTATATTCTTTGATTTAGTGTTTCCACTATTTAGTTTTGTATTTCACGCTCCCCCAGTTACATTTAATATACAGAAAACACGCAGAGAAAATAGAATTGGGCTGAAAGGTCTATTCAGGTTGTGCATCATGTTTTCAAAAAGTAACTAAGTAAGAAAGTAAAGTAATTAGTAAAGTAATGGGATAAGTTTTTGGAGAAGTAATCAGTAAATAGTAACCAATTACTTTGTAAAGTAACTTGAACAACACTGGTTATGTTCAGCTTTGCATCGTCTGTCTCATTGTGTGTTGTCAGCCCCAGCTGCTGTGGTGTGTTTCCTGTTTCCTTTTGTATTTAAGCCCTTTGTTTTCTTCCGTCCAGCATTGCGTTCCCCCCCATCCCTCGCTGGTGTCTTTGTTTAGTTATCTTTGCCCCTGCGACTCTGCATTTGGGGTCTGTAAATCACCACGGCAGACCCGATGGCATTTTCATGCTTTCCAGCAGACTTTATTCATGGTTGCTGTTTTAACAATGCCCGGTTGCACCTTTGCAGCTCTCAGCCACACACATCACCAACTACAACAACAACAACACATGCAGAGCACAGGTTATAAGCTGACGAGGCGTGATTGTAGATGCACATGTGCATGTGTGTTGAGTTTCCTGTTTTACTTTGAAAGTCTGTGTGTTATGTCAGGGTATTCAGGTTGCGTTCTCCCTGTCTCATCATGCTTATTAGGTTCAGCTGTCTCTCCCTTCTGTGTGCAGTTTCCTCGTTTCCCGTTGTGCTTATACAGTGTGTGTTTTCTCTTGCTCGTCACTGGTCTGTCTGTGTTACCTCCATGCTTCTCTCCCATCTTGTCAACCCCCGTGTTACCTCTGCTCTAAGTCAGCTCACATTTCAGGTTTGTTGCTTCTGGTTCCTCGTTTCTTAGATTTCCCAGTTTAGGTTTTAGTTTCTGTCCGTGCCATCTCCGTTTCTGTTTGTATCCTCACCTTGCAAATAAAGCTCACTTGCATCACAGCCAGTCCCTGCATGTTGGGTCCTTCACTCATTACTCCACACGTTTGCTGCCGCAGCCGTGACAGCAATTCTAAGTGGCTGTATCTGTATCAGGACCAATTTAAAGCTCTGCTGGAGGACATTATGTTGCTTGATGGAAAAAACAAACTGTCTTCTGATTTAACTTTTTAGATTTCAGAACCAGCCCATGCAGTTAATGCAGTTTTCTCAATCAAAGAAATTAGCATGATTTCTTTTAACATAGTCAGTTTACATCAGGGATGAGGTGCCGGGTATCATCACTGATTTCTATAACTGATTTGATTCTGGTTCGAAAAGTCCCGATTTGATAGAATTCAATTTGGACTCAAATGATCATAATTACAAGACTTCTATCAGTACATATCCATATTTTATATAAAACAAAGCTGACACTTGTGAGACTTCATCAGAGGTGTAAGCATCAAAGCAGATGCCTTTGTGTCAAAGTAACTGGATACATTTAAAAATGGAGTTTTCATCTAAAAATGCTCTGCGTCCACACTACCGTTTTCAGTCGTTTCCAAAGGGTTGTTCATCCACACTGCAGATGACACTGCTTACCCCCACAGTAAGAACGACCTCACAAAACTCATAATTACAACAAAATTAAAGGCTGTAAGGCTTAAGTACAGACACGTGGTAGACTCCAGAAAGAGAAGCGGGCATGGAAGAGTAGCATGCCTGTATTTTGAACCTTGCGAATAGCACTTCTCCTTCGCCCTGTAGTTTTTGCTCCAATCTCCTGCTATAGCCAGTCAGGACTAGTCTACAGAGACTCAACACAGACGTGACAGGCTGAATGCAACGTTGTCATCATACAGGCAAGAGAGGCTTAAAAGAAAATTATCAAATGAAGGACAGGTTATTACACTTGCACAGGAAGATCTCAAGCTGAGGAGGCAGACTTTTGAGAGAACGGAGGCTGCAAACAGAGTTTTCTGAAAACACTGGCAGACTGACATCAAACACTGAAAAACTTACAAATTCAGTTACAGAGGTATTTCAGCGAATGAGACAATCAATGGCCCAGACTCCATTTGTTGCACCGCCACCACATTACAGCTCAACCTCAGCAGCATGGTTACTTCTCTGCTCCAGTTGTTGCCTCTGCCCCCTCTTCAGTAGCAACCAGGCCAACACCACCACAGCACCGTGAAGATGCTGAGTATCTTTACTCTGACAAACAGTAGTCATGTCTTTAATAAGCTAAATTGCTTGTTAAAAAGAACATTTATTTGTTATTGTTGGTTTAATTCTTTCCTGTAGCCATGGTGACTTCCATGGCTGGAAGTCTCTGTCATACTGGAGAGCTGGTCTGCAATGATGTCTCTGTTAGCTTCACAAAAGTTAATCAAAACAAAACAGGCATTGATGATGAATGGAAGATCATCCAGACTGATGTCCACTGCCCTCCGTAATGCTCCAAATCACGCTTTAAACGTCCAAAGGAGCACTCGATTACCACTCTGCATTTGCACAATGACAACCCAAAGTACTGTCCCTGAGGAGTAGCACCTCCACACTAGCATACTTAACATAGGGCAGCAAGGGGTACGCCGGGTCCCTGAGGAGAGTTACAGGCACAGGATCTTCTCCCTCCACGATTACTTTTGGACAAGAAGGAATCTTTCTGTTTCTCAAGTAGATACTGATGTTTGAATTAGCAAATATGCAGGCATCGTGAACGCTACCAGGCCACTTAGTAACAACGTTCATGAATTTGTATTTGTAATCACAGGTAGCCTGTACATGTAGCGAGAATTTGCTTTTCATGTTAACGTAGTCAGTGGAGTTTGCTGACGGCTGTTTTATTTTGATATGCGTGCAGTCAATAGCTCATAGACACTGCGGCCATGTGTTGCATAGAAGTTTGTGTCTGTACCTTTGGTTCTGTAAATGGAAACATATGTGGGTCCCAGGTGAAATGTGATAGTCCTGCACACTTCTCTGATTATTTTTAGACACAGTTTGTCCAGCTAATCCAAATGCGTTCGCCGTTTTCCGCAGTCTGCCTTCATCACTTAGACAGTACAGGGAGCAAGAAAACTTTGTAACAACGTCCACCGGTGATCTTAATCGTGTTGTCTGGCCTTGAATGTAACGTTGTAACAGTTCACTCAGATGATACAGTCTCGTCATTCTAAAGTTCTCGCGCCACTCCTCGAACACAGCAGTCCCACACACAAAGTTATCCCACCATGCACAGCAGCATCCAGGTCTCACCCAAAAATGCACTGTACACAATAGTAGACAGGTGCACAACAAGCAAGCAAATAATGCAGAAAATAGAGATCTTTCATGGTAAACTGGTCTTGAAGTACAGTGAGAGAGAGCTGTGCAGAAAGTGTGATTTTATTGTGATAGAAGCAAAACAGTGAAGGTGAGACAAAATTCATAACAATGTTTTTCAAACGTGAAGCGTCGTTTCGATCTTCTTCTGCTGGTTCAGTGAATTTTGGTTGGAGTGACGAAACCTGCAGCTTCAGAATCTGTGAGATGTCTACTGTCAGCACCCAAGGGCATATCCATGTACGTGACTCGAGGGTCAAGCTTTGTGTTTACATCTTTTTGCGAAATCTATTTACCGGCTCTTTAATCTTTTTTGTTTTTGCTGTTTGGCAGTTCTTGAAATAGTTTTGTGAGCTTTAAGCTGAGATTGTGGCATAGAATCCCTATCAACCAATGTGTGTTTTTCTTCATTATAGTTTTTAAATACCAATCAGTCAGTCAATTAATAAAACATACAAATAAGGGTAATGGAACCGCTGGTCTCCCTTACACTCTGGAACCAGTCTCCTGGAGAGGGGCTGGACTCTTTCTTAGTCTGGAGTTGCCTTTGGTGAGAGGTGGGGGGCTGGAGTGGGTATCCTAGTATCCCCTCGGCTTTCTGCCTGTACGTTGGGGTTTCTCCTAGTGGACTAGAGGGTTTGTTCCCTGTGCCTTCGGGTCAGGGAACGGGTCCTGACTGTCGTCTGCGCTTATGTGCCAAGTGATGGTTTAGAGTACCCAGCCTTCTTGGAGTCCTTACTTGGGGGTGCTCCACTCTATTGTCCTACTGGGAGACTTCAACGCTCATGTGGGCAATGACAGTGAGACCTGGAGGGGCTGGAACATGTTCAGGGAAATCTATCAATCACAGGAGAGTGCAAATCACTTGCCAGAAACCGACAACTAGAAAAATCTTACTTAGCTAGAGCCGAGCAACACTGACGGGAGTCATGCAACGATCCAGCGATGAGAAGCCTCAATCTGCCATCTTAAATGGACTCCAGAACGCCAAGATATTGAGCCGCAGGTGAGTGATGATTTGCAGGCGTGCCGGCCAGAGGCAGGAAACTGCAGTGAGGTCCTCAGCAGGAGAGAGAGAGCAGAAACAAAAACAAACACTGACGTGTCCGAGAGACACCGGAGAGGTACGGGGACCATGACATGGATAATATTATGTATAATACTTTATGTTATAATGCAAATGGTCCCACCATTTGGTTTCACACCACAGCTCAGGTTTTCAGGGATTCTTAGTGTACTAAACTAAATGGCCAAACACAGTGGTGTTTCATTCAAAGAAACTGACGTGTCTTTGTCATCTAAATAATCTGCTTCTCCTAAGGCTGCACTGCTTGTAGATATGTGCACCAGGTGGTTAGAGAGCTGTCCTGTTTTCTCCTCTGTCACACATGTATGTAAGCATCTCCCACATTCTGTCTTTGTGTTTATCAAGTCTTTCAGATGAATTCTTTATCATCATTTTCAAGTACATATATTTGTATAGGATATGAAAACATCTATGAGCATCTTGGTTTTTTCCCCCTCAGAGTCAAATTAGTTTGTAAAAAATCTGTCAGTCTGTCACTAAGAAGTGAAAGCTGCTTGCTGACAGCAGATCCTCAGCCGCAGGGCCTTGTTTGACACACACACACACTCACAGGCCAAAACTGTAAGAAACACACAGAATGTGGCGTGCATTCACATAAGATCTGTGTGTACATGTTTGTACGGTATGCTTATACTCTGCCACACCCCCTCCATACACAGCTGTGCTCTTTGCTTCCTTCACCTAAACATCAGTGGGGGTGATCTGTCTTCTCTAGTTTTACCTGAGGGTGAGCTGCAAGCGCCAGCAAGCTGTTGGCTGTCACTCCCTATCACTTTTCAATCCTCATTCCCCTCTGATACACACAAACCAAGCCAGGCTGCGCCAACTCTTTAAAGACTTTAAAGTCATCAGACTGCAGTTCAACACCTGCTCCATAACGAATGGATGTTGATGTAAGGATACCTTGCATGTTTTTCATCTTTATTGCCCCTTACTTTATTTTGTAATTACTTCTCCCTTTTTGTTTTTAATAGGAAAATGTTTCTACTGCAAAACTCCTTAGCCTACCTAACACGACATGTTTCAGAATAATTTAATTTAGTTCAATTTGATTTTGTTTATATTGTGCCAAATCACAACAAGAGTTGCCTCAAGCTGCTTTATAAATATCCTACAATAATACAAAGGAAACAAAGACAAAACACCCCAATAATCATAAAACAGCAAGAAACAGCAAGAAATCTCTAGCAGAATCAGGCTCAGCAGCTCTGAACACCACATCCAGAACACTTTGGATTTTGTGGAGAAGGTGAGAGACGTCATGGAGGCAGATGAAACAATGGTCTTGTACCATGTTACATCTCTCTTTGTCTGTCTTCCAGTCACTGAAGCAGTGAAGGTAGCTTGTAAGAGGTTACAGGATGACCCCGACCTCAGCAACAGGCCCACTCTCAGCCCAACCCAAGTGTGTTTGCTCTTGGAACTGCGTCTTCATTCCAGATATTTCACATACAAGGGTCAGTACTACAGGCAGAAACATGAGTGTGCCACGGGCTCCCCAGTTTCACCCACTGTGCCCAGTTTGCACACGGATGACACCTAGATGAAAATTAATTCTCAGGATGTACCATAATTCACTGATCACATTAACTTAGTAGACAAACACATCAAGTTTATCAGGGAGGATCTAAATAATGACAGACTAGCCTTTATAGACTGTGAGATTTCCATCAGTAATCGGGTACATTTAAAAGTTGTGTACTGTAAACCAACCCATATGGATCAGTATTTAAGGTTTGACGCTCATCATCCACTGGAGCACACACCGGGTGTCATCAGGACACTAAAACACCATCCCCACAGGCACAGCAGTCAGGGAAGGAGAAGAACATCACATCAAAAGGCCCTGAGTAAATGTGGTTATTCCTGCTGGACATTTAAATTCTTAACGGGTCAGAATTTTATTGGCCTGAGGAATACACAGGCCTGTGGAAAAAAATAAAAAAAAGACAAACAGACAAAAACACCAATGCTTTAATTTTACATTTTAAAATACTTTATATAAAATATTATGTGAGGGCATCCAAAACAAGGTGCGGGTCGAAATTGAAGCACCCAGAGAAGATCTCAAGACTCCTGTATTTGGCTAATAACTGGTGTCATAGCCCATCACCACTGTTCAGTGATGGTCATTTGCAGTGGACATAGAAAGCCTCCTTTACTGCTCCTATGTCTTCTTGGTCCAGAAAGAGTGTCCTTTGTCTTTTAAGTGCAGGTGTACAGCTGAGTCTTGTCCCGTGAAGGTGGCTCTCTTGTGCTGTGCCATGAACTTTGGCACAGCACAAGGTCTGGGCACTCTGACCAGCCCAAGTATGATAATCCAGTTTACAGGGAGTGCAGAATTATTAGGCAAATGAGTATTTTGTCCACATCATCCTCTTCATGCATGTTGTCTTACTCCAAGCTGTATAGGCTCGAAAGCCTACTACCAATTAAGCATATTAGGTGATGTGCATCTCTGTAATGAGAAGGGGTGTGGTCTAATGACATCAACACCCTATATCAGGTGTGCATAATTATTAGGCAACGTCCTTTCCTTTGGCAAAATGGGTCAAAAGAAGGACTTGACAGGCTCAGAAAAGTCAAAAATAGTGAGATATCTTGCAGAGGGATGCAGCAGTTTCAAAATTGCAAAGCTTCTGAAGCGTGATCATCGAACAATCAAGCGTTTCATTCAAAATAGTCAACAGGGTCGCAAGAAGCGTGTGGAAAAACCAAGGCGCAAAATAACTGCCCATGAACTGAGAAAAGTCAAGCGTGCAGCTGCCAAGATGCCACTTGCCACCAGTTTGGCCATATTTCAGAGCTGCAACATCACTGGAGTGCCCAAAAGCACAAGGTGTGCAATACTCAGAGACATGTCCAAGGTAAGGAAGGCTGAAAGACAACCACCACTGAACAAGACACACAAGCTGAAACGTCAAGACTGGGCCAAGAAATATCTCAAGACTGGTTTTTCTAAGGTTTTATGGACTGATGAAATGAGAGTGAGTCTTGATGGGCCAGATGGATGGGCCCGTGGCTGGATTGGTAAAGGCAGAGAGCTCCAGTCCGACTCAGACGCCAGCAAGGTGGAGGTGGAGTACTGGTTTGGGCTGGTATCATCAAAGATGAGCTTGTGGGGCCTTTTCGGGTTGAGGATGGAGTCAAGCTCAACTCCCAGTCCTACTGCCAGTTTCTGGAAGACACCTTCTTCAAGCAGTGGTACAGGAAGAAGTCTGCATCCTTCAAGAAAAACATGATTTTCATGCAGGACAATGCTCCATCACACGCGTCCAAGTACTCCACAGCGTGGCTGGCAAGAAAGGGTATAAAAGAAGAAAAACTAATGACATGGCCACCTTGTTCACCTGATCTGAACCCCATTGAGAACCTGTGGTCCATCATCAAATGTGAGATTTACAAGGAGGGAAAACAGTACACCTCTCTGAACAGTGTCTGGGAGGCTGTGGTTGCTGCTGCACGCAATGTTGATGGTGAACAGATCAAAACACTGACAGAATCCATGGATGGCAGGCTTTTGAGTGTCCTTGCAAAGAAAGGTGGCTATATTGGTCGCTGATTTGTTTTTGTTTTGTTTTTGAATGTCAGAAATGTATATTTGTGAATGTGGAGATGTTATATTGGTTTCACTGGTAAGAATAAATAATTGAAATGGGTATATATTTGTTTTTTGTTGCCTAATAATTATGCATAGTAATAGTCACCTGCACACACAGATATCCCCCTAAAATAGCTAAAACTAAAAACAAACTAAAAACTACTTCCAAAAACATTCAGCTTTGATATTAATGAGTTTTTTGGGTTCATTGAGAACATGGTTGTTGTTCAATAATAAAATTATTCCTCAAAAATACAACTTGCCTAATAATTCTGCACTCCCTGTAGACTTAAGAACAGCCTTAGACAAAAACTGGTTCATCCCGAGGTCAGAACTCCTAACAGCGTTAGGAAACAGCGTTCCCTTTGCCTCCTTGCATTTTGCACATATGCCCATTATATTTTTATTATAAAAAAGAGTTACTTTTGTTAGTATGAGGTGAACTGGCCTACTTTGTAAAAACCTTTCAGAGACCTTTCTAACGTGTAAATCAATAATTGTCTTTCTTAGATCTTCATTAAATTCCTCCATTTGTTGTTCTAGTGGTTAATACAATGAGTGCAATGAAAGTCCTGAAATAAATTCAAACTTG
Organism: Simochromis diagramma; assembly: GCF_900408965.1. Taxonomy (NCBI): domain Eukaryota; kingdom Metazoa; phylum Chordata; class Actinopteri; order Cichliformes; family Cichlidae; genus Simochromis; species Simochromis diagramma. The sequence goes on from NW_024387398.1 coordinate 1,546,538, forward strand.
TGCACCCAATTCTTTTTCAAAGTGCACACAGATATATAGACAGTATGCTCTACAATAGTCCCGCTTTGGACTTTCAATGATTTCTTGAAACAGTTCCTTTTCCAAAGTTACTATGACATTCATGCCCATGTATGTAAACTTCACAATGGATCATACAAAACTTTTTTAAAGGAATTATTATCTATATTAATTGAGAAATGTTGTTGCATAGCTGCTTCCCTACACAGACTCAGCTCCATAGCCTTACCGTTTGCCACGACCCCCGTGAGTCCAATATGCCTTCATGTGTCTACCTGCACTGACACATGCAAACACCACACAGATGTTGGAGTAAGAGGAAGCCCTTCTTTTGGTGCTTCCTCTTCTGAGGAGCTCCGAGGAATTGATGGGGGAAAACCATTTTATGGTCTGGACACAAACCCTGACATCGAGTCAGTCAAGTGTTTTAAACCATGTGAAGTTGTTGATTTTTATTATGTTTGTTTTTTGGTAGATTCTGTTTTTTAATTACGATTCAAGATCTCTAAATAGACTAGCCTGTGCCATCAGTTACCACAGGCTAGTCTATGATGAACCTGGCTATTAAGGGCAGTTCACTTGAAGCACCTAACACCTAGCCCATGATTAACCTGTGTTAGGTTCATAATGTGCAACATGAGCAATAGCAAGTCCTCAAAAATACCATGCATCTGTTGCTCTGTGTCATTGTTGTAGGTACATCTGATAGAAGCATGAGAAACAATCATTTAAAATTAATCTATTTCAAAAAGATCACAGTCCAGTCACCGAACACATTGGTGAGGCAAGAAAAAATAATCCTTGTTCATCTTATAATGGGTCTTGTTGGAGACTTTCAGTTTATCCAATACAGAGTCTTCAGATTTTTGACTCCTCTTGCCTTCCTCTTAAATTTAATTTCTTACAACTTGCTACCTTTCATTAAAAGAAGGTATGAACAGCAGGTGGATGGGGGTGCTTTGATTCAGTTCAGTTACATTCAGTTCTATTTATATAACGGCAATTCACAACAACAGCTGCCTTGAGATTTTTTATATGGAAAGGTAAAGACCCTACAACAATGATGGAGTATGACGGCTGAGAAAGTGCACGTTGGAAAAAGGTTTGAAAACATTGCAAACGTTTGCAATGAAAAATATTTTTTCCCTTTCGCTTCCAAATCCAGGCCTGATTTTAGGGAAATATTACATGCAATACTTAAAAAAAACATGAATATATGTGATGTAATACTTCAAAACAATGTTTAAAAAAAAATACAATAAAAAAATACAATAAAAAAATACAATAAAAACAGCGGTTCCACTGGCTCCTGGCATACTGATCTAACTAAGAACCCTTCATTTGGTTCTTTTGTTCCTTTGTAATGTACTGTTATGTTAAATCTTTTAAAATACAATTAAGCATCAGGAGCCATGTGCACACCTCGGTGTTCCTCCTCGTTAATGATTTATCAATTTCTTCTGCTGTCATTTGAACAAAAACATATACCTGCTCCCCTTGTGTTTTACTTAAGCTTATTAATCAGTAAAGGTAAACATATGGTATATTGTAAGAATGTCTTTATGGTTTCACCATAACAAACTATATTTGTTTCATATTTCTTCATTCTCATCTTCGCCTTTGCCTGCTTTTTTCAGAGATCTTCCTTCCTTCGTTTAGTCATCCGTGCACCGAGTTATTTGTCTCTTACTGAGACACGTCTTGCTCTATTCCATTAGCAACATTAATGAACTCAGTAAATCCACTGAAGGGACTCGTTGTGAATAACAAAACCTTTAACACACTCTGCATTTTGATGTGAATGAAGTTCTTCTTCAACCACATCAACATCAAACTGTGGGGACAATTCCTTTTTACTACATCATGCTATGGGACAGTGCAAATTCTGTTTAGGGATGATTTGCCAGTTGTTTTTAATTCCACCTACAAAAAAGGAGTATAGGTGTTCCACTTGCTGTTTACCTTATCATGCCAGTGATCGCTGATACTCCTGACAAAGGCTCTAACCATGACCCTAAACTAGATAAGTAGTTATGAAAGTGGGTTGGATGTTAGATTTAAATACTTCTGTTCCACTGGAGAGATGAAATGATGTAGAAAATGTAACAATGTCCATGTTGATACATGAAACTACTGTATTTCCAACCTACTTATTTTCAGGGTTTCACTGGTGCTCATTTTGTGTGTGTGTGTGTGTGTGTGTGTGTGTCTGTTTGTGGTTGGTAATTCTTTGGTAATTACATGTGCAGATTATATGTCACTATCCATCCATCTATCCGTTCTCCCTACCTATCCCTACCAGGCTCATGGGGGGTCGTACCACAAACAAGTTATTTCCTATATTTTGAAATTCAGCTACATTTTAATTGGCACTAATATTCTTTGGCAATTAGACCTGGGCATTTTTCTTTTTGTTCATATTTTAAACAGGATATTACCAGTTTCCAGATCAGCTGTGGAGACCATATGTCACAATTTAGAAATGTTCCTTAAATGAAAGAAACAGGCCGTGACAAAGATTATATATGCGAACAGAAGCTCGGAGAAGACTCAAATATTACATCAAGATTTCGAATCCTGGACTTTGCAGTTGAACAAAAAGCAGCAAGGGCCTGGCTGATTGTAGGAGGTAGTTCAGGAGGAGCTTTGTTAATGGTCTCAGTCTTCTTGTTGTGTAAAACAAGGTAACTAAAGCCAATCAGTAACTTGAGTTAAGCAGTGGACTAGGGAGGATAGCCTATCCAGCTGAACCCTGTGGAACCCCACAGGTTAGGGAGGCAATGCCAGAGGTAAACTTACTTGGTCTAACACAGAAAATAAGAAGAAAGCAAACCAGTCTAACACCAGGCAAAGCCTTAAGCCTATAAAGTAGGACTTTGTGGTCAATGGTATCAAAGGCTGTTCTGATTACAGAATAATTTTCTGCATCTGAAGCCATTAAACGATCATTATAGGCTTTCGTGAGAGCAGTCTCAGTGGAGTGCTGCCTTTGAAAGAGCGAAAAGTGTCAAAAATCTGTAATTTGCATAGTAAATATCTGAGCTGATTTTCTACAATTTATTCTAATAATTTGGCAATAAATGTCAGTTTTGAAATAGGCCAGTAATTTCCTGTAGAGCTGGCATCAAGGCTCTGTTTCTTCACCACAGGAGTCAGCTCAGCATGTTTAAAATAAAATGGTACTCAGCCTTGCCTAAGTGAACTTAATGATAGACACCAATGTTGGATCAGTGCTGGTGAAAGTCCCAGAAGGAGTAAAATACCTAAGGAGCATGACAAGGATTTCATTTAACCCAATGCTGTAGTTAAGCCATTAGGTGTAATTGGAGAAAAAGAAGTGAATGATTCAGGACAGGAACGTCGAACGCCACAAGTTTCCATTTCCTGAGAATCCTCAGAAAAATGGACCCGAGGAAGTAGCTGCTGATCATTTTCTACCGCTGCTCCATTGAAAGTGTGCTGACATACTGCATCTCTGTGTGGTTCTCCAGCTGCACGATGGCACACAAAAAGGCACTTCAGTGGGTCATTACTATGGACCAAAAATCATCGGACATCCTCTTCCCTCCCTGAAGGACCTGTACAGCACTCGCTGTGTCAAGAGGGCACGCAGCATCTTACAGGACTGCACACGCCCAGGACACCGGGTGTTTAAGCTGCTGCCGTCTGGCAGGAGGTTCAGGCTGCTGAGGTCGCAGACAAACAGACTCAAGGACAGCTTTTACAACAGGGCAACAGCCCTGATCAGTGCTAACAGCTGACCTGATTGGCTACCTCCCTGGACTTTTTTGGTGGGCAATAACAATAACAGTGAGCATTAATTATCACCATTTTAACGTTGAGACCCACTGGGAAAGGTGTCTCAATGTGAAGGGTCTGGAACAGAACCCAGACTGAGGAGCAGGTTGCACAGCAAATCAGAGTTCCTGCTGGGATGAGCACTGGCTTTCCAGACTTTCAGATGACAGCCCGGGTGGTAAACACAAGCAGACATGGAGATCAGTCTCAGGCGAATCTACCCGCCAGCAGCCCAGGAATGAAGCTCCTGCAGATCTGTTTCTCTCTGAAGCCAATAAAGCAGTTCAAGAAAACCAGCTCTCCTCCCCTGATTCCTCCGATGAGTGTTTTTTGTTTTTGTGTTGAATTAAAATTAAAAGTTTGATTAAAAAATTAAATAAAAGCAAGAACGCCTGCTTTTGTAACAGAACAAATACACAGGCAGTTATAAGGCTTCTCATAAAAACACTAAATGCAAAAGGGTTTATCAACACACACAGCATTCATATTTGCCAAGTAAAGCTAAAATATGAGGCTATGGATGATAATAAATTAAGAGCCATTTGGGAGCCAAAAGAGCAAGCTCTTCTTTGGGAGCCGTGCCACGAGAGGCGGGTCTCTGAAAAGAGCTAAACTTCCCATCACTAGTGCCGGGAGGCCCCTGTTTTCACTCTAGTGAGCCTTTACCTCCCGGTCTGCTATCGAGCTGGTGGGGCAGCAGATGTCTCCGAAAACGTCAGAGCACTTTTGCACATGTGATGGCATTCACCAAGGAGCAAATACAGAATTTGGTGCTACTGCTCATTAAGTGTGGCCCACTTATTAACCATTTAAAATAGCAGAAAGTTGTGTCCCAGGTGCAGGGAGCTTCAAGGTAGAAATGGTTATTTATTTACTTATTTTTTATCTTGAATGGCTAGATGATGATGTCATATGACATGAAAGTCCTCTTTTCTAAGTCTTGCTATCTCTGACCCTCTCCAAATGGAAACAAACAACGTTTGACACACAACAGAAGCCACATATATGTCTCTCCTGCCAGCCGCAGCATCTATATTTAAAACTTGTATTCACCCCAGCCTCCACCTCCCTCTGGTAGGGGTGCAACGATACACAAAATTCACGGTTCGGTTCGGTTCGATACTTTGGTGTCACGGTTCGATATTTTTTCGATACAAAAAAAATGTTCATGCATTTTTAATTTGTCATTTATTAAAATTATAAATATATATTTTAACTCAAAAGTACAGTTTTTAAATTTAACCCTAACCCTTGTGCGTGTTTTTTATTTTGACAGCGAATGCGCACCTGCGGACCACTTATGTGCAGCCCTGGTTATTTAGCTCATCATATTGCAGCCACAGAAATTCTTTTGTCCATGAAACCATAAAGCTGCACTTTCTTTTTGCCTTATAGTCTGATTTGTCATAACTTCTCCGTTTTGTGGTAAGCTTTTCTTTGGCTGTCACTTCTTCACCCTGACCTGTCTTATTTGGCTCAGCAGAACTGAAATGCTTTTACACGCTCACTCACATAAGCTCAGCGATTCTCTGCGCGATCAACCTCTCACATGTTTAAGCTGCTGCGGGAGATTTCACTTGTCATGTTTGCATAGTAAGCTAACGATTAATAAGACGATGTCAGAGGAATTGGTGCACAAATTATCATCACTCACAGATCAGTGCTGTCGCTCTCTATACACAGTTCGCACGATTGCAAAGTGAAAGCAAAAAAACAAGCGCAAATTCAAACACGACTTCAATATGTCACATATTGACAGTGGCTCACCGATGCCAATGACATAATTACCCAGCTACATTTCTGAAAGAATGCAAAAGCACTGACATATATTTTTCCTACAATAGCCCGACGGGCAGGGCAGAGATAGATTTTGGTAGCCCGACTGAAAAAATCGCTAGCTCCGGGACGTCGGGCTAGCGATATTGCAAGCCCTGTATCTGATTGAGGAATCACTCATCTTTGGAAAAGAGAGTTTATTACAGAGAAATGTCTCTTTCCAAAATAAAAGCTATACTATCCGCTTCTTCTGGGCTATATTCTCAGCAGCATAAGGAGAATCATGTGCTAACAGCTGTCTAAATGACTCGGCTAAAGTTAGTAGCATGCTTGTTGTTTTTGTCTTTGCACTAGGATGATGTCGGCGTAAATGTGCAGTCATATTTGTTGTGTTCCCACTAGTGCTTTCAGGTTAATCTCGTTGAAATGACCTTAACGCCACAACACGGCAAATCTCTGTTAACGAGCTACCGCCGATCGCTCCGTGCATGGGGCTAGACGACCAACACGTTAACGAGCTAACTGCGCTAACACACTAGTTCACACCAATGTAATTGAGCATTGCATGGCACATCCAACATACTGTTTTACTTTAGTCCATGACTCGCTTACCTTCAGGGTCATACGTCACATGAAAACCAAAATAATTCCAAACGCCAGATCTGAATGAGGTTCAATTTGGAGAGCTTAACTTCTGTCTCGCTAGCTTGCCCTGTGCTCTTCCTTCTGATGATGCTGTCTGTGTTGAGCGCTCAGTGGATCTGCGCTCGACAGTGCAGCCTAGGCGGAGTAGTCGAACACAGATTCACTGAGCGCTCAACACAGACAGCATCGTCAGAAGGAAAATTGATAAAATAAATTACAAATGTTGTATTGTTCGATACATATGCGTACCGAACCGAAAGCACTGTATCGAACGGTTCAATATCGATACGAATATCGTTGCACCCCTACCCTCTGGGGTGTTGTGTGGGTGATCAGTCTGACAGACGGTGGCTAATTCACCAGGTGATAAGACATGTCATTGGGTTTTTGTGCTCCATGGCCGTTGCTACCGCGCATAATCTGACCTCCTGCATGTTGCCATGAGTGTTGCTGGTCAATATTAGCTCTGCAGTCGCTGACTCACAAGGACATGTTTGTTCACCCCCCACCCCCACCACCACAGAAAACAAATACACATGGTGGTGAGGGTTCTGATAGTAGCGTTGAAACAGTCACTCACAACACCTGTGGAAGCAATAAAACACAGTAGCAGCAGATGTTTGATAAAAGAAAAGTAGTGTTGGAGTCAACTGTCTCTCTCTCTGTCATACATGTGTGTTTGTTGTTATAATGTGTGCATTAAGAAAACAAATTTCATATGAGAATTTAGGAAGCAGGAAGGGGTGGGCTGGGTGAGTGTTTCAGCTCATATCCTGTTTGTGCAGTTCTACAAGGGCAGCAAAGTAGCAGCTCGCTGGCTTTAGATTGTTTGTCATTTGACATCTCAAGTGGAACTAACAAGCCCATAAAACGGTAACAAGAGGAAGATGGAAAGGGGGGGGGGGCAACCTGGGAATCAGAGGGAGACACTGGTGGAGCTGACACTGGTGGATGGCTGGGTAGAACCAAAAAATATGAGAGAAAATTAGATGTGTAGGTGTGAGATATAAGACGTGGCTGAGTGGGAGTGGGAGGGAGGGAGGGGGAGAGTGGGAGAAATCTGTTAAATTGTTTTCTGAGATTTAGTAGCAATATCAGCATGAAACAACTAGATATTATTCTGATCATTTTGTCCCTTTCTCTTACCACAGCAGCAATAGAAAACAGATAGAGCAGGTGTGTTGAAATGAACACTGACCACTTAGTGTTTGCTTCAGTAGGGGAGCCCGGGATAGTTGTAACATTTTTGACATTTCTGTCTGTAAATTGGAGCTCTTTTAAGGTAGTGGATTCAAAATGTAATGCAAAGTATTTACATGTCTCTGCTATTAAATAGTGCAGCTATTTTCTCTGCAGCACAATTACCCATTGCATATATGGTCTCAAACACAAAGAGTGAAATGTTACAATTAACCCCATAGTCTGGGTTAGTTGTAACATATCCTGGGGTAAAATGTAACACAATGAAATAAGGGTACTGACAAAATATTAACATGTAATCTTTGTTTATTCAACACATGAATGCACTTAGAGCCATTTACGTGGCTGTGTGTGTGTGTGACAGAATGCAGAAATCTAGCTTTTGAACATATTCCAACCCCCCAAAAAAGACAAGTTATGGAATTTTCTGCAACTGAATATTTCATTAATTTTGGTTGGTCTTCCTTGAGTTTGGCCTCATTGGCTCAGTGGGCATCATAACCTACAACTCTTGCACCAATTTTGAACATAACAATGAAGCTGAAAAATGTAGTTGTTCACCAGCATCGCAATTCCATTACTTTTTATCATGGCTTACCTTGGTGTGGTTTGGAAAGTGCTTCAGAAAGATGAGGAAATCTGTTTCTCACACCCATCCTGATTTATTTCCACTACCAGTACTTCCTACTGGTCCATCTCTGACACAGTGGTCTGCATAATGTATGTGTGGGAACACAAACAGTGGAGGAATTGTGTTGCCAATGGCATTAACCGCATATACAAAAGCGACCAGTGAACCTCTCTCTGCTGATGTCGTTGCCCCAACTTGTTTAATATAAGTTAAAGTAATAGTGTGGTAAGTTGTAACATCTGCATTATTGTTACAACTAACCCAGACTGTTGCTGTTACAACTGACCCAGACTCCTATAGCCATGAACTAGCTAACATTACAGCCAACGGCTAAAACATTAGCACTAAAGACCTACACAGAATATATCCCCACAGACATACAAATAACATAATTCAAGTTTGATGAGTTTAACTGCAAAGCAGATAATGCTATTAGAAATTGAAATAAAGTAGAAAAACTTACTTTTTTTCGTGTTAAATTGTCTGTGTTTGACAAAATGTGCTGATTTTTCACATGTGATAGCAGAACTGAGTTGGGCATGCACAGGATGAGTCACATCATTTGAAACTTAGCCCTGATTGGAGAAATTGGAAGTGTTACAACTGACCCACGTTACAACTATCCCCGGTCTCCCCTACATCAGCTGCATCCTCTCACTGTAGTTTTTATGTAGTTTCACAACTTCCATGAAGCCCTGAGACCCTGTGTGGATCACAACTTTACCACGTTCTACCAAAGTGGACATAATAGTGTGAAACACTATTACTAATGCTCTATTAAAAATATTTAAGCAGTAGTTTGATATTAAGAGCATTACATCAGATCCATGCATTTTAAATGGTGGATCCAGGTGTGTGGTTTTGTGCAGTTGTGCATGCATTTCTCTCTCTCTAACTCTGAAGGTATGAAGTCTCCAGTGAGCTTAGCTTAACAGTGGTCAAGACTAAACACATATCACTGATCTCTCTCTTTTTTGTAAATGTGTAAGCTTTCTTTTGCAATGTCAAGTTTATATTATTGTATGCTTAAATACTGGACTTCACAGTTTTGGATGTGTCTGTCCCAAATTACAGATCCCGATTAATTTTCACGAGAAAGAAAGTCTGGTGAAAATTCCAAGCAAATATTATCTTTAACAGTTTTTGTGATAGTCATGTTCAAACAGTAAGGAAGAATGGCATGAAAGTGGATGAACTGTGTAGAAAAAACTGAATATCTAAAACCACGTTTGATATATGAAACTTAAATTAACAGTAATTATCATATACTCTATGTTCAAAATTAGGACCACAAAATATTAATGAGCAGAAAAATGTTTTCTTATGATTTTCTGATTTAAGGTGGATAGACTCAGTTGTTGGAAGTTTCCAAGTTATAATTGAAGAACCATCTGGAAACTCCAGAATTTTGTTTTATGTGGATATGTACTGATATTTCTGTTTTTATGGTTTACGCTTGTCATGTTTACTCAATCCAGCATGTGGCTCCATCGGGCCCCTTCAGGGGGGGGGTGCCCTCGACCTCTGGACCTGGGGTTCGGTCCACTCTGGCACATCTGGCTACCGGCGGAGCTCACGGGCACGTTACTGCAACCTCCTCTGGCTTCTGCTCCGTGGCTGCTGGGTGACCCTCATCTGGGGCTCTCCTCAGCTCTTTCCGGGAGGGTGGCACAGCTGCCCCTCCGCTGGTCTTCCTTGGACTCTTGTGCTCTGGGGGTCTCTGGATGTCTGGAGCCTAATCTCCTTCATAGCTGCTTCATGGACGGGCTATGGCTCGCACACCCTCTAGCAGATCATTACATGAAGGAACCTTTTTTAAATACAAGCGCGCTCATGCTCACAGCTGTACACACGGGTGCTCACACACACAAACCCTCTAGCAGATCTTCTACCGTGTTACTTGTAACAACCAGAGATGCATCTCTGCTTGTGGTGCAGCAGGTTGGGTTACAGTCTGATATTCTTTGTGTTTTTCTATAGTCTCAGGTGTAATGGTTGGCTGGCTTCCCTTACTGGGCTCGCCTCAGGTGGTGTCCCCCATGATTTCATCCTTTCTAAACCTGCTTTTTACAGTTGAGTGCTGGGCTGCAGTGGTTCTTTGTCAGATCATTGTTGCCACTGAAATCATTAATTTATTGGAAAATCCCTCATCAGGAGCATCTGGCAACTCCCAACCAAGGCTGCTTCTTTTTTCATCCAGCTTGTCAAAGGAAGGATTTCCCCTCCTCACCAGCCTGCACACTCTCTTCTTGGAGCTCTCGTGGATTTTTAGTGCGCCACCAGCCAGCCACACACTCCCTCCACCCCTTCTGTTGCATGCAAATCAAGTACGACTGACTTTGTAAATTCCATCTCTCTTTGCCGGCACAGTATCTCTACTGGACATCTGTTAATTCTGTTTCTTCTTTGGCAGCGCTCCTATGTCTGCATAACCTCGCCTTTGCTTACCCACTAGTCACTTTCCATTCCCTCATTGTAAATAAACAATGACAGGGGACTTGATCCTTGAGCTGTACCAGTTTTTGGCACAGCGTGTTTTGGGGTTTGAAAGTCACAGAGACACCATGTTTAGTGTTTCCTCATGTGTCAGGAGTATCGGAAGAGCTGAGACTGATTTTCTCTCAAGGTTTTCACTTGGGCAGCGGTTGTCCTTCTCTCCTGGATCGTGCAGAGCTTTCTTTAGGAGCCTTCCCAGCTTTGACAAATGTCCAGCTGGGATCACCACATTTACTCAGGGGTTTCTTGATATGAGCTTCTGTCAAGAAGCCAATATGATAACCTTATGTGGAGGTCCAGCTTTTCAGATCCAATCAAAATCAAATCACTCAAAGAGATCATGGAAAAGAGTAGGATTCTTAAAACAGAGTTTATTATACAGTGTCATACAGGGCCTTGCAGAGACGTTTAAAGGGGCGGGTGCTCAAGCCCCTCTAGCCCCCTCCTCTGCACGTGCCTGGTGTCATATGAACAGCAAAAACAGTACAAATACAGCAAGACAACACATAGCAAGCAAGCATAGCAAAGTGAACCCCGGGGTGTAGAGCCTTTAAGCACAAACAGCAGAGACACACAAAATGACAGACAGGAAAGTGCCGGTCGGGGCATATCTGACCCTCCTCCAGCTGCTGGGTAACTTTACATTCCTTGCTTTCTACTTGGATCGTATTAATTTTCTACTAATAAGTATTTTCTCAACTCTACAAATGTCAATATTATCTCAGTTATCAATATAATATGTTTGTCAATACTTTCCCCAATCAGTTATCAATCCTGCTTGCGCTTTGATCCTTTCTGAATCTCCAACACTTGTGCTACTACTCCATAACTTTCCAGGCGCTATTCCCAGCATCCATCATTTTTAATTGGGTCCCTTTCACAGTTTTACGGTCAGAGCAACTCCAAGAGTCTGCAAAACTACAGATATCAAACCGTCTGCAGAGCAAAAACATTTAATCCTCCTGCCAACTATGTTGGGTTTGCTCTCAGGGGTCGGCTACTGTATCCGTCAAGGAAGGGTTTTTCACAACTTTGGGCAACGGAGAGCGCCAGGTGCAACCTTCTGGCAGCAAAGAGGCTCCCAGGTGCATCTTAACAGGGCCACGTTTATTTAACCCTGTGTTTGGACTTGTCACCATTGGCCATAACACAATCAAAGGTTACTTATTGATCCTAATTACTGCATTTCAAACAGTATTGATCACATGTGCTCAAGTTTGTTTCACAAACTTCATTAATATAATTGTAGACAATACTCGACCTAAATATGTGATTTGAATGTGTAGGTTAGATGCTTAACACAGTGATTCCATTATATAAAACACTGCAGTGTAGGTGTGCATGTCACGTATACATAAAAGTGCTCCAGTGTAGGTATGTGTAGTGTATACGAGTGTATACGATTATATTATATATGTGAGCATATGTCCAGTGTATATATGTCATAAAAACACTTCCCTGGCCACTGTCCCTGTGGGGATGGTGTTTGGTCTGTGTTGTAGTGTCCTGATGACACCCAGTTTGTCCTCCAGTGGATGGAGGACATACCTGAACCAATGACTTGGTGCTATTCAAGGTTAGGGTAAAAGATCCCTTTTTTCCTCTTCTTCCATGTAAAAGTTGGCCACAGTGGGTGAGACTGGTGAACCCATGGTGCACCCATGTTTCTGCCTGTAGTACTGACCCCTGTATGTGAAATATGTGGACTGAAGACACAGTTCCAAGAGCAAACACACTTGGTTGGTGCTGTAATCTCTTACGAACCACCTCCACTGCTTCAGTATCTAAATCAAGTAGAGGAAGTGAGCTTTCAGATTAGAGTTGTGCTGTATGTTTGATTGTACTGTTTTATGTTTATCTGTTTTATATTATTGTGAAGCACTTTGTGTGAAGAGTGCTATATAAATCAATAAAGTAAAGTAAAGAAGTGAGTGAAGCCAGGGGCAATGATTAAATGGGGGGATTTTTAGAAAAAAAGAAAGTTGCACAGAATTCCAGGAAGAGATGAGACAGGCTCTAGGTGGAAGTAAAGAGCAGCCAGGTGACTGGGAAAGAACAGCTATAGTGGTGAGGAAAACTGCTCAAGATGTTTGGCATATTCACAGGAGAGAGGAAAGAAGACAAGTAGAGTTGGTGGTGAAATTAGGAAATGAAGGAAAGTATTCAAAGGAAGAGGCTGCAAAGAGAAAGTGGGAGAGTCAGGGGGCTGAAAGAAGTAGAGAGGAGTACTTAGAATATACTTAGGGGTTCACCAAACAGAGAGGTCTTGATGCATGCTCAGTCATCCAGGTAAGTAAATCCCCAAAGTTTGATTCTGTTCATCTGGACGTTTTCAGCGGGAGGAACGTTTCCTTACTTTATAAACAGTACATTTGCATAATGACTGAAACCAGCCCACCGAAAGGACAATGGGCAGTTCCTTCATCATGATTATGCAAATTCTCATGACCATTGATCAACAACCACTGATCAATAACCATGAGTCCCATTCACAGAGTTGGGGAATGGCTGCAATCACAGCATTGTAAGATGGTGACAGATGGACCCTTAGGCCCCTCCTCCATTCTGAGATGGTCTTTCCCTTTTCACGTAAATGGCCTCCTTGACTCCGCCCTCAAACCAGCGTTCCTCCCTGTCCAGGATGTTACATCCTCATCATTGAAACAGTGTCCACTGGCCTGTAGGTGTAAACAGACTGCAGAGTCCTGGCCAGACGAGGTGGCTCTTCTGTGTTGTGCCATCTGCTTCTCCAGAGGTTGTTTGGTTTCCCTGATGTATAATTGATGGCAATCCTCCTGCACTTAACAGCGTACACTATGTTACTCTGTTTGTGTCGGGGGACCTGATCCTTGGGGTGGACCAGTTTTTGGCACAGCTTGTTTTGGGGTTTAAAAGCCACAGAGACCCGGTGTTTAGAAAAAATGTGTCTCAACTGTTCCGATACTCCTGACACGTACGGGATCACTACCGTTTTTTCAATTTGGCAGCGGTTGTCCTTCTCTCCTGGATCAGCTGGAGCTTTCTTTAGGAGCCTTCCCAGCTTTGACAAATATCCAGCTGGGATAACCACATTTACTCTGGGCCTTCCTGATGTTCTTCTGCTTCCGTGGCTGCTGTGTCTGTGGGGATGGTGTCCGCTCTGTGTTGTAGTGTCATGATGACGCTCAGTTTGTGCTCCAGTGGATGATGAGAGTCAAACTTTAAATATTATAAACATCTTACTATTCATCTCTGATTGAAGAAAACAAGAACAACTCTCTTCAGCACTGTAGCCAGCTTAAGAAAAAGTCAGAGCTCCGTTGAGCCAAACATTCCTTTAACCTTGAGTAGTAATCTCTTCACAGTGCTTCTGTATCACTATATACATATGAACAAACATATGAACAAACATATGAACAAACAGAAAAATATATGTATCATATGTGTATGAGTTCAGAGTGGTCATGGCTTTTAGGAAGAAAGTGTTCTTGATTCTGCTGTGCCTCCTGAAGTTGACAATGACCTCTTCGGTTTTGTTAGTGTTCAGCACCAGGTTGTTCTCTGAACACCAGGCTGCCAACCTCAGGACTTCCTCTCTGTAGTCTTCCTCGTCTCCCTTTGAGATGAGTCCGAGTACTGTGGTATCATCAGTAAACTTGATGATGAGATTATTGTTGTGGGTCGAACTGCAGTCGTGGGTGTAGAGAGGATACAGGAGGGGGCTCAGCACACAGCCCTGTGGGGAGACGTGCTCACTGTGCAAGTGGAGGAGAGATGAGGGCGGAGTCTTACAGTCTGGGGCTGGTTTGTGAGAAAGTCCTTTATCCAGGCACATGTGAGAGGGGGGAGGCCAAAAGTGACCAGTTTGGTGATGAGGATGCCCGGAATGATTGTGCTGAAGGCTGAGCTGTAGTCCACAAAGAGCATTCGGACGTAGCTTTGCCACTATTCCAGGTGGCTCAGCACAGAGTGGAGGGCTATGGCGATGGCGTCTTCTGTGGATCTGTTCATGCGATATACAAACTGGTGGGGGTCAAGGTCAGGGGGGAAGTAGTCCTTGATGTGCTGGAGGAATAGTCTCTCGAAGCATTTCTTGATTACTGGCGTGAGGGCCCCAGGGCGGTAATCATTCAGGCTACTGATGGGAGACGTCTTCGGCACTGGAATGATTGTGGCTGATTTTAGACAGGATGGGATGGCTGCCTGATCCAGTGAGAGATTGAAGATGAGGGTGAGCTGGTGGGTACATGCTTTTAGCACCTTGCTAGGTACTCCGTCTGGACTGGAAGCCTTCCTGGGGTATCACACACTGACATCGTGTTCTGTTACAGCCATGTACCACAGGCCTTCAAGCTGGCATTAATTAAACCATCACTTAAATAATCAGAATCAGATACTTTATTGATCCCCAGGGGAAATTATGTTGGTTACAGTGCTCCAATACAAACAGTAAGAAAATCAGACAATACAAGAAGTAAGAAATAGAACAATATATACATATAAGTCACTTACTAATAAATATATGAATATGAAAGAATTACAGTATACAGTGTGTTAGGTGGATGAGTTGTACAGGGAGATGGCCGTACAGTACAGTGGTGCTTTTTGGTCATCTCCATGGCTAGCCAGCACGTGGTGGAGTGGGTGGGAGGTATTATCCAACACTGTCTTTATCCTGGACAACATTCGCCTCTCTGACACCACCCTAAGAGAGTCCAGCTCCGTGATCAAATGATCTTCTAATGTCCTCTGGTCGTGGACTCATCTCTGTGCTTGTCCAGCGTTCGATACTGTTGACTGTTGAAATGGTAAATAAACTGGTTCTTATATAGAGCTTTTCTACTCTATCGGAGAACTCAAAGCTGTTTAATGCAACTTGCCTCATTCACCCTTTCACACCTATTTGGACAAGCACTTCTTTCTATGCTCTTTCTATGTAAGTGCTTTCTATCTAACCGGTATTCATACTCCTATGGTTAGATATGAGAGCCACCTTAGCATCTTGCCCAAGCAGTAGTAAGCGACCTGCTCTACCACCTGAGCTACATCAACCCGTATTGAAGTATTGAAGGTACTGCACTGCAGTGGTTTGAAATGTATCTATCTAAATAGACTCCAGTTAGTGTGTTAGGAGGTGTCTCCATTTACGTTAGCGTCATTTATGGAGATCCACAGGTTTCCACGCTAGGACCAATTCTGTTTATATTATACATGCAGGGTATGTATAATATAAACAGGGTATGCATTGATTATGCAGTGTGGGTAGACATAGCATACATTTTCACTGATATGCCCTGTCTACCCAACTTTATCTGTCCATGAGGCCAGGTAACACACACCAGTTAGTTAAACTGCAGACCCGTCTTTGCTGCCAGAAGGTTGCACCTGGCACTCTCCGACCAGGACTTAAAGACCTGGACGACCTCTAATTTTCTACTTCTAAATTCAGATAAGTTACTGTACTCATACCTAAAAATCGTAGAAATATGGTATTTATCCAAAAGCTTACTCTGGATGAAATCACCTTGTCCTGCAGTAAAATTCTGAGAAAGCTTCAAGTCATTTTTGACCAGGATATGTCCTTCAGTGCACATATTAAACAATTTGTATTACAGCTTTCTTTCATTTGCATAATATCTCCAAAATTAGAAAACATCCCAACATCAAAAACAACAGAGTGATGCTGCAAAAGTACTGACAGGGACAAGAAAGAGAGAGCAGATTTCTCCCAGAATGGTTTCCCGTAATTTGGTTAAATCCAGAATCAAATTTAAAATCCTGCTCCTCACATGCAAGGTCTTGAATGATCAGCCCCCAGCTTGTCTTAATGACCTTATAGCACCATATCACCCTATTAGAGCACTTCGCTCTCAGACTGTGGGCTTACTTGTTCTTCATAGAGTATTTAAAAGTAGAATGGGAGGCAGAGCCTTCAGCTTTCAGGCTTGTCTTCTACAACAGTGTTTCCCAACCACTGTGCCTCGGTGTGCCGCGAGATATGATCAGGTGTGCTGTGAGAAATCGAATTGAGCCAATTCCACTATACCTGGTGTGTGGGGAAAATGATCAGTATTCTTTTTGTAACATTTTTGTTTGGTTGTGTGCCGTGTAATTTTTCTAATGTTAAATATATGATGTGGCTCCAAAAGGTTGGGAAACACTGGTCTCCATAACCAGCTCCCAGTTTGGATTTAGGAGACAGACACCCTCTCTACTTTTGAGATTAGGCTTAAAATGTTCCTTTTCCCTAAAGCATACAGTTAGGGCTGGATCAGATGGACCTGAACCAGGGTTTGCTGGAGATTTCTTCCTGTTAAAAGGGAGTTTTTCCTTCCCACTGTCACCAGAGCACTTGCTCAAAAGGGGTCATATGATTGTTGGGGCAACTGTGGTTGTGATTTGGCAATATATAAATAAAACTGAATTGAATTGAATTAAACCTATTTGAATTAAACTGAAACCAAAAACCATAGAGAAGGTCAGAGTTTCACTGTGTTTGTAGATCTAGAGAAAGCATGTGATAGGGTGCCAAGAGAGGAAATCTGGGTATTGTTCATTAGTGGAGCTGAGTGTCACGGGTGATTTGTGACAGAAGAATAGAAACAAGAGTGAATGAGTAGGCTTTGTAAGATGGTAGTGAGATGTGCTGTAGATGGTGAAACTGACAAGAAGACAGGAAGCGTAGCATGTTCACCTTGTGCAGAGGTGAAGATGAAGATGAAGATTTTCATTGGAATGGAGAAAATAATTATTCTGGTGCCAACCCTTCCAAAAAAGCCAGACCTGTTCAGCGTCTTTCTAACTGCACTGTGTTTTTGCAAATCCTTTGAGCGCTCCACAGTGTGACCTAGGGGGGAAGTTGCTAAGACGTCCACTCCTGGGAAGATTGTAGCACATTGTACACAGCTGAATGCTGCAGACCAGGACACAGGCAGAACTTATTGGAAGCAATAAGGATATACTTAGTTTTTTTTTTAATATATATTATAAATACTACAGTGACTGATGCTTAATTGCTATTATAAATTATTACGTAAGTGTTTAGAGTTTAGCAGTATCAGTACTTTAGTGTTTAGTGATAAACCACTTTAAATGAACATTAACAAGTAGGCCAAAGTGGTTTTGTTATCCCTCGTACCACAGTCAAGTTGATACAGATGAAGTTACAGTAAGATTGTTCTTATCTTAAAAAATAATCCACTATCCAACTAATAATCCACTTTGTGAAACACAGACTACTCAGAGATTAGTAACATCTGGACTATGGAGTCTTGAACTAAAGCATTTAGGATTAACTTAAAACCACTAGTGCTAGTGTGGTTTAACCAAACTGTGGAATCAAAATGGCTTAAATTTCTATGAAATTGGAGAAGAAAAGCCAACTATACCAGTGGCAGCAGAAAAGAGACAGAGGCCAAAAAACTTGACTGAGCATGAGAAAACTCTTTTGAAGACAAAAGTCTCCAGGTTTTGTAGAACAATGTAAAAAATGTGTAAAAAAGATTTTTGCAGAAGCCAAAAGGAGAGGTTGACCTGCAAACAAGGACACGGAGCAGTTGGATGAATTTCTGACAGGAATAATGGAGAACCAACCACCAACAACCTTTAGAGAACATATCAGACGATGACCATCTAGACAGTTCAGGCGAGGGATCACGCACACCTGAAGTGAGCATATTAAGCCCTGATTTAGCCTTTCTCTCATTTCAGACTACTGTTTGTCACCAACAGCTCTCCCATGTGTTCATTTGATCATATGAACTGTTCTTGTGTGTAGGTGGAATTCAAATGGACAGAACGGCAGAATTAGAAGACAGTTTACCCTCCACATCCTCAGAAGCTATGATGTCTGCCAGCACTGCTCACAGGAACAGAAGACTCACAATGAAAAGCTGGCAACTGAATTTCATGAAGCTGAAGTATCTAAAGGACGAGCATGAAATGAAAATTAAGATGCTCAAAGTAGAAACTAGAAATCAAGATGAAGTAGAGCAAGATGCAATGGTCTCATTATAACAGCAATGAATAAAATCTTTTCAGTACATCATATTGTATGACTCATTAATATACCAGACACAAATACACTTTAGAATAATTTGATCATGACTTGTGAAAATGTATATTCCAGTGGAACAATGAAAATGTAAAATGAAAAAATTACACAATGCAAAAGTTTCTCTGTAAGTAAGTCTTCTCTGCGGTTTACATGAGGGAACATCTGGATTGTCATCTTCTAGTATTGGAGGGTCTGGGCATCCATGCAGTTTCAGGTCGTTATGAAGAACAGCTGTTGCAGTAATGACAATGCTGCATCTTCTTGGCATGAATCGAAGTGTACTCTGAAAAAGTCTCTTCCAAACACCAAACATGCTCCGCTAGACTCCTAGTGTGCATATGAGCTTGGTTGTAGCACCTTTGCTCAGGTGTAATTGGGTGCAAGTGTGGTGTAAACAAAAAAGCATACCCACTGTCACCAAGCAATAATCCAGTATGATCTCCTCACACGAGTCACATGAGCTGAGCATACAGTGATGAGTTAAGTAAAACCTGTGTTTCAACTTTCAGCATTTACTTTACGCACTCGAGAACCGATGTGGGCAAGACTGTACCACTTCTGTTTGTGAGTGTGTGTAAAACGGTATTCCTGATTGCAGGTTGTAAGTGAAGCTGTTAAAGCTGTTGATATCTGAAGAAGAGCAGCGTTCAGTCATTGTCTTCTTGGCCTCAACATTCAGCTCAATTGAATTCAATTCAGCTTCATTTACACAGCACCAAATCACAAAAAGATTTGCCTCAAGATGCTTCATATTGGTAGGTAAAGACCCCGTACAATAATACAAAGAAGATAGAGAAACCCCTCTAAGCAAGCGCTTTGTCAAAAACTTTTGAATGAACACTTTGCAGAAGCTTTTCCCTGAAATCAGGCTGCCTCATCAGTTTCTTTCATAAAATCAATTATGGGAATTGCATGTGAAGATATGTAAGCACACATGGTGGCAGACCATCTGCATGCATGTGTACATGAAAATGTCTCCTTTACTTCCCCACTACTGAATTAGGAACATAGAACTGTGGTAAGGACCAGAACAGTCACAGCACTCGTCTCTGCACCAGGTAGTCATTTACATTTAGTGCTGAAACTACAAAAAAACAATATATGTAATAGACAAGCACTAGTCCAGTGCTCCAGCTCAGAAATGAACACTTCTCCAAACCCATCGATGTGTTAAACAATTTTTAGCATTTATATCATTAACACTTTTCTTCTGTATATGGAAATTTCCACTTTTAAACATTTTTTTCCTGCTGTGAAAAAATTTACATACTTCCTGATTTTTTAGTTTTTGTGCATATTTGTCACACTTCCATATTACAGATGATTAAACAAATTTTAATATCAGACCGAGATATAGAGTCAAAATGTTTGGAGCCAGAACAGCAACATCTGGTTTTGAAACAAAGAAAAATGGCAATGACAACCAACCATAGATATAAAAAAAAATGTGGTCATTGAAAAATTAAATAAGCTGGCCTCTAACTCCGAGCGGGTAAAAACAGTGCAGAAAAGTCAGCTAGCTAACACAAGTTATCAAACACGAGTGCAACCAATAAGGTACGAGTGAACTGCTTTAAACCTATATGAATCCTAGTGCTGACGAGCAAGACCGAAGAAAAATCCTTACATGATTTTAAGGACCTCAACCTGAACCTGACATGCACTCCACCAGGTCCTGTGCCCGGTAACGTCCAGATGAGAAAACAGTAGAAAGTCTTCCAGCTCCTTTGAGACTATAATCCAATATATGGCATGATGTGTTGCTTTCTGAGATCTTTTATCCTCGTTCACACTCTCAGACAGGTTCTGACTGGTGACTTCGTGATTCAACAGATGTGACAGTAATCAGGATTGAGTGCGGGCTAACGACATTGAAATCAGCTTTCCACAGGGGGAGTGGATAGGTTATTCCCCCCTAATAATTAAATAATCATGTAACAACAGAGTTTTATATTTACTCAGTTGTGTTTGTGTCTCATTAGAATTTAATTGAAGATCTGAACAGATATGCATATATACGACATGTATACAAAAATAAAATCAGCAACGGAACAAATATTAATTTACAGCAGTGTGCTTCACAGAACCCTGGACTGAAAGTGCATTGCTGGTCAATAAATAAGCCCATAGCTGGTAAGCTCATAATTGAAATTGGTTACTTTACAAATTGTAAAACGCATTTTTTAAAATAAAAAAACACGTCATCAGCATTGCCCTTAGATATAATAATTTTGACTGATATTCTGATATCAGAGTACTATTGTAATTTGTAGTTTGACCTGATGATAGCAGTGTTGTCTCATTTAAATTTCCTAAATTCAGATGGACACAATACAGAAATGTATCTATTTTCTCACTGAAAGTGTAATGTGATAATGCTGTATTTAATTGCAATTTTATTTGGGAACCCAATTTTCCTCTAATTTTCCCATTTGACTCCAATGAGGACCATAATGTAAAAATCCTCATCAGGCTACATATAAGAGGACTTAAAATTAGCAACTGAGATCATAATCTTATCAGGAAAGCATTACTGAGGCACAAGGAAGCAACAATAGAAGTGTGTGTGTGTTTATAATAGGGCTGCAACTAAAGATTATTTTGGTAGTCGACTAATCTGCCAGTTTTTCTTTCATTAGTTGATTAGTCTTGTGCCACAGCAAATTAAAATAATGACCCAGTAAATAATCAAATGTATTTTAATATTACTCAGTAGGACTATCAGAATAAAAATGAAATAAATACAAACATTAAGTAATACCAATTAAAATGCTGGTAGTATTTAAACAAAAAACAATAATGTGAAAATATCAAACTTAAAATGGCTTCTGTCCTTAAATTCAAAATAAATCAAAAAGATTTTATTTTACAATCCAAAATAACAAGTTTCCAAAGTTTACACATGATTCAGTCCATAAATTCACAATTGCAATGGCCATCATTAGCAGCCTTTAGCAGATGATAGAGGTGATATTGTCCCTATAGCGTCCTGTAGTGCATTGCAGTTACAAAAACACATTTACGTGGTATATAACGGGTCGACAATAATGCTCTGCACTGAATTTTTATAGTTGACATCACTGAAAAACAAGCTACAAAGCTACACAGAATAAAAATAGCTTGATCCTACAGAAGGAAGTGCTTGCAACTGAAAACTGCAGTCAGTTATAATGGTTAAGAATGGAGCCATATACTATGAAGGGAATTCAGCATACTCATGGTAGTTTTGGGTTATCTGGATTCACTTATCCAAACACTGGCGATCAGGATAAGCAGTCACATGAAGCTGGTTATCAACTCACCAAGTGAAGCAGGGTTTCTCCTGCACCTTCACACGATAGGGGTGGTGTTGGCAGCATCTGATTAGCCGCAAATAGACATTTCACAGATCATATGACTTTTCTTACACAGAAAATGATTGCTATACTCCAGAGATGCAATCAAATGGTGACAAAAATTGCTGCAGGACCAGCACCTCAGTACAGGAAGTCTGGGTTGCCTCTCTGTTTAAAAAGTCCTAATCTCTGATACTATGAGTGTTACCCAGCAGACAATGCAGAGTTCAGATGGAGGACTCACCCAGTTCTAATTGCCTCAAGATCCAGGTGTCTTCCCTGATCCCTCTGATAAGAAAAAAGACTGAATGCCTTAGGTCCAATCTCTCATTTCACAGGACAAAAGAGAAGAATCCTGCATCGCTTCTTCACTTAACTTTTATACCTGCTCAGCCTTTCTTCCCTCTCCATCACTGGAGGTCACATCTTCTGAGATGACATCTGGCCTCACGCGTTGTGACATCCTATCATGTTAACACATTTCTGTGTTGTTCATAACAACAGTCACAGCTGGAGAACTTGGTTTAAATAAGAGATCATTTGTAAGTGATTTGTTGAGCTATGGAATCATTCTTTTATTTGTTTTATTTTATTGTTACAATAAGTGATCGCGTGAAACAACTGGTTTTGGTTACTCCACTTCCTGCTGTGCCTAGCAGGAGGTTTTATTATGAAGATCTACAGGAAGTTGTTCATTAACATTTGTTGTTAGGAGTAACTAAAAACAAAAAACCTCCAAAAACCAAAAATAAGCCTTTTGCTTGATTAGTCTCTGTTACTGAAGCAAAGCTTAATAAAAGTTGTTTAAAACAAACAAACAAACAAACAAACAAACAAACAAACAAACAAACAAACAAACAAACAAACAAACAAACAAACACAATTCCAGACATTATCAGGTAAAGTCACAACAGTGAGATGAATGTTAGGCAGAGCTGCCAAAATCCGGCTAAATTAATGTTGTTCCACGTGTCTCCACTGCAAACTTACCCTCTGTGTAAAATGTTTGCAGCGAGAGTGATTACTTATTGTACTCATGTTCATTTTCTTCATGGGTTATAGACGTTTACTTTTGAGGATGCTAATCACAGTATTTGATGCATAAAATATTGTTTTATTAATTGCTTGCTCATCACGCTAAGTCACAATTTTGTCATGATTTATGTTCAGTGGGTGAGAGTTAGTGTTATGAGAACACAAACATAATTTACTGAAGAGTACTGCACATTATCAGGATGTTTTTTATAATTCCAAATTGTAGTTGTTGTTTAATTGTTGAATTTTATGATTCACTTGAATGCTTGAAAGGGAATCTAAAATAAAACCTAGAATTGTGTGAGAGTACGGTAATAGTTCAGATACTTCTGAGTTTTAGAATCATTATCTTTTATATTTTCTTTTTTCTTATGTTGGTTAAACTTAGACATACTTATATTTATATACTTGATTATATTTTGATCAGCATTAAGCATAACTGACTGTCAGGAAAATATGAATTATTGTTTTGTGTTCAACACTTGAATGCTTAATATCATTACTCTTATTCAAAATCATGTATAATGATGGGTTGGCGACACATCTTCTCCATCCCTGCACTTTATTTCTTATTTAACATATTAATCATACTTATATTTTGATTACATCTTTGATTAAGAATAAACACAATTTACTATCAGCAACAGAAAAAGAAAATTCTTCAGTAAACCTGGTCATTCAGCACACACAATAAACATTTAAACTCCAGTTAAAAGTTTTTGCCCTGAGCGGATTTTGCTGTTTATTTCTAAGGTAATGGCTGCACATTAGAGCTCTGAAACTTTAAACGGGATCTAGTTAAACATTAAAGCTTATTGTCCCATAGGCTAATAAAGGAGACATGGACATTCATTCAATATTGTTATAAATAAGAGTGAAATTCATTGCATTGATTGAACTGGTATTCCTGGGGTTTGTTCTGTGTTTCTAGCAGAGTAAAAGAGACTTTACAGCAGATTGGTTTTTTTTTTTTTTTTTATCTGAAAGTTAATTTCTGGCACCTCCTTCCTATGGATCCTGAAAGACTGGTAGCTTTAGTGGGTTAGTTGGTTAGTGCAAAATCTGTTATGGATCTTGGCCTAGTTATGGCAGCAATACTTGACTCTACAATCATGTACATGCATAAATATATATTTGAATCATATATAATTTATAGGTAAATTTATCTATAATAACACAATATTATACATGATGAACTCCATCCATCATCCATCCATCCATCCATCATCCATCATCCATCCATCATCCATCTGTCCACCCATTCATACATACATCCATACATCCCCTTATTCAGTTCAGGGTTGGGTTTGAAGCAGCAACTTCTGGTCCAGGTTGTTCTTCCCCAAGACACGTGGGAAGGGTCTTCTTTACCTGGGCGTGGCATTGTGGGTCTAGGTGAGATCGGTGGTGATATGGCTGCCTGGAAACCTGAAGTTGTTGATGGATTTCATCCATTCTCCATTTATAATGAGAGAAGAGTGAACCTGACTGCACCTCCTTAAGTCCATGGTGAGTTCTTTTCAGGTTATTTTCTGAGTGCGACAGTGTGACAGATTCTCTACCTCTGCCCTGTAAGCCGTCTTGTCTCCATCAGAGATGAGACCAGTCAAAGTGGTATCACTGGCATACCTACCGATGATGTTGGTTGAGTGGGATGCTGTACAGTGTGAGAGTGGAGCTGAGAGATGGGTGCCGAGCTTAACGGATTGAGGCCGGTTTGTGAAGAAATCTTTGATCCTTTGAGGTGGTTGCGAGGGGATCTGAAGGTGATCTACAGGGTGGGCCATTTCTATGGATACACCGTAATAACATGGGAATGGTTGGTGATATTAAAGTCCTGTTTGTGGCACATTAGTATATGTGAGGGGGCAAACTCCTCAAGATGGGTGGTGACCATGGTGGCCATTCAGAAAAACAATGGTATGCTTGGTTTCAACGTAACTTTATTCTTTCATGAGTTATTTACAAGTTTCTGACCACTTATAAAATGTGTTCAATGTGCTGCCCATTGTGTTGGATTGTCAATGCAACCCTCTTCTCCCACTCTGCACACACTGATAGCAACACCGCAGGAGAAATGCCAGCACAGGCATCCAGTATCCGTAGTTTCAGGTGCTGCACATCTCATATCTTCACACCATAGACAATTGCCTTCAGATGACCGGTGCAGGCGAAGCTCTGCAGTTAATGGCCCGAAAAATGGCCAGTGACTGTGTGGTGTGGTAGAAAAGTGTGAAGAGGCAGACTGTGCAGGCGCGCTGGCGGAAATTGCTGTTAATAAATTTACTAACAGCAATTAGTAAATTTAATAAGTTTTGGTGTGTTGTTTGCCAGTCGTTTGTTTAGTTGTGTTGTATCTGCGACGCTCTCTCCAGTTAGCATAGGGGAGTGCCTAGCTGAGCGTAAGCTCCTCCTTCAGGCATTCATTTTTTATTTTGCCTTTTTTATTTTTGGAGTAATCCTGGGTGGGGATTAGTTCCCTGTCGGGGGTAGGCTTGTCGGTGCTTTGTGCACCTGATGCTAAGCCTTTAAATTTCTGAACCTTAACAGTTTCCTCGAGCCTGGTACACTCCAGAAGCTAAATAGGCTAAGATTTTAGTAAGCAGGGTCTGGGGAGAGGGTCGGTGGTATTTTTATCTATTGGTTATCCCTGTGGCCACACATATTTCCCATCTGTCTTTGATTTGTGTGTTGTAGGTGGTTCTCATTTGTTATTATTGTTAGCCTAGGGTAGCTGGCCTGTGTGTTATTGGCCGTATTTTCTGTTTTAGTTCTTAATGGCTACCTTTGATATTGCCGTGTTTACGGCAAACCCTTCGCTTGTCCAGCTGGATGCCTGTAAGAAGAGGGATTTGCATGAGGTGGCATCATTTTATGGCATTTGTGTCCCTGCAGCTCTACGTAAGGCTGAGCTAAAAGCTGCTCTTGTGTCTGGCTTGGTGGAGAAGGGGATAGTGGCCTTGCCAGTGTCTGCTAGTCCACCTGAGCATGGTGTAGCATCTCAGCCTGTTCCACAGGTGTCAGCTCAAGCTGTAGCTCCATCGGTCTCCACGCCTGTTGCTCAGGGGCTGCCTGAAGACAAGCCGATGACACTTGCCTTACTTCGAACCACTCTCCATCGAGTCATCAGTAGGTTCAAAGCAGGATGCTAGGCTCTGTGTATGCCTGGCTTGCCTGCAGTTGGAAAGGGAGGATAGTAATAGTGAGTACCAGCTAAAGAAGGAGTTGAAGTTAAGGCGTTTAGAGGCAGAGCTTGCCAGAGCCAGGGAGGTTGAATTGAAAAAGGTGGAGGCGGAGACAGCTGTCAAGTTGCGACAGTTGGAACTCCAGCAGGCTTCTCTTCCTGCCTCCATTCGGCAGACAGAGGCACTATTTGATGTGGGGAAATACAGTCCTCTGGTTCCGGTGTTTCACAATACTGAGGTTGACGGTTAGTTTGAGTCCTTTGAGCGAATAGCCACAGCCTTGCACTGACCACGAGATATGTGGGCCATTCTGCTGAAATGCAAACTAGTAGGTAAGGCTCAGTAGGTTTGTTCCTCATTGTCAGCTGAGGACAGTCTGAATTATGACAAACTGAAAAGTGCCATTCTGATGGCTTATGAGCTGGTCCCAGAGGTGTATAGGCAGCGTTTCTGGGGGTTGAAAAGGGGACGGGGTCAGTCCTACCGAGATTTTGCGAGGAAGAAAAGTGTGCTTTTTGATCGGTTGTGTGTGGCCTGCAAAGCTGCTGACCTGGCGTCGATTCGTGAATTAATGCTGATAGAGGAATTTAAGAACTGCGTCTCTGAGCACATCGCAGTATACCTTAGCGAGCAGAAGGTTTCCTCATTACAGCAGGCTGTGACGCTGGCTGATGAGTTTGCCCTCATCCATAAAAGTGTGATTAAACAAGACCGACGCAACGCTCTACAAGCAAGGCCAGTTTCAGACACACTGGTGGTCCTTTGCTGGCCCATGTGTGGATTACCTCTGGCAAACCTGATCTGGGCCGCCAAAGGCCCGTCATTCTTTGGAGTATGTGGGCCATGTGTAAGTTGTGTGCAGCCATGGGCCAGTTGCAGACACACTGCTGGCCCTGTGCTGGCCCATAACAGTTTCAGCTCTGGCCCCAGATGTCAGCCTAATGTGTACCTTAGTCAAGCCATGTAATAACAACATGTGCCGGAACATGCAAAACAGTACAAAAGAAACATGATGAAACTCTGTTCAGGAAGTGAATGGACTGATTCTTATATAACACTTTTCTACTCTCTCGGATTCCTCAAAGTGCTCTATACAACAGGGCACATTCGCACACTTTCTCTAAGCTGAGTGCTTCCTAACTACTTTCATACACATTCACATTCACTGGAGGAGCCAGGGATTGAATCACTAACGTTCTGATCAGTAGGTGACCTGCTCCACCTCCTGAGCTACAACCACCCAGTGGTAAACATCAGTAAACCCTCACTAGGTTTTGGATAACGTTTACACTCACAAACCTGTCAAATCTGCATTTGAAACATTGGCTACTATAGCAGTATAGTATTGCAACATGGCATTTGGGTCTTCTAACTAAAATAGGAAAATAAGAAAACATAAATAGTGCCATCATTGTCAGACCTGGCGCACATCTGGTTGACATACACTCTGCCATAACACTGGTCAGTCAGAAGTGCCAGCTTGATGCCGGATCCAGGCCAGGCCTGTTTTCTATGAACCTGGGCCACATAAACCAAACCATAATCAAGCCAGATGTGGCATGCCATCACATAGACAGTGCCATCTATGCCAGGCCTGGCCCATATCTGGATGACAAACGTCTTATCATGCCAGAAGTCAGCCAGCAGTGCCTGCTTGATACCAGATCCGGGCCAGACCAGCTTGCTATGTGGGATTGAGTCCATTTCGTGGTTGTGTCGTTCTGTCATGATAACGCAGGCAAGATGAGGACCCAAACGCAGGACTCACAGACACAGAGGGATGAAGGAAGCAGCTTTATTGCTATGCAGACACTCAGTAAATAAACTCACGAAGAATAATAGCAAGCAGGTTTGGCCTGGATCCAGCATCAAGCTGGCACTTCTGACTGATTGGTGTCATGGCAGGGTGTATGTCAACCAGATGTGGGTCAGGTCTGGCAATGATGGCACTGTTCCTATTTTCCTATTTTAGTTAGAAGACCCAAATGCCATGTTGCAATACTGCTATGGTAGCCAATGTTTCAAATGCAGGTTTGACAGGTTTGTGAGTTTACACTTTATCCAAAACCTAGTGAGGGTTTACTGATGTTTACCACTGGGTGGCTGTAGCTCAGGAGGTGGAGCAGGTCACCTAATGATCGGAAGGTTAGTGGTTCGATCCCTGGCTTCTCTAGTCTGCATATAATGAGTGTGAATGTGTATGAACGTAGTTAGGAAGCACTCAGTTTAGAGAAAGTGTGTGATTGGCTGAATGTGCCCTGTTGTATAGAGCACATTGAGGAATCTGGGAGAGTAGAAAAGCGCTATATAAGAATCAGAGCTTCGTCATGTTACTTTTGCACTATTATGTTCCGGCACATGTTGTTATTACATGGTGTAATGGAGACCAGGGGTTCCATTACCTTGTTTGTTAATTCATTGACTGATTGGGAATTAAAAACATTATAATAAAGAAAACACACATTAGTTCTTATGAATTTTTTATTAGGTTTATTTGATTTAGGATTAAATTGACAGCTTGTAAAGGTGAAGAGACAAGGGGACAGGCCATCCTACCTGTGTCAGAAAAGAGCCGGAGTTAGAGCTGCTTACATTTAATCATCTGTCGGTAACTTAAACATATGTGTAAAAACAGAATTTGTAAAAGTACTCACCTGTCCTGGTTGCTTCTTGCAGAATGTGGAGCTAAAGAGTAAGAGTAGCTCAATCACCTGCTTGTGAGCTCCTGGAGCAGACCAGTGTGCCCAGGTTAGGGGAGTATGGTTAAGAAGGGTTTTAATTTAGATAGAAATGGCTGAAGCTTATGTTATTGATTTGTTTATAGTATGTGTTGGAAATATGTATGTTTGTTATGTGCTCTAATGTTGTTGTATGTTTGTTTGTGTGGAGAGTTATGTTTTCATTTTGATTAGTTAGTCTGGATGCTCACCTGAATAGGTAGAGTATAAAGCTTTTTTTTGCTTTTAGCTGGTGTTGGTGTTTGGGCTGTGTTAACATATATCTTCTTTAATAACGTTTTCTAGTCCATGGATACATTTTATTCCAGTTTTGCGTCATATTATTGGAAGGGACCTATGACCGCTGGCCAAAACTGACACATGACATTAGGCTGACATCTGGGGCTGAAACCAGCATAGGACCACCAGTGTTTCTGCAACTGGCCTTGTGCTGGCCCATGTGTGGGCCACCTCTGGCAAACCAGATCTGGGCCACCAAAGGGCCGTCATTCTTTGCGGTATGTGGGCCATGTGTAAGCACATTGTGTGGGCCAGATCTGGGCCATACCAATTTTGCTATGTGGGAAGTAGAAGCTAAGAACTAAAACACTAGAAATGGACAATAACTTGAACCTGGTATTCAATATCATGACACAATCCACTTCGTATTGGCTCTGTCCTGGTTTTGTTTATTGTACATTTAGTATTGTATAGTTATCATTATAGTATTGTATAGTTAGTCATTAGTATCCGTTAATTTTACTGAAATTTGGCATGTTATTTATTTGTAATTTCTAGTTTTTTATCTCTTGGAGATATATATTTTATATACTTATAAATGCACCATGGGGAGCTTGGGGTGAAACAGAATTCCGGCACATTGTATACTGTGTATACTGCTGTATACATGTATGTATGTATGTAACAGAAACACTGGGAAAGAAGGCGCACAGAACTAGGAATGATGGAAATCAAAAACAGAAAAGTTCTGTTTTTGGTGTGAATTAAGAATCTAAGTGTAAGTGTAAGAAATGAACCAAAACAATAATAATCGAAACAGCACAAATAGTGAAAAAGAACATAAACATAATACAGAATAATACCAAAAAAACTCAACATCCTGGGGCAAAAAGGGCCAGAACCGGGACAAATAAAGGCTAAGAGAAACCCTGAGGGAGGAGGAACTAATATCGCTGAGAACTTAAGAAACAAAAATAACCAGAACCAGGAATAACAAAAGTCAAAAATATGAATTAACCAACAAACGCAAAACACTGGGTCACAGATCCAGTACCATGGCAGGTGTGGATCAAGAACAGCTGGTGGGTGAAGAAGGTTTTTTATTGCTTGTTTGTTTTGTTTTGTTTACATTTAAATTCTTTTCTTTTAACATTTTCTTTAAAACTGTAAGACCCAGCACTGGCTTTGGTGATTAATTTTCTCTCTCTAGTCTATAGATTGTTGCTACCACGGCACTGAGGCTGTTAGTGTTGTGATGATGATGTCCTTGTAGTCATTACAGGATGCAAAACCGTTTCCGTGATCTAATTCTACAGAACTAATTCTGATGGTCGAAAGTTGCATCAATTGTCTTTTTTTTTTTTGATGTGTAGATATTCTAGCATCCAAATTATTAAACAGTCGAATATTTGACTACTTCAGTGATGTTAGTGTAAATGCGCATGTTTGTGATTTTATAATTAGAACTGAGAATAAATGTCGCTGGGCCAAAGTGAGTTGAGGCTGTGCGCAGTGTTTGGTGGTTACAGAAATGGGAAAAGCAGTTTACAGCGTGACTACCCTCTTTACAATGACCTAAGTAAAGGACTGTTTTCATCCGCCAGTTCCTAAAGGTGGTGGTGGTGATGATGATGATGATGATGATGATCTCAGGGGGTGTAGGAAGAAGAGGAGGAGGGATATCACCAGTTTATAACCCCAACATCCGCTGTTTGTCAGCATTGTGATCGCAGAATGCACCGGGACCAAACGAAGCCGCGTTATGACTGTCTGCGTGCACAGCTGTAGCCCAGTCACATTTGCTCCATCCAGTTGAATTCTCCGAGCAGAGCTGCGTGAAAGCGAACCTTTGGCACAACAGCAGTCACAATCTCCCTCTCGGAGCGTTCTCGCTGGCGCGTACTTTGCACCGAGACCTTCCTCCGAGGCTTCTCCTTTCTTTTCTCTGGAGACTGAAACTTAAAGGACTTTCTCGTCGCAGGGCAGAGAACAGGGGACGCACGGATAGTGTCAGTGCGGTAAATGTAGCAGCGGGCTGTGTGTCTTACTGAGCGGTGCTGTTGGACTAGCCGAGAACGCACCACGGACTAGCCGAGAACGCACCGCGTCCCGTCCCACATCCTCCTTTTTAATTCCCCCCTCCCCGTCCCTCCAAAGGGTGCCCCGAACAAGACCACCATGATTCTGAACGGATTTGCGCTCGTTCTTTACCTCTCAGGTAGGTCCAGTGGTTTAATTATTGTCACAAGAGAGAGAGAACTCTTCAGGGAAACACCTGAAGAAAAACACAACAGTCTTTGTCTAGATGCTCTTTGTCACCAAAGTGAAATGAAGAAGAGAATGGAGAGTGAAAAGTCATTTCATAGCCTCACATTTTGGTTCGGCGAGCCTCTGTTGTTTTGTTGTAATGATTATTATGCATTTGCATAACTTCGATGCGAAGATTTGGGTTCGCTTGGTCAGTTTCATTGTTTTGAACATCAGCGATGGAAAGACTGTCTGAATATGGATGCGGATGCTGCCCACTACTTAATCCTCAATACTAGTTCGCTTTTATTTTTCTTAAAAAACTCAGTTTTTGGCTTTGTTTCTGTTCTCTTAGCTCAAGTAAGAAATTGAAGTTTCATAGAGGCGTTTTGAAAGGCAAAAAATACCTGATAGTCACAGTAATGACCCGTAAACCCACAGACTGATATACACCAGACTCCTATAAGGATCGAATTAGAATGAAATTTATTTATATTATAAGAGATATAGAGGTTCAAATTATAGTGTCATATTAAATGTTATATATGTAAGATTTTAAAGTTGGTCTTTAGTCTTTAGCTTTGGATATTGTGATATACTTTTATCAAAATGAAAAAAGCCATAGAAAGCACATAATGAATAATTTAACTACATTTTACACAAATGCATCCAGCAGAAACTATGCGTGTAGGTAAAGTTAAAATCACATGTAGCTAAACAGTAGTTTAGTTTAGGGAAAGTGGAGAAGCCTGCATAGAACAAAGGTGTAAATACACTGCCTGTCTTCACCGGGTAACAGTGCAGAAGAGCTTTCTAAACACATTCTATATCATGCTTTTTGTATAGAACTTGGTTGTTGTTTCATCAGATTGTGAAAATGTGAACTTCTGTGAGCACCTCCGTGTGAATGAGCCCATATTTGGCTGTTAGCGGGACAAGATTTGAACAGTTAATTGCTGTAAGATAACACTAAAGGTGGGAAATTCCTGACATCATCTAGAAGGTAACAGGATGACGAATCAGTTTCAGTTAGACGTTAGAGTTCAGTTGAATTTCACCTCACAGTGTAAAATGCTTTAATTGGCTCTATAAATAAAAACTGCTTAAACTGAACTGAACATTCTGCTGAACTGCTTCAATGAATGAAGGTCCAATATGCACAAATAATTTGAAGCTTTAGTTTGTGTATCTTTCCAGTGACATTTTAAAATTTCTTAACATTTTTTGCAGGATAGTTGCATTTCTGGCTATATGAGTGGTTTCTATTCATATTTTTGTCATAGTAATCCATAGTTTTAAATAGTTGTTGTTTACATAGTTGTTATATATAGTCAATATATATGTCAAAAATGCGCATATGTGTGTGTGTGCACCCAGATATGTGTGTTTGTGTGCATTTTATTTTTTTTTAATAGTAGGAGGGTGTATGACAGGGCCCACATACACTGCTGGTATGTTTTTTCTTGAAGGCATAAACTGATACGGATACTTTTTTTAAATGAAGCTCTCATCAGGAAATATTTGGAGAATTTTTAACCCCTCGATACTGCAGAACAACAGGGCTTTGTGCTGCTTTAGAATATCTTACATATGTAGGCGGTGCTAGATTACTGCTGTATCAAACGGAAATACTGAATGTTTATAACCTTTTGCACATGGTGTGGACATATAATGATTTTAGTCAACCTCTGTAATGTTATAATCTTTTGTTTTCACAAAGTTTTCACAAAATTCATCAGAATATCTTTGTGGAATATTAACCCTGTAAGACTCAACCCATCAAAAAATAGCCTGAAAATTCTGATTTTTTTGGAACTGAGATGTTTATTAACCCTTAAAAACAAAATCCACATTTTTTGTTGCTATATTATGTTGTGTATGATATATTTTTATTATATATTTATTATATAATTTGTGTATCGCATTTGATACATTTTGTATTTTTGGCAACTTTTATTTAACAACAATGTTAATTTTAGACAAAAAAAAAAAAGAGTTTAGTCCATAAAATTTTGAAATGATGGAAAGTATTGATTATGCTGATGAAACAGGTCTCAGAAACTCACGTATCAAATATGATACTGAGGGCATTATAGGGTTAAAAACACATTTGAGGAGGGTGTCCTTTCAGATATGAGAAATGTCAAGTTATTTTGTTTATATCAATTATAAATAAAATAACTTGTTATTATGTCGAGTTGTGTTTTTTTTAAATCAGTTTAGTGCAGGAAAGATGAGCGAGCGATGGAGTTATATAGAGAAAATATATCTCAGTTGTTTGAGGATGAAGTGATTGGTAGTGTACACGTATATACACTAAATGTTTGAACACACCTTCTCATTTAATGGTTTTTCTTTACTTTCATGGCATACATTACATTATAGATTCTCACTGAAGGCATCAAAACTACGAATGAACAAATATGGAATTATGCAGTAAACATAAAAGTGTGAAATAACTTTTATATTTTAGATTCTTCGTAACAGCCCCCTTTGCTTTGATTGCTGCTTTGCACACTCTTGGCATTCTCTCCATGAGCTTCATGAGGTCGTCACCTGAAATGGTTTTCCAGCAGTCTCGATGGAGTTCCCAGAGATGCTGAGCACTGGTTGGTACTTTTGCCTTCACTCTGTGGTCCATCTCATCCCAAAACTATCTCAGTTGGATTTAAGTCAGGTGACTTTGGAGGTCTGTGTTTGTGACTCTTGGACTTCCTTTCCGGGGGCGGTCCTCATGTGAGCCAGTTTCATTATAGCACTTGATGGTGTTTACGGCTGCACATTCAAAGTTTTAGCAATTTTCCAGACTGACTGACCTTCAGTTCCTAAAGTAACGATGGAGTGTTGTTGTCTTCTTAATAGGGTTGATGCTCCCAATCTCATTAGGAAGGCAAGAAATTCCACAAATGAACCCTGACACCTTCACACCTGTTATTATTTTCAGGTGACTACATCATCAAGCTCATTGAGAGAAGGCCGAGGGTCACTAACAGCACTGTCAACCAAGCAAAGTGTGGCTACTTTCAGGAATCTAAAATATAAGACATACTTACAACTATTTATCATTTTTCTCTGCTACACAATTCCATATTTTTGTAGTATTTTCAGTGTTGTAAGGAACAATACATTATTATTGTTATTTTATTTTTTTAAAAATTAAGGATTTCATTAATTTGCATAGGTTATATTTAAAAATCACGAGCTGTAGCACAATCAACATATCACAGATGTTACAGGCCATGGAGAAGAGATGGGTTTTAAGAAGAGGTTTAAAAACCGACAAGACTTGTAAAAAGCTCGATTTAATCAGGGCCATGATCTGACTCTCAAACTGAAGTTCAGCGCCCACTTTAACCCCACGGTTTGTGACAGTTGGCTTTATGTACTGAGACCCCAGATCAACAAATGGGGTCTGACTGTTATCACCACACACCATCACCTTTTCTCATTAACATTTAAAACTTAAAAAAACATGGTTTAAATAATAATACTTTCACTGGGTAAACTATTTTCAGTCAGTTATGTGTGAGTTTGATCCACACAATTTGTTAACTCCAGTAGATGACAGTAGGCACTTTCCCAAGCAGAGAGCAGTGGCAGCTGGCGCAAAACCTAAAGCAATGTACTTCTGTGGCGCCCCGAAGTAACCTAGAGTCATCATGACTTGAGCACTGTATATAAGACATTTTCACTTCTTGACCTGCTTCTTTTTAACAAGAAAGTGAAGCTGCTACAGTTCACCAGACTTAACCCTTGTGTGGTGTTCATATTTTTGTTACTCAGCCAGTGTTCATGGGTCTGGTGGACCCGCTAGAGTTTTGGCTTTCCAAATTAACACTATCAAACAATTTTATGTTAAATTACTCAACAGATGTTTACTTCATCCCAATTACAAGCCATATGAACAGCAAACATGGTTAATTTTTTTCCCTTTACCTTTGTTAGATCACATTTATGAATTAATGTGCTTCTCGTTTTTTTATTTTTTTTTTTATAAAATGTTATAAAAAAAATAAATCAGTTATAATCAAGTGGAGTGAGTGGAAAGACACAACACATTTACACGTGAAGCAATATGTTTCACAACTAAATGGGATCAGCTGCTCATCAATGGTGACATTGGGCCCAGGGTTGTAAAACAGGGGGAGGTGGTGCACACACTTATCCCACACTGTCCTGATGGCAGCTAGCTTGTCTCTCTGCCGTCGAGCTGGTCTGTCATCTCGGTTATCAAAACGGATAATCCTGGAAATTTTGTGGAAGTTTTCCAGAGACATTGATGCACGGAAAGGTTCTTGCCAGTTTCTGCATCCCACAGGGATTCTTTGGATTCCCCTTCGGACCTGAAAACTCCTGCAAGGATAAGAACCCCAAAGTAGGCCTTTGAGGTTCTTAGATGAATTTGGTCCATCTCCTTCCACCTCTCTCCAAAAACACACCTTCCTTCTAGATTACTGCAATCCAGAATAATTTTCTGGATGGAATCTGAGATGAAAAGCTCAAATGAAGACTTGATGTCCTGCACATGAGTAACTGCCAGCCGTGTTGGCCCTGGCTTATCACAGTAACAGCTCTGCAGGGTGGCTCATTTCTTGGGCAAGAAGGCAAGAAGACCATTCAATTTCACCAGTTATTGGCATCCATATTTCTTCACTTGCTGTCTGGTGGGCTTGTTCTGGTCCTGGAGCTGGCTGCAGATGGGGTACTCGTCTTCGTTTTGTTACTAAATGGTGCTCAACCTCATCCTCTTCTTCAAAGTCACTGTCAGACTCTGAATTTTCGTCTATTGCAGCATAACTAAGGGAGGATTCAGGGTCACCTGGTCCAGCCCTAACTATATGCTTTAGCAAAAAGGAAAGTTTGAAGCCTAATCTTGAAAGTAGAGATAGTGTCTGTCTCCCGAATCCAAACTGGAAGCTGGTTCCACAGAAGAGGGGCCTGAAAACTGAAGGCTCTGCCTCCCATTCTACTTTTAAATACTCTAGGAACAACAAGTAGGCCTGCAGAGCGAGAGCGAAGTGCTCTAATAGTGGTGATATGGTACTACAAGGTCATTAAGATAAGATGGGGCCTGATTATTTAAGACCTTGTATGTGAGGAGCAGGATTTTGAATTCTGGATTTAACAGGAAGCCAAAACAGGAGAAATCTGCTCTCTCTTTCTAGTCCCTGTCAGGACTCTTGCTGCAGCATTTTGGATTAACTGAAGGCTTTTCAGGGAGTTTTTTGGACATCCTGATAATAATGATCTGGTCCCAACAAGAGAGTAAAATTTCAAGATCCACTGTGTCAAATGCAACAGTTAAATTTAAAAGGTTAAGAACAACACAATCGTCAGAGTCAGTAGCAGTTGTTAAAACTCGTAAAAGAGCTGTTTCAGTGCTGTATTAAGTTCTGAAACCAGAGTAGAAAACCTCTAGAATGTTATTCCAAAAAGGCAGTTGTAAAATCTTCTCCACAATTTTAAATTTTACAGTTTAGAGATAGGTCTGTAGTTTGCATCAACTGTGGTATCCAGTTTTTTTTAAGCAGAACTTGAACCACTGCATGTTTCAAACATTTTGGGACTACACCTGAGGACAGACTGCTATTGACCACTGCTAGAACAGACGGCCCTACAGTGGGAAAAACCTCTTTAAATAGATAAGAAGGTACAGCATCATTTAATGAACCGAATGGTTTCAAGTGATCATCAATGTCCTGTAAAGAGAACGAAGTCACAGGCTTAAACTTGTTGATAACAACAGGACAGGGGACAGACACTGAGGGGTCATCAGCAGATGATCTGAGTCTTTGTGGAAATGACTTCACCAATAAAAAAAGAGAAGCTTTCACAAACAGCAGGAGAGGATTCAATGCAAACTCTCCGTGAGGCATTCGTCTTAAATAAAACGTGAGGTTTGTCACAGTTTGACAGAATAATAGCAGATAAGTATTTTCTTTTGCCATCTTTCACTGGTTGCTGATAATGATTCCAGCAATCCCTTTGAAGTGACACCTGCAGATTGTCCTTTTTGTACTTGCACTCAGCTCTGCGGCTCTCGTGTCTGACAGCCAGGGTTCAGATTTAGTTTCAGGCCTCCTGGTTTTCAGCGGAGCCACAGTGTGGCAGTTGGAGTGAAAACATGAGCTAAGCTCCTCAGTGAGATTGCACATAGACAGAGGAATGACACAGTTCTGACTGAAAATGGCAGAAAACTGAGCGGGTTAATAGGGCACCCATTCATCACAGGTCAGCCACTAATCAGAAGGTCGGTGGTTCGATCCCAGGCTGCCTCCTGGCTGCATGCCAAATATCCTTGGGCAAGATACTAACCCCATGTTTGCCTACTGGTGGTGGTCAGAGGGCCCGGTGGCGGCAGTGTCCGGCAGCCTCGCCTCTGTCAGTGCGCCCAAGGGTGGCTGTGGCTACAATGTAGCTGCCATCGCCAGTGTGTGAATGTGTGTGTGAATGGGTGGATGACTGAATGTAGTGTAAAGCGCTTTGGGGTCCTTAGGGACTGAGTAAAGCGCTATACAAATGCAGGCCATTTACCATTTACCATCACACCTTTCTGCATTTCTGATTGTTGGCTAACTTCCCCCCATGCTGTTTTGCTCTTGGCCTCTAGTCTTCTTCTCCATGGAGGGTCCTGCTCTTTGTGGCTGTTCATCCTGTAGCCAACCATGTCAACGACTACTCTTGCCGTGGTGTGGATCAGCTGGTTGATTTGATTTTTGCAGTACAGACTGTCTGTAATGCTGCATTCACTAGTAGATTTTCAGCAGTTACTTCACGTAGTATGGTAGTCGTGTGTCCAGACGTTGAACACTAATTTTTTATGCCAAATGGAGGTTTAACAAAAAATCTTCTAAAAATTTGATTTGATGATTTGAGATATCCTAGTACTTGAAAGCGAAAAATCTGCACATATTTAATAACAATTATTTTCTATTTTCTAATTAGAGTGCCATGTAGAAACTCCAGAATTTAGTTTTATTTGGATTTGACAATCTATTAATATTTTTCTTGTTATGCAATTTATCCTATATCCTTAATCCAGCATTGAAGTTGAATGACAATAGCTTTTTCTTTATTTATGTTACTAAGAAATTAATGTTGAAAAGTATTCTACATGCTTTATTTTGCATCATTGTGAAATATAACTACATACAATTCAGAAATTGCCAGTAGCTGTCTTTTCCAATGTGAAATGTTTATTGTTTTTTTGTAGGAGGGCTTGAAGGATTTTCCCTCATATTTTAACTGGCAAATATGAGGAAAAAATAATTTGTATTTGTTTGTTGCACCTGTATCAAATCCATTCGTTAACAATTTCAGGGTTTTAACTAATATTTTGATATACAAAAGAATGATTTGAAAGTG
This sequence comes from Simochromis diagramma, assembly GCF_900408965.1. Lineage (NCBI taxonomy): Eukaryota > Metazoa > Chordata > Actinopteri > Cichliformes > Cichlidae > Simochromis > Simochromis diagramma. The sequence goes on from NW_024387398.1 coordinate 1,585,261, forward strand.
AGTCAATGGACTATTTTTTCAAAAGGAAAAAAAGAATATATATATATATATATATACAGCACTGTGCAAAATTTTTAGGCAGGTGTGAAAAAATGCTGTAAATAAAGAAAGCTTTCAGAAATATAAATGATTGTTTATTGGGCCCAAATGTACGACCCCACACACACAGCCAAAGTCATTAAGAACTATCTTCAGCATAAAGAAGTACTGGAAGTGATGGTTTGGCTCCCACAGAGCCCTGATTTCAACATCATCGAGTGTGTCTGGGATTAATTGAAGAGACTGAAGGATGTGAGGAAGCCTACATCCACATTCAGTAAAAGGACTAGATGTTGTAGTCCCTGACAATGCATTGCTTTAAATGGTGAGAATCTTGAGGGATGGTTGTTATGAGGAAAGGCAGCCCGGAAACTTTACCAGCAGCACACATCATGGTGTGCCTCAACTTTCGGTCTTTTACCCAAGCTCATCTGCCATTTTTGGGGGGGATTAGAGATCTGATCTTGGTTATCATATTAAGATTTGGGACATATCGTCAGTAGTGGACCTTGAATTCATCGGGTGTTTCGGCCATTATCACCAGACACCCTCATCCAAGGAGGCCCTGCCAGGGTTGATCAGGCCCTGGATGGTGTCACTGGTTTATCTTAGATTGTTATTTCTCTTATTATTTCTAATCTATTCACTGCAACTGAGAAATAATACTTACCTCTTTAGCATTTATGGAGCCTCACTTCCTCAAAGGGACAGAAAAGGTGATAGAAAGAAGTAAGACAAGAGGGACAAGATAGAAGAGAGCAGAGCCGGAGGGGGGCGCCCGATCTGGCTTCCCACACCTCCCCGCCGGATCGGGCTGTACGCTCTACCTCCCCACTGCCTCCCAGAAAAGGGAAGAAGAGCAGAATATTTTCTTTTTTCTGGCAGTTAGCTGACTGCCGTAGCTGCCCAAGTGATGTCAGCCATTTTTAACCATAGCCAGTGACTGGTCCTCTCAGCAGTGTTAGCTAGTTCTCTTATAGCCTGCCGTTGCGCCTGTCCTCTGATCCCAATCTCTCTAAGCAGTTCTGCTGTTGTACTGGCAACAAAGCCCCTGCACCCCACTTCCACCGGGCCCACCCTCTGCCAGCCAATTTGAGGCAGAAATTGTTTCCTCCTATGGTACCATCAGCTCAATGACACAGAGGATCTGTGGATAGGACACTTACACTTTTGAAAGCGTTCTTTGTTTACAGCAGTTTTTCCTCGCATGCCTAAAACTTTTGCACACATTTGTTATGTGAAGCTAAAATTTCACAGCGCTCATATGTACGCTTTTTATGTACAGTAGGTCCGAGCAGAAAATGTGCTAAAGATGTTACAAATGGTCTAATTTCAGATGAAACCCCTATTTCAATAGCATTGAAGTTTTAAACAGCTATCATAAATGTTAACCTGCCTGTTGAACACGTAACTTTAACCAGTTAGCATTTAGCAACTAAAACGTGCAATTTGTGGAGGAATTGCAGCAGGATTTTTCTACCGACTCGCTGTTGGTGGCATTAAAAAGTTGTAGATAAACAGGTTGTTGCTGTAGAATGAAAACAGGTGTACCTAATAAAGTGTTGACCAATTGATGTCTTTATGTTACTCATAATGTTAGTTCATATTGAGAAGAATGTCATGGTACACAAACTGGCGACCTTCAGCAGACAACAGTAACAGATGGTCAGAGTAACTGTGTCACTGAGCCAGTAAATGACACGAAGTAATTGCTTCTAAACCCCCTTAAAAACAATAGAGCCATCACAGAGCATAAACTTTAGACATGTCAAAATTATCCCAAGTTCAGCAATTTCTTCACATGCAACTAAAAAGTGTACTTAATACAATGGCAGAGACTGTGAATGTTACCCATACTGTATGATCATACTGAGAAACAGAGAAAGACAGTAAAAATTATGTGAACATAAGAGTTGAACCATGTAAGAAACCTAAACCGGCAGCCTGCAGTCTGATTAGGTTCAGCAAAAAGTTTGTTACTGTAGAATGAATACAGCTGTACCTAATGAAGTGGCAGTGCACCGTCACTGTAAGTAACATTACTGTAGTATCATTTCATACAGCACATATCCCAAAAGGTTGATTCTGTTCATCTGGACGTTTTCAGTGGGAGAAACATTTCATCATCATCCAGGTGACTCCTTCAGTCTCACCTGACTGCAGGTTTCCAACCTTATAAACAGGACATTTGCACAGTACCTGAACCTCACCCACCGAATGGACAATGGGCTGGGAGGTCAGTTCCTTGATCATTAATGTGCTGTGTCACTGTAGCAGCAAAAAAAGTGGAATATTTCAGAAACTGTACAAAATTTAAAAAATCAGAATAGAAGCACAATCAAGATGGTTGTTTTGCCTCGCAGCTGTGGTTCAGAATACCACACTAATATTAATGGAGTAGGTAGGCAGTAAATATTATCATTCCTGCCTGTCTGTAATATTAATAGACAGGGTTAAGAGGATAATACAGTTTTTGTGTATTTTTAAGAGCCCCAGATTGAAGCTGAGTAAGGTCTGCCAGGAACGAGACAGAAACAGTGAAAGTCAATCTAACACTCTTTTCAGCATGGTCCAAACTCACCAGAAGCTCGGCACTACCTGTTGTTTTAATTTTTGTTGTGCACTACTTTTTTTTGTCCTATGTATACTTTGCAGTTTCTATATTTTTTGCACTGCATCAGACGAGTTAAAATTGTGTTGTAATGTTTAGAAACTGGAGGTGTTGAAGAGAGCAACTCCTTTCTTAGTGTCATTTGCACAAATTGTCAGACTTGGTCGTCTGTTGCTGTGCGCGCAATTTTAACGTAAAATGAATGTTAAACCTTTAATTATTGTTTATTGTAGAGGCAGCACCGTGCTTCCCTCGTGAGGGAATGGCTTCAGCTACAGAGAGAATTTGGGGTCAGTGCTGCACAAGTGAGATATTGCAAATGCTGGTATTGCTGTGCTGTAGACTTCTATAATTTGCTCATGTGCACGCACACACACATAGTGTCAGGTGTTTTTCACCTATCGTTGATGATTTCACAGCACTGCAGGGGTGTGTTCTTTGAGCAACAGGAGTCCTTCCAGTAGGCACAGAGCAAGAGAGAGACACGGAGAGAATTTCTTATCAGTATTGATCTCTAGTGACAGATGATGACGTCTATGAAGAGCAATGAGGCCAGTGAAATGTGCATCGTAAACCTGCTTTGATGATAAGTGTGAAAAAAAAGCAGCTCAGAGCAGGAAGGAAAGGAGATCATCCCAGGTCAGAGGAGGGAGAGAGATGAAGAGGATTAGAAATGTGTGAGGTGAATGAACTTTGTGAAAGAAGTAAGAAAACCCATCTCACTTCTTCTGTCACATTTAATGAAAAATGAGCAACTTACCTGGACTCCATCCGCCTGGTTCCATCTGATCTGGATGCAGAGGTGTGTGTGCAGTGTGTGAGAGTTCTTCTTCTGGTCTATCCAAGGGAATAGTTTGGAGGTCTTCTGTGTGTTTTGTTGATAACTGGGATTTGGAACTCAAACACAGGGGCGGCAGATGGTGTGTTGGCTTCTGCTTGGTTGTGTGTGTGTGTGTGTCTGTGCATGAAGTGTGTAAACAGCAGTAGCTTCAGTGCTGTGAATTTGTGTCTGTGTGTGTGTGTGTGTGGGGGGGGGGGGGTCCTTACCCAAACTCAATGTCGAACGTGAGTTAGTGCTCCCTGAAGGGATTGCTGCTCTCTGTGGTTGGAGAGCTGGGCTGATCCCAGGTCAGCTACGGTCTGACCTCCAGCCCATCTGCTATCACAACAACAGATGCGTTAGAGCCTGGCTTAAGACCTGTGGATGGACCCACAATCTCTAGTTAGTCTCAGTTAAACACGGTTAGTTTGGTGGAAACACAACTTTTTATCATCTCCACCTTTTTCCTAGCTGCATGAAGCACAAAACCCTAAGACATCAATAGCCTTAAGGCAACTCACAGAATAAACACAGGAAGAATGGGAATAATTCTGCAGTTTACTGTTAATTGGATGAGGCCTTGCAAAGCCAGCCTGCACATACAAGTTTTGCATATGTTAATTCTAAAAGGATATATGTGGAACTGACATTAAATTAAAATTCATTCAGCTAAAATCTGTTTGTGCAAATGTCTGTTTATTATTTGCATCACTGAAACTCACCTACCAGCCTGAGCTTAGCAGCACAGCTAAGGGATGGTTCAGGCTCACTGGATCCAATCCTAAGTATATGCTTTATCAAAAAGGAATCGTTCGAGACACACTTGAAAATCAAGTTGCTAAGTTGGTGCAGGCAAAGTTAGCTCAGCTCCTGTAAGCTCTCCCTGACCAAATTGTCCAAGTACAGATGGTGACTGTGAGGAAGAAGGGGAGCCCTACACAAAAGCCTTTAGAAACATGGTATCTAACCAGATGCTTCCTCTTGAGTGGCATTAATCAGAATCAGAATAGTTTATTGATCCCTGGGGGAAATTATTTTTTTGTTACAGTGCTCCATTATAAACAAACATTAACAAGACAGACAATACGCTAACTAAGAATAGCACAATATATACATATATATATACATATATATATATATAGATTTCCTGTGTCGTTCAGTGGTGCTTTTTGGGAATCTCAGTCTCTCACTGAATGTGCTCCTGTGACTGACCAGCATGTCATGGAGTGGGTGGGAGGTGTTATCCAACATTGTCTTTATTTTGGACAACATTACGTTACAAAATAAGCAGACAAAAAATACAAATATCAATCACCTGGATCACCTGTTGAGAAAGAAAAAAGAGAAAACAAGCAGAAGAAAAAAAAGAGCAACATAATAAACAACATCACGATGATCTATGGGAATATCACAGTAAATACTAAATATCATTGTGCAGCACGTAAGATCAACAGAACACAGTGTGCTTTGAGGTAGGAGCCAAAAAGGGTGTAGTTTGTGGGTGTGAGCACCCGTGTGTACACCTGTGAGCATGGACGCGCTTGTTTTAAAAGGTTCCTTCATGTAATGATCTGCTAGAGGGTGTGGGGGGGCCACAGCCCCGTCCACCAGGGCATGAAGCAGGTATGGAGGAGATCAAAACTCCAGACATCCAGAGGCCCCCAGAACACAAGAGACCAAGGAAGACCAACAGAGGGACAGCCGCGCCACTGTCCCAGAAAGAGCTGAGGAGAGTCCCAGATGAGGGCTCACTCAGCAGCCGCGGAGCAGAAGCCAGGGGGGGGCCCCACCCCCGAAGTGGCCCGAGCGAGCCCCCGGCCAGGGGTGAGGTTGTACACCCTGATGGTCTTCTGGATGCCGTGTAGCGTGCCCACCCCCAAGGTCCTATATGTATGTGTTATGAGAGTGTGAGTAATGTGAATGTCTAAGTTGTTAGATAAAATTGAGGCACAGGCAGCCAGAAGGGGACGGGGGGGATGCCTCCCCTGCACCCTGGTGACCCCAAGGCCCTGCATGTGTGGGTGATTGTGGTGGAGCGGAAAGAGGGAGGCAGCTGGAGATGGGGAGGGAAGGAAGGGAGGGGCAAGTGACCCCTCCCTGGGGCCATCTCCCCCGCTGATCCCAGTAGGCACCCCCATACTCCGCGACCCGCCAGGGAAAGGGGGCCCAGGCCCATCCAGACCGGGGCCCATTTCAGCAGTGCCGCCCGGCCCCACAGAGCCTGGGACAGCCCACCCAACCCGACCACAGAGAAAACTGCACCCACCCCGTCATCCACTCATCTTCCAGACTACATAAGACAATAAACGCCCAGGCTGAGATCTTCCTCCACCTCTCCTGTATCTCCCCCACCTGCAGAGTGAGTTCCTGAAGAGAGGAGAGCTCCTGCAAGATGTAACAGCCTCCCCCACCAGTTGAAGAGCCCCCCAGGTGGCTCGATGCACTGGCGGCACCCTGTGCCAGGGCTGGGCCCCCATACACCCACCCGCCCACAACCCCGGCAACACACCAACCAGGACCCAAGCCCCCAAGGCCCAGCCAGGGCCCCAGCCCAGAGACGAAGCAGCCCCAGAACCCCACGCCCGTCCGGGACCCACCCAGGGGCAGCCAGGCTACTAGGTCAGTAACCCACGTTCGTCAGCACAGACCCTCCCCTAGCCCCGCTGCACGCAGCCACGAGGAAACCGTCACCTAAGAGCCAACAGAGCCCCTAACCGGACATGACCGCTACCCCGGGTTGAGCCCTCCAAGGAAGATGCTCCTGGGGAATATTGTATTTCATTATTAGGATGCGGTGGAAAAACTCCCTGAAAAGCCTTCAGTTGATCCAAAATGTTGCAGTGAGAGCACTGACAGGGACTAGAAGAGAGTCCCCCACGTTGGCTTCTCTTCATTGGCTCCCTGTTAAACCCAGAGTCCAGACAAACTGCCACTCCAATTTTAAGATTGAGCTTAAAACGTTCCTTTTTGATACAGCTTGTTAGGGCTGGACCAGGTGACTCTGAACCCTTCCCTTGGTTAAACTGCAATAAACTACTTCTGAGGTCAACTCAATGCAATGAGGCGATCTTCTTTACACATGTGTTTTCACTCTCTCTTTTTTCATACACCACTCTGCATTTAATCATCATTATTGCTTTCTGGCTCTCTTCCACATTGTTTCTTTTGTTCTCTCTTCCTGCTGTCATGAACCAATAGAATGATGGACTCACTTGCAGGACAGTGAGAGACAGTTAGTACACGTCCATTTAAATGGTAAATGGACTGGTTCTTATTTAGCGGTTTTCTACTCTATTTGAGCATATTAAATGGAGCAACTACAGGAATTACAGGAACAGAAACTCCACCCTATGTAGTGACATCTTCACAGACTCCCCAACGCACAAACTCAACAGAATTATCTGATCTGCTGTCTGCCATCATGCTGAGCGAGAGGATGGTGTGTGTAGTGGGCTTCAAAGCCAAGGCTAGGAGAGGGGCGGGGGATGGAGGGGCTTGTGTGGAACATATGTGCACATGTACAGACACATACACTAGGATGGTTTGGCTGAAGGTGAAAACAAACACTGAAAGTTCTTACATTTTAGTCCTTGTCTGATTTCCCAGCTTGAGTATTATAAATCACTCTCAGGCAACTGCTCAGTTTTCAAATATGGAAACATAGATAGACATAGATAGAAGGCAAGAGCATAAACCAGCCCTGCTCCACTGAGCTATCCAAACTGTACTCTCAGTGGCAGGGGAACAATATGAGAACAGCACCACCAAGGCTTGAAATGGAGCAATACTGGAAGAGCATATGGGAGAAGGACCCAACCTATAACGACAATGCTCAGTGGTTAGTGGATCTAAGAGTAGACCACACCAACCTCCCTGAACAGGATCCAGTGAACATCACAGTGGCAAAGATCCGAGAAAGGGTCTCCAGCATTGAAGAGTTGGACAGCACCAGGCTCTGACATGATTCACACCAACTGGCTGAAGAAGCTGACTGGACTCTGTGAGTGTCTGGCAGCACAAATGAACCAGCTGGTAATGGATGAGACACACCTGGAATGGATAACTGAAGGCTGGACAGTCCTGACTCCCAAGGATCCCCAAAAGGTATAACCTGCCTCAGTACCACATGGAAGCTCTTGTCAGGTATCGTAGCAGCTAAGAAGAACAGGCACATGACTCAATACATGAGCGTGGTACAGAAAGGAATTGCCAGGAATACCAGAGGAGTTTAACACCAGCAGCTGGCAGACAGAGCAGTCGCCCGAGACTGCAAGACCAATCTGTGGATTGACTACAGGAAAGCCTATGACTCAATGCCCCACACCTGGATCCTGGAATGCCTAGAAGTGTACAAGATCAACAGGACCCTAAGAGCCTTCATCAGGAATTAAATGGAGATGTGGTGAACAACACTAGAGGCCAACTTCAAGCCAGTAGCACAAGTCACCATCAAGTGTGGGATCTACCAAGGAGATGTTCTGTCCTCACTGATGTTCTGCATATCCCTGAACACCCTCAGTGACATTACTGACAGGATTAGCTATGTATACTGACTACGAATGGCGCAATTGACATTGAAATGTCATTCGGACTGGAGAAATGTAGTCGGATGCTAACAAAGGAAGGGAAGGTAGTCAGAACTGAGGTGCTCACAATACCAGAAGGCAACATTGCAGATATTGAGGACAGCTACATGTTTTGCCTGTGGGATTCCCACAGGCAAAAGAAAACCACAAAGAGGCTGCTAGAAAGTCTGAGGAGTCAGCTGAACAGCAAGAACATTTTCTGGGTTATCAAAACCTACGCCCTGCCGGTGATCAGGTACGCTGCTGGGATAATAAGCTGACCAAAGGAAGAGATAGAAGCCACTGACATCAAGACGAGGAAGCTTATGACCATGAATGGGGGGGTTGAACCCTCTGTATGTTAACTGTACGCTAAGCACAAGAAAGGAGGCCAAGGACTGGTGAGTGTCAGAGCCAGTGTGCAGGATGAGACAACGAACATCCATGAGTATATCAGGAAGATGGCCCTAACCGACCGTGTGTTTAGTGAATACCACATGCAGCAGAAACCCAAGAATGAAGAGGTGTAGGAACAAGCTCTAAGTACAAGATCCAGAGAGGTTTGGGTCTACCACACAAGTTCAGACCCCAGGTGCAGGCTGTGTAAAGATGCCCCCTGACACTCCAGCACATAACAGCAGGGTGCAAGATGCTACCAGGCAGGGCATACATGGAACGCCATAACCAATTCCAGCATAATATACAGGAATATCTGTGCTGAGTATGGCCTAGATGTCCAATGTAAAAATGGGAAAATCCCCCTAGGGTGGCTAAGTATGATGGAGCTAAGATCCTGTGGCACCTCTAGGTACAGACAGATAAACTGATGATGGCTAACCAACCGGACATAGTAGTGGTCGACAAGCAGAGGAAGATGGCTGTAGTGATAGATGTAGATGTAGCAACATCAGGAAAAACTAACATGAGAAGCTGGAGAAGTACCAAGGGTTGAGAGAAGAGCTCGAGAAGATGTGGAGGGTGAAGGTAACAGTGGTCCTAGTGCTAATTGGAACACTTGGTGCAGTGAGCTCCAAGCAAGTCGAGTGGGAGGACCCAGACCTCTGGTAAAGGACCTGAGCTTGAAGAGTAGACCGCCTGCAGGGGCGAGAGGGGAATTCTAAGTACCTGTGTGTGTGTAAGTCATACAAAACACACAAAGGCTCTGTTTATGAAATCCTCTTGCATCGTGTTGTCTAAAAGTTACCAACCAACGGGCCAAAATGACCCATTTGTAATGTTTACGCACCTGTAACACAATACAAAAGCAACAATAATGTTGCAACAGCAATGTTTAATTTATATCCACAAAATGTGAATTATACAAAGAATCTTTTGAAGTCATCATGTAACCTATCAATTACCTTATAAAATACTAAGTTACAGACAAAACAAACTAGTACATGCATGGGTATGTACTAGTTTGTCTATAAGGCTATATCCCAGTCACAGTAAAATGACAGCAGTCACTTCAAGATGCTTTATTTTGTAAGCATCGTAATAGCAAGAAGAGTAAAAGAGAAGGTTTACAAGAGTTATCCATGCTATGTATTGTTTGGAGAGAGTGGCACTAACAAAAACAGGAGGACATACAGGAGGACATACATATTGTTGTGCTATCTGAGTGCATTTACAGTAAATATCATTTTTGCATTTTGTATGAGAACATTAGCAGAGTAATAATAATTTTATGCTTTCTTGTTCAGAAACACAGGTCATCAATAAACATAGAATGCTACCATCACTTTCTGTCTGGATTGTTCGGTGTGCACAACTTGTATTTTATTTGCTGCAACCATATATCAATATTTTATAGAAAGGCTCAAGTGTTTTGATTCTGTCATAATTATAGAATTCCTGAACAAATTTAAAAGGTATGCATTTATAGCATAGCAAGGTTAGAAATTAATGCACTTCCACGCTGCACCCCCTGGTCAATACACAAGACATTACCACTGGTTTTCTAAATGGTTGCATCGTCCACTTCACAAGGTGATATTATCACTATCACGCATCAGCCAAGAATCCGTCACAGATCCACCATGGGCCTGTCAGCGAAGAGGCAGCTATTTTAAATGGCTGTATCTGTACAGAGGAGAATAGTGGATGTATAGGGCAAGGTGGGTGGAGCAGCCGGGCAGAAGGAAAATAGGAAGTGTAGTGAAGGGGAGTGTCGGTGTAATAATGATAGTGTGAGATGGACTAAGATGATATGTTGTGGTGATCTCATCAAGGGAGCAGTTAAAATAGGAAAAAGAAGGTTATAATACAAGACTTAAAACTGTCAAATTACAAAATAGTTTACATAAAGCCTGTCATCATATTACTTTTGTTATGTAAAAATAATAATCCGTCTCTCATTGACAGCTGTAATTTTTTGACTGCCAATATTACTCCTTGCCTCATCTCTGTAAATAACAATTTTAAGATAACTGGCACTGAGTATTTCATAGGATTGGTAATAAGCTAAATAATTATGCAAATATTTGCAGTACTGCGCTGACGGACAGTATGGAGTGGAGAGAGAGTGGACCCAAATGCAGATGCTAGAGACCGAACTGTAACTGAAAGTGAGCCTTTATTTATGGCTGTATGAAACACAAACAAAAAGCAAATGGGAGACAAAGACTAAACTATCAAAACCTAAACTGGGAAAAACAACTAAGCACTAAGTACATGGAGCGTAAAGATCTAAAACCTGAGACATGAGATCTAAAACATAGGTTTTTAATGTTCCAGGTTTCATGTTCTGAGACTTAGAAACAGAAGGGAAGATGAGCAATCTGACAACAGGCAGCGGAAGACAGAGGACTAAATACATAGAGGATAACGAGGGGGTGGGAAACAGCTGGGAAACACAGCTGGGACTGATCAGACCTGACGAGACAGGCAGGAAGCAAAACTAAATATACTGAACACAGGACGAAGGACTACCACAATAAAACAGGATAGACATGACAGACCAAATACAGGGAACACAGGAAGGAGCGACATCTAAAGGACAAATGCAAACAGAACTAAATGATCTAATCAGAACTAACAAGCACAAGTAAAACTCAGAGAATTTAACTAAATTTAGAATATAAGTTCAACCAGATTCAAAATGTCCAAATGCAGAAACACTGGGTCACAGACCCAGCACCACGACGCTTGCCGTGGTAAGTGATGCCACAAATCTCTTGGGCAGCTGTTTCAGGAAAGGCGTCTGGAATAAAAATCTGCCAAACATCAAACAAACATGCTCAGCCAACTGCTGCAGCACCTCATACATAAAACAAACATACATAAAAGTCCAATTTCGAGGAAAAACAAATCCGTGTTAAGTAGAAAGTATACAATTGATCCTGGATCTGCCAATACAAGAAATCTCAAACACCCTTCGGACAGACACAAAGGGTTTGTTTTCTGGCAAATACAGTACCTACACATTCCAATACACTCGGTTTAACATGTAACTCAAAACTGAGTGCATTGATATGTAAATCTCGTAAACCCATATTTTAGTCACAGTAGGACTTGGAAAACACATCACATGTTTAAAGTGAGAAAAATGTTTCAGAATTTTAAGAAAAGTTTAGAAAAAATATTAACTGGTTTTGCATTTAATGGCACCAAAATGTCTCAGAAAAGTTAGGAAAGGGCCCATCTTTCCACTGTAGCATCCCCATCTAACAATTCTCCTTAAACATCTACAAACTGAGGAGACCAGTTGCTGGACTTTTGGAAGAGGAATGTCTCCCATTCTAGTCTGATATAGTCATACTTCCTTTATTGTCCTTCATCCAGGTGAAAAGTCTCATTGAAATTTAAATGTCATTAACAAGAGAGACCTGGCCAGGATTCATTTTCAGTTGATTTGTTTTAATGACAGAATAATAGCCCTTGTCCACTACTACTTACCAGGCTTGATGCAATGCAACCTGGCTTAACTCCACACGACTAAACGTTTTCTATTTCAGTTTTCATTACAATATTATTTTAAGTAGTATTGTTATTATATTATTATTATATTATCATTATAGCATTGTGGTCTAAAGTCCCACGACGTCCTTTGTATGTGAGCCGAGCTGACCCTGTAAGCATGAGTGAAAAAGAGCTATAAATTGAATCAATTGGTTAAAGATGAATCTATTCTATTCTACTGGATGCAGCATGCAGTTTAGTGTTTTTTTACTTTGACTGGTCAGTTTTATAAACCTCTATGTTAGTTGATTAAACTGATACTATTACTACTAAAAAGAATATTCTTATTAACTCCCATTGGATAATAATCAGTCACTGCTGTCTTCATTGTGAATAAAGCTTTGGTTGATTTTGATCTGTGACAGCGCATTCATATTTCAACAGTTTATTAAATTATGATTGTACAAAATTAACGGCAACAGAAACGAGCTTGTATTTCATTTTTAAGCACATTTACATAGTTGAGTGTTGTAAGGAACAACTGGTGTTTTTTTCACAGGAATTCAAGAGTTTTTCCCTATTTTTCATCTGTTATTTTACTCTCGACTTTCTTTTCGTCTCTTGCTGCCTCTTGATTCTCTAAGGAATGGTGATCGTTGTCAGCATGATTTTTTAGTTTCAATTCAGTGTGATTGACATCCTGTCGCTCATTCACAGTATAGGTTTAATATAGGTTTAGCGGAGTATTACTCACTTAAAGCCTGCTATCACAACCTCCCCAGCAGTCGTTTCATTGGCCGCGAGTGACTCACCCCTTTCCTGCTTTTTTTCTTGTGAAAACCACAGTCCATCAACATTCATGCTTTTATGAAACACAAACTGGGATCAGTAGCGACACAGTGGGACTTCCTTTGCAGAATGGAAAGAAAAAGGCATTCATCACTGTCTGCGAACTTTGCAACCATTCAGACATTATCCATTATTTTGTGCTCACATCATAATTACACTAATTACAGTTCCCCTGTTAAGTTATTCATAAACAAGGAGTGAAGGGAAATGAGAATGTATAGGGTTGGTTATTCAGTCTCTCCAAGTCTCTTTAAAATGTGATCTTTCAGGTGACATATTGAGTTCTGTAAGACTAATTCTGGTTCATTTAAAATGAGGATAAAGTTGGGATGGTGAGAGGAACCAAAGGAGAACTAGAGCTCAGCTCATTTTGTTGATTTTCTGCAAACTACTCTTTCTCCCACAGATACGATAGATATGCTGACCCACTCTCGTGCTGCAGAACTGATTTTACAAATATGGTAAAGTTTTTGCTTTCTTAAACGGTCAGACTACAGTTATTGGTCTTCAGCTTAAGCTGTTACTAAGGAAGCACAGAACAGGGAGCCAAAGTCCACGCAGAGATTCTAAGATGTTCTCTTATCACAAGCTGCAAACAGTCTTTCTTTGCTCCTTTCCATCTTTCTCTCGAGTGTGAGCCCTTGAAATTTCATCCATCAGCTATGACTGGGCCTTTTCGTTATGCATGAGGGAGAACTGATTATTGTTTGAAAGGCTAATAGAGAGTTTTGATTGGTATCATTTTGCCAAAGTCATGGGATGCATCGATATAAGGATATATTTTTAGGTCTTTATTGGTTGCAGTATTTTATTAAAGTGGACCATAATGGAAGATTATGCCAACTTCCATCCATCCATCGTCTTCCGTTCATCCGGGGCCTGGTCACGGGGGCAGCAGCCTAAGCAGAGAAGCCCGGACCTCCCTCTCCCCGGTCACCTCCTCCAGCCTTTCCAGGAGAACACCAAGGTGTTCCCAGGACAGCTGAGAGATATAATTTCTCCAGCATGTCCTGGGTTTGCCTCAGGGCCTCCTCCTGGTCATAACACCATATTTTCATTTTTTTCAGCAGACCTGATTGAAACAAGAGAAGAATAATTTAACTGAAATAGCATATTCCCAACTTTGGGGACAATGCTTCACTTGGTTTTTTGGAAGCTCTAGAAAAGCTGGAAACCTTGAAAGTTGAATTAACACTTTAAGGATGACTAGAAAAAGAACTGTGATATATCACAAGGTTGGAATTTAATTTGAAAAAGTCAAAATGGTTAAGCAAATCAAATTTGGAGAGAACTAAAACTTATTAAAACTTATATACTGAAACCTGCTGCAGAGTTCCTGCTAATAAATTATAAAGCAAGCAGCTGCAATTCTTCGTTAGGACTCTGAGTGGTACCAAAGGAATATATTGCTGTGCAAAAGTCTGAGCCTCTTATAATTTTTTAATATTTTGTTAGGAAAATAGTTAATAGGGGCAGCCATTTATTAAATTAAATTAGATATAATTCGAAGCCAAATACGATTTATACAATTCTAACAAACTTAAAAGTCAATATTAGACACGAGAAACTTTATTGTTTAACACAACCTAAACTCTCTAATGCAAGCTTTCTTTTAATTCCTTTAAGAATTCTTCAGGAATAGTTCTCTCGTCTTCTTCGAGAACACGCCACAGCTCTTCTTTGGATGTTGGCTGCCTTTTGTTCTATTGTCTGTCAGGATAATTCAATTCTGGTTCAATAATGTGTCGACCCAGGCTCAGGGAGACCAGTCGATCACTGGTAATACCCCACTGTATGTTTTTTTTCTACAAGTATTTTATTTGCATTGGCAGTGGGTTTGGGATCATTGTCATGCTGAAAAATTAAGACAATCAGATGCGTTCCAAATTATTTTCATCTTTCCCAACCTCCATTCATATCATCATTTTTTACTTGCTGATAGTCGATCAAAATAGCATGTAAATGTAATGAGTACCACAGGCCTCAGCTGTATCTAAAGATGCTTCTAAAGATAAAGGTCACTCTTTCGAGGATACTAATGTTCACATTTTGGACAGATGATACAGTGAGGCAAGGTCTCGCAATCGTTTTACCTGAAAATGGTGCAGATAAGGACTCACGTCCTTTTTCACATCTTGGCTCGTGTGACATGATCAATAGTGGGTCAATGACTCTCTCTAAAATTTCTGCTTGTGCTTGTTTGTGTGGAGTTAAGAATTATAAATGGCTTCAAGCGCATATTCAAGCCTGTGAAATGCATTTAGACACTGAGCCATGGCTCTGTGCTACATACAGACATTTCTGCATCTCTGCCATTCAAAGACACTTTGTATGTACAGTGGTCCCTCATTTATCGCGGGAGTTACGTTCTAAAATTAATCGGCGAAGTAGCCAACTTTATTTTTTACAATCATTATAGATGTTTTAAGGCTGTAAAACCCCTCACTACACACTTTACACACTTTTGTCAGACAGGCATGAACATTTTCACACTTGTCTCTCTTGTTTAAACACCCTCAAACTTCAAACCTTTGTAGAAAAATAAGTCCAGTATTATAGAATGAAACCAACGGTCAAACCCTGTTTTCAGGTCCAGAACATGGGAATAGAGCAGCTGTGAGTGAATTCAACATTAATGAATCAATGGTACAGAAGTGGAGGAAGCAAGAAGAATGAGTTGAGTAAAGTTTGACTTATCTGACTGTTTTGTTTCACTTAATGAGCCTTATAATCTGAAAAATACGGTAACTTCTACCTTCCTTTAGCACAGACCTTCCCAAAGTGTGGGGCCCGCCCCCTAAGGGGGGGGCGCAGAGCCATTGCGGGGGGGGGGGACAAAACGCTTGGACACTACTAGCAAGGGCCGACCACAGAAACTCAAAGCAGGAGATGAAGCATCGCTGAATATGTTTCCAAACCAACTTCATTCTAAGCCAAAAACTTGAAAATATGGTGAAGCAAATCTGCCCTTTGGCTTCACCTGCACAGGTGCCGAGGTAGGTCTCCCTGCAGGATTGGTTTTCCCTGCGTCGGGAGCAGCGCTGGGCTGTTTAAATCACGGACAAACAGCATCCCACTTGTTTATGTTTTTAAACCCATTTTGCACAGAGAGACATTTTTTGAAAAATGTATTGATAGCAATGTTGAATATTATTACACAGGAAAATAATCACACCGTGACGCCTCTGCCTTTGTAAATGGAGGGACAGTAACTGTGTAAAACCTGCAGATAGTCAGATTAACAGTATTTCGTCTCTATCTGCCATTCTGCAATTCATCTCATGTAAACAATAACGTGGCCACAGCGCTGCGTGACGAACTCTGTATTCCTCGTCCACATGTAAACGGAAAAAAAGGAGTTTTAAAAAATCTCGGGTTTTCGGTGATTCGAAATGCCGTTTCGATGTGGATGAAACAGCTGCGTTTTCAAAAATACCCGTGTAGGTGCGGACGTAGCGTAAAAGAGTTAGTAGTTTATTTTATTACTACCTGTAATTTATTGCAGATTACTTGTATTTGCTTAATTGTTTACTAAATGTTTCAGGTGTGAAAAAACCGCAATGGAGCAAAACAGGTGTGTGTGTGGTTGGAGGATGTGTTTGTGCGTGTGCGTGCACACGTGCACGTGCGAGAAGGGGGGAAGCGAACATTTTTCTTGTAAAACAAAGGGGGGCCCAGCAAAAAAAGTTTGGGAACCACTGCTTTAGCCTGTCCAGAAGTCCAACTTTTTGTGCGGTGGTTATCATCTTCCTCTGCCTTTTGGGTGCAACCACAGGTGCCTTTGACAGTGCAAAAGGTTTCGTCGACATTGTTGTGTTTGTTGGAGGAATCTTACAAACATACAGTGCAGCACTTCAGAGTCACACTGCTAGCGATCGAAGATTTATGTAAATGTGACAAGATGAACGCATTCTGTACAGGAAACACGGCACGAGATTGATTGAAAATGGTCTACAGCCAATCAGGATACAGAACACAATGAGCTATAAACAAACAAAAAAAAAGCATGCAAAAAAAAAAAGTGAAGAAAAGTGAAGCGTGTTATAGCGAGGGCCCCACAAAGACTTTAGAAGGACCACCGCCTCTCCGCCTCTCTGCACACCTGACCTGCACCACTACATTTGCTGTCTTTGGAACATCTGTCCTCTTCATTCTTTCACATAATGGGCCCATCAAAATATAGTCCCACCTCTGCCTGCATGAATTCTCAGCAGGGCTAAAGATTGATGTCCCACATACTGGAGGGGCCATTAATAACTGACACATGAAATTATCTCACAGGCTGGATATAATTGCATCTGGTCTACATGATACAGAAAAAGCTGCTGCTAAGAAAGAAATTTGTCAGCACGACTCTTTGGACTCTTTGGAATTGTAAGAAAAGTGTCCTGCTTGACCTCGTCTATACTATATTTGCAAAAGTAATTATTCACATTCACTTACATTATTGAATCTAGGTGTTCAAATCATATCCATGAACACAGGTGTATAAAATCAACAACCTAGGCATGCAGACTGCTCCTACAAACATTTGTGAAAGAATGGGTTTCACAGATGGTGCAAAATGCAGCTACTTGCATTTTAACAAGAACTGGAAAATTTGAGCACAATACCCATGTACTGAGATCTCTTCATTGGCTACCTTGTCAGGTTCAAGCAGATTTTAAGGTCCTGCTGCTCACCTACAAGGCTTTAAATGGCACCTTCATACCTCTCCAACCTTTTACACCTTTATGTTCCATCCCGTGCTCTACGATCTCAGGACTCTGGCCTTCTAAAGGTTCCTAGATCAGAAAAAAAGACAAATGGAGAGCGTGCTTTTTCTTTTTGTGCCGCGTGTCTGTGGAACAACCTCCCTCAAGATGTTAGGCAGGCATGCTCTGTGGAGGTTTTTAAAACTAAGTGAAGACACAGTTGTTCACCCCATCCTACATGTCTTAATTCTATGGCTTTGAGTTTTAAAATTTTTACCATTTTTAACTTGTATTGTGTTTTTTACTTGTATTGCTATGTATCACTTTTATTTTATTTATCTCTTTAGCTTCAAATAGTTGTACAGCACTTTGTTTGAAGGCGCTTTATAAATAAAGTTATTATTATTAGTAGTAGTAGTTTTATTATTATTAAGGAGCTCAGTGAATTTCAGCATGGTGCCGATAGGATACCATCTGTGCAACAATGCCTTTCCTCACTACTAAATATTCCCCAATCAATTGTTAGTGGTATTATAACAATGTGGATCAAGTGGGAATGACAACTAGTCAGCAACAAAGCGGTAGCTAACCTAATATTACAGAGAGGGATCAGCGGATGCTGAGGTACGTAGTGCACAGAGGCACCAACTTTCAGTCAATATTTACATGCCTAAAAACTGCATGTGGCCTTCAGATTAACTCAATAACACTGATAGAGAACTTCATTTAGTTTCATGGCTGAGCATCTGCATCCCAGCCTTTATTTGCTTCAGGGGTAGCTGTAGCTCAGGTGGTAGAGCAGTCGATCCCAGACTGCATCCTTGGGCATCCTGGGCAAATATCCTAGGGCACGATGCTAACACTATGTTGCTCTCTGATGCAGGCATTGGTGTGTGAATGTTAAATTGGAAGCATTTAGAAATAGTGTATGTGAATGTACAAGTTGTGTAAAGCGCTTTCCAGCAGTGCAATTTGAGTTCTAAGCATCTCAGAAACTCTTCAGAAAAGCATAAAGTCAAACATGAATTTTAAAAACACCAGTACAGGCTTATAAGGCCCTGAAGTAAAAAAAAAAAACAACCTACATTTTCCACAAAAATGACATCACTTCCTGTTTTGGCCAGGAAAATAATGGCTATGCGATAGTTCGCGCTGACGTCTATTCCAATGTAGGAAGTGTTTTGAACAGCTGATCGGATCGGCAAAGCGTGTTTCTGGAATATTATGTTTTGTTGCTGCAAGCGCGATATTTTTGCAAAGCTATATGTGGAAGGAAACTGTGACCTAGGGGAAGCTGATGGCATAAGATGTAAGTACATTTCATATGCAAAAACAATTATTGCTTAAGTGGTTCCGGTTCTACAGGGACTTAAAAATAGTTACGCAAAACGGAGCGTGCCCGCTCCGACTGGCTTTAAAGAGTTAAATAATTCATTTAATGTTTCATTAATTAATTAAAATTGGAATTAATTAAAGAAATATATCAATAATTAAATGCCAACTCATTTTATTTAAAACATTTATAAAATTATTTATTTCCTGTTTTATTTAAGTAATGACACATTTAATAAATTAATTATATATTTAATATATTACTTATTGACACATTTAGCTAGTTATTTAATGACCTTTTTTTTAATTCATTTTGGCACTCCTGGCCTCGGGGCTGTGTTCATGAATTAATTTTATCTGTCAGTCTCAGTCATCAAAGTCAGGGAGCGGGGCTAGCGATGATCGAGTCAAAACCATTGCTTTGGCCTGGTGGCCATTCTTTCAGTGGGTATTTCTCAGCACCAACAATAGAAATGTTGAAACTAACTAAGCTGTAGTTTGAAATACCCTGTTTGTGTGTCACTAAATGCACTTAATGGAGTGGTTGAATCTTCAAATATGTGTTTGATTTTTAAAATAAAGCCTATTTGCAAAAGTGCTTTGATGATTTTGGAGATGTCTGCCCAGCCCAGTATCATAGCAAGCAAGCAGTCGGGCTCAGGTGCAGCCGATAAAGCGTGGGTGCCACCATAACTTGCATAACCTCCGCTGACTTTCACCTCTCAGAGGGCGAACACCAACTTCATTTACCCTCCACCCAGGTGTCATTATGGATGATAACATCGTCCAAGTAGGGGGCAGCAATGCATTGTGTGGCTGCAGCACTCGGCTGGGGCTCTGAACGAGCTGAACGCAAGTGTGACAGATTGGTACAAACTGTGGAGAAGGCTGTTTTTTCCTTGGGTTCTGCAGATAAGGGACTCTGCCAGTAGCCCTTGGTTAAATCCAGCGTTGTGAAAAACCGGGCCATGCCCAACCGGTCCAGGAGTTCTTCGACCCGGGGCATGGGGTAAGCAACAAAATGTGACACTTTATTTATTTTGCGATAGTCCACACAGAACCGTATAGACCCATCTTTCTTCACCACAAGAACTATGGGGCTACCTATCTTCAGCATTTCAGCCAATTCCCTCTGAACAATTTGCCTTTTATGTTCAGGAAGCCTGTCGGGTCATGAACGCACCGTCACTCCAAGCTGCGTTTCAAAATGGTGCTCGATGAGAGTCGTACAGCCAAGCAGGAGGGGGGAACATCTGGAAAGCGCTGTTGCAATGCAGCAACATCCGCTCTCTGTGCCTGTGTGAGATGGTCATCACAATGGAGGGAGGCAGGAATGCCCCAACTAATGTCTCTCCTTCACCAGGCTCACCAGAGAAGTGGTTTCAGCCTCTCTCCACGCTCGAGGAGGTTGAGGTTATAAACCTGTGTGGCCCCTGCCCTGTCTGACTGTGCAACCTTACGCTGGCGTAAGAGACTCAGCAGCCGATTAGAATCAACCAGAACAACATTTATATATTTAATAAATAACCAAATTAATGCACGCATCTTCCTGTGACAATTGCTCTTCAGTACAAAGGGCTTCACATGCTGCTCATATAAAAGATTCCCCCATCATATAATCTCTTAACATATGCTTTAAATAAAAGAGTGAGTGAAAATGTGGAGTTTCCAGCCGATTTTTAATCAAAATGATCAAACCTGCTCCGACAGTTTTTTATTCTCTCCGCTGCAGTTTAAAGGTTTGAGAGTAAAGATCAGGTATACAAACAAACTTCAAACATAGACTCAGCAATTAAAGTGTCTGCGTCCTGTTATAAGAGCATATATGTAAAACTGTTTTCAGCCAACATGAAAAAGGAATAAAGTTGTGCAAGAAGGTCCTGAGTTCAATTCCACCATCAGGCCGGGGTCTTTCTGTGTGGAGTTTGCATGTTCTCCCCGTGTTCGCGTGGGTTCCCTCCGGGTACTCCGGCTTCCTCCCACCGTCCAAAGACATGCAGCTTGTGGGGATAGGTTAATTGGTTAATCCAAATTGCCCATAGGTGTGAATGTGCAAGTGAATGTGAGTGTGAATGGTTGTCTGTCCCTGTGTGTTGGCCCTGCGACAGACTGGCGACCTGTCCAGGGTGTACCCCGCCTCTCGCCCTATGACAGCTGGGATAGGCTCCAGCGCCCCCCGCGACCTTGAAAAGAATAAGTGGACGCGAATGGATGGATAATATAATATAAATCTCGGGGTGCTATCAACATTGCTATTAACATGTTCAGAAATAAAGGACGACTTTCTGCCTTTAGCCTTATTCATGAGAATTATTAGTTGTCTTCTAACATCCAGAAGTCTGCACGATGTGTTTCATAGTTTCTAACAAGCCTTGTTAAGTAATTGGCCAGCTCGCACTGGAACGGTTTGCAGCCAAGTGGGAAGCGGTAGTATGAGAATCAGCCCCTTCCAATCTGAGGCCATGGTCCTTAGCTGGAAAAGGGTGGAGTACCTACTCTGGGCCAGGGACGAGTTCTTGCCCCAAGTGGAATAATTTAAGTATCTCTTGTTGACGAGTGATGGGAGTAGGGAGCGGGGGGAGTGAGAAGTTTAGCCATGGGCTCAGGGTAGAGCCGCTGCTCCTCCACATCGAAAGGAGCCAGTTGATGTGGTTCGGGCATCTGTTAAGGATGTCTCCTGGGCGTGTCCCGGGTAAGGTGTGTCCCACCGGGAGGAGGCCTCGGGGCAGACCCAGGACACGTTGAGAGATTATATCTCTCGGCTGGCCTGGGAACGCCTCGGTGTTCCTCTGGACAAGCTGGAGGAGATGGCTGGGGAGAGGGAGGTCTGGGCTTCTCTGCTTAGGCTGCTGCCCCCGTGACCATGCCCCGGATGAGCGGAAGAAGATGGATGGTTGTTTTTTATTTTTATTTTTGTGAACTCTGAAAATTCTAACAGTCAGCTTGTGCTTAGAATACAGTTGAATAAATATTAAGAACCAGATGATGTAATCATTTCTGGACAGGCTGGAGCATGCTGGTTCAGACGCTGCTCCTCCCAGTGGAAACGCACCTTCTGTAGGGCTTTTTATGAGAGAGAAGGCAAATATGCTCCAGTTATAAGTTTTCACAATTTATTATCCAAACAGTTGGAATTTCAAATTAGTTTTACATGGCACCATGGACCTTCTCTCTCTGGCTCAGAGACAAAAGGCTGCCGCACCCAGGAAGTAAACACTCTTTTATTGCATGTCACAAAAACGTGGTATTAATATGATTGGTCAGAACAGTTTAGGGTGGCCTTAGGTGTGATGTCGGCTCAGGTTTCCTCTTCTGCAGCTTTCTAAGCGTCTCCATTACCATGGCAACCATCTCTTGTCGTCCAGTGTAAAGACGGGTGCATTCTGTAAGAGCAGCTTTATGATCGAGGCTCCGTTCCTGTGAGGGGTCTGGTGTCTGTTACTATTAGGGTAGCAGTCTACTTCCAAACTCTCTACAATTCACTGTGTACAGTAAAAAATAAAACACAAATATGTTATTCTATTTATGAGACATTAGTTTTATAGATAAACATAAATCCCAACACTTCTCTTTCCTCCTTGTATGAAAAAGATTGTTAATGCTAGTTTTGATTCAAAATTCAATTCCGTTAAAAAAAAATCCAACACATATGAACACCAAATAATAAAGAACAGCAAATGGTTCAGTTTAAACGTCTAACAGCAGTTATGAAATTTAACTTTAATCTGAGCCAAACTGATTTTCTAAGTTGTAAATACAGTAAACGCCCCCCGTCAGACAGTGTTTAACCTCCACTGAGTCAGCAGGTCTTAAAAGTTGTCAGTGTTGGGCAAGTAATTAGTTATAGTTACTAGCTACTTCTTCAAGTAATTGAGTTAGTAACTGAGTTACAATATTATACAAGTTACTAATTACTACGAAAAGTAACTATTGCATTACTTTAAAAAATGTTTATCCGTTTACACTGCTGTCTGCTTATGGTGGCTTTTTGGCAGCGACTGCAGCAGTTACCTCATTGTTCTGACACACAACACAAAACTATCCACAACACTACACACTAACTACACAAGACAAAACATTAACTACACACTCCAAACACGCTAAACGTCACAAATCTCTCACATCTCAAAACTCCCTCCCTCTCTCGCTCTGTCTCTTGCTGCCACCCTTCCTAAAACTTCCCTCAAAAAAAGAATAAAAAAAAAATCTTCCTGAACAACCAATGCCATGTTGCCATGTCGTTTTTTTTTGATTGGTCAACACGGTACATTTTTCCACCAATAGGAAAGGGTTTATTGGCTTTTGTTTTTGCTTTCGAGGGCTTTCCTTAGACAACGCAGTTTCTTCCCGTAGTCATTTTTGCTATGTCACTTTAAATTGGTCATGTGATTGGTTTGCCATGATTACTTTATTCTTCCTCAGCCAATAAGTAGCACTTGTGCAATTGTTTTGCCCTCTGGCTCCCAGTAAGCTGAAGACAGCTTCAATCGTATGTGTGTTGAAAAAAAGTAATGCATCTGCATCGCATTTTCTTGTTAGTAACGGTAACGGCGTTGTAACGATAGAAAGTAATTAGAATTAGATAGTAATGTGTTAGATTACTAATTACTGAAAAAAGTACTGTGTATGTGATAAGTCTCTCATTACGGCTGTTTATGCTGTCCCAACCACAATATTCTTACTCAAAGGTATGTGTGCATGAGTGTGTGTGTTTTAAACCCTCCCCTGTGGTTATGCAATATTGTGTTCTCCCATGCATGCGCGTGTGCCTGTGGTGCTGCTGATTGTGCTTCATGCTGTGCACGTGTCCAACCCATCAAGGTTCACACTGGTATGCTCACTCACAATCTTCTACATCCTTTGCTCTCTGCACTGCCATCTCTCCCTTTTTCTATCTCTGCATTCCCCCGTCCACCTCCCCATATGACATTTCTGCCATCATTATAGGATGGCAGAGGGTCGCACTTCCCGTGTGTCAGTTATTGGATTTTAGCAGTGGATCATCAAGGTTTTTTTGTTGTTTATTTTATTTTTTTTGCTATTGCAAATTGAAGCAATCTTACTTCAGAAAGCAACAATTTCTTTCTGGAAAAACTTTGGATTCAACAGAATTTAAGAGCAATTTGAAAATAATACATAAAGGAAAGACTGACTTTGGAGAGCATCCATGCCTACCTGCATTTATTGTACACTTCTTCAAGTAGGTAAGAAAACCAAAGAGGAGGTGGAATGTTGCAATGACAGAAAAATCAATTCTTTAGTTATTAAAAGTCAGATGAGTGAAATTGTCACTGTGTGCTTAGTCCATGACAACTGGCATCATGCCTATTACACAAATGCAGACCAAACAACCACACAGAGAATTCTTCTCAGCACGCTTTCAGTTTGACTGTGGTGTGGTTTGTCTGAGATGTTAAAGCACAGCAGACAGAATTTGTGCTAGTTCACTTTTAGACTGCATACCAAAGCCAAAATTATTATGCAGAATTTTTTTTACCCACGTGGAGCACCCAGAAAAGCAGTCAACTCAGAAATAAAAGCCTCAAACGTTGCAACAACATTAATAGAAAAAACAAACCAAAAACTAGAAACTAAACTGGGCACTGGAACCTGGAGACTAAGAAACTTGAGGAAGGAAACAAACCAGGACCAGGAGCTAGAATATTTTCAGGAACATGAGAGGAGAAAACACAGCACGACGCAACAAGCAGGGGAAGACTGAGGACTAAAATACACAGGTAGGATCACGGGAGCATGGGGAACAGGAGGAAACACAGCTGGGACAAATCAAACATAATGAGATGAGGGAAGGCAAAACTAGATACACTGACCAAGCGCACAAGACTGTCAAAGTGAAACAGGAAATACGACACGTACGCACAGACTCAGAGACATCAGAAACACTATGACATAGCTGACATGGTGACAGAGGGAACATACACCAAGTTCCAAATTATTATGTAAGTGATATTTTCCTCTGATTTTCCTAAATAGTCGATTCAAATGACAGTCAGCATAATTTTTGAGTCATCAACCATTAGAGTATAATTCAAATGTTACTGAACAAACCTCCCAATGAAAACAGTATGTTTTTCACAAATAAAAATCATAAAATGCACTGTTCCAAATGATTACGCACAACAGAGTTTCAAAACATTTTATAGGTTGTAGAGAATTGAAAATGGTCATTTGTTGAATTTGCAGCATCAGAAGATCATATTTACTGAAATCAAAAGCTATTTCAATCAAAAACATCTTAACAGGTCAAGTTACATATTAATATAGAACCGCTTATTTGATAGCAGTTTCACAATTCTTGCATCCATGGAACTTTTTTGGAGAGCTTCTCCTTGAATGTCTTTGCAGGATGTCAGAATAGCCTCGCAGAGCTGCTGTTTGGATGTGAACTGCCCCTCACCGTCATACATCTTTTGCTTGAGGATGCTCCCAAGGTTCTCAATAGGATTGAGGTTAGAGGAGGATGGGGTCCACACCATGAGTTTCTCTCCTTTTATGCCAATAGCAGCCAATGATGCAGATGCAGCACGAGATGGTACATTGTCTAGCATGAAGATGACTTTTTTGTGGAAAGCATGGCTCTTCTTTTTCTGCTATGGAAGAAAGTGATCTGTCAGAAACTCCACATACTTCACAGAGGTCATTTTCACACCTTCAGGGACCCTAAAAGGGCCAACCAGTTCTCTCCCCATGATTCCGGCCCTAAACATGATCCCACCACCTCCTTGCTGACATCGCAGCCTTGTTGGGACATGGTGACCGTACACCGACCATCCACCACTCCAACCATCTGGACCATCCAGGGTTGCACGGCACTCATGTGTTAGCAAGCCTGTTTGAAATTAGTCTTTCTGTAGTTCTGGGCCCACTGCAGCCGTTTACAAAGTCAGGGACACTGCGCCGACCAACGCCGACTCTGCATTCACCAACGAGCTGAACCAGTTCTACGCCTGTTTCAAGGTTAGTCGGGCGGCTAATGCTAACTACTGCCTGACAACTGAGGACGGTGACATCATAAGAGAGGGACCGGCGATCCGGATCGCAGAGCACAATGTCCGAGCGGCGCTCAGGAGAGTATGCACAAGGAAAGCGGCAGGACCAGAACTCAGGTGGTGAGGTAGTCATTCAGGGTAGGTGCGTCTCCGACAGCATCACCATCAGCATGGATGAACTACAGGGGTGTGTCCTCTCGCCACTGCTCTACTCCCTCTACACTTCAGACTGTGTGGCCACCCATGGCTCCAATACCATTGTGTACCATGTTTACTTTAAGATTTGACAAGGCCAAAGGCAAACAGGAAGCAGGTGCATAGTATTTATTTTCATTAGGGGGAAACTGGGCAGGAAGCAGACAAAGATGGCACTGGGGGTCTAAGTGGGTTTGTGATTCAGAAGAAGACAAAGGTGGAGATACTTGGAACAAGACAAGGCTTTAGGCGGCCTTGGTGAAGAGTGGGCAGGCAGGTGAGTATCCAGTGACAAGATTCTTTCAAAGCAATGTGAGGAGCACGACCAGTGACTGGGAAATCCAAGAAGCTGAACAGGTAAGATTTCAGGTAGGATTGCAGAATATGAGGCTCAGAACTGAGGTACTGTGATCAGGCGGAGACCCTTCACCACAGTGGCTCCCAAATACTCATCTTCTTGATGGAAAGCAACCTGCGGGTGTGAAAGGTTGAGGCCCAGGTAGTGACCCATCCATAGGTCAGGAATGAAAGCTCCCTGAGCCACGTAAAGAGAAAAGGAAATTGCCAAACCAGGACAAGTTACCTTGTTTTGTGTTTTTTGTGCACATATAAAAAAAATACTACAGCTTTTTTTTGTATGCATGTCTTTAATCAAGAAGTCAAGATCAAAATCAAGAACTTATCATTTCAGGAATAGAAGAAATGTTCAAAGAAGTAAGACTGAACAGCACAATAAGACAACAGTTCTAGATCATCATAGTTCTAATGAAAAACATGTGAAACTCATTAACTTTTTATGATAAGACAACAATATGCTACGCTCCTGGTTTAATACAATCTTTTATCTCGTTACAACTGAACAATTGTTGAATGCTATTGCAGTGGATTGATAGTACTTAGCTTTAAAGTTTATGATAATCATTGGTTTTGCATCTACTCCTGATGGTGTCCAGGGGTTGGATTGGATGTTGGTGTTACCACTCATCTTCAGTGTCATGCACTCATGCCACCAAAAATAATCTTAACACAAAATAATAAAAGCTTCCTTTATGTAAATCAAACAAACCAACAAAAACAACTGACAGTTGTACGGTGGTTAGCACTCATGGGAAGAAGGTCCTGGGTTTGTATAGAGCCTGGAGCCTTTCTGTGTTGAGTTTTCTTCATGTCTGCGTGGTTTGTCTCTGGGTATTCTGTTGTGGTATGATTGAGACATGGCGGATACATAGATCGTTAGTCAAACCCATCTTTGTTCATTCCTCATGCATCACACCACAACCTCCAACAACCCCTGCTTCCCCGTGTTTTTAACACTGCAGGCGTGATTGCGGATGCCATGCAGGTGCCTCCACACGGCACCGCCGACCACGCCTCACCACATCTGTCTTCCTCCAACAGTCCAAAGAAATGCATGGGGCCAGGTTAATTGGTCATTTTAAATTGCTGACAAGTGTGAGTCTTAGCCCAGACTGGCAACCGGTCCTAAATTTTGTAAATGTTTTATCACTACCAATACTAGTGCAGAATTAATGTACAACATATATGTTAAAGGGTTACCTAGGCAACTGGAACCTGGAATTTCCACAACTGACCAACTATCAGCTTTAAAATAATATGTGATATCCAAATTGCTTCCAGTTTTTGCAGTGTATAAGTTTTATACTTATTTTTGTATAGTAATTTATATTTTCTTTGTTTCCTGGGGTCTAAAAATTTGGAGGAGAGTGGCATAAAAATGGCATATTCTGATTGCTAGGGTCAGTGTTTTCAATATTGAAATAATCAAAACTGAAATATTCCTACCTGGCAGCATGGTGCAAACAGCAAGAAGGTTCTGAGTTCGACCCTGCCATCTTGCTGTGGCTATCTGCATCTCTGGTATTCTGGCTTCCTCCCACAGTCCAAAGACATGCAGTTACTAGGGTTACAATTGCATTTGTCCCTAACCATCGGGAACCCCCACGTTAACTTTTATCGAGTGGAAAAAAGCTAGCGTTCATCCTCCAGCTTCACTGTGTTGATGTTATGCTAACATAGCTGCGTTGCTAGTGATCACGTCGACATCATTTTATACCAGCTAGCCCAACTTCAGTAATCCTACAAACGTCATGCTGTTTAGTTTTCTGTCGTCATTTATGTTGGAAGTGGTAGCAGAGCTGAGTTTTAATTTTTCAGAAATCTCTCAGTCAGAATATGCTATATCATGTTTAGGTGGAAGCTAGCAAGCTAACTTCTTGCTAACTCCTAACTCCGTTAAATTTAACAAATTCTGTCTTCATGGATGCCTGGATGTTAAACTTAACTGTTACAACTGGTAAAGCAGGAACGCTGATCATTTTATTAAAGATGAAAGAATTTAGACAGTTTTTAACTCTTAGTGATGCTGCAGTGTTCGTTTGATGTTGAGACCTGAAGAAAACGGAGTTTAGGACCCAGGTTACTCAGCAAGACTCATGACTACGGAATCTGTAATGCTCCGGCAATCCATGAAGTGATGTGGCTTCGTAGCTTACCAAAGTCGTACTAAAACATTTTTGACAGATTTTTGAGCACCGTGTACTACATAAAATTGGTTCAAGGTCAGTAAGCACAACCAGAATTCATACATAAGGCGCACTGGATTATAAGGCGCACTGATGCACTAATATGAAAGTGAAAGCATACGCCTTATAGTGTGGAAAATACAGTTCTATCTTGAGAGTATGGACCCATGAGGGTGCAGAAAGCCAGTGGCTGAGTCCAGAAGAAGGTGCTGTTGCTTATTAGCTGTGGTGCGCCACTCAACATTTTATTCTCTATCAGAAAAAATTGTGCTCCACAAAAGAGTAAACATATAACAGTGCAAACAGTAAAGCTAACATTTAGCTTATCTTATCTTAGCTGCAATAGTTTGCTGGCTATGCAAGTCACTATATGTATACGCTGTAAGTATTTTCTCTAAGACCTTGTCACGGCATAATAATGCAGTGTATCTGATGTTAACTTTTTTGCTTTCCTAGGTGTGTTGCCATCCTCAGCATCCATCTTTAACTTCCCTGCCCCCACCATCGACTGTGTTGAAGCTCATCGTGTGTGCTCCGTTGAACCCACGTGCGAGGCATTGTATCGAGGCTTGGAGCTATGTGCAGAAGATGCAGCGGTGTCCCCGCAGGCAGAACAGTTGGCATCTGAGTGCGTGGAGAGGCGGGATGCCCTGCTAGCCAAACACCCCTCTCTACTGACCTGCAAATGTCAGCGTGGTTTCCGTAAGGAGGAGCTGTGCCTGCGCATATACTGGAGGGTTCGCCTGCTGCCAGGTCAGTGTGGTTGGATCGTGTTGGAGGTGTATATCTAAAACTCAACTAAACTCTTTGGATAGCATAAGGTTTAAAGTTAGGGGTGTGGTCATTTCAGTTTAAAAGTATGCTGACTAATCCAGCTGAAGCTGATAGTGTTGAGTGATACTACGTATTTTGGTATCAATACCAAGTAAATACAGGACCAGTACTGCAGATACCTACAGCGATACTTATAGTTCTAACTGTTTAGAGGAGAAGATTTATGAGATGAATCATTACCACTTTACTAATTTTGAATATAGTTTAATGACCTGAATATATTTTAAATAATTTACACATTAAAAAAATACCTTTTAGGTTTTCAAATATTTTGGGTTTTTCTGTGACCTGGAACTTAAAATTACTTGGTGTTATACCAGTTTAAATGTATTTTATAAACAAGATAAACAGTCAACATAAAGGGTTAATATATTCAGACATGTTTCATGGTTCATGTTTGAGGTATATATTTTCAAATCCAATAAATTAATTTTATTAGATTTAATAAAAAAAATATAAGGAGCGGGCTGAGGTGGTTCGGGTATCTCACAAGGATGCCTCCTGGGCTCCTCTTGGGTGAGGTTTTTCGGGCATGTCCCACCGGGAGGAGGCCCTAGGGCAGACCCAAGACACGCTGGAATAAAGTAACTTATTTAACACAATTCAGTGGGCTGAATATATAATCTAAATGTCTCAATATAGGGCACCATGGTGGCGCAGTGTTTAGCACTGTTGTTCACAGCAATGGTCCTGAGTTTGACTCCACCACCAGGCCTTTTTGAATTTCCTCCCTGTGTTTATGTGGGTTCTCTCCTGGTACTCTGCCTTCCTCCCACAATCCAAAGACATGCAGTTAATGGGGTTAGGCTTTTTGGTGATTCTATATTGCCCGCTGGGGTAGGCTTCAGCCCCCCCATGACCCTGATAAGGACAAGTGGAAACGAATAGATGGATGGGTCTGTGAATATAGTCTAAATCAGTTATCAGTTTGTTAAAGTAACAGCTGTGATGATCAGTGACACTAAGTAATGTTGAAAGAACAACTTGAATCATGAGTAATGTCCCAGCAGTGCCCTCAGATGAGTTAATGGGATGGCTGTAGCTCAGGAGGTAGAGCAGGTCATCTACTGATTGGAAGGTTGGTGGTTTGATCCCTGACCCCCCCAGTCTGCACGGGACTGGGGGAGAAATGAATGTGTGTGAATGTTAGCTAGTAAGCCCTTAAAGCATAGAAGAAAGCGCTTGTGTGAGTGTGGCATGTTGGAATAAAGCGTGACGAGTGCTCTGGGAGAGTAGAAAAGTGCTATAAAAGCATCAGTTCATTTACTAAGAGATTACTTTGACCACTATATGAGCTACCTGGATATTCTTTGCATTTCTGGAAGGACTGGAACAGTGGCATCTGTCTCTACGCTGGCGGTCGGGGTCTGTCTGTGGAATTTCTTGTTATTGTTTCTTTTCCTGCTGTTTCCAAGAAAAAGCTTTTATTTTTTTTCTGGCCTTTCATGTATTTATATAGGTTTGTTTTGTTGCCACAGTAGAGAATTGCCCCTGCATGCACATTACTATTTGCAATGTTTCCATTCACATTCATAAAATATAGTATGTACTGTTTTGAAGGCTATCTTTATACTTCAAAAGTCTCAAGTATATTTAAAGCTTGTGCTTTATTATTTTTGTATGACATATATATTCGGTATAGTGGAGGCATGCCAGTGTGGAAGGCAAATGTGATATAGAAGCTACTATTATATCACATTCGCTACACATTTTGTATGTAATGATTGAATCTACATTGTAGGTATAATTGTCAGATATTACAGTGTTTTCAATATATCTGTGTGTGAGTCTACTCATCAACATCATGCCTCAAGATTTTATGCTCACTAACCAAATAACAGCACCTACATCCTTGTTTCTGACAGGTTACATAGAAGATCATTAGCAGCAGTATTTTGACACACTGTTGATACTTTTCTTTTCTTTTTTTACTCAGGCAACCATATGCATCTATGTACTTTCTTATGTCATAAAAAGACTTTCTAGTGACTACTCTATATTCAGTCATTGCTAATTTTAGCCCTTTTATTCAAGACAGAATCTCTTTTTTAACCAACAAACTTGTCATAATCCCAAACCAGTCTTGTGTACAAATGAAGCCCTGCTAAAGACTCCTCAGTCTGAACACACAGACTCACAGGAGTCTATCTTCTATGCTGGTGGGATTTGTGCATCAGTAAGTGAGCTAACACAAGCCTACAGACTCCACCTCCCCTGTGGCCTATTAGTCAGTGGAGCATTAGTGTAATTACACACTCTTCAGTTCCCTATGCTACTAGGCTGCTCTAGCATGTCATTACCATAAATATATAGCCTGGAAAAGGATTTACATACATAAACACTTTACATGCCATTACATTTTTGATTGAACTTGTACTTTGGAATGCGCTTAAATAATTTGCAGGAACAAGCGCCTGGTCCACTAGTCAATTACAGCTCTGCTAATGGCTTTTACAAGTGGACAGAAGTAGCTTGTAATAACATGGGCTCATGATCACTTTGGATGTGGTATCCTGTCGGTCATATCTTGTCATTTATTTTGTCCATATTGATGAGATTTTATATGACAGAGGGATGTGTTATTGGCTGATTTCAATAAAAGGTTAAGTGTACAATATGATTTGCAATTCAGTACAAGAAACATCAAGAAGACTAAAGGAGCAGTAATATGATGAAGGGAAATGACTTTCATGGTTGTGCTTTTATAGTTGTTAAAATAATGGATGCATAGACCACACATGTTGAGTGATGTGTTTTATGTGGGGTAAGATGAGAACACCAATTAGTATACAGTGGGGCAAAAAAGTATTTAGTCAGCCACCGATTGTGCAAGTTCCCCCACTTAAAATGATGACAGAGGTCAGTAATTTGCACCAGAGGTACACTTCAACTGTGAGAGACAGAATGTGAAAAAAAAAATCCATGAATCCACATGGTAGGATTTGTAAAGAATTTATTCGTAAATCAGGGTGGAAAATAAGTATTTGGTCAGTAACAAAAATACAACTCAATACTTTGTAACATAACCTTTGTTGGCAATAACAGAGGTCAAACGTTTACTATAGGTCTTTACCAGGTTTGCACACACAGTAGCTGGTATTTTGGCCCATTCCTCCATGCAGATCTTCTCGAGAGCAGTGATGTTTTGGGGCTGTCGCCGAGCAACACGGACTTTCAACTCCCGCCACAGATTTTCTATGGGGTTGAGGTCTGGAGACTGGCTAGGCCACTCCAGGACTTTCAAATGCTTCTTACGGAGCCACTCCTTTGTTGCCCGGGCGGTGTGTTTTGGATCATTGTCATGTTGGAAGACCCAGCCTCGTTTCATCTTCAAAGTTCTCACTGATGGAAGGAGGTTTTGGCTCAAAATCTCACGATACATGGCCCCATTCATTCTGTCCTTAACACGGATCAGTCGTCCTGTCCCCTTGGCAGAAAAACAGCCCCATAGCATGATGTTTCCACCCCCATGCTTCACAGTAGGTATGGTGTTCTTGGGATGCAACTCAGTATTCTTCTTCCTCCAAACACGACGAGTTGAGTTTATACCAAAAAGTTCTACTTTGGTTTCATCTGACCACATGACATTCTCCCAATCCTCTGCTGTATCATCCATGTGCTCTCTGGCAAACTTCAGACGGGCCTGGACATGCACTGGCTTCAGCAGCGGAACACGTCTGGCACTGCGGGATTTGATTCCCTGCCGTTGTTGTGTGTTACTGATGGTGACCTTTGTTACTTTGGTCCCAGCTCTCTGCAGGTCATTCACCAGGTCCCCCCGTGTGGTTCTGGGATCTTTGCTCACCGTTCTCATGATCATTTTGACCCTACGGGATGAGATCTTGCGTGGAGCCCCAGATCGAGGGAGATTATCAGTGGTCTTGTATGTCTTCCATTTTCTGATGATTGCTCCCACAGTTGATTTTTTCACACCAAGCTGCTTGCCTATTGTAGATTCACTCTTCCCAGTCTGGTGCAGGTCTACAATACTTTTCCTGGTGTCCTTCGAAAGCTCTTTGGTCTTGGCCATGGCGGCGTTTGGAGTCTGACTGTTTGAGGCTGTGGACAGGTGTCTTTTATACAGATGATGAGTTCAAATAGGTGCCATTCATACAGGTAACGAGTGGGGGACAGAAAAGCTTCTTACAGAAGACGTTACAGGTCTGTGAGAGCCAGAGATTTTCCTTGTTTGAGGTGACCAAATACTTATTTTCCACCCTAATTTACGAATAAATTCTTTACAAATCCTACCATGTGGATTCATGGATTTTTTTTTCACATTCTGTCTCTCACAGTTGAAGTGTACCTCTGGTGCAAATTACTGACCTCTGTCATCATTTTAAGTGGGGGAACTTGCACAATCGGTGGCTGACTAAATACTTTTTTGCCCCACTGTATGTGTCAACCCTAAAGGGACATCTGAGGTGTCATCACTAAATATGCTGGTGACTCTGACTGCTCAGCAGGGCACACAGTCTCCTTGGGCTTGCACAGTTCCTGTAGAGGAACCATTTGAAGTTTCTGAGCTTGCCATAGCAAAGTAGGTAGAGGGTCAGCAGATGTGACCACTCAAAACAAACACACAAACAAAAAAACCCAACTAAGAATTTTACCTCAGTTACCTTCAATGTTAATGTCAAATCATTTCAAGATTCCACAATATTCAAATTTCTCAATGAACAACCTATGTCTTCATAAAATATTATAATTAATTTGAAATTATATACATCACATTGCATTATATTATATAATCTTTCACCACCTGTTGTGTTTGTGGCCACAGGAATTATCCAATTTTAGTTTTATTTATACAGCGCCAAATCACAACAACAGTCGCCTCAAGGTGCTTTATATTGTAAGGTAGAGCCTACATACAGAGAAAAGCCCAACAACCATAGCACTAGCCCTAGCACTTTGGCGACAGTGGGAAGGAAAAACTCCCTCTTAACAGGAAGAAACCTCTGGCAGAACCAGGCTCAGGGAGGGGCGGGGCCATCTGCTGGTTGGGGTGAGAGAAGGAAGACAGATGGAACCAGTCTTTATATTAACAGGCTGAAAATTCACTTTTTATATCTGCTCAGGAAAGTAAATGGACTGGTTCTTATTTAGCGCTTTTCTACTCTATCTGACCACTCAAAGCACTTTACTTGTACATTCACCCATGGATGACTGAAATATGTCCAAAGTACGTTGTTTCTAAGTGGTTCCTATCTAAGATTCACATGCATTCATACTCTGATGGATGCATTGGAGAGTAGCATGGTTAGTGTTTTACCCAAGGACACTTGGCATGTAGACTGGAGCATACTGGGATCGAACCACCAAGCTTACTGAAGACTCATAAACAGAAAACTCAGCATCATTAGCACCTTGATGTCCTCAGACTTAAGTGAAGAGGCAGGTTCTGACCAGGGTGAGAAGCAGAGAGACAGTAGCCCTCTTCCGCCTGAAAAGGCGAAATAGCAAAGGATTGGCGATGTCCTGTCTGCATCAGGATGCAGATGATTGGCTGGGTAGCAAAGTGTCTGTGAGCCCCAGAGCCAGGTCCAAAATGTGGCGAGAAGCATACTGTGGTGATAGGGCTTAGAAGCAGGTCTGCTGATACAGCAACAGGAACATTAGAGGGATGTCTTTGAGTGTGAACTGTGACCAATGAGGAAATTCAGATTTCAATTTCTTTAGCTGCATTTCCATGACAGTTTGTTAATTGACAGTTAGAATTTTGCCTTCTGGTATGTTTCTTAGAGATGTTTCACCTTCATCCTAGAAGGCTCTTAAGTTCTAAAACCAATCGATCATACATGTGAAGCACATAGTCAATCGCAATACACAAAAATGAATAATAAACAGAACTATCATCTATCATGTATCATATAGTCTGAATGCTGTCAGGACGCGATAGCACTGTGGCTCTAACAGTCTCGTGCCAGGAGTTAGAGGTGTTGCCCATAATGCACATTAGCTCGGCTAACATCCTCCTCCACACATCTGCTATTTAGAGTTTTGGGAGCTGGCCAGACAGAGCTGCCCTTCTGCACCAATCTTCTTCTCTCAGTCAGGAGCCGCACAAGCCTTTTCCTTTACCCCTCTGTGCTGCCACTTGCCCAGCAGGCAACCAGATAAAGATTGCCATCAAAGTCTTTTGGGGTGTGCAAGACATTACTGAAGACTTGTTACGACACAGTAAACTGCCCAGCAGATTGAGCCAACTTGGTCCTTCTTGTACAGAGCTTGAGTGTCATGTGACCAGTGCCGTTCACTGTTAAGGTGAACACCCAGGAATTCATACCTGTTCATTACCTTGATGTCCAAACCAGGGATGTTAACCAGTGTGATAGGTGTTGGTTTTCTCTGGAAGTTAACCACTTCTCTGAATCAAATCATTGTTGTCCTGGGCACCTGTCCCTAATTTCCTCTCCAGACATCCCTGCTTTTGTTCTGAGATTGAGTCTAATTCACTGTCAGATGATCTCTATAGACTCTAGAGGGTTGCTTTAGGCTCTTCTTGTTTGTGTTTTTCTTTTTCTTCACCCAAAATAAAATACATAGTTTTGGTAAAATTTGGATACATCAATTAAACCATGTGGATTGGTCTCCACATGTCCTCTGCCAGAATGTCTGAACAATTATATAGCATGCATACAGTTATCAGCAGAGATGCCTGTCCAGTGGGTTGTGTTTGAGTGTGTAAGGCCTATTTGTGTTCAGTACAGAGTTTTGTATTGTATAAGTTGTCAGTTGGGGCTTTTAGTCATTTTGAAGGTGTTTTGTTTGGACATTTTATTCTTGTTTGATGGTTATATATTTTGATAAACGTTCTTAGAATAAAATAATAAAGTTTCTGTCTTCAATAACATATCCTAGATTTTTTATCCTCTTTGTTTGTTTGTTTTATGATACAAATGTCAGATGTTTGTCTGTCTTACTACACTGTATTGCCAAAAGTATTCGCTTGTCTACCTTTACATGCATATGAACTCAAGTTAACATATTCTTACATGTTCAATTAAAGCCTTTCTATGTGAACATACACAGAGCCTCAGCTAGAAAGCCCGGGTTAACAGGTAAAGCTGACAGCCACTGTTGTGATCAGTGTTGGTCAAGTTACTTGAAAAAAGTAATCAGTAACTAATTACTGATTACTTATTTTCAAAAGTAATTAATTACTTAGTTACTTAGTTACTTTTTAAAAACATGATTTACAACCTGAACAGGTGATAAAGCGATAGATCTTTCAGCCCAGTTCTACTTTTTCTGCATAATCCATCATACAAAATGTAATCAAATGGAAAAGTCTCTTTTTTTTAACTTGTTTTATTAGTTTTAATCTTTTAACTTTATGCATCAAACAAAAATTTAATTATATGCAACATTCTCTGACTGGAAGAAATTAGTTTAACATTTAAACCTATTTTCTGCACATTCCAGCACATAATTTTTCTTTTTTTTGTGTGTGTTTACACTCAGTCTTTCAAATAGATGCAAGTAAAACACAGCAGAAAAAAAAAATCAAAGACTCAGCGCTCCTGTTGCTCTAGTTTCACCTGTATAGCAGGAGTGGGGCAGGCGGAGGTTTACCCTGGTGCAGGTGTGCCGCGGTCAGTGGAAGAATCTGTGAGTTTCTCTGTGAGTTTCCCATCACGTCGTAGCTACTCGGTGCTTGCTTGGAAGTTTAGGGGTTTTTCACTGTAAAAAGAAGACTTCTTCCCACGCAGTGAACAGCGGACACTAATGTTTTTGTCACTTTTTACGGAATCAAACTCAAAGTAAGGTCAGTACTTCCACGCTTTAAACGCTGCACGCTCATACTCTCTCCCGCACTCGATATATGATCCATTGTTCATCTGCACACAGGTGTGAGACACTCTCGCAAAAAAATCACGGTTTTAGTAACGCAGTAACGCAGCGTTCTTACGGGAAAGTAACAGTAATCTAATTACCTTTTTTGCAATAGTAATCCCTTACTGTACTCGTTACTTGAAAAAAGTAATCGGATTACAGTAACGCGTTACTGCCCATCTCTGGTTGTGATACCCATTATTTTCAGCTTTTATCAGGCAGGACTTACCAATCCCAAATGGACTCACATCTCTTGCCTCCTCGTGATGATAGCGTGTACTTCTATGCTTGCAGCTCTGTAACAGCTCACCATTCAGTCCACCAAAAGTTCTTTATAGTTGAGCCCATGGAGCAGACAAGCAATCTGTGCTAGCTGCTTAGGTCTCACCTGGAAACAGTTCTCCACTGCAGTACGGTTCTCTGAAGTGGGACTTAACAAACATTCACACACATTGATAATTGTTATTAATCTCTCTGTTATAAGTTACCCCTCTTAAACCAAGCGAATTGTGTCAACATCTTCAGAGGCTGTTGTGTTCTTCTTCCATTTCTTCCTATTCATTTCCCCCCTCACATCCCAGCCAATTGCAACAGGGAGACCAACAGTCTGAAAAAAGCCCTTCAGTGTTACTTAATATGAAACCGTCATTTTGTATTCAGTGAACCACCTACATCCTCATGAAACATTATAATGCATATTATATGTACATTACATTACACCACATTATGTCATATTGCCTTTCATTGCCTTGTGTTACCATTCTGTTTGTGTCAAATATGTTTATTTCATCCCCATATTATCATCAGGCCTACAATTGTTAATATTAAGCAGCTGCCGTGAAAACTAAAATATGAAGTGTCATTCCTGTTAGCGCAGAAAATAGCACCAGTCTATTTTACCCTGCCTGATACAGAGTAAACTGGCTTTCATCCTGGAACCAGGCCTGGTGAGGGAGTACGTGGGAAAGCGCCCAATGGCTCGTTCTTTTGGCCGAGCCTGAAAAGGAAAAATGGGCCTGCCCTCCTGCAGGCTCACAGTAGGTGCCACAGGGGTTGGCTGTGATGTGCGTTAGACAGCAGTCAAAGGTGGAGGCCCTGGTGGCCCAAACCCTGGCTTTTCAGATTTTGCCATGAGGAGTCCATGTGTAGACTAATGACAAACCGGTCAGATCTCTCAGCTGGCATGAGAATAATGAATTGGATGGATGAGCGTGAGCTGGAGAAGGTGGCTGGAGAGGGCGAGCCTAGGTTTTTCTGCTTCTGTGACCTGGCTCTGGATAAACATCATGGTTATTGGTGTTCCCAGTTCAGTTGGTCTCTTTTTGACTTAGGACTTTTTCTAAGTGAATTTGAAGTAATGGTGTAGGACTGTGGCACTTGAGTTAAACTGAACAACCTCAGAGTTAACCTAAAATCAATCAGCAAGCATGAGCCAATTTCTTTCCTCGGGAATCTGTAATTAATTAAATCCTTTAATAATGAAAACAGATGTGTGAATATAAGTGGGGAATTCCGATATCATTTCCATGCATTACCTAAGTTTTTCTTTTAACCTCCTAAGACCTGAACTCTTCCACAGTATGCATTTTTAATTTCTCTCTGATATTTGGGCTGATTGGGGCCCGATGAATGTAAAAACAAAGAATTACCAGATTTTTACCCAGTTTTTGTTTCTAAGAAAAATGAGAGCCACAAATGAGGATATTCGTTTAAAATTTTGATAGAACAGTGGTAGAATAATGTCCTCGTAAGTGGACATCAGGCCCTTGTAGAGCAAAATTGAGTATTTGGGTCTAAATAAACAAAAATGTGATGTCCACATATGTGGACGCAGGTCCTAGGAGGTTAAATATGTTTGCCTTATCATAAACAGACAGATAGGTTTGCTAATGTTTGTGTGTTCCTTTGTCTCCAGGGGAGGAGGAGCTGGAAACATCTCCATATGACGACATGCTTGTGGATACACACATGGCTTCGTTAGTGGCAGGTAAAACACACACTGATAAGCACATGGTCACTTGTGCAGTCTTTTTTTCACGATTAACCACATTGAGTTTGTGGACTTGCACATTGAGTTTTTAATGACATAGATGTCTATAGCAGTGAAGCAGATCAATGGCTCACTAAGCCTCAGAGATGTTGTTAAGTATATATCAATCAATATCATGTAGTGACACTGATCTTTTACTGTTTTTTTCTAATCTCTGCTTTTCTAAGTCCATTTACATCAACAATATTTTCACCATCAGGGTTTTCAGTGTGCACTCACATTAGTGGTGTTAGGTCGGTCTCCTTTGTTCAGCTGCATATTTTCTTTTATCCAGAAATGTCCCAGCATCTACTTATCTGAATGGAACAGACACGCAACAGGCATTTATTGTTATGAAAAACATATCCTAAAAAAACTGGTGATTACTTTTGGACATATCCAAAAGAGCATAAACTGTCAAATGTCTCAAGCTAATAGGTAGCTATAACACTGATAAGAAACATACTCAAGGTTCCCAGGGGAGGAATCCCAGCCTACTCCAGGTAAAATAAGTATTGAACATGTTCCAAGTAAATATATTTCTAAAGGTGCTATGAAATCTGATGTTGGTAACAGCCCATCCAATCCACACATTCAAAGAAATCAAACCATAGAGGTCCATAAATTAAATGAAGTGCTATAGTGAGAAATGAACATGCTTACTGAGAGTTGTTTAATACTCCGTACAAAAGCCTTTATTGGTAATCAATTCAAGACGCCTTTTATATGAGGAAACTAGGTGCAAACATTGCTCAGGTCTGATTTTGGCCCATTCTTCCACCTTAACAGTCTC
Source organism: Simochromis diagramma (assembly GCF_900408965.1). Taxonomy (NCBI): domain Eukaryota; kingdom Metazoa; phylum Chordata; class Actinopteri; order Cichliformes; family Cichlidae; genus Simochromis; species Simochromis diagramma. The sequence goes on from NW_024387398.1 coordinate 1,625,314, forward strand.
CAAACCCTGAAAGTTCGGTGGGTCTCTTCTGTGACCTCAGTTCTTCAGTTCTTTCCATAGATTTTGAATTGGATTCAGGTCATATGTTTGGCTGGGCCATTCTAGGAGCTTTATCTTCTTTCTCTGAAACCAATTGAAACCACATTTTTCATCTTCATGGTAGATGGCATCAGATGTTTTATCAAGAATGTCTTGGTACATTTTTACATTCATCTTTCCTTCACTTATATGAAGTGTCAGGTGGTGGAAAACAACCCCACACTTTGATGTACCTACTTCCAAACATCACTGTTCATATGGTGTTATAAAGTGCCTTTTGACCAGCAAGTGCCTCAGATATGGTGTATTTTATGGCATTCAAAGAGTTAAATTTAAAACTTAAAAAAAGGTTCAATATGCTTTTTTCAGAAAGTGAATCTTGTGTGGTGACACCCTGGAGGTTTACTTGTTTTCTTTGACATTATTGGACCTGCCGATTCCAAGTCTTTCTGTAGCTTTCTACAAGTGGTCCTTGGATCTTGGACAACTCTTCTGATAATTCTTTTCTCTCTGTCTGAAATCTTGCTAGGAGCGCCAGGTTGTGGTTGGTTTTTGGTGAAATTATGTTCTTTCCACATCTGGATTATGGCCCCAAGAATGCTTACTGGAAGCTTCATTAGTTTAGAAATTATTTTATAACCAATGCCATCAGTATATTTTAGAACGATAAGGTTGTGAAGGTCTTGAAATCAATCAGTCTTGAAATCTTTCTGTTTTTTCAGTTTTCTTTGTGTTAGTGTAGGTCTTTATTTACTTTGTTATCGACATCTGATGAGAATTTCATGTCAGTAGTATCGTTAGAAATATATTATTAACTATATTATGTTATTTATCTACTTATTTTACCTGCTGTAGATTCAGAGGGTCATTTTTTTAAAGAGTACTAGTACTCAGTGAGAAGAATTACTGTGATTAATTTTACACCTTTAAAAAAAAAAACTGTATTACTGCATCCCATAATTTACAGCATAGGACAATCTTATATACATGAAAAATGAGTAATACTTACCCCACATTTGGGAAATTCTTTTGCTACAGTAGTTGTAACCACACCAACTTACACAGAACACATTACACATCGTTTAGCTGCACACATTGAAGCACCTGCTTAGCCCCTTTTTGTGTACAGCCTCTCTGTTGTTCTTCCAGTTCAGCCTGTGGATACAAGCTGTTTGTTTGTGACAGAGCTTAAGATAAACTTTATTGTTCAACTTGCCATGTAGAACAATAAGAGGCCAAACCGCTACTCCTGAATGATTGATGTCTTTCACATTCTCACTTCACAAAATCTTTCCCCAGATTTCCCCCAAATATATATTTTTTCTCATCTGAACTAGCTAAATTAAATTTCCCTCATCACAAAAATGAACTTTGGGCCAGTTTTCCTCCATAAAAACAACATACTACTTAGAAATTTCTGCAGCGACCTCGCGTCACAAAAGAGAAACAAAAGGTTAGACTGAAATGTTCTAAATGTTCCCAAGCAGCATTACGCTGCATGCTGATATCGACCCATTCAAAAGTCCACCTGCAGTGTTACACAGACAGTGGGTAATCAGACTGTCATTCATTTGTCTTATTTGGATATCCTGTATCCAAACCAAAAATGTTACCAGAAAATTGAAGAACTTTGGATCAGAGGCAAGATTCGTGCCAATAACAGATGTTATAGTGTTCTCTAGCTGTAAATGTAATTTTATTTTTATTTATTAATTTTAGATACCACTTAATTCATTTGAATCAAATTAGAAAAACTTTAATGTAGGAAAGTAATAAGTATTATTTATATGGTATGAGTATATATAGGGTTTTATCATTTATTTTGTGTATATGCAGGAGTTAAAATAGCCCAGAATGATCTAGATTGGGATTCAGGCACCTTCATTTAATGAGCAATTAAATCTGACTGGCAGTTTAATACAAAATATTGTCAAGCAATTTTAATTTTTATGAGCTCCATTCTCATTTTCTTTGTCTCTGATGCCACAGAGACAGTTAAGCCACCACACGATCCTGCCTGCAATTGTGTTTTCATCACATATGATATGTTCAGATATGAAGTTGTGCTTAAGGTATTTCAGCATCTAGATAGTTTTACAGAAGTGGAGCATATTCACAGTAACCTTTAAACAAATTAATGTGTGAATTCTTTGAAGATTATTTTCTAAGTTAAACACTGCTCAGCAAGTTTGATAAGCTAAACATTTGAAGCTTATATATAATGTTCTAATCTATCCAAGGTTTTAAATCGGATATTGGATATGTACATGAGATGTTGCTGAATTTATCTGGATGTTTCTTATTCTAAAATGTCTTCAAAAGCACATTAGATGAGAATAATTTAAGGTTTATATTAGACAACAGTTATATTACAAACTGGGTAGTTTGCAGTACTGAAATTGTAGTATGTTTAACTGGTGAAGAGCAGAATGTGGTACCCTTGGTCGCTTCTAGCTTAGCTCCTGACAAACTTGATGGGTTCCCCCATCTGCTAAATCTCAGAATTCAAGACATGGTGAAGACACATTGAAACACCACGACTCGGATGAACTCGGATCAACTGGTTTTCCATTACAACCCAGAGTGAATGCTTGTTGTCATAGCCTGGGTGCCTCGTGATTTAATTAATATGCAACACGAATGGTACAACAAAGGTGGCAAGAATGAGGCAAGAATGTGCCTGCTGCTTGTTCTGTGGCTTTTCCTCAGACTCGGTTAATCACTGCAGTTTTTCTGTAGCCATTTCCCTCGTTCCCAGGTTTCAAAAATGGCATTTTTAATTATTGTGAACGAGATGCTCTCATGACTCATCGAGTGACCAGGAAATCGGTGGCATGCAGCGTGGCCATGTCACATTTTAGTTCCTGGTTGGATTGCTTGGAACCCCGGCCGAGCAGGTACTAAAAATGTACCTGGTACCAGGTAATATGACATAAAGGAAAACCCTGGCGAGTCAATCTGAGTAGTTACGAATGGAAAAGGGGCTTAACTGCAAGTCTTTGGACTGTGGGTGGAAGCCGGAGTACCCGGAGAGAACCCACGCAACCACAGGGAGAACATGCAAACTCCACACAGAAAGGCGAACACTGAATATAGGACCTTCTTACTGTGAGGCAACAGTGTGCCACAGTGCTTTCTATTATTATTATTATTATTATTATTATTATTATTATTATTATTAAAGTTTTGAACACATGAAGAAAGGGAGGTATAAAAAGGCATGGAAAGTCATGACACAGCTGAAATCTGTCAGCAAACAGAGAACAAAACAATGGCTCTCTCAAGGCCTACAGAAGGACTTCTAAACTCCTGAAGGTTCCAGCGAGCAGTCTTGGACCATATCCCAGACGTGGAAAGAACATCATTTCACCATAAACTGGTCACAACCAGTAGCCAAGGTTTTAGACAGAAGAGTGAAAAGAATTATCAAAAGAATTGTCCAAGAGCCAAGGACCACTTGTGGAGAGGTACAGAAAAATCTGGAATCACCAGTTACAATTGTTTTAAAGAAAACAATAAGTAATGTATTCAACTGCCATGGCCTTGATGCAGACTTACCATGCAAAATTCCATTCATTCATTCATTCATTTCATTTCATTTCATTCCTGAGCAATGAAAACACTTTCACTTTGAAAATTGATAACATGTTCAATATGCATTTTACCCACTGTATTATTTCATTTTGTAATGTCAATCTAAAACTGCTATTTTTTTTCTTTCCCCACTTTACTTTTAAGTGTTTTACCATCACATATGATTAAGCAAAAGCAACATGCATGCACCAGTTGCTGCTATTAACAAGCCTGGCCAATGCAGACATGCTGACTGTTTCAATGTGGAACCGCCTATAAAATTCAGCTCAGTAGCACACAAAACTTTGAGAATGTCTGAGAATGGCCTAAATGTGTGATCACTAATGGCCAGGCTTGGATTATAGTTTCAGGTAATGGTTTTGCTTCTGTACTGAATCAAGCTTGTTAAAACTGTGCAGGACTCTGATATTTGTTCTCTAATAGAAATGATATAGCCTTCATGTTTTTGCAAAAAGTGCTTGGAAGCCAGATCCAATTACGTGCTGATTTAAAATCCCAGGTATGAACTGATGTGTTGAGGAATGTAGTCAAAGAGTATGCTAATCCTAGGAATGAATATCTTCTCTTGGTCTATTCTTCTGACACCCCCCCAGCCTCATCTTTCATGCAACTGGGTGGTGAGAACCAGTGCTTGAAGGCAGCACAAGACTGTGGCTTGTACGAAAAGTGTGGTAACCTACGATCAGAATACGTGCTAGCCTGCACAAAGCCGATGCCTGGTACCAACAGATGTAACCAACACAAATGCCACCGATCATTACGTCGCTTTCTGGAGCGGGTGCCAGAAGAGTACAGCCTGGGTGTCCTGTTCTGCCGCTGCACTGATACCTTGTGTGGTGAGAGGAGAAGGAAAACCATTGTACCCTCCTGCTCCTACCACGACAAAGAAGGTCTGCAACTGAACTGCCTCCACCAGCAAAGCTTCTGTCGCCGAGACGACCTTTGCAGGTTAGACATAAAGCGTAGAGGCAGATGTACAGTACTGTGAGCCACCCCTACTTTCTTTATATTTTGCTTTCAGTGAGCCAGAATATTTTGTAATTTTTAAAGTGATCTTGAGCAATATTTTCCCAGGCTTTCTGAAGCTGTTCTTTGGACATCCATTGATGTATTTGCATATTTCTGTCTAGTACTTGAACCTGACCATTTTCAGACGAAAGTATTTTTCAGTTTTTGCCACTTAATGCTAACCTCTGTATTTTTCAATCAAAAACAGTCACCAAAGAAAAGGAATGAGCCAGTGATGTCTATACATAACAGATGATTACTAAAGAAACATTTTAGTTAGTGTCTTTGAGCACTTCAATACATTTCTTCACCAACTAAATGATTCCCAAAGCGCTATTAGCCCAAAACTCTGTGTATCTTAGCACAGTGTGCAGTTTGACCTTAATAAAATCTGAGGAACCTTGACAAGTAGAGGACAAAAGCAGCAGATGTAAAACAACCTATCTAGAGTAGATAGACAGTATATGAAATGTCCTTAAGAAAACAAAAAGGAAGGGGGGGATCCTGCAAAGATCTGACATAGGACCTGAGAGATGCATCTGTGTCTTAAGTTGATCTGTCTACTCTCGAATCCAACCTCGTCAGTAATGCTCTCAGTGGAAGAGTTGCAGTTAATAAGCCATTCTTAAGGAAAGAAACCCAAAAGAAATACCAAATTACATACGATTTCAACGTAAAGAGTTAAACCAAAGAACAAAAGCTTTGGATTGAAGACCTGTTGCCAATTTTATCAGTATATATGAAGTAGGTCAGGAGAGGTTTAACACTGAGCGTTTACAGTTATCTGTAAAACTTGATGGAGGCTTTGTTATGGTTTGGGGCTACATTTCAGCCAATGAAAGATTTTGCTTCCAATGCCAAACACTTTATTCAGCAATTGACTCTTGTTTCATGTTGTTTAATGGTTTGGATAATTTAAATCTGAAGGAGCAAGCCATACTAGCAGTTTAACAAATTATGATTCCTGTGTCCTCCTTCTATAAATTGACTCCTTATTGCAATAGAGTGGTTGGTGTGTCCCATTGATCCCTGGAGTTATGTTGTCAGGGCCCCTGGTAGGGTCTCCATGGCAGATCCTGGGTGAGCAGTGATTCATACAATCTCTATGCAGCATAACAATTCAAGGGTTCTGCAAACTTTGTCCAGAATGGGGTGGCAGTCATAGGTGGTGATGTTGGTACTTCAATCCCCAGCTTCCAAAACTGACTTGTGTTACACGGAATGCCATCTCGCTGGTGGGGAAGGAGGCTGAGCGAGGTTCGGAGAAACCAATTAGATATAGTCTGGCTTACCTGATCTGGAACCAGTTTTCTGGAGAGGGGTTGGACTCTGTTCCACTCTGGCAAGGCTGGACTGGGACAAAAAATCGGCCCGGGCATTTTGACTAGAGACCGGCCCACCAGGATAAAGATTGAAAATGTGACGTCAAAGGCTTCTGGGAACTTGTGGCAAGAGGTACTAGCGCACGCAGGCGTTCAATTGAACTCAGTTACACAGCGATAAAAAGAAACCCAAAAAATGGCAAGAAGCTGTTGTATTATTAACTGCAATAGCCGGTCGCATGACAGCCACAGGAAGCCGACGGGTAAAGAGATCGGGTTTTTTTTTTTATCGGATTACGTCGTTCAAGAGAAACTTTTTAAGCCATGTTTCCAAAGTAAGAGCCGACAGATGGTCTGGATATACCAAATATAACGTCTCAGAACACTCCAGCTCACAGGTTAGTCTGCTCCAAGCATTCCCACAAAGGTCAGAGTTTTTTAGTAGTTAATACGTCATTTTTCTTAACATAATTGGTGATATAGGTTACAAGCAAGTCTGGCGCTGAACAGAAATTGTCGCGCTATGCTCCTTTATTTATTGTGCATAAATAGTGAATTGTCCTGACACAATATTGCGTTTCGCTTCTGTTATTACCATGGTACATTGACAAAAACGTATACTTTTATTCACAGGATAAAACAGTTGTTTTGTATCACTAATTGCCCAGTACGATTACAGCATACAATATTATTGTCACTGCTACATTTCTGTAATGAACCAGAAATTATTTCCACTACTAATTAATTACCGTTGAGCTCAAAGGTTATATTAATAAACGGTTAACGAATGTGTATTTATGACGACGATTTGTGAGACTGGTAAACTTACCTTTGTTCGTACGATGGTCTTTCGTTCTGCACGGTGCATTTCAAGGTCCTGTACCCATCCGTCGGTAAACTGTACCTGGGCTTGTTGCAGTGACCTGAAGTTACTAAACTTCACGAGTGTATGCACTCACTCCAAGAACCGTATGATTATAAATCTGAGCGTGGTGAAAGTTGGGCAGCACGCTAACGTCTTTTGTCCACTCTGTGTGCTCGTAAGGGTCTGACCCTTTCACTCCTTTGATTTTTTCCTCGTGTCTTTTCTTTGTCTTTTCGTCGAGTCTGTCTTTGTACGGACCGGCATTGTTCTCCTTCGTTTTGTACATAACTTTTTTGTGCGGCAAAGAAAAAACAAGAAGGTATTGGAACCGGAGAATGAACGTTTAGTGGTGCTGCAAATGCTTGCATTTGATGCGGTACTTGGATTGTTTTGCCACGAGTTCCCGGCATGCAATGCGCAAAAATCACGTGATTGCTAAACAAGGGGGAGGGTGCATCCGGCCTCCTCGGCTGTAATTGGTCCAGCCCAGAGTCGATCATGACCAATTGGCCAATCCAACACCTTTCATTATATATACCCTTCCTAAAAAAAAAAAAAAATCCATCGGCCCATAAAAACAAAAAATCGCCAGCGGCCCACCGGGCAAATGCCCGGTATGCCCGATGGCCAGTCCAGCTATGCACTCTGGAGTTACCCTTAGTGAGAGGTGGCAGGCAGCAGTGGGTATACTTGTATGTATAAAGACAAGTGGGTTGCTTTGGGTCTGGGAACAGGTCTTGTCTGTCATCTTCATCCAGTCACTGAAGTTAGGGTTCTAGTAGAGCAGAACAGCTGCTGATTTTGTAATCGTATCATCAGATCTGCCGCCGCATGTTTTGGATACTTGGGTGAAGAGAGGTGCTGAGCTGTCAATTGATCACTACCTGATAGTGAGTTGGATCAGGTGGTGGGAGGAAATGTTGGACAGATCTGGTGTACCAGTGCACTGGGAATGTCTGTCACAGTCATCAAGATCTTCTGTTTTCATCTCTGGCTTCAATTGCATTTCAAGGGAGGCCGACAACATTAAGTCTGAGTGGACCATGTTCTGCACCTCCACTGCTAAGGCTGCTGCAAAGAGCTGCAACTGAAAGGTTGTTGGTTGTTGGTGTCTGTGACAGCAATCCCAGAACCAGATGGTCGATATCAGAGGTGAAGGGAGCCATCAGGTTGAAGGAATTTTATTGGGCTTAAAGACTGTGACTGTGTTAGACTGTGGGAGTCCAGTGGTAGCTGACAGGTACTGGCAGGCCAACGGAGTGTGGCACTGATGCAGAGGAGGAGGGGGACAACTCGCTAATCACTGGGGTGAAGTCACTCACGTAGTTAAACAACTGCATAGTGGCAGGCCTCCTGGAGTGGATGAGAGTTCTTGAAGACTGTCGATGTAGGGCTGTCCTAGCTGACACATCTTTGCATTGTCATGTGGAGGTCTCAAATGGTTCCTCTGAATATGCAGGCTCAGGTGGTGGCTCCTATCTTTAAGAAGGGGGGCTGGAGGGTGTGCTCCAACTACAGTGGGATTCTTTGGCCTTCTTGAGAAGGTTTATGCAAGAGTAATGAAAAGGCAAGTCCATCTGTTAGTTGAGCCTTGGATTCAGAAGGAACAATGCTGTTTTCATCCTGGTCGTGGAACACAGGACCAACTCTTTATCCTCTTAAGGATATTTGAAGGGTGTATGTTTGCCCAAGTGGTCTATATGCATTTTGTGGACTTAGAAAAGGCATTTGCCCAGGTCCCTTGTGGGGGGTGCTTTGGTAGTATGGGGTGTAAGTAGGACTCATTTCCGGTGGTTGCTGGACTCCCCTGAGCTGCCCTTTGTCACTGATTTTGTTCAAAGTTTTTATGGATAGAACAGCATGTAAAGGGCAGCCAAGTAGTGGAGTTTCTCCACTTTGGTGGCCTGAGAATTTAGAATTAGCACCCCCAAGTCTGAGCTGGAAAAAGTTGGCATACACACTCTGGATCAGGGACAACTTACTGGCCTAAGTGGAGGGGTTCGAGTATCTCGGGGTCTTGTTCATGAGTTAGAGTGGAACATAAGGCAGATGGATCCGGGAGGTGTCTGCACTGATGCAGGTGCTGTACTAATCTGTTGTGGTGAAGTGAGAGCTGAGTGTTAAAGCATAGCTATTCATTCACCAGATAATCTAGGCTCCTACCCTCACCTATGGTCATGAGCCCTGATTAGTGAATGAAAGAATGAGGTTGTGAATACAAGTGTAGAAAGAGAGCCCAGCCACAGCCCAGCCAAAGGGTGAGGAGCTCAGTCATTCAAGAGGGACTGAGTAGCTGCTGCTCGTCTACGCAGTTGAGGTGATTCAGGAATCTAACTAAAATGTCTTCTGTACACCTTCTAGGTGAGGTGTTCTGGGCATGTTGTACCAGGAGGGGGGCCCAGGACAGACCCAAGACTTCCTGGAGAGATATTATCTCTCAGCTGTCTTGGGAATGTCCGTATGAGCTGAAAAGGGTGGCTGGGTGAGGGATGTCATGGCTTCTGTGCTGAGACTGCTGCCTGAACTCAGATAAGCATCAGGAAATGGATGGCTGATGGATGGAACAAACAGAGGCCTCAGTAGCATGTGAAAGAACCATAGACAATGACAACAGCCTGGCACTTCTAATGCTCAACTCATCCTGGTCACCAACTTGGTTACACATGGTTCTGTTTGAAGACATGTGAAGCTAGAGAGACCAACACCCATAGTGAATTGTCTTCCAGGGGCCAGAGCAGGGGACATTAAGGGAAATTTAAAACTGCTGGCTGAGGGTAAACGTAAATTCCAGAAAATTATAATTCATGTCAGCAGTAATGACACCTGGTCATGTCAATCAAAGTTGACTAAAATTAATCTTGGATCGTGTGTAACTTTAGCAAAACAATTTCAGACACTGTAGTTTTCTTATGCGTACCTTATGCTGTCCGATAACGACTGACACATTTAGCTGCATGTTCTCCTTATATTGCTGGATGTCTGAGTGGTGTTCAAAAAAGGATGTGGGCATTATAGCTAATTGGTAAACTTTCTGGGGGAAATCTGGTCTGTTTAGGAGAGATGGCACCCATCCACTTTGGAGCAACTCGCATTTCTAGGAAGATTAAATGCAATTGTCACAGGACGGGGTGCAGAAGTTTTGCACTCCAGCTTGTTAATCAAGCAAAGACCCAGACAGTTTACATTCATTCATTTATTCCTAATGTTTAGCCTTGTCCACCCTAGCTGGAAAACTCAAAAAACAGTTTCATTAGTTGTCATCTATCCACCACCTGAGCCTTATTCAGAGTTTTTGTCTGAATTCAAACTTTTTATCTGATTTAATGCTCATTTCAGATAAAACAATTATTGTGGGTGGTTTCAACCTCCTTATAGAGACTAAAACTAGCAGCTGCGCAAAGAAGTCCTACTATTGATTAATGCTTCAGTCTTAAACATGATCAGCCTCTCTTTTAATCAGCTATGTACAACAGGCATAACAGCTTATAGCTAATTATAGGCCAATCATTAACCTTCCTTTCATATCAAACATCCTTGAAAGAGTAGTTGTCAAACAGCTAACAGATCATCTGCAGAGGAATGGTTTATTTGAAGAGTTTCAGTCAGGTTTCAGAGCTCAGCACAGCACAGAAACAGCTTTAGTGAAGGTTACAAATGATCTTCTTATGGCCTCTGACAGTGGACTCATCTCTGTGCTTGTCCTGCTAGACCTCAGTGCAGCGTTCGATACTGTCGACCATAATATCCTATTAGAGCGATTAGAACATGCTGTAGGTATTACAGGTACTGTGCTGCAGTGGTTTGTATCATATCTATCTAATAGACTCCAGTTTGTTCATGTAAATGGAGAGTCCTCTTCACACGCTGAGGTTCCACAGGGTTCAGTGCTAGGACCAGTTCTGTTTACGTTATACATGCTTCCCTTAGGGACTATCATCAGAAGGCATAGCATACATTTTCACTGCTATGCATCCAGTGATTGAAACCCTTGTTTTTCTTTAGTGAGGGAGATGCACTATTACACTGCCTCCACCAAAAGTGGTTACCATATTGTTCCAGCAGTCAATATAGCATTCTCTGCATCTTCTCTGCCATAGGCAGAATCTGGACTCATCACGCCACATAAAATTTCTCCACATGTTCACTTTCCAGTGCGCACGTTGCCAACACCAGCACAAATTGTGAAGGTCAATCAGCAGGCCTCCTGGCACCCTTTTGAAATCACAGATTGGCTGTGTGCAATCAGAGAGAAATCAGTCATGTTGTCCTGCAAACCTTGACTGCAAATCTGTAGAAGGTCCTAGGTGGTGAGAGTTGACATGGTCTGGCTTTGTCTTCTTGGGAGTGGCCCACTTTGCAGCGTGTCTCTGACATCCCCCACATATATGGACGTGAAACTTCTATTTGGAGATGGTATTAGGGCTCACTCCAAATAAAATTGAAGCTTGGTGTTGTGGAACACCTGCTTGAAATTGCCCTACGCATGGGCCCTGTCCACGTCTATCAAACATGGCATGTTTGAAGGAGACACCAACTGACTGCTGTAGCAGGGTCCACGTTCAGAGGTGCTATTACTGAGGTGCCAATCAAACACCTGATCATCAGCTGGTGTCTACAGCAACAGAGGATCAAAACAAGAGTCAATAACAGAATAAGCTGTTTAGTATTTGGCAGATAATATTTGGCAAATATTTCATGGGTGCAACCGATATACTCAACTGCTCAAACCATAAATGCATTTTCTTTACAAATGTGACGCCATTTAATGGGAAATGAACAGGCTTTCTAAAGACAGATGCTTTTTTGCTACAGCAAAGAAATAATCAGCCAAAGACAAATTTTCTTATTTTTTGTGCTAAGTTTATTATACATAAGAAAGTGTTGTGTAAGTTAGTCTTGCCTGCTTTTAATGTTGATATTGACTGTTTGTTTGTGTTGTTGCCAGGTCCAGACTGGCTGATTTCCTCAATAACTGCCAACCGTCTCATCTGACAGCCAGCGGCTGCCTGAAAGATTCAGCAGGCCTCTGTCTCCGAGCCTATGCCGGACTCATAGGTACTAAACACACGGGGAAGGAGGGAGAAAAAGATGAAAAAGCCTACTGCCTGACCAAAAAATAGAAGGCTGCAAGTGTCGGATTTGGCACGTTTGTCATTTTTATTACAGTTTCAGAGAAATTTAGAAAACATAGAGCCCTTAGTTACTTTTGAAGTGTAACAAACAAGAATCATGAAACACACAGTATGGACAAAACAATGAAAAAGAGGAAAAAGAAAAGGTAACGAATCTGAGTGTGAGTGTTTTAACCTGTCCCATCTGACAGTTTAAAAACATGTGCATTCTACAGTCCCTCTCTTGA